>NW_020664584.1:5230977-5297223 GCF_002925995.2 Terrapene triunguis | reverse complement strand
AGTGCGGACGCAGCCTGTCACAGGGACGGCGCGCGCTCCGCGAGTGCGGACGCAGCCTGTCACAGAAAGAACGACGCGCGCCCCGCGGTTGCGGACGCAGCCTGTCATAGGAAAAACGGCGCACGCTTTACAGGCACTAGTGACAACACTACCACTGCAGCCCCACCCCAACCTGGGCTGAGGGGAGAGCTCTGCGCATGCGCACAGGAACAGCGCTCGGTCTGCGCGGGGAAATGATGCGCAGAAGAATCGCTCCCCGAGCTATGGAAAATGTGCAAGAGCTAGGCGCATGTGCAGAGGGAAAGAGCTTCCCTTCTCCGCCACCTCCGGACGCGCCTCGGCGCACAGCACGTTTTCCGTGGTGACGTAGTGGTCTACGCCCCGCCCCCGATATAAAAGCGTGCTCGGGCGGCGGGCGCCATTGTGCTGTGGAGCAGGCCGCGCTTCTGGGACGGTGCGGGCCCCGCAGCACCGAGCTCTCCTCGTCCTGCCTCCCCTCTGCCCTGCGGAGATGCCGCGCGTCTACATCGGGCGCCTCAGCTACCACGTCCGGGAGAAGGACATCCAGCGCTTCTTTAGCGGCTATGGCCGCCTGCTCGAGGTCGATCTCAAGAACGGGTGAGGCGGCGGGGGCGCCCTGGGCAGTCGGGTCGGCGGGGAGGGCTTGGGGGCAGAGCGCGGCCCCGTCCTGAGCAGGCCCCTGGCGGGGAGGGGGCAATGGCCAGGCCCTTCGGAGGCTAGTGGTGGGGCCCGCGGCTGCCGCGTGGCGCCGCGTTCAAAATGGCGGCGGTGGGGGCGGGGAGCGGGGGCGCTGCGGCGGGCTGGCTCCATTGTCCCTCCGCGCGGAGCCCCGGGGCTGGTTAGTTTCCGGGGGGGGGGGGGGCGGTGCGCCGTGACGACCGGGCCTCGCTCCCTGACGGCCGATCTCTGACCCTGCAGCTACGGGTTTGTGGAGTTCGAGGACTCCCGCGACGCCGACGATGCCGTTTACGAGCTGAACGGCAAAGACCTGTGCGGGGAGCGGGTGATAGTGGAGCACGCCCGGGGCCCCCGCCGGGACAGGGACGGGTACAGCTACAGCAGCCGCAGTGAGTACAGCTCCTTGCCCCGGCTCTTAGCCTTGGCGGGGCGGGGGGGCGGTGTTCGGCCAGCCACTGCTGCATTGGCCGCGTATCCCTTCTGCAGAGGGCTGCTGGGTGCGTGGGACCGGTCCCCTGGGGTGTGGGAGGGATGGCACGGACCATCTCACCAGGCATGGTGTGCTTGGCTATTGGGGGTACCCCTTGTGCAACGTTGGCTGCAGGATGACCTGCCAAGCTTTGCTTTACAAGCCTCTTTGCTAGCACACGCCTTGCGCTTTAGGTACCCTAGAATAGAGCTGCACTCATTGGTACCTGTAATTGCATATGAAGCAGAGTAGGGGGACAATTTTATTTGCAAATCTTAAATGTAGTCTTAATCTAGTAAGGATTCCCTGCTCTTCATTAGAAGAGATTGGTTATATTAACTTAAATATTTGGAAGCTTTTAAGTGAAAAATTACATATTTGGGCATGGTAGAAGCACTCAGCTGTGAACTGTAATGTGTTTCAATTGAATATACAGAACTTAGTGGTGGGGGAGGGAAGGGTTTACTTGAGACAGATTGTAGGAAATATGGGAAGTGGGAAGTATTGTAAAAAGGGAAAAACTCATTTTGTGTAGTTCTTGCTATACAGCATGAGTAATTCAGCTGACTATAGCTTAATTGGCATGGTATTGCAATTTAAGAGTAGTAAGCGTGATATATCTTTGAGTAAACTCTAGATCAATGATACTCAGACCTCAGTGGTTCAGGAGCCAAATTAGTGATCAGCATTACCCAAAAGAGCCACAGTAGTGTGAATTCATTGTTTCATTTACTATAGTACTATTCATATTTAAACAGCATGATGGGAAATATTTAGTTTTTATGTATATATATTATTCTCTCAGCAAAGTGACTGACCAAGCATCATTATTTTTAACAACTACAATTGGTTTATAACATAGAAAAAGTATCCAGATTGGCTGCTAATGAAATCACAGTGTTTTAATATCATGTGCTGCAAACAGCAGCAAGAGACACATTAAGAGCCACTTGTGGCTCGCGAGCCTCAGTCTGAGTATCACTGCTCTAGATGCTTGTGTTATTGGGTGGGTGGGAGTCTGTCTTTTACAAGTTTTTAAAAATTCAAATGTATGTTGTTTAAAATTGTTGCATGTCCAATTCAAACTTTTTAACAAGTCCTTGATGTTTCAATTTAAAAGTGACCAGTGGGGCTGAGGCTGTGTCCACTGAGGCTAAGATGACTGCCTTTCCTGATTGGCCATGGCTTTTCCATACATTGTGTGACCCTTGCCCTATGACCCTTTGGCTGACCTTACCGGAAGCCATGACGACAGCAGCCTTTTGCCATTAGACGCAGGGTGATGGTGAGGATTCCAAGGGTTAGACAAAACTGGTTAAACTGAACTAGGTGACTGTTACCTTGCGTGTTTTGTGGCCAACCACCAAAAACCTCATACTGTGATGTAAGTACTTAGCGTAACTAGTAAACGTTTTTGTAAAATGTAGAAATGCATGTAATCAGTTAAGTTTTATATTTTACAATGTTCTGTAAAATAAAACTTAGCAAGGTAAATCTAATAAAGGAGCAGTCACTCTCTAACAGATCTTAGGAGCACAGACTTGTAGGATTTTAGTCTGTTTGATTTGCCATTAATATAGATCATGGCAAAATTGCATCTTTGTTGGAGGTTTAGAAAGATAAAGTCCTACTGCAGTAAATATAATCTGTGTTTAACTAACTTTTTCAGAACGTTTAGCTGCCTTCACATTATGAGACAATCTAACTTTCTTTCTTTGCACAATAAAGGTGGGGGTGGTGGAGGCGGTGGATATAGCAGTCGGAGACAATCAGGAAGAGATAAATATGGACCACCTGTTCGTACAGAATACAGACTGATTGTTGAAAACCTTTCCAGTCGTTGTAGTTGGCAGGATTTGAAAGTATGTATTAATGTGAAATCTCTTAATAGAGCCACTTGTGACTAGCAGAAAGAAATACAAGATTTCATTTTAATTTGAATGTTCTTCGTTATTTAGCAGAAATGTTTCGAAATGTATTCAGGCGTGGCTGTTTACACTGTTAGTTCTTTGCATCTCTTCAGATTTGACTTACAGTGACCTGGTTGGACTGCATAAACGTGAAATGGTTATGTAACTCTTCATCTGCTTTCTAAGGATTTCATGAGGCAAGCTGGTGAGGTAACCTATGCTGATGCTCACAAAGAACGCACAAATGAAGGGGTAATTGAATTCCGGTCTTACTCTGACATGAAGCGTGCTCTGGACAAATTGGATGGCACAGAGATAAATGGCAGGAAAATCAGGCTGGTTGAAGACAAGCCACGGACAAGCCATAGGCGATCTTACTCTGGCAGCAGGTCAAGGTAACTTTGAAACTCTTGAGCTTTATAGCAAAGACTATTAGCTCTAATGAGAGAGGGCCTATTATATGTACTCTTAACGTTAAGAGTAATCATTACCTTTATAATTTGTTGATACTTCAGGGATAAGATGACTCCCAGGGGTCTGGAAGGAATGTTTTTCCATGATGTAACATTGCATAGTTGACCAGGTGCATTATGGGGAGGACGTTTCACCTTCCTCTGAAACATCAAGTATAGGCTACTGACAGATGGTATTCTGGACCTAGATGGACCAATGATCTGCTCTGGTATGGCCACTCCTGTTGCTAAAAATTCTTCATTGTTAGACACTTTGGCTGTGCTAAAGTAAGGGGGGAGCAGGACATACCAGGCTAAAAAAAAATAATCTCAAATTGGTATAGAATGTCATAGATACTTTTTGAAATGTCACCAGGTCACGATCTAGAAGAAGGTCACGGAGCAGAAGTCGTAGGAGTAGCCGCAGCAGATCCCGTAGTGCCTCAAAAAGCCGCTCGCGGTGAGTAATCTGTGTGTTTAATGGTGCTTTTTGTTAATCCATCAATTATTACCTTTAGTTGGTAACTGTTTGTATATAGAACTGTCATGGGTACATATCAGTTCATGTCGAATAAAGATTGTGTTCTTTTAAAGATCTAAATCCAGGTCACGAAGCAAAGATCGTTCACGTTCCAGATCTAAAAGCAGGAAGTCTAGATCAAAGAGCAAATCTAAACCCAAGTCTGACCGGGGCTCCCGCAGCAGATCCAAGGAGAAATCTGAGAAGTCTCGCAGCAGGTCTAGGTCCATGTCTCGCTCTCCCAAAGAGAATGGTAAAGGAGAGGCTAAGTCTAAATCCAGGTCAAGGAGTAGGTCTCGTTCCAAATCACCACAGCAGCAACCACCTGCCAAGGCTCGCTCTGAGTCACCGCCCAAAAGAGCTGCATCAAGGTCCCGCTCCAGGTCTCGCTCAAAATCTCGCTCACGGTCAAGATCTAGTTCAAGAGATTAAGACTAGAACTCTCCTCTTACTTTGCACACTATTATGGAACATTTTCCTACTTGCCAGGCCATTAATCTTTTATGTTAGTACTTAAGAAGTTGGTTTCTTCTCTTGCAGAAGGGAATGGCCTGAGAACCAAGTAATGAGGCATAAAGATTTGATTCGTATCCAAATTTGATGAAAAGATGAGGTTGTACAGTAATGTACAAAGCAGGAAAAAGCCCCCCTTTTGTAGAGATTAAGCTAAACTTTTAATTTTATAGCATTTCAGCAGGAATAACTTATCTGCTGTTGGGTGGAAAGTGGTTTTTTATATTAAAAATACTCTTGAGTATGAGGTTTAAGTTCAGGCATTTTGAGAACATTATTTTTCCTAATTTTTTCACTGTTTTAAAATTATGGACTTTAGTAGTTTAATGGGTTATGGCTTGCTACCCAGAGGCATGACAGACAGCCTTGTTGAACAGGTCAGTATAGATGATGTGGCTATCTTAATTTGTGGAAGCAGAATGTGAACTGGACATATGGTTAACATAAAACTAGGCAAATTTCAGACCAGCAATAAACTCAATTTGGAGCACTTCAGTTGTGCTGTATCTTAATTCAGCTTGCCAAAAGTTTCTTCTTTTCTCCTTCCCCATAATGATTGTATTAAAAAGCTAATAAAGGTACTATTTTGTAGCTTGACATGATGCAGTATTGCCTACACTCATAAGTAACCAAGTTCACATAATGGAAGTAATGTGACTTTTTTTAGTTTGCTTGAATTCCAGGAGACACTCCAATTCTCAGACACAATGGTGTCTTTCTGGATGTGGTCCATGTCATTAGTGTCTTGTATTGTTTGCAGGCCTCTAAATATTTACCTATTGGGTATGTAAAACTGAGTAAAGCTGCCTTCCTTCCCCTATGATTCATTTAACACCCACTTCGCTTCAAAATATGAGAACCACAGTCCTGTTGTGTATGAATCTAAACCTATGGGATCTTAATGTATTGGAGCTAGAGTTCTAGTCTTAACAGAAGGCTTTGCTAAACCAGAGTTGCCAATTCACTTAAATTGTGGAGTAGAATCCATCCCAAAAGCCCCCTTTATAGCTAAATTGATTTTTGTAACATGCAATAGCAAACATTAGAACTGCCTTGTAATCTTTATACAATGTGTAGTTTTACTTGTATAAAATTAAATCAGTGACTCAAACTCTTGTGCTTTTATTATAGTATAGCTTAATTCTTTTCTGGCTATATTGTGTTGGATCCACCTCCATGACAAATTGTGGCTTCTTCTGGGGTAGATACTTGCTGTGTAGAGAACTCATCAGGTCTCTTGATAAAACAAATGAGATGTGGTAGGAAATACTTTAGTTTATTACACGTAGTATTGATCTTACACCAATGTAACATTTGGTCTCTAAATTCCTTGATTGAGAATATTTTAATTGTGGGCAGGTATAAGCATTCAGAAAGCTTCCCTTATGTGGGTGCATCTTGTATCTGTGTATCTGTCCCTGGTGTTTATTTTGTAGGCATAAGCGACACCTGCAAACAAGGTGGATTTCAGCCTGGTTGAAAGTATATCCCTTAAACAAAACCATTTGCTTGATCAATCTTGAAATAGTATTTCCATTCTTTAGTAAGACACCAGTGTATGTCAGTGAGGCAAATTATTTCTTCTAGTAGATTGAGTCTCAGTTGGGGCATGAGACTTTCAAGGGGGTGTTGAGCCTCCTTGCTCACAGGGTCGCAGTGGTGGGGTGGCTGGACCAAGTTTCAGTTAATGGTATTGCAACCAGGAGCATCAGTTTGCAGTGCTTGCTAGCATTATTTGCTGCTGAAAATGAGAGCGATTGCTCTGAAATCTTTGGCCTTTTCTGGTTAAGGATGTGCTTTTAAAAGGTTTCCTAGCCCATGGGTGTTCTCAACAAATTTTTGGGTGACCTCAGTGTGACCACCAACTCTTCCTGGTGGCTGCTCTGACTGTTTTTCCTAAAATACTTAATTTACTTTAGGAAAAACAAACATGCACATATACATGTCCAAATCATTGTAATTTATTTATGTAGGGTTTTTTTTGCAGACTCCATAATAAAAATGTGCATTTGTCTGTTTTTTACTGGACTTAAAACAGAATAGAAACACAAGTATGGTGCTTTGCATGTTTTGCTTTTTTAAAAAGTGACTATTTGTATATTTAATATCACGTTTCACAGCAGACTTGCTAGGGACAGTGGGCTAAAGGAAGCAGCAGGAGACGGGGGGTGATGGGGTGGGTGAGACCAGGGCTGGAGCCTGGGGTTCCACTTCACGATTTGGGGACTGGGGGAGCCAATGGGGGCCAGGGATGATGTGTGGGGGGTGAGCCAAGGGCAACATCCCTGGGGCAAGAACCCAAAGCCCTGCAGCTGGGGGAAGGATCCTGCTGCCCATCACCCCAGGGATGAAGCCTGTGCCCCACCACCCCCGGGAAGGGGGGAACTCATACTGTGTGCCTGCTCCTACAGTGTTTGTGGCTCCAGAAGGGGTCAGGCACCAGCCCTTACTGGCAGCCGTGGGGCAGGAGTGCTAGTTCCACCCCCCAGTCGCTGCCCAGGATGCTGTGGCCTCAAGAAAAGCCTCTAGGGGCCGCATTTGGGAAACACTGTCAGCCTCTATGCACAGTTAGACAGCAGGATCAAAGGACTGCCATTTTATTGGAAACCATGGCCAAAGTTCCATCTAGATAACATTGGAAAGGCTCATTTTGTAAGGGGCTGAGCATAACTCAAATTTAAGTGGGGGTGGGGGGAATTGAGAACCCCTGTTCTAGTATAATGTTGCCTCATGCCTTCGGCAGAGGTAGCAGACTAGTCAATCTGAAGCAGAGGCACATCTACTGACCCATTATTTAGTACTAAATTATTTTGGAATTTCAGACGTTGCGGGAAAAGTGTTAAGTTCAATTTGGCTGTAAGCAGTACCCCAAGTTACTTTGGGATACAGCAGAATTTGCTGCCACATTCACATCCCTCTCACCGAATTGTTCCATGATCTCAACTTGTAATGAACGTGTGTTTTTCCTCCTTCTGGTTGTAAGGAGAATATTGGAGAGATGGGGCATCTTTACTAGAAAGTCTTAAAAATGTTAATGGGTGCTGTATGCTAGCATTCCTATCATTGCACTAGCCACTGCAGCTACCCTCAAACTATCAGCACATTGCTTAGATTGGGTAGATAAGTCCTTTATCTGCCAACGGCCTGACACTTGGGTGTTCATGGTAGACCCTGAAAACAACACACACATACTTGAACTTTAACAGCTCGATATTTTGGCAGAAACATCCACGTAGTGTGCTTGTCCCACAAACACTCCCACACATCCCCCAGCCATCTAGCTGCCAACCCTAGTTTCCCATGAAATTCAACTCAGCTTATGCACCCTTAGTATGAACACACATCACACAGCGTGAGAACCATGAGGTTAAATGTGATATCAAAGAATAATCCAAAGGCTATAGTACTGTATTTATATTTAATTCAGTTAAACTTTCCATTTTTAATGTCAGTGAAGCTGCTGTGGAACTTCCCTTCCGAACTGTGCAGAATCCAGAGTCCTTGCCATAGAATTTAGTTCTAGCATGCTGTGAAGGCCTTGATATGTGACCTTATGTTACTGCATAAAGTTATGCTGGTGTCCTTTCTCTATTTTAACTTAGTGGAAATTTCTCATTCCTACTGAAATTGTCACCTCATAGCTAAATGTGAATTGTGCTATAGTATTGTAATTAGAATCTTAGAGCAAGTTTTTGGACACTGATTAGGATAAATTTTCCCCTCTAATAGATGTCAGAAAAGATGTGATTTTTCATGTGTGTATTTGGACTTCAAAAGTTGAGAGGATGATCAAATAGCAGAAATCTATGCCCCTTTTTTTGAAGGGTCGTCTTAGCTTTGATGTATTTGGAATTCACACAACTAAGGAAACATGAGTTGCAAGCACAGTTCATTAACAAACACTTGAAATATGCTGCTTCTAGGTTGAAATCTCATGGAATCATCTCACACTGTTTCTCTGTTGGGATAGTCAGGAGAGAATAGCCCTCATGAATGAAACAAAATTGAATTTAAAATATTGTAAATCTCTCAGATTAACCAATTGAGGTTGCCTGCAATAGCAGGGACCCTGTACTTGTTGACCGAGGAGGTCCCTTCCAATCCTATCTTCCTATGAACTTTTTAGTATTTAAAAAAATCCCATGGTGCTTGCTGTTTAAGTTGTTACTGGTATTGCAGGCCACCTGAGGGAGACTATAAATTCAGTGATCTTTGGATTTAGGTATTTCTATAGCTCCTGCCTCCCTCCATCGCCCCATAACCAGAGTATCCAGATGCTAAATGGGAGGGTAACACAATTACTACACTTGTTCAACTGTATTGTGGAGCACCCTTTTGATTTTTGTTATGTAAACTCAGCTCACCTGTAGAATTGGGTTGTCTGAGAGTATATTGAAAGCCTTGTTTAACACTGGTTCTTCATGTTGAAATAGCTACATAAGCCTAATACAAACATTACATTGTTAATGCTAATGAGTAAGTCTGGAGGGATGTAGTAGTTCCATTCTTCTCATGTGCTGGAGGTAGCAATTGTTGCATTTGTAAAAGGCTTTTTCTCAAAGGTGATATTTTGGGGAGAGGCATCCGTCTGATGTCCTTTCTTTGTATACAGCAGCACTGAAATGTTCGTCAAGTTTCATTACATTTATTTTGCAACGCTATGGCAACGAGAATATTCAAATTTTTAGCTATAGAACTTTAGTACTTCGCATTTGGGAGAAGAGAGATCTTTTGTTAAAGAATGAATACTTCCTTCTCTGACCCTTCACAGAGGTTGTTAGGGTCATGATATTCTTTCTATATTGCCAAGATGTCCTTCTGCAAAAAATCAGGAATTTTAAGGCTATTTTGCTAACAAAAAGCCAGGCTTTCTTTGTCAATTGTAAAAGTGGCTAAAATAGATTCATAGATTCATAGATTCTAGGACTGGAAGGGACCTCGAGAGGTCATCGAGTCCAGTCCCCTGCCCGCATGGCAGGACCAAATACTGTCTAGACCATCCCTGATAGACATTTATCTAACCTACTCTTAAATATCTCCAGAGATGGAGATTCCACAACCTCCCTAGGCAATTTATTCCAGTGTTTAACCACCCTGACAGTTAGGAACTTTTTCCTAATGTCCAACCTAGACCTCCCTTGCTGCAGTTTAAGCCCATTGCTTCTTGTTCTATCCTCAGAGGCTAAGGTGAACAAGTTTTCTCCCTCCTCCTTATGACACCCTTTTAGATACCTGAAAACTGCTATCATGTCCCCTCTCAGTCTTCTCTTTTCCAAACTAAACAAACCCAATTCTTTCAGCCTTCCTTCATAGGTCTGGGAGGGATTGCAACTGCTTTGGAGGACAGGGTCATAATTCAAAATGATCTGGACAAATTGGAGAAATGGTCTGAGTTAAACAGGATGAAGTTTAACAAAGACAGATGCAAAGTGCTCCACTTAGGAAGAAAAAATCAGTTTCACACATACAGAATGGGAAGAGACTGTCTAGGAAGGAGTACGGCAGAAAGGGATCTAGGGGTTATAGTGGACCACAAGCTAAATATGAGTCAACAGTGTGATGCTGTTGCAAAAAAAGCAAACATGATTCTGGGATGTATTAACAGGTGTGTTGTGAGCAAGACACGAGAAGTCATTCTTCCGCTCTACTCTGCTCTGGTTAGGCCTCAGCTGGAGTATTGTGTCCAGTTCTGGGCACCGCATTTCAAGAAAGATGTGGAGAAATTGGAAAGGGTCCAGAGAAGAGCAACAAGAATGATTAAAGGTCTTGAGAACATGACCTGTCACAAGCCTGCCTTTTACGTTATTTGTCCATTGCATTTAGGTATTAAGGCAATATTATTTTTAATCTCTTGTTTTAGTATAGGCACCAGCCAGATGCTGTTAGCAGTTTGCTCTTGCAATTATTCTTTGGAATGTCTGCCTGAGACCATTGCAACTTGGTCTTAGTAATTGATCGAACAGCCAACCTCTCACTTCTTACCTTGGTTACTGACAGTTCTTAACAGCATATGCCTCTTTAGTGGCTTGTGCAAAATGGAGGTGGCTGTTCACTACCTTCACAATCTGTATTTATCTCTACAGCGAGCCTAGCTCAAGAGACTGAATTTTACCATATACTATATAGATAGATAGAAGGAAATGTAGTGGGGAAGCTACTTCTTTTTGTATCTTACTCGTTCTGTAAATAAACAGAAGAATTCTTCAGGCTCTAAGGCTTACAACTGCCTAAAAAAAGTTAAGAAAATAAAGTACTTCAAGCTGCTTGCTTTTAACATTACTGGTAACCCAATTAAATGAGTTTTCCTAGAAATGATTCTTATAATTATAAATCCTGTTTGAGGGCCATCTTCAGTAGGTTGTCACGTTTTGCTTTTCCTGGAAATCTTCATGGGAAGAGAACTAGAGCTATACCATAGCGGTAGCACAGATTTTGAGCAAGTGCTCAAATTTCACCTTGCCTCCAAACAAGATAAATGTGAGTTCATGAGTTTTAAATAATGTTGTTTTAGGTAAACCCTATTTGTCAGGTGCTATAATGCTGATGGAAAGGTGCAGGCTAATGCATGGAGGGGGAAACGCATTAAATCAACCTTACGTTTCTACATGTGAGGCTATCTCCTCTCCTTCCCCTGCCCTCCCGAACTGGTGAAACTTGTCCTAGAGTGCTCTCTAATCAAGACGAGTTAATTGTATATAGTAAGGCACAAACCTGTTTGGGAGTGTGGCACAGTGGACTAGGTCCAGAGTCCCTTTGCTGGGGGTCTTACGGCCCTGCCTCACCCTGACCCAGAATAAGAGCAGCAAGAAGTCCTCCAGGCAGCCTAGAGTGGCTGCAGAGGAACAGCCAATCAGGCTGCTGGAGAGATTGATGTGATCCAGAAAGGCCCCATATAAGGTAAGCAGCGGAGAGCTGGGAGCTCAGTTGCTGTGTGGAGCTTGAGGAGTGAAGACCAGGTTGACTGGCTGGTGGGAAGAGCCACAGTACCATGGACAGCTGATTGGAGAGTTCACTGCAAGTAGGACTGAAGCCCAGGGAAGGCTGCTGAAAACCCGGTGCCTGGCTGGTGGGAAGAGCAACAGGACCAGTGGAAGATCAGTGCATGCAGGCTGAGGCCCAAGGGGACTGGGCACAGAACCTGGCCAGGCCAGCAAGACTACCAAGATGGGTCCTGTTGGTCTGGTTGCAAACTGAGCCAAGGGAGGCCTGCTGAAATAACACCAGCTGCGATTACCAAGATGGGCCCTAGCTGGGTGCTTGAAGGCAGTGCCTCTGGGAGAAGCCTTAGAGCTATGGCCCCATACCAGGGCTGTGATAAGAACTTGTACTGTATACACCAGAAGGGGGGACAGTGGAGGGGGGCTTGGCCAGAAGCCAGAGCTGCTGAAGAGCTGCCAAAGAACATCAGCTGGGGGGAGGGGTGCGCTCATGGTTGTGGAATCTCCATAATCGGGTATTTTTAAGAGCAGGTTGAACAAACACCTGTCGCAGATGGTGTAGATCGGGGTAGGCAACCTATGGCATGTGTGCCGAAGTCGGCACGCAAGCTGATTTTCAGTGGCACTCATACTACCCAGATCCTGGCCACCAGTCCGGGGCCTCTGCATTTTAATTTAATTTTAAATGAAGCTTCTTAAACATTTTAAAAACCTTATTTACTTTTACATACAATAATAGTTTAGTTATATATTATAGACTTGTAGAAAGAGACCTTCTAAAAACGTTAAAATGTATGACTGGCACGCGAAACCTTAAATTAGAGTGAAAAAATGAAGACTCGGCACACCACTTCTGAAAGGTTGCCCACCCCTGGTCTAGATTATACTTAGTCCTGTCTTGAGTGCAGGGGACTGGACTAGATGACCTCTCAAGGTCCCTTCCAGTTCTTTGATTCTATGATATATGACCAAAAAACAAAAGCAAGCTCACACCCAACCGAGAAAAGGGGGCTGTCGACAAGAGGTGCGTGCCGCTCTGTGAAAAAGAACTGTGTGCAGGCACTATTGACCAGCGAAAGGATGTGCTCACGAGAGGCAGGAGCCAACCCCATTACAGGGAGCTTCCAATCCTGATTCTCAGCTGTGTATTAAAGACTTTACTTGTTGTCATTTTGGGTGTAAGAATAATATAAATGCTTTGTAAGCTCTTTGGGGCAGGGTTTCTTTTTTACATGTGTGCAGTGCCTACTGCAAGAAGGCCCCTCTTAACCAAGTGCTACCCTAATGTAAATAATTCCAAAACACTCCAATACAAGTCCTAAAAGTTCCACTATGGATGGATGGGTAGTATGTCAAATTAAGGCTGTGGAAGAGATCAACAATCTGTGCCAGCCTGAATAATATCCTGCTGTAGGCACACACTGGTGCATTGACTTATGACGCATATGGCAGACTGAGCATGCTGCTGGGTTACCACCAAGCTGAACAATGACTGGTTGGATGTTCTGCAGGAAGATGTACTGGGCCAGAGCGAATTCTGCTACTCTAAAGCAAATGTCTACTGTTTTAAAGTGCTGTTTACATTATAACTCTACCATATTGGTACATTTATTACAAATCAGTTTTTTTAAAAACATCTAGATATGCTGCTGTAGCTTCTTATTTTGCATGCATCAAAGTATTTCACGCAGGGAACATGAAGCTATGGTATTACAACTGGAATGGAACAGGGAGTAGCTTGAAAATCTAATGGACAGAAATATATAAACGGTTAATGAAAAAAGACCCATCTACAAACTTTGCATATGAAGACTTCATTTCTGAATGGAAGTCAGCTGTTACCCAGTCCTTGCAAGTGTCCTTGAATCCCAAATGGAGACGGGATGTGTGTGAGGTACCTACTTGAATTAATATTTCATACACAGTAGCTTTTTGTTGAACTGTTTCCAGCTTCTGCTTCTCCAAAGTCCAATTGTTATTGGGCTGGCATTGCCAACATTCATGAAATCTCTGCATGCTTATAAATCAAAGAGCTAAAGATGAAAAAGTGGGAATTTGGCTCAGTGGTCTAGAAGCACTCAAAAGTCAGAAGTCCTTACATTCAGGATGTCCTTGAGGGGAAAGTTATGGTAATAAAATGGCATGGGTGCAGTTGAAATTACAATACATTGAGCAACACGAAAGGTCAGGCTCCCACTGCAAAGCCAATTTAACCATGTTGCATTTCCTGTCTGGTTTATGGTGTATATTTAATAACAACAGGAATATATTAAGCTGCACATTGAGGGGGAAAACCAGAGGATGATTATTACTATGTGTAGTGCTATGAGTTAATCGTGCTGTGGGAACTTTTCCATTGCCTGACTTGTGATTTTTTTTTTTATTATACCTGTTAACATTCCAATCACAAACTTTTCTCTTTTTATTTGAAGAGAGGGAGATAAATAAAAATGAGCAGAGCTAGCATTTCTTAACTCTTAAAGAAGGCCATGTCTACACACACATTTGCATTGTTTTAACTAAAGGTGTTTGCTTAAATCGATTAGGTTGAAGGGGTGCAAGCTTGTGTGTGGACACTCATTTCAGTTGCATGGCTCATTTGGATTTAGCTTAATCCAGTAAAATAAGAGGTTAAGCCTAACAATACCCTTTTAAACTGAAATCAGTTTGCACTGCTTCAGTTTGTAAACAATCTTGTGTAAACAAGCTAGGTACACTGACCTATCTAAGAGGCAGTCAACCATAGCAATCAGAACAGTATGTATTACCCAAAAGGTATGCGTGTGGTTGATGCATTGTGGATGGGTTGTGTGTATACAATGGAAGTATGAAGATGTCTATGGCTTTTATGGATGTACTCCATAACTTGGACCACTTACGCGCAAGGTTTTGAAATGCAGCCATTATTCGGTTATATGTATGTCTCTCTTCAGGCCAAGGACTGCATCATCATCTATTCATGGAAAGTGTTTTTTACATATTGGTGCTACTGTAATGTAAATAATTATTTTCAATAGGAAATTTTTAATGACTTCATGAAATAGTCTTAAACATTTTTCAAACATTTGCCTTGGGGCAGGACTCAAGCGTAGAGGATTTCAGCCCAAAATTAGTTATTGGAAAATTCTGAGCAAGTGAAAAGATGATCGTAAGTGTGCTGGGTGAGTGAAGACTTCTGGCGAGGGGTGGGGCAAATGTAGTAAGACACATTAGTATCCCAATTCTGGCCTCAAATGCATGCAATTCTGATTCCTCCTATGAAAGGGAGGGTAGAATTGTGTGTGTGCGTGCACGCACTATTGACCAGGTAGGAATGCAATAGGATCATGGCTCATCCAATTGGTGTAGTAGTAACAACGTATAATTGCACCAGGCTGGTTGAGTTGTGCTCTGATGTAGTTTTGCATTATTGAATTCCTAGCCGGGCAGTTTTTTTGCTACTGAAAATGAGGTGGTTGTATAAAGATGTGATGTAAGGTGAAAAAACAGTACAACATAATCTTCTGTGCTACATTTGTGTTCCTCAGTCTTCTGTGTATTTCAGACTCATCAACGACACTGTGTAATGTCAAAATGAAGAGAAAAGGGTGTGGCAAATAGTCACTCCCAAGTGTGCTGGGCAATGAACCCAGTGAAAAATTGCTCAATGAGTGTGAGGGGCAATATTCACTTGCATACTCCTAGGGGAATTTTGCACCACAAATTAAAATTCTGTGCTCAATGGGAAATTCTGCATATTTTATTTGTCAGAATATCACAGTATAATCACGCCAGTTTCAGTTATTTTGGTAATGTATTTCAAAATACCTGTCAGCAAGTATGTTTGTAACAATACAGACCAAAAAAAAAACCTTTCAGGAATTTTTTTGACAGATTCCTTACTAGGTGTATTAATACATAACTTTTAGTAATTCATTTAATACTGAAGCAAATTTCCCATACCCTTCAGAAGCAGTGCAAAGGCTTGGGGGAGTCGGGATAACAGAGGAGCTGAGGAAGACGGAAGGAGCTTGGAAATGAACCTGGAGGATTTTTGGGTGTGGGTGGGAGAAGTATGGAACAGGTTAGGGGTTGTTGTTTTTTTGGGGGGGGGGGGACTGTTACGGAGCTTCCCCCATGCAGACCCTAGCTGACCCCAGCCGCTCCCATTCAGTCAGGCACATCTGCCCCATCCCCATGTGTCCCTGCACCCCCTCATCCCTGCAGCCCCTCTCCCCATCCCCATGTGTTCCTGCACCCCCCCTATGCCCTGTCCCCATGTGGCCCTGCAGCCCACCTCCCATTCAGTCCCTGGCTCAATGCTGTCACCTCGCTAGCTCCGGAGCCTACGCCCCAGTCTGTGACCCACCCAGCAGCCCCATGTGCCCTGTTCTGTCTGTCCCTTGCCTCACCTGGCTGGTTGCCCTCTCTTCTGGCACCACAGCAGCCCCTGGTGGGTGAAAGGTGTAACTGCAGCGCTTCTGCAGAATCTATATTCTACAGATGAAAAAAAAATCTGTAGGGGGACATGAATTCTGCACCTATCTGGTGGCACAGAATTCCCCCAGGAGTAAAGACTTACAGATTTATAGTTACCTGATAATGATAGTTACTGCTAGTATTGTGTTTGCCCAGCTCTCACTGCTCCCCTTCTGAACTAAACTAGGGAAACATCAACGGACCATGCAGGAAATTTAGAACAAAGCAATTTGAAAGAGCCTAATAAAACATGTAGCCTGGATCTGTTAGTTAGTAATGGAAGACTGCTTCCTCTTGGGTTGACAGTGTAATTGCAATGTGTAAAGATTTTGGACATCATATTCCACCATTTTGATGCCCAAGAGGGAAGAGATTTTGTAATAATGTCTCTTGTGAATAACTTTTTATCCATATATCTCAGTGCTTTGCAAAGGAAGTATTGTTATCCCTGTTTTACAGATGGAGAAATTGAGGTACAGAGTGAGATGACTCAGTAATATACCTGACTCTTAGCTAGCGCTTTTTCATCCATAGTTCTCAAAGTGCTTTCCAATAGAGGTCAGTAGCATCATCCTCATTTTACATCTGAGGAAACTGAGGCAGCTGGTGGCAAAAGTCACCTACTGAGTCAGTGGCAGAGCCAGGAATAGAACCTAGGGCTCTTGAGTCCCACTCCAGACCAGAATCACATTGCTTCACCTCTCGTACAGCTCCATGCCATCCCTCTTTCTCTAGCAAGAGAGGAAGTGACTGGCTGTGGGGAGAGGGTGGGAGCATGGCAAAGGCAGACACTTAGGAGGTGGAATGTTCAGTTTTACACTTTGCCCGTGCCACCAACATTTCACCGTAGGTCACATCTCCCGCTGGCTCCCAGCAGCTTGTGGGCAGAAGGGAAACCGCCTGTGAGCAGCTAATTGGAATGGAGTCCCAGACTTGGTGGCTAACAGGAGGAGTGATCAAACAAGTGTCCACCGGAGGGGAGGAATGAACGCAGAGGGCATGCTGCTGCCTCCAGAGAGAAGAGAAGAAGGAAAGCTATCCCACACAGTGCTCTCTGTGGCTCCGGGGTAGTAGCTGACCAGCAGCTTTGTGTCTGATAGATCAATGGCTGTGTCCATAGCAGTTGGACAGTCTACATAGAGAGGGTGTGTTCTTACCATGTGTTAGCAGGTGGAAATAAGGACTGTGGGGGAGTCTAGGGTTTTCCTTGTGTTTAAACTACAACATCCTGGTCTTTGCTAGGATTTTAGCATCCCATGTTAGCTAGCATGAGGTAAGTACATGCCTGTTTTCCTGGTGAGACAAGGCCAGAGAGACCTAGGCTTAGCATGTTTGAGTGGCTCTAGTCAACAATTTTTTAGCACTTCTGTCCCAAATATAACTGACGTCTGTCCACCATGATCACATCACTATGTACAGCTGCTTAGACACTGCAATGAATATCATATGAATGTCTAGAGGCAAATGCAATGTTCTTAAAAGCCCATTAAAAGGCTAACCTTCATTGTATTCACCAACATTTTAACAAGTTTTCCAAGGCTCAGGTAAGCTGAGAAATGAAATATGATTGAAATAGAGCCTTGGAATAAGGATGAAAACAATTTCTCTCTTCAGAGGGTGACTGGAGGGCAACCAAATTGTAAATATGAATATTATATTTAGTTTTGCGTCTCGTGAAAATATCCCCTACTGTACAGTCAGTCCTTAGCCATTCAAAAGGCTCTGAGGGCCCCATCCCACTCCCACTTCAGTCAATGAGATTTGTGCCCTTGTCTTCAGTGTCAGCAGGCTCAGACCCTATTTGGGTTCATCATATTAAATTAAAACACGCTCTATAATTCTGTGTTACATCCATGTCAATAACAGAAGAATGCATTGAAGTTAATGTCATGGCCCATCCCAGAGGCATTTTTACTAAACATTGCCCTGACTGTTTGCAGACTGGTCTGCCCAATTAAGTCCAGTAGCACTGAGAGGGGGTGTGTGTGTGTGTGTGTGTGCGCGCACAAGCAAAAGCCCCTAGAAATCTTATATACTGTTTTTGATAAGTAAATCTCAAGGCATTTTCCAAGGGGGTCAGTATGATTATCTCTATTTTAAAGACGGGGAAACAAGCACTTACCGAGGTGAAGTAACTTGCCCAAGGTAATCCAGCAGGCCAGTGGTAGAGCAAGGACTAGACCTCAGGTCTCCTGAGTCCTGTGCTGTATTCACTAGGCCTAGTGAGGCCTCACTGCTTCCTGTTCTTAAGTGTCTGAAATCATGATCATTCACGGTAAACTGCATTCAAGGAACATGATGCTTTTTGCACGTCTTGCTAGCAGTGAGGGTGGAATGTTCTGTCTCTATCCATGAGTCAGCTTCTCTCAAAGTGATTGAGTCGACCCTTTCTCCCTGAGTTGAAGCTACATATGAATCCCCCAGTATAGTAAAGCTGGCAGAACAAGCAGCCATTGCGACAAATAATTTCCCCCTGTGACACTGAAAGAAGGGGGGTGGGGAATAAGGAAGAGGAAGAGCCTATTTAAAGCCCTGAGTGCATTAAGCCAACTCCAATGATCAGCTCTGATTAGTTCATCAAAATCCCTGAACTGGGTCTCTTGTACTTTTTATGAACAGATGAAGATGTTTGGGGTGTGTAGGAGGAGCTGTGTGATTCTGTGCTCCTGGGGATGCAAGACTGACAGGATTACCAGAGCCAAGGGCTTGGTTCTGCTCTCCTTGAAGTGAGTGGGAATGTTGCCACCAACTTCAATGGAGCAGGATTTGGCCCAGCATGGGGGAAGACAGTGCAAGCTTCCTCTCTCTTGTTCTGCTAAGGCACTTCAGTGCTGGTCTCTGTGCCAGGCTTGGTCTCCCAGACAGGTCTGCCAAAGCGCCTTGGGCCCTACTACTCCAGTCTGGGGTCTTTCCCAGGAGGACGTCCAGTTCTGCCTAAGTAATTGGTGTCAGTGTTTTATAATGGTACCAACCAAGGTCTTGCTCCTGCACAGTGCTGTGAGCAGTCCCATAATGCTCGAGCGCTGGAAGTTAAAGCATGTGCTGGATCGGGACCAGCATGCTCAGCACTTCGCAAGTCAAGCCCCAAATTCCTCCCACGAGGGAGTTAAGCCGAACAGAGACTCATCCCATCCAATCTCCCCCAGGATTTTTTTAGTATGTTTATTTTAAAATTTTGAAGTGATTGGAGAGCTGCTCCAAGGTGTCAGTTTGACAGCCCCAGCACAGGAAACAGAATCAATATGGTCTTTTGGCTTCAGCCTGGACCTGGAGTGACCACATCTGAAGTTCAATGTCCATGGCCCATTCCGTCTTTTCCCATTCAGCTGCCAACCTGAGTGCCCAATGAACAAAAGAACATAAGAATGGCCGTACTGGGTCAGACCAAAGGTCAGTCCAGCTCAGTATCCTGTCTACTGACCAATGCCAGGTGCCCCAGAGGGAGTGAACCTAACAGGTTATGATCAATTGATCTCTCTCCTGCCATTCATCTCCACCCTCTGACAAACAGTGGCTAGGGACACCATTCCTTACCCATCCTGGCTCATAGCCATTAATGGACTTAACCACCATGAATTTATCCAGTTCTCTTTTATACCCTGTTATAGTCCTAGCCTTCACAACCTCCTCAGGCAAGGAGTTCCACACTGTGCCCTCTGTGAAGAACTTCCTTTTATTTGTTTTAAACCTGCTGCCCATTAATTTCATTTGGTGGCCCCTAGTTCATATATTATGGGAACAACTAAATAACTTTTCCTTATTCACTTTCTCCACATCACTCATGATTTTATATACCTCTATCATCTCCCCCCTTGGAAAAGAAGAGACTAAGCTGAAAAGTCCTAGCCTCTTTAATCTCTCCTCATATGGGACCCATTCCAAACCCCTAATCATTTTAGTTGCCCTTCTCTGAACCTTTTCTAATGCCAGTATATCTTTTTTTGAGATGAGGAGACCACATCTGTATGCAGTATTCAAGATGTGGGCGTACCATGGATTTATATAAGGGCAATAAGATATTCTCCATCCCCTTGAGCTGCTGCTTTCTGTAATGCACCTGCCCAAGAGGAACTGCACTGACACCACAGGTCACCATCAGATAGGAATGACTTTCAGTTACTATGACCTGGGCTGGATTTGAACTGGTGACCTAGAGAGAAAACATTGTGTTCTTCAAGCCCTTTTGCCCACCCACTTCTTCAACTAAGTCACATTTGAGCCTGAGTCTTAGGAGATTCAAAGAGTAAATATTGTATTTGTCACAGGGACACTTGCAGTGTATGAAGCATACAGAACTCCCTGATTACTTCATATAGCTTTGCTTAAGTAGGTGAGACCTATACCAACCAAATGTCCAGCACTAGAGAGCTGCATGATCAATGCAGAAGCTTCATGGCTTGGCAGCTAGGAAGATGTGTTTGTTCCTTGTCCTTTACGGTGACTTTCAAGCACATCAGTTTCAGCCGGGTCTTTCAGCAGCAGCAAGGCAGGCAGAGCAGACCCGCTCTGGAGTCTGTGCAAGTACATGAAAGAGGGAATCTCTCCATGCTATTGCACACAGGGCAAAAGGGAAAAAAAGCAAAGCACATAAGCCTGGGTTTTGATATTTTTGTAACACATTGTCAAAGAACACAGGGAAACTGGTTAATTGCATTCCATTTTGGTACAAAAATGGGTCACAGTCCTTACCACTCAATGCTGTTCCCCAATGGCTTTTAGGTAAGCATGAAGGCAGTGACAATTTTTTAGCAGAGGGATCCTGTCACTAGGATGTCCCTTGGTGGATGAATATATCTAGGTCACTGGGTCTGAGCTTTGCTGTTATGTTCTTCAATAAAGGTGTAATTTCCAGCTCACATAGATGTACATGTGCTAGCTTTGAGCTAATCCTTTTGTGAATCCCACAGAGTCCTCGGCTTTGATGCCTTGTGGCAGTGAGTTCCACAGGTTAATTAGGTGTTGTGTAGTATTTCTTTCCCTCAATTTTAAATTTCATTTTTAATGTGCTTTGCCGTCTTCCTGTATTATAGGAAAGGGTAAACAGGAGTGTCTTATTCACCTTCTCTCTACCATTTCGTTGGCCTATATATCTCCATAATGCCCCTTCTTAATTGTTTCCTGACTACATTAAACTGTCCCTATTTTTTCAGTCTTTCTTCATATGAAAGTCTCTTCATGTCTCTCATAATTTTTATCTTCCATTTCTGGACTCCTAATACTTCATAGCAAGGTAGGACTGGAAGAGACCTTAAGAGGTCATTTAGTCCATCCCTACCCATGCTGAGGTAGGATTAAGTGTGCCCAAACCAACCCTGGCAGATGTTTATCTAACGTGTTCTTAAAAACCTACAATGACGGGGATTCCACAACCTCCCTTGGAAGCCTATTTCAGTGCTTAGCTAGCCTTATAGTTAGAATGTTTTCCCTAATATCTGACCTAAATCTCCCTTGCTGCAAATTAAGCAAATTGCTTTTTGCCCTACCATTGGTGGATGGAGAACAACTGATCGCTGTCCTCTTTTTAGCAACCTTTTACGTATTTGAAGACTGTTATTGTGTCTCCACTCATTCTTCTCTTCTCTCATGGATAGGTGTGAATAAAATCTGAATAAAAAATTAAAATGTCAAAATTTTGATTGCAATATCTGAAACACTAGGAAAATTTGTGGTGAAAAGCCCCCACCATGCATTTTTTTTTACCAACAATAGAATTAGTTGAAATTTTCATTAATGTAAACATTTTGAAAAATTTGATTCTTTGTTACTAATTTCAAAACAAACGGTGTTGGAGGGGTGTAAAAATGGGAGTATCTATCTAATATTAGAGTGGGTGCCCAAGACTGAACACATTATTCTAGGTAAGGATGCACCATTGATTAATATATACCATCATAATATTTTCAGTCATATATTTTTCATCTCACTCCTTATGCACCCTAACATTTTGTTTACTGTTTTTGACGACTACTGTGCAACATATTCCTATTATTTAAAGACACCTACCTTCTCCAAACACAAGATCTAAAAAACAAAACAAAAATCTTAGTTGCTGCTTTTGTCTAAGTTCCCAAGATACCCCAAATAAGATCCATTCCAAATTGAGAGACGAGGTTGATATTTTCTCTTACACAAGCAGAGTACAACAGTCAATGATTTTTGACAGGTTGATTTGATTTTAAAACACTTTCCCAGTGCTTCCAGTTTCCCCCCACTTCAGTTTAAAACAAATCACGTCACTAAATGAGTAAAACTAAAAGGTTTTTTGTTTTGTTTTGTTGTTTTTTTTACAGTAACCATGCTTATTTGGGAATAGTGTCTTTTAAATTCGTATGTAAAGGATATTATTAATACAGGACAACCACTTAAGCATTCATGTTGGAATATTCAAACGGATCTTAAAAGTCTGAGATCGCCAGTGATTAGTGTGTGTGTGTCTGTGGTGTGTATGTGTGTTATGTTTCTGTGGAGAGATTATCTCGCCATTTCACTCTAATTTTCCGAATATTCCCCTGACCTCGGTTCAAGGGGGGGAAAATCCCTGATCCAAACCCAAATGTAAACTGGATTCCATATGTATTTTTATCTGCACAGTTGTTATAGCAACCAAAGTTCTAAACCGATGCAATCACATTCCAAAATAATGTGATGTGATTAAAAATTGACACGGCCGCGTCGAAGAATAAACGTATTGCGTTGTTATGGCAACCGGAAGAGTTAAAATTCTGCCTGCTTAAATTTAAATCTGCCAAATTATCTGAAAAATCTGGAGAATTTGCTAACATGGCCATGGCGATTAACCCCCCCACCGGAGTCTATTTAGTGAAAAGGCAGCCGCAAAATTAACGGTCGAATCGCTTTCTCGTTTGCCGTGTAAACCTACTTAGCCTTATTATTCTGATTACACTCCGCTTTCCAGTGCAGACCGGATTCGGGCAGGGGCAGCTGCGGATTTGCATTGCCTTCATCGCTGCCTTTCAGCCTCGCCCCTGATGTTCCTGCCCTACATAAGCTATAGGGGTTCGTACATTTCACTCTACCACTGCTTCCGAAGGGGAGGGGAAGCAGACGGGACTGCAGAAGAACACAGGGAAGGGCTGTTTGGTGCGATGGACGCCAAGCCTGTAAAGCCCAGAGGCTCAGACGCTCCACCGCCCCTGTACCAAGCCCATTCCTAGCAAAAACTCCAGGATCCCATCCATGATGATTCTGCAGCATGTACCAATAAGCATGGTCGCCGTTATACAGAGGGCACGGTCAGGGCAGAGCGCGGGCGATGCTTGAAGGCAGCAATCCTTGCAGTTCAAATGGTCGGAGCTCTTTACTCGCTGTGACAATTGGAGACATCTTTCTTCCCCTTCCACCCAAGGCGGCTGTTGGCCAGTCACTCACAGCCTGGGGAGTCGGCCTGGGCATTGTTTTGAAAACAACAGAACTTCAGTGGTGACCTCACCGCCCTGGATGCAAATGTGACATTGGCTGCATGTCACGCTTCGCTCAGAGAGAGAAACTCCCCCATGTCCTATGTTCCTATCAACTAGTTGGGCAAGCTTTTTTTAAATATGTTCCTCTGGGGCCAGGATTGCTGCCTGCTAGCATGGACTCGAGCAAGAAGCCAGCCAGGACAGCGTTTACTTTCCCACTCTGGACATTTAGTCTTTTCAAAAGGTGGGACGGGATTCTGGACAGTTATCTCCACTTGCCATCCAATTCAAGGGGCCAAACTTTGCTCTTAGATATGTCAGTCTAACCCCACTAGCTTCAGTGAGCTTTGCCTGGTGTATCTAAGAGCAAACCGTGACCCCCAGATACCTGATGTACAAGACACATACGCACAGTCAATGTATGACTGTCAGTCACACTTAAAATGCAGATACATATTTATTAACCCAATCCCCTTTTTCAGTGGCTAACCTCTGTGGCTGGTGCTCACCACCCAGGCGCCTCGCACAAGTTCCCTGCAGCTTCCAAAGGGTTCTAGAAGAGTTAGAAATCCTGCCGTCCATTGCCATCAGATAAGTTAATATAATGGAGTTCACCAAGTGGTGGCTTGCTGGATACATCTAGATCGGGGTAGGCAAACTACAGCCCGGGGGCCCTTCAGACGAGGTCTGGGGCTTGCTCTGCTCTGGTGCTCCAGCCAGGGAGCGGGGTCAGGGGCTTGCCCTGCTCCATGCATGCTGTGGCTCTGCGCAGCTCCCAGAAGCAGAGGCATGTCCCCCCTCTGGCTCCTATGCATAGGGGCAGCCAGGGGGCTTTGCATGCTGCCCCTGCCCCAAGCACTGCCCCTGCAGCTCTCATTGGCCGGGAACCAGGGCCAATGGGAGCTGCAGGGGCAGCACCTGCAGATAGGGCAGCGCGCAGAGCCACCTGGCCGCACCTCTGCATAGGAACCGGAGGGGGGACATGCCGCTGCTTCCGGAAGCTGCTTGAGGTAAGTGCTGCCTAGAGCCTGCACCCCCAATCCCTTCCTGCACCCCAACTTCCTGCCCCAGCCCTGATCCCCCTCCCACCCTCAGAACCCTTCGGTCCCAGACCGGAGCACCCTCCTGCACCCCCAATCCCTCATCCCCAGCCCCACCCCAGAGCCTGCACCCCCAGCCAGAGCCCTCACCCCCTCCTGCACCCCAACCCCCAATTTCGTGAGCATTCAGGGCTTGCCACACAATTTCCATACCCAGATGTGGCCCTCAGACCAAAAAGTTTGCCTACCCCTTATCTAGATGGTACTTTCTACTTTGCCATGGAAGAGCAGTCCATATGAGATAGCCCTCCCATGTCTATCAGAAACCAAATAGATTGAAGGTCAAAAGTATAACTGGGTTCAAAAAAGAACTAGATACATTCATGTAGGATCTATTAGCCTAGATGGTCAGGGATGCAACTTTATGCTCGGGGTGTCCCTAAACCTCTGACAGCCAGAAGCTGGGACTGGACAACAGGGGATGGCTCAGTGGATAATTGTCCTGTTCTGTTCACGCCCTCTGAAACATCTATCTAGCACTGGCCACTGTCAGAAAACAGGACATCAGCGAGATGGGTCATTGGTCTGACCCAGTAGGGCTGTTGTGATGGATCCAGAATGGGTTTGGGTGGGGTTATCTTAAATGCAGGCTACATAGGCTCCTGGCTATAAAAACCTGCACGTTTTAGGCAGCATATTTTGACTCTTCCGTCTCCTTGTTGCAAACTATCACGCTCAATAGCATCACAAAATACACTGCTGACGATCACGGAGCAAACAGACACAGGCTCGGGTACCTTTTATATGAAACATGCACTTAAAAAAGAAGAAGGGGGGATGGAGCTGATACATTTATAATTCTAATTAACTAATTCATTCATTAGTTCTAAATTTAACCCCGATCTTTAAAAAACCCCAACCACAAGCAAACCATCAAAATATGGATGTGCAGAGGAGCAGCAGCCCCCTGGCAGAGAAACCCTGCTGCACAGCAGCCTCGGAGGGGTTAATAGCTGGTTTAATTATATATTTATATAAAACGGGGATTGCAGCGTGGATAACACACGTCTCCCTCCCCCCAGCCCACCCCGCTCTCGCTCGCTCGCTGTATATTAAATATGCTTTGCTTGTCAATTTCTTAGCCCGGGCGTTTCGGCCGGGGGGGGGGCCCCCCCCCCCCCCCCCCCGTGTGCGCAGGCGCGCAGCAGCCCAGGTTCCCGCAGGCTCAGCATTCAGTGACCACAGGCTGATTATTGTAGGTAAGGAATCAGATAAGAAAGTAATTTATAAACCTCTTTAAATCATCAAAATGCACCCCGGAAAGGGTCTGCGCCGTGCGCTGCCCACCTGTGCGCCCGGTTTGCATGCAACGCATTGCTTTGAAAATTGCACTTGCCTGCCTTTGCAACTAGCTCTTCTTACCAGCCTTTTGGTTTATTTTTTTTGGTACTGTAGCTTTTGGGAACCAAATTCTCTAGATTTTTATTTTATTTTCCCCTTTGCAATGGGCAGAGCAATAGAACAACTGAAGAGCAGAGGAAATCAGGAGGCAAAGGGGGGTTGGCAGGGACAATGCAAGTGCTTGCAACCCCGGGATGCTTTTTCTATTCCATGTTTAAACTGAGGGAGGGTTTCTCTCTTTAGCCCCCTTCCCTCCCCCCAAAATAGGCGAATGAGTTGAAGAGTTTGAAAGGAAGCGAGGCAGGAGGGGGAGGGAGAGAGGACAGGGGAAGGTTTGCGATGAGCTCGGAGGGGAGAAAATGGGTCATTTTTGCAAACTTTCTCCTTCGTGCAATTTTCACTCCCCAAATTAGAGGAATTTCTGTTTGTGCAAGAGAATTTTTTTTTAAAAGAGAGAGGGAATTCCGCCATTTTGATGTTTAAAAAAATATTAAAGGCTTTTCGGAATGAAGGGCTGATGGGCAGCCCTGGTGCTAGCCCAAGAGCCTAGATGTGGGGGCAAATGCAGGCAAGGCTGAGAGCAGCGGGCTGAGCAACGGGGGAGGGGGCAAGGAATGACCCCCCTCCCCCTTGTTTATTTTTTGGTGGAGATTCTTGAAGTGAAGATTCTCTAGGAACAACTCTGCAAATCAGGTGGCATGTGGCTGCATCAAGGCACTAGATAAGCAGCAGCGTATGTAGGTCCTTCATTAAAGGTCCCAAGGTTGTTTTTTGGGAGGGAGGTGTGTTACTATCATCTCTTTCAAGAGTGGGAAAGGTCAGTTCTGGGCAGTCAGACTTGGATTTTTTTCTCCCCTGTTGTAGCAGAGGATTCATAACATTTTTGGTCCCCACCCCCCAACTTGGTATTTTGTCTAAGTGCCGTTAATATGGAGGGACAGGTTCAGTGTGTAAAAAGATTGTTGCACTTGCTCACATTTTGATTCTCAGCTGGCTGGCAGGAGAGGGGCGGGGTGAAAGGCTGGTGTGCTAGCATCCTTGGAAATGTGTGCCTGGCAGGCTATATATTTGTGAAAGGCAAGGGGGGAAATATGTCTGTGTATGTACTGAAGATTTTGGTGGGCTAGGCATTTGCTGTGAATAAATGGAGAGCCCTTCCTTCTGAAGGAGTGAGCCTAGATTAGAACAGAGTCAGAGATGTGCTTCACACTGGATCACACAACTATTATTATAAAATATCAGACATGGAGCCCCTAGTAAATCAGAAGGTGGAGTATAGAGCTTGCTTTGGACCATTTTATGACTGACATTAATGTGTAATAAAGGCATTTTTTCCTGCACAAACCATTACATGGGGGGGGAATATGATACAAGTGCATTTTAAAAAAAAAGCATATGTCAGGGTGTATTGTTTGTTATGGGAGTGCTCCTGCACCATTTCCTCCTGTGGTTATATGGGGAATGTAAGTCTGCCAGGTATCCAAACTGTTCCTCACAGTGACTCCTGCTGGGAGAGGCTGGGGGGGGGGGTCTATGAAATTGTGGGCTCCTTGCTTCTCCCCAATTCCCTGTAGTGACTTCTGTTGTGGGTTTTGGGACCACGGGAGTAGTAGTTTGCACAGTCAATTGATGCTCCTGCCTTATTCCAAATAGTGACTGCTGCAGGAAGACGCTGGAACTGGAGAACCAATACACTTTGCCTTCCTGCATTGTTCCCTTCAGTCACTGCTGCTGGGAGAGGCCAGAATGGGAGCTTCCCTGTGTCCTGTGCCCCTGTAGTGATTCCTCAGGGATGCTCTGAGGCAGGAGTGGCCAAAGAGTCCCTCCAGTGCTGCTGCACAGCTTTGCCATTTTCCTCTTTACTGGCAGTTTTCAAATCTTGTGTGAAACGCCACTGTACGGTGCTTGAACGCTGTGGCACTGCACAGTCTGAGTGACACAACAAGTGCCACGCGGAATCCAGGAAACCAGTTCAGCCTTCATCTTCATCCATCCTGCGAAGGCATAGCCCAAGCTGCAGGAAAAGGGGCTGTGATTTTAGGGCAGAATTTGGATTTATTTCTCAGCTGTTTAATAGAAAAATAATGGGTGAACCCTGGAAAATGTGAACATTTTTTGGAATATTTGTGGACCGTGTTTCCCATCCCCTTTGATGCATCTACCCAGTGAGCAGGTGTATGTTTTAATTCCATGTCAGTGGAATGTGTACTTTTTTGGCAAAGTACCCTGCAGAATGACTGTGACCTGTGCTGTGTGCTACAGCGCCTCCTGCTGGCAGAGGCTGGATCTGGAGTAGCTGTGAGCTTCCTCACCACCAGTGCTCCTGCCCTGCTCCATACAGCAACTCCTGCTGGGAGATGCTGAGACTGCAGTAGCGGTGAGCTCCCCTACAACCAGCTTTTAGACCAGTCCCTAAAGTGACTCTTATTGCAAGTGGATGAGCTTGTTGTCAGAAAAACACGTGAGCCAAACAGCAGCCCTGTCTGTGTCATGCAGCCTGCACTGGGATGTTGAGAATTCCCCCAAACAGTGAGCATCTTGGCAGAGGTGAGATCAATTAAAAAGTAAAAAAACAGAGTTGTTGATGTTCATAAGCTGGGGTGCGCCTCTGTAGGATACCCCAGATCAGTTTGCCAGGGTGACCCATTGGAATATTACATCAGTTACACTAAAAACTTAACCCACAGTTTGCACAGCTCATGAGTATGTAGAAGTAACCCATGCTAGCTCAGCATGGCGCTCTGCCCCTGTTAGTGGCTGACCCACATTGAGTCTGCTACAGCTAGCATAGCCGGGTCTTTTAGCTCAGACGGTACAGAAGTTTGTGTCTATAGAGCTACAAGTCTGAGTTCAAGCCGTGATGCCAAATTCCCTTCCAGAGGTGTCGTGCTAGGAAGTCCACTGGGTAAGAAATGTTTCTGACCCAGAATTTACTGGTTTTGTTTGTTTTGTTACGTTCATGCATTTGTTTCATTAGTGGCACTTCTGAAGCTAGTGCTGAAGGTAGCTGTCTTTCTGCCTGTCTGTCTCCCACAGGGTCCTGTGCTCTGGCCCGCCATTAGATAAATTTAAAATATACAATGCAAATAACAGTCCAGTACAATAAAGGACTTCCCGTCCCACTTTGAGATGTAAATATAACGAGGATGACAGAAATAAACCCAACACACTCCAGACCTCCCCTTCCCTAAAAGCCTGGGGAAAACAGAGGGGGTTTGGTGGGAGCCCCAAGATTAGCAAATCCATGTCTGATCCAAAGAGGAACTAAATTCCACACTTGTGAAACTCCGGGCCAGATTTGATAGGGCAGAGAGAAGCCAGAGGTCCACCTGCACTCGCATGATTACACACAACCATGCAATTACTGCCATTGGGCATCTGCGTATGCAAAGGGGTGTCTCAAGGTCTAAGCTGCCAGTTTGTATACGAAGCTGCAGGATCTGCAACTACTTGTGCATTTTTGTGAGTGGACCCTGTTCCTCAGCAATCTGGCCGGGGCAGTGCAGGAAAACGGTGGAAGTTACAGTGAACCAGCTCCTAACCAGCTCTATCTCATCAATCATGTGTTGCCAATCCTTGCAATTTTATCATGAATCTCATGCTGTTTGGTGCTTTTCATAAAGCCCCAGCTCCTGGAGGCAACTGATTATGTGATAATCTCAGCTTCCATTTAAAACAATGGAGGGTTCTAGCCCTCATGGTTATGGAGTAAAATGTCACCAAAGAGCACCCTAAAGGCTCAGGAATCAGGAGGCAAATGAAAAGAAACCTCATGATTTTTAAGACAATCTCATCATTTTTTTGCAGCCAGATTCTTGATTTGTTTGAAAGTGTGGGGCTGGCAATAGCCGTGTGGGACCGGGTAGCCTGTGCCTTCAAGGGCGAGGAGGCTTTGGGCTAGCCAGCCTGTTCAATCAGCCATAATTAGCTGCCTCCTGGCCTAAGGGGGCAGGACAAACTGGGGTCAGGTGGCAGATGGATAAATACCTGGGCCTCATCAAAGGGCAGAGAAGTTAGCAGGAGGAACCACAGGGAGCAAGATGGGTACCTGGGGCATACCCAGAAGCAGGACCTGGAAGACGCAGAGGAAGTGGATGATGGAAGCAACCGGGGGTCAGCACTCTGTCCCGGGGCAGAGAGGCGTAAAGGGAGCCCAGAGGGCTGAACAGGACTCTTGTTATCCTGGAAGGGGTTACTTTTTAGCTGGGGCTAAGCCGTGCCACCAGCTCCCACCTGTATGGGATTGAGGGGGCCCACCTAGCAGGAGGAAATTAGGGTAAGATGTACCTGCAGTGCCCCACTTGGCCAGCAGGGGGCACGGGTGCAGGCATGCCTGTGACACTGTGGTAGCTATACAAAGAGCTCACACTTTCTGCAGAGCTTTATTCCTGATGATTCACTATTAAACCCAATTGGAAATTAATTTTTGGTCTCAGGCTGGGTCATAAGTAGTATTTCTTCTCAGCAAAATGGCTGCTTCTAGCACCTCCACAAAGCACTTCGGTACTTGCTGTTCTCCTGGGTTGGCTATTTCGCTTCGTCCTCCCCGAGGCTCTAAGCAACAAGACATTTCAGGGATATATTTGTACATTGCAAATTTCCCCCAGACTTCACTGTGGCTGGGGGTGTGTGAATTATGACAGAACTTGGGCCAGTCCATGTATCAACAATACAGATGTTTACTGGGGAGAACCCTGCAGCTAGCAATTGCCCAAGGTACTGGAGTAGCTAAAGCTCAGTGGAAAATATATTTCAACTTTTTTTTTTTAATGAAAAATGGAAACCTTTGGAGGTGAAAACTTTCATGGAATTTCCCCCCCCTATCTTTCACTCACTCTCATGGTAACATCAGGCCCAACGCTGGTTCCTTAGCAGGTTTCCTCATTCCACCAACCATGGTTTCTTGGTCTCTTGAGTGGTCAAGATAGGAGTACCTGTAGCTTACATTAGTCCCATGATTTAAGAGGTGTAGTGCTTGTTGTTATTCTGGTGGTTCTTGCTGGATTGGCTTTCTGTTTGTCTGTCAGATTGTCTGTGCTTTCCCACAACGTTTGGAGGACAAACACTCAGTACCAATTGGGGGAGCTGTAATCTTCATGGGGGCTATGTGGGGTCAGCAAATCCATGGCTGACTCGAGGGGAGAGCAAATGCCACCTGTGTGATCCAAAGAGCCAGAGTTCATGCACTCACTGTATGTGCTGTATATAGGATCGTCAGAAACAAAGAATCCATGTTTTTGAAAACCCTGCCTGTTCTGTGCAAAGCTTTAGCAATGATGTGGAAAGTTTAAAAACAAAAACAAAAGACCTTCCATTTTCTGTGCATCTTATAGTGCAAACCTCAGAGAAATACAGTGCAAAATAATCGCCTATAATATGCCACATCCCCTCAGCTCAATGAGCTTAGTAACAACAACGCATCATGGTTAATAGTACTGAATCAAAGTGGAACTTCTATAATAATCAAGGGTTTAGGGCCCAATCCTGCACCCATTTAATTTATGTTTTGCCACTGGCTTCAGTGAAAGCAGGATGCCCCCCCCCCCCCCATCCAGCCACCCACAAGTAGTTCCTTTGGAGTCAGTAGCCCTGACTAATACACATGATGGGTTCCCTAAAGGCCTGATTGCACAGCTGCTCGCAGGAACAGACAGTCCTGTTGGCTTCACACCATGCAGAGTATTGGAGTAACAGCAGTGAGCATTATGCTAAAGTAAGTGTTTCTGTGGGGTTGGGTCTTTCTGTTGTCACTTGCTTTCCTCTGTAAGCCTCTTGCTGTTCCCACTTGCTCTGCCGCCTTCCTCAGAATGCCACTTTCCACCTCAAACAAACAAACAAACATCCGCCATGAGAAATTTGTTAGTCTTTGAGATTAAAAGTCACAGTCCCTGTGAAAACAGTGTGTTTGTAAACAATACCGTGACCAACGGTGCTAATAATTCCAGTCCTTATGTTACTAAATGGGGAAGAATTTTGAAAACCTAATTTATTTGTAATTGTTTGTTTACTTCCTGCATTTATTTCAGTTTAGAGAGTAAAACTCAAGAAGGTCATTTTCACATTTCTTTAGAGTCATTTCCACTTTTGCAGGTACTTCCTGCTGCCGGGTTAGCACTGCAGGAGGCTGAGTGCCTGTATTTGAAAATAATTGGCTTCAATGGGCTATTTTAAAGGCGATTTGGAGAAATGCCCGTTGCTCTGAGGCTAGGGTGACCAGACATCCTGATATTATCGGGACAGTCCTGATTTTAGGGGACTTGTCCCGCGTCCCGACCTTACATTGGTCAGGACGCCCTTTGTCCCGATATCGGGGATCGTCCGGACCGCAGCCGTGGCGCCGCCGCTCACCGCATCCTGGAGCAGCTCCCGGCACCTGCCTGCCGGCAGGAGCGCCACATGCTGCAGGGGCAGGGCTTGCAGGCACCAGGAGCAGGCAAAGAGCCCTCCGCCCCCTCACCCGCCCCGCCCTGTGACCCTAGGAGCCAGAGTGACTAGCCTGCCAGATGCTTCCCGGGACAGGAGCTGCCCCAGGTGAGCACCACTGGGACTCCCCACCTTGCCCCCTGGCAGGTCCCTCTGGCTCTTAGCGTGGGGGGGGTTCTGCGTGCTGCTGGCGCCTGCAAGCCCCGCTCTGGAGACTCCCCTCGCAGCTCTCACCCTAGGAGCCAGAGACCTCCCAACAGGGCTGGTGAGTGCAGCCAGGGAAGGGGGCAGGGTGTGATGGAGTGAGTGTCTGGGAGGTGTGTGTAGGGCGCTGGGCTGTGAGGGTGTGGAGGGCGCTGGGCAGTGGGGGAGGTTTGTGTGTTTTGGGGTGCTAGACAGTGGGGGCCTGTTGCGGGGTGCTGGGCAGTGGGGGAGATCTATGTGTGTCAGGGCACTGTGCAGTGCGGGTCAGTGTGGGGCATTGTGTAGTTGTGGTGGTGGAGCTGTGGGGAAGGGCACCGGGAGGGAGGAAGGAAGGGAGGGAGGGGAAATCTGTGTGTATTGGGAAACTAGCAAGTGGGGGGTTCTGTGTGGGGTGCTGGGCAGCTGTGGGCAGGGGGGCGCTGGGCGGGGGTGTGTGTGCACAGCACGGTGCATTTGTGGTGGAAGGGTTGTAGGGGGGCTCTGGGCATAGTGGATCCAGGGGGCGCTGGGCAGGGGAGCTGTGTGGCGCAGCATGGGCCCACCCTCAACAGGATGGGGCACGCTGGTAGCACAGGGCCAGGCGGACCAGTGTGCATCTGGCTCCGGTCGGGGCTGTGCACCTGTGTGTGTGTGTCTGTCTGTCTCCCTCCCTCCCCCCTCTGACCAGTGTGTCCTGATATTTCACTCTTGCGATCTGGTCACCCTATCTGAGGCTCTAGAAAAGTTTATTTAAATTGTTACCTAAATGTAAGTCAGCTGGGGCCCTTGAATTAGAGATGAGATGGGAGAGCTCTTTTGGTTTGGAAAACATCTTCTGCCTTATTTGGGGACACGTTTTATCTAATATGGCTTGGTTTAAACACATGCAGTGTGAAATCCTGGCTCTGCTGAAGCCAATGAGGCCTGTCAAACACCTGTCAGGGATGGTCTAGATAATACTTAGTCCTGCCATGAGTGCAGGGGACTGGACTAGATGACTTCTCAAGGTCCCTGCCAGTCCTATGATTTCAGCCCAAATGTGGGTGCTTCAGTTATTTTTGGGTGGAGGATTGTGTGGTTTATTATAGAGCTATTTGCTATGAAACGCTGAACAAAAACAACTCTGCCAAGTGCACGCTTAGTCCTTGAACCAGCAAGTGACTTGTAGGTGTCTAACTTTACGCATGAGTCACCCCATTGAAATCATTGCTGGTACTCACATTTTTAAAGTGGTCTTGTCAACCCCAAGTGTTCAAAAATCACGATCGAGGCCCCCAAAATCATGAGATTATTAAAAAATGGGTTCTTTATATTTGCCTTTCAGGATCTGAGTCTTTAGGAGTCACATTTTCTTCACAACCATGAGGCCAGAAACTCCCTTTAAAAAAAATGAAAGCCGAGACTGTCATGGAATCACCTGGCTCCAGGCGCCGGGTCTCTAAGAAAAGCCCTAATAGCACAATAAAATCACAAGTGTTGGCAACACAAAGTGAGGCAGGTATTTAAATACCTTGCTGAAGTGGGGCCTTCGCTGATGAATTTGGATGGTCATCCACTGCACATCAGTGCTAATCTCAGCTTTCATGCACTATAAGTACGTTTCTAGCTCCACTTGACGCAGGTATGAAAATGCAAACTGACAGCTAAGATGGAGAGTTGTCCTGGCGATCACTTGCAGCCCTGGCATAACCTCCTGTGCATTTCCAGTAGAGACCACAAATCCTCCCTTCTCCTATGATACAGCTGGATCCAAGTGCCATTTCTCACTGGTCTCATATCAGCCCTACCATCCATCTTTCCAGGCCATTTGTGACAGAACACACCATTTATACAGCACCAAAACACACACTTTCCATTCACCTTGCACTGTCAGCCTGAGCAACCTGTCTGCTTCATCTGCCTTCTATGTTCCGGCTGTACACCCCACATTATCTACCTCCCCCATCCTTCCAGATGGAATTAAGATCCCATGCATTGGAAACAGGCCTGAGACGTACCTTTACCCTCATGTTTCAGAGTAGCAGCCGTGTTAGTCTGTATCCGCAAAAAGAACAGGAGTACTTGTGGCACCTTAGAGACTAACACATTTATTAGAGCATAAGCTTTCGTGGGCTACAGTCCACTTCTTCGGATGCCCACGAAAGCTTATGCTCTAATAAATGTGTTAGTCTCTAAGGTGCCACAAGTACTCCTGTTCTCTTTACCCTCATGGCCCACATGGTGATGTGGGTGTGGAGAACTCATTTGCAGTCAAATGAGCGAAATGAAGAGATGTGGCTAGCGATAAGGCTGCATTGCTAGGAATTTTGCAAGCATTCAGAAATCAGGAGACATTTAAAAATACGTAAATATAGGGGTTTTTGAGCCTTTAGGTTCCATGATTTTCCAGCTTTTCTTCACCACCGTTGGAAACTTTTATTTTGAAATGAAAGCTGTGATTGTCATACAGTACAGCCTCAGAGTTATGAACACCTCGGGAACGAATGGAGGTTGTTCGTAACTCTTAACAAAATGTTATGGTTGTTCTGTCAAAAGTTTGCAACTGAACATTGACTTAATACAGCTCTGAAGCTGTATTATGCAGAAGAAAAATGCTGCTTTCCCTTTTTTTTGTAGTTTGTTTAACACAGTACTATATAGTATTTGCTTTTTTTGTTGTTTGTTTTTTGGTCTTTGCTGCTGCCTGACTGCATACTTTCAGCTCCAAATGGGGTGTGTGGTTAACTGGTCCGTTCATAACTCTGGTGTTTGTAACTCTGAGGTTCTACTGTATATTCACATGACTCCATTAACTGGGGATTTACAGAAACCACCAATTATTGTTAGTCTTGTGATAAAATTGTGAGTGTTGGCAACACTGAACCCCAGTTTTACAAATTTGGCTGTAATGACCCTCTCTTAGGTGTGAAGTGACTTTGTCTCCCAGCCTATCCTGTCCTGTCCTCCTGGATTTTATATCCCCCTCCCCCCCCAAATCTAGGAAGGTGTTGAGTGTCACCTGAGCTTTTTGTAATCTCCAGATTTAGCTGCACATCTGCTGTAGATCTGTGTCCCTGTTAGGCGAGTGGCGTGGGTTGGGGGAAAGGCAACAGTTGGGATGGTTGTTTGCAGAACTTTCACTCCACATGTTCTGACTTTCGTATCTTTTATTTATAATTTTGCCGTCATAACAGGAAACACAATGGACTGATACGACTTGAACTCTATTTTAATGATTTTTTGGGGGGGGAAATAAAATCTAAATCTAAATTTATTATTAGGTGTTTAAAAGGGAAAAATATTAATGATGAGAGTTCCTAATCAAAATGAGTACTGTTTGTTGAGGGCAAAATACACCCCCTGCAGCGAGCCAGCCAATGTCCATGCATCACTTCAGTCCCACTGCAGCCCGTCACGGTTTTGTAAGATATTTCTCACAATAATATTACTTACAAAATCTTTTTTTTTGTTTTGTTTAATGTACATGCTGGCCCTCTGCACTGGGGTGAGGTGAGTTGCACTCCTGCGGCCTGTATGTCGCTTGGCTTGGATACTGAAACTAGACTGGTCTATTTTGCTTTCTGTTTGTAGTCCTTTTCCCTTGGACTTCTCCTGCACTAGCATAAGATTTTGTTGTGGTTTGGTGACCTGTCTCTCCTCCAGGGCGATTGTTTCAATAATAGTAATAAAGAAACCTCAGACCTTTCACAGCCATTAAAAATAGTGGATCTGCATTAGGTTTTGTAAAACCCATCCCATTTACAAAACCTAAGTAGCTGATCTGGGGACAGATTCACAAAGTTGCCTGATGACGCCGATAGGTGCCCAGTGGGGTTTACAAAAGCACCTAAGCAGGTAGGTGCCTAACTCCCATTGACATTCAATGGGAGTTGGTTGCCTAACTCACTTAGGAGTTTTTGTAAAATGTGGCCCCTGGTGCTTGATAGTGCCCATTAAATATTTTCTCCAGGAGCGTCTTTAGGAGCTTTATCTTCCATTGGGTGGGGACTGTATGTTTTGATCCAGGAACTGAGCTGCATCCTTGTAGCTGGATATTCTCCTTCCTCACTCCTAGAGCAAATCTTCAGTTTAAAGGGATAAAAGAGTGCAGCGTCCAGTCTTCTCTTTTCCATTCGTCTTGCAACGGTCACAAATACACCTTCAAACCTTGGGGAACGAGAGAAAAGAAAATCCCAAGCCCTGCAGTGGCGCTAACTTGCCAACATCTGGCTGCATTGCCTTGCTGCAAGGGCCACGTGTTCTGCAAAGAATCAGGTGCGTTGCTGTTGCATATAAAAGATACACAGCTAGTTAACATACAAAAACCACCTGCTGGCACACAAGACTATGCACTATTGTTCAGAAGCTTTTATGTTAGTGAAGTTGTTGTTATGCTCTGCAAATAGGTTCCAGAATTCAGCTGTTCATAGATTTTTTTTTAATTATTTTTTTTAAAGGCTGGAAGATTCTGTTGTGATCATCTGGCCTGACTTCCTGTATGGCATAGGCCAGAGAACCTCACTGAATAATTTTTACATTAAGCTCCCACCTTCTTTTGAGCTCTATAGCATATTTTTTAGATGTAATGTGGTGTAAGCGGTGGGATCTGAACCCAGAGCTCCCATAGTAAAGTTGGCTCATAGTGGCAAGGCTATATTGTTAACTGAGATTGTTCAAATCCATTATAGGAAGAAAGTTGGTATGAGAGTTCAGTGTAATGAGATAAATGTATCTATTTATGTTTGTGTATACAGTTTGTTAATATAAAGAGCATCCTCTACTGGCAAAGAGGAAGCTGTTCATGATGTGGTAAGTTCAATGAAGTTGTAATTGTTATATAGTGCAAATGTCCTCCTGAGTCCAGCTCTGAACAGCTGTGATCTGATGAGCCTTCTAAGGGAATCTGAAGCACCCCCGGTAACCAAGTGTGAAAACAGGTAGCCATGTCCTGTCTTCGCTTTCTCAGGTGCCCCATCCCTGAACTGATGTTCCCTAATCTCAGCACAATTTCCAGGTCATCATTATCAGTTGGATGACCTGACAGTGGGTATCTTTTCCGTTCTTAGGCCTGGTCTATACTAGTGAATTTCCCTGGCATAACTGTTGGAAAAAAATCACTGCCCTAATTTATATAGCCATGCTGGGATACTCCCTAGGTTATACTGGCAGAAAAATTCTTTTGCTGGACTAGCTTTTTCAGGTCTGCTCTGTGCTAGAAAGCGTTACCAGAAAACATGCCTTATTTTGGCACATCTCTACATGAGTCCACACTCAATTTTGAGTCCTGTCGATAAAACTCTTCCTCTCGGTGGCCGAAAACCACCTCCCCTAATGACATATGCCATCTGCTGGCACTTTTTTGCTGGTACAGTGCCAGTGTTGACGCTGTGTTACCTCACCCATTTGCGGAACTGGTTTAAGTTGTACAAAAGAAATAATTCTTTTGCCTGTACAAGCTTTATCTACACTAGTTTTTTTTTTTTTTTTTTGCTGGTATTGCTATACCAGTATAGCTATACTGGCAAACCTTTTGTAAGATAGACAAGGCCTTAGTTAACAGAGCATCATGTTAATAAAATGTTGCCACTGACCTGTGTCTGTTTCACACACACTTCTGCTCTGTGGAATCCCTGCTTTCTAGATGATGACCTGTTGCAGATCTCTGTTCCCTTACACTATTCCTACTCTTTATTATTTTATCTTCGTATTTCCATTGCACCTTTCATTTGAATAGGAACATTCTTTAATTACACTAATTAGTTTACCCTCCCCATACTCCTGGCCTATTATTATCGCCATTTTGTAGATGAGACCTGACTGGCATGCAGCCTTTGGCTAATATCACCCTCCCTGTCGGTCATCCTCTCTGAAATTCTTAAACTAAATAAGCCTGATCTTGCTGGACCAGTCAGAAACTTGATAGTGTCACTGAAATACAGGCCTCTCTCCCAGGATCAATGTTCCCTCTAATTTTTTACATCCATGTGCGGAATGAATTTTGTTATGTGCACCAATATGGAGATGATGTGTGGCAGGGGTGGGGTCAAGGGTTTCGGAGTGTGGGAGGGGGCTCAGGGCTGGGGCCGAGGGTTAGGGTTCGGGGGCTTCAGGCTCTGGCTAGGGGTGTGGGCTCTGGGATGGAGCTGGGGATGAGGGGTTCAGGGTACAGGAGGGGGCTCAGGGCTGGGGCAGAGGGTTGGGATGCAGGGGGTGAGGGCTCCAGCTGGGAGTGTGGGCTCTGGGGTGGGGCTGGGGATGAGGGGTTTGGAATGCAGGCTGTCCCAGGGCTACAGTGGGGAGAGAGGACTCCCCCAGGCCTCTCTCACTGCAGCAGCCTGGAGCCAGGGCCAGGGCCAGGGGAGAGGTGCATCTCCCTGGCTGTGGCAGCTCCAGGACTGACACCGGGGGAGAGATGCCTCTCCCCGCCTGCGCAGCCTGTGATAGCCTGCTGCACGTCCCCACAGCTTAGAGGGAATGTAGCCCAGGACTAGGGATCGTTTGTGGACTCTGGTTTAAATCAGGCATCGTAGCAAAGTTCAGTCTCCCTAACCATTCAAAAGAATATTAATTAAAAGAATCAAGTTGTTTAAAAAAAGTTGTCCCTAATGCCAGGAAAAGCCGTGCCTTCTCCTGGTCTGACAGCAGGGCCTCGGCTACAATATATTGAGCAATGGTTGAGGAAAAGTCATGACTTTCATGCTGTTGTCTATCGTGTGAGCTCCTGCTGGGGGGAGTGGGACTGGTGGCACTATGAGCCACCCATAGTTAGTGTTCTCACGCTGTTCGTCAGACTGACTCCTGTTCCAGCTCCTTCTGTCTTTGTTCCTTCCCTGAGTTCATACCACTCAGGCTCTAACTGGCCTCCATGCCTGCTGGTTGGATTCCAGGTTTATGCCACCTGCCCAACGGGGGTGATGGATGGCAGAGCGGAAATGGAGGTCATGAGAAGCACCAAGGGGAATGCCACCGGGGAGGTCAGCGTCCATCTGGTCGCCAACGAGAACACAGTGCAGAACGCACACCTGCCCGCAACTGCCTTCATCATCCCAGGTAGGTGTTCCAGACGCCAGCGGTTGAGTAGTTATCAGTGGTACCTTAGACAGCCTCCATCACCACAGTATTGGAGCACCTCACGATCTCAAATGTGTTCATCCTCACAATGCTCCTGTGAGGCAGGGCAGTGCCATTATCCCCATTTCACAGAAAGGCAGCTGTGGCACAGAGAGACTAAGTGATTTGCCTAAGGCCACTCAGGAAGTCTGTGGTGGAGCTGGGACTTGAACTTAGGTCTCCCAAGACCTAGACTAGTGCCATAACCATGGAACTATCCTTCCTTTCTCCAAATAGCTTGGGATGTTTCCTCCATTCATGGAGTCATCCCCTCCTCTGGGACGGAGCTCTATCACTTGAGCCTCGAGAGCACCCCCATTAGACAGCAGCAGTAGGCTGTTATCCTCTATTGGACCAGCCATGGGAGGGGAAGGCAACTTACAATAATAGGCTTGTAAACTGTAGGAAATATTTGCATAGCAGATTCTCCCCCATGGAACATGCAGCAGGGCTTGGGGCCGGGATGGCGTTCTGGGCATGCTTGTGCTGTAAGTGTTAGTCTTGTTTAAGATCTTGTGTTGATCCATCCAACGGATACATGGCAAGCCAGGGAAACTGAGGCCAGGCCTGTCCCCGCATCTCAGGGTGCTGGCAGGGTAACAGCACCTAGGGTTCACTGTCAGGGCTACCACGGGGGATCAGAGCCCTTGGATATGGTTGCACATAACTCTACAGCTCAGTTATCTAGGCCATATCCTCCCCCCACAGCCCCTTCGCACACTCTCTCCCTCCCCTTTAATTCTCACTCCCATCCCGTCTTTCTTTCACTTCCTCCCCTACATCTCCCTCCTTCCTGTACCCAGCTGTGCAGAATAAGCCCTGAGAGTGACCCCTGCTAGGAAGGGTTTTGAGGTGCTTCCTTAGGTTTTCTCTGTCTCCTGGCCAAGGGGGTGACTTGTGCCTCCCTGGAGACGTTCCTGGCCATTGGAGAGCTGGTGCTTCTCCCAGGACTCCTGCGTCAAAGTGGTTCCCAGTACAGTTCCCAGGGGTAAAGTAGACGTTAACTAGCACCTGGTGGAGGATGATCCAGCATGGTTCCCACATGCTGCTAACACCCACCAGCCAGTCAGGACGATCGGCAGCTCTGCTCATCCCTGTCAATGTATGTTCTGGGCGCAGGTAGTAGCCCGATGCCTGTTGATTGCAGTACTTTGGAGTGGAGCAGAAAGACCGGGTGAGGGTTTCCAGTAGGAAGCTGGCATGGAGCCTATTGAGGGGTTTCAAGATGAGGACCAGGGAGCCAGGACGGGGCACAGAGCAGTGGGGCGTTCTCACACACTTTGACTTAGCAGCTGGGCCATTGCATTCTGGGCCAGCTACAGCTGCTGGGCTGAATGTGCAGCCCAAGCTTTGCCTGCACGAAATGGAGGGGCAGGGAAGAGCTTCCTGGAAGCCCTGGTGGATGTTAGAGCAGCTGAAGGCTTGCTCTAACTCACCCCAGTGAAGGAGAGACGCAGGAGACCTCTGCTCCACCGTACAAATATATTTCACAAACCTCTGAGAAATAAGAGGAAGACCAAGGACGCAGTAGGCCCATTACTCAATGAGGGAGGGGAAAGCGATAACAGAAAATACCGCAATGGCCAAAGCGTTGGATGCCTTTTTTGTTTGTTTTTCACCAAAACTGTTAGCTGTGATTGGACAATGAACATCGGGGTAGGATCTGGTGCTAAAATAGAGAAAGAGCAAGTGAAGAATGACTTGGACAAGTTAGATGTCTTCAAGTTGGCAGGGCCTGACAAAATACATCCTGGAATACTTAAGGAACTGGCTGAAGAGATCGCTGAGCCATTAGCAGTTATCTTTGAGAACTTGTGGAGGATGGGAGAGATCCCACAGTCCATATTGAGTGAGGTCCTTCCAGGATCTGTTCTGGGTCCAGTTCTATTCAATATCTTCCTAAATTATTTGGATAATGGCATAGGGTGTATACTTATAAAGTTTGTGGATCATACCAAGCTGCAAGCACTTTGAAAGACAGGATTAGAATTCAAAATGATCTTGACAAACTGGAGAAATGGTCTGAAATAAATAGGATGAAATTCAATAAGGACAAATGCAAAGTACTCCACGTAGGAAAGAACAATCAGTTGCACTTATACAAAATGATGTAAAAAAAGAAAGCTAAATACGAGTCAACGGTGTAACACTGTTGCAAAGAAAGCAAACATCATTCTGGGATGTATTAGCAGGCGTGTTGGAAGTAAGACACTAGAAGTAATTTTTCTGCTCTACTCAGCACTTGTGTCCAGTTCTGCGTGACACACTTCAGGAAAAAGGTGGACAAATGGAAAAAGTCTAGAGGAGAGCAACAAAAATGATTAAAGGGCTAGAAAACATGACCTACGAGGAAAGATTGAAAAAATGTGGTTTCTTTTTTCTGGAGGATGGAATACTGAGTGGGGACATGATAATAGTCTTCAAGTATGTAAAAAGTTGTTATAAAGAAGAGGGTGATAAATTGTGCTCTTTATCCACTGAGGACAGCACAAGAAATAATGGGCTTAAATTGCAGCAAAGGAGATCTAGGTTAGACATTAGGAAAACTTCCTAACTGTCAGGGTAGTTAAGCACTAGAACAAATTGCCTAGGGAGATTGTGGAATCGCTGTAATTGGAGGTTTTTAAGAGCAGGTTAGACAAGCACCTGTCACGAATGGTCTAGATAATACTTAGTTCTGCCTCAGTGCAGGGGCCTGGACTAGATGACCACTCGAGGTCCCTTCAGTCCTACATTTCTATGATTCTATGGCCCGCAGCACGCTACATCCACTTCTGCCAGCTTTACACCTGCACAGGTTACCCTGCGCAGGAGGAATTCTCCGCTGGCCGCCTCCAGCCTGGATACGGTCACTTTCCACCATCTGAGCAATGCAGAGCAGCTGGGGCCGATCAGGGAATCTGGCCCTCCAGGTGGCTTCCATTGCAGCAATCCTGCCATGAAGGAACCAAAACCTGGGTTGCTATGACCAGACCTTTGTCTGTGAGGAGCAGCTGCTGTTTTTTCACTAGCTAGGGATGTAATTTGCTGTTCCCAACCATTGCAGCTGTTCAGGCGCAGGCCTGGGCCCATTGTGCTCCATAGCCCAGGGAGTCAGACACCTTTCTGGGGGCGCAGCTCCAGCCTTGGCCCTCATGGGGGTGCTGAGCAGACTCAGAGGGCTGGAGGGGACGGAGGCACGGTGCTCATCCAGCTGGTTCTAACTGGTGTAGATGAAGTTTAAAATGTCCTGGGCCTGATTCTCATTTGCACTGTGGCCCTTTACAGTGTGCTGGCTTTCCAGGTGTAGCTGTAACTGGCACCCGCATTCAGGTCCAGAGTCTGAGTGTAAAGGAGAATCAGGCCCTGTTATTCCTGTAGTTATTCCTAACTGGAACCCAATGAACAGTTCAGTGCTCAGCCCCTCCCCTCCCTTCTCCCACCTGGCCTCAGTCCTCCTCTCTGCTCTTCTCCCATTGCAGCTCCTGCCCTGTGTCCCTCCAGAATTCACCAGGGGGCTGCAGAGGTGGCATGCAGCTCCCTTCCCCCCCCCCCCCATTGAGGTGTATTGAGCTCAGAATTGGGACTTGATTCTGCAGGACACAGAACAAGTAGCTGCAGCTGTACGGCAGGTCAGACCCGGCGGATTGACACCTTTCAAGGAAACCCCTGGCGCAAACCTAAGAGTCAGGTGTGCGAACAGAGTGAGCGCAGACCGTGTGCCTGGCATCCCTCACCCCCTTGTGCTGTATTGGCTGCTGCCCCACCCCGTGCCTGCTGCATGTATATGAAGTGTTTGTCCCTCTTTACCTTTTCACCCTTCTCCAGCAAACACAGCCACCATCAGCCTCCCCGCCAGCACCTTAGAGATCCAGCGATTTCCCCGGGAGCAGCAGAGAAGCGCAGGCGCCGAGAGACTGGAGAGGGGGGCAGGGAACGAGCCAATCACGGCGACCGTCATCCCCCAGATCAGCGGGGTGCAGACCTGCAACACCGTCCGGGTACTGGAGTGGAAAGATGGCGTGGCCACTCTGCCTGGCAGCAACTTAAGAGTAAGTGTGGGGGGAAGCCAGACCCCTGTACACTAGCACCCTTAACCCTGGCTGGGCGCGTCCACGGAGAATTATGAACTGACAGGTTATGCAGCTGCTTTCTTATTAGGGCAATAAGAGCCTCTTCTTGGGGTCCTGCCCTCCAGGTTCGTCATTAGGATTCTACCTTCTGAGCCTGTTCCTCATTAGCAGAGAATGAGAGGGAGCCCTTTAAATCTCTAGCCACCTTTGGATGGAGGATGCTGCAGGTGTGCCCACAAACAGGTAACTGCACACGCTGAAGGAGCAGACCTCAGTGGCTTTGCATGGCCCAGTGGCCTTTCAGAGCACAGATGTGGTGCCAGTGCCTGTACGCTTTTGCAGGCCAAACCATGGCATCCACCATTGAAAGGCTGGCCCTAAAGGTATCCAGTCAGGACTATCTTTAGAGGTAGTTCGGCTGGTGTTTATACTAAGCACCCACTGGGGCTGGCTCGGTAGCTTAGTGCTAGTGATCCATGCACAACACACAGCTGCGGTGCCTAGACTGTTACAATAACCAGTGTACCCCATCCCCTCCACTACCTCATCCAGTACCCTGCCTCCTCCGGGCTGTTCCAGCCTCCAGACAGCACTCTGCCCCTCCCTGCTATGTCAGCCACCAGGCCAAACCCTGCCCTCTCCATAGAAGTGAAAAGCTTTCCCTGAGGTTGAACAGTGGGTCAGTTAAAGGGCTGGGTGGAGACCCCACAGCTCCCATATGCCCATCCTGTTCTTTGCCCCTCTCTCACCTGGTAGGGCTGACCTGGCATGTCCAGCACCAGGGGAAGGGTTGACTTTCATGGGGGAGACGGGTCAACAATGTTATGTCTGAGTCCATTAGTCCTTCTTGCCTTATGTTTTTGTGATGGCCGCCATCTTGGCTGACACACCGGGGATTGAACTAGGAACCTTCACATTTAAAAATCACAAGCTGCTACAACTTGAGCTAAGGCTTCCTAGGTGGGGCTGTCCCAGACTCCTGTCCCTTGTGGGTGGGCCCAAAGGGGGACCTGTCGCACACTCCCCAGTGGGTTACGCTTTTATCTTTCTTCCCTTTTGTGTTTGCGTTAATAACCCAGTTTCGGATAAATGAATATGGGACGCTGAAAGTGGTGAGTGCTGATAAGATCCCCCCTGTGGAGCCCCTAAAGGATGGTCATGCGGAGAGAGATGGGGAGTCGGAGGTGGCGCCCACCAGCAGAGACAATCCAGCTGCTGCTCAGGGTAAGGATCCTTTGGCTCCGATGTTTTTAAGCATGTGGAAACGGTATTCATGTCAGTGGTGGTGTTAATATCTCTGTCACACTGGGCCATGGGGAGGGTGGGTTTCTGCTGGTGCCTCTCCTCTGAAGTGATCTCAGACCCTAAAGGGAGGGTGGGGGTGGGCTAAGTCACAATGGGCTCTGGAGCCACTGCAGCTCTGTCTCCCCAACCCTTCCAGAAAGATCCCCACTCCTGCCCCATAGACGGGTGTTTGGCTTTCCCTAGTGGGAAATCCAGAAGGCTCCTTTATCCACTTGTTGTTGGTGTCTTCTGGAGGGCCAGTAGCTCAACAGACATGTTGCCCTGTCCCAAAACCCCAGTGGCTGGCTGGAACCAATGCATCATTTCAGGCAGAGTTTCCATGAGGCTTTCTCCACATGATCTTCTTGCCAAGGAGTGAGACGGTCCATCCTGTCCAAGCCCAGCTCAGCAAGCAACTGTACACTGGACCCTGCTGACCACAGGGCCTGCTTCCAAAGTGCCTCCCTCAATCCTACCCCAAGGTAGGGCTGAAAGAGAGCTTCAGCCTCCCCCGGGTTATGTGTGTGGTGCCTACGTCCACCCTCGAGCCATATGGGAGGCAGGTGTCTTCTGACTTGTGCTGTTCTCCTGCCCCGGCGGCTCTCGCCCGTTGGAGTTCATGTCCCTTTCACTCTCTCCTGACGCAGACGTGCCCGAACAGCTCAAGCTGCCGACAGCAGAGAGCATGTGCCACTGCGATACCTGTGGCCGGAGACATGTGTCGGAGGGGGCCCGGGAGGGCAGGGGGTTCTGCAGCGAACACTGTCATCGGCAGTTCAAGGAAAGGTAAAGGAGACGCTGCTTCAGGTGGGGGAAGAAGAACCTGCACCTTCAGGGGGAAACGTGCTGAGGCAAACCCTGTCTTTCTCAGACCAGCCTTTGTTCTCTAGAGGAGAGGGGGATACAGGCGTGTGTCTGCGTGGGCTGGGAGACCCCTCTCTTGTTCCTGTGGGCAGGTTATTCTTCAAGCAAACGCGCAGGATGCCCCTGAGCCCACTGAAGTCAGGGCGGGTTTTGCTATTGATTTCAGCGGGGCCAAGCTGTCACTCAGATCGTTTGTGGTCTCAGTGCAGGAGCGGGCTGCGCCTGGCGCTATGAGAAGCTTCCCCAGGGAAAGGCGTCCTCACCTTGGTCCCCGAAGGACACGTTTTCCCTCATCTGATTTCCCAGCTCACAGATGAGGGCAGACCACCACATGTAGATCTGGATCTCCAGTGCCCTGTCATTCTGGGTTGCTTGGATCCAGGCATTTGGTCCAGACCGTTATAAAGATCAGTCTATTTGGATCTGGATTCAGATTTGGATTTCAGATACCCCAGCGTTCGAGGATACTTGGATGCAGGATTGTGGTTCAGGCTCATCTCTTAATTTTGACCACATGAAGACACACGTTCTTGGCAGATTGCTCATTTTAATCATGAGGAACAGTGCGTGTGTGTGCGTGTGCGTGCGTGCATATATGTTTGTGCATGTGTGTGCAGGTGTATAGGCACTGGAGGAGGGATTGAAAAGGCAGTTGCTTTTCAGACTGGTGTTGGCCACACAACCTCCCTCCCTGCCAGGCCCCTTCGAACCAAGTTTGCTGACATCCCATCTCTTGCCAATGTGCAGTGTGGCTCCTCTCTGCTGATGGGCATTACGGTCCCTTCTCCCCCGCAGGTCTGTCATAGTGGAGAACTCTGCCGGCAGCACTAACGCCACCGAAATCCTCAAGCCGGTGAAAAAACGGAAAAGAAAGGATTACCAGAGCCCTTCGGAGGAGGAGGAATATGAATCCGAGCAAATGGTAGGGGAGAGGGCCGGCACGGACGGGACAAGATCACACACAGATACTTGTCAGTGGAGAGGCTAGGGTACCCTGCCATCATGTCTCTGTGTGTGCGTGTGTGTGTGTGCGTGTGTGTCCCTCCCCCCCTTTTTTTATTTATAATTGTCAGTGCAATATCCATTATATGTCCAAGTATTAATCAGAAACTGACAACTTAACTCCAAAGAGCAGAAAGAGAGAGGGGTAAATAGACATCCAAAGGGACTGACCCTCGAGTCCTGTAGACATCTTGGGCCACATTTTCAGAGGTCTCAGCGCCTGGGTGGACGTTGGGTGCTGAGCCCTTTTGAAAACTGAGCCACAGTGGTGGATGCTGAACACGTCAACCCCCAGCCCTGAGCTCTGCGAGAAGCCTGGCCTCGTGAGCATGAAACACTGGGAAACTGCACTTACAAACCAGAGCGCATCTGCCTCAGTGATCCAGATGCTGCGTTCTGGGGCATAAAGCACCCGCTGGCCGAAAAAATAAGACGGCACCGCTCACAATAAATCCATCTTTAGTGAGGTCCTTTCAAATCCACTCCCAAATCCCTCTCCGACAGCTTCGGTCTACTCACAAGCCAGATCCTCTTGGCTGTCCGTTTCTTGGATTTGGGGACCCAAAAATTCTTGAGCGCCGTCATAATCCAAGAAGGTCTGAGACATTACAAGGGTGGTGAGTGACTGACATCCTTTCTCTGTACTCTCGTGGTTAGGAGGAGAAGCAGGAAGAGAGAAAGAACTCGGGGGGAGACCCCACCATCAGCAACACGGAGAGCGAAGAGTGGAGCATGAACCAGCATGGTAAGGGGTGTGGCAGGGCAGTCTCTGGTGGCTGCTTCCCATGCAGCAGCAGCTACAGGTGGGTAGAAGTCAGCTAAGTGACCTGCTCGCCATCCGGCTGACAACATCCCAGGGGCATGGGGGCATTCCTGTAGCTCATGATGCCGCCTGAATCCCCCTGATGAAATGTTGTTACCTTGTATCGCATGGATGATTAGCCATAGGAGCTGCCAGATTGGTTCAGACCCAAGATTCGTCTAGTCCCGTGTCCGGTCTCTGAATGCATCTACTGATAGGATTAAGATTTGGGTTCCTATAGCCCCTTTCCCACCAGAGATCTCCCCCAGTGAAGAGAGGATGGATGGCCCAGGGGTTAGGGTGCTGGGTCAATGGTTAGATAGACCTGGGCTCAATCCCTTTTTTGCCATAGACTTCCTGTGACCTTGGGCAAGTCAATTAGTTTTTCTGTGCCTCAGTTCCCCCATTGTGCAATGGGGCTAGTAGCACTTGCCTTCCTCCCAGGGGTCTTTAATATGTTAAAAATTGCAAGGTGCTCAGGTTCTACGGTGAGGGGAGCCAGATAAACATCTCAGATAGGTACATACCAGTACAAATGCAGCAGCTCACACTCAGCCTTGCCAATTGGTTAGTCCCTGTGCTAATGGAGCTGGCCTGTCTCTGGCTGCTTTGGGGACTCCCTCTTGTTTTTACAGCTGTTCCTGAACCTTTGCTTGGATTAAAAGGAATGGGACTTGGGCATTTCTCTCCTACTGGAGGCTTTGAAAGTCTCAGCCGTCGATGCTGGCTGGCTGCAGAATGTATCTGGGTTCTCCTCAGGGTTTTCTGCACTGTATACAGTAGGATTCTTTTATTGCATGACCCTGGGCCCCCACTATAGGCAGTGACACCATGTAGAGGGATAGAAAGAATACTGGCCTGGGTCTGGTCTGCATGGGAGATGGCTTTTCATCTCCTCCTTCCAGCTGAACAGATGGACAGACAGGGCTTTGGCCCAGTGTTACACCTGGAGGGCGGTGCCTGAGGTCACTGGGGATGGGAGCAGGTCACGGAGAGCAGGATACAGCCCTTTTCGTCAAGGTGCATCACTCACTGGGCAGCCCACCTCTGCCTTCCCCCATCTCCGAACGCGGGTGAAAGTGGTTGGAGGCTGGTGAAGGACCCTGCGCACTGCACGCTGGGGTGAGGCGGGGGGAGCTGGTCTGCCTTTCTCCTTGCCTGGACCAGCTCAAGGGTCGGTTCCAAAGCAAACTAACCGGATCTTCAGCCGCGTCTCTGAGTGGCTTGTGTGTGCGTTTCTTCCGAGCTCAGGTTCCAGCGAGGAGAAGAAAGAAGGCTGGTCCTGGGCATCCTACCTGGAGGAGCAGAAAGCCATCGCTGCCCCTTTAAATCTGTTCCAAGAAGTGAGTTGGGATTTTCTTTTCCGATTCCTCTTCTTCTCCTTTCCTTTTTTCTCTTCTCATCTCCTCTCCATCTCGTTCCTGTTTTCCTAGCTGTGGGCAATGCCCAATCCTTCGTCCTGGGGTAACCAATTGTCTTCCTCCGCCGCTCTCCAGCGTTGCTCTAGCCCTCCCCTTTGTGACCTTTGCCCCCCACTCAAAGTCTGTTTGCTCAGTAAATGCCCTATAGAGCAGGGGTTCTCAACCTGGGGGTCGGGACCCTTCAGGGGGTCGTGTGGTTATTACATGGGGGGTCGCGAGCTGTCAGCCTCCACCCCAAACCCAGCTTTGCAGCCAGCATTTATAATAGTGTTAAATATATAAAAAAGTGTTTTTAATTTATAAGGGGGGGTCGCACTCAGAGGCTTGCTGTGTGAAAGGGGTCACCAGTACAAAAGTTTGAGAACCACTGCTATAGAGTGATGGCCCTGTCAATGCCCTTCTCCTCCATCCCCTTGATTCTGCCCCACCCCGACCTTCGCCAGCTGCCCGCTGGCTGGGAAAACGTGAGTCTAATTCACTCTATGAACCGCTCTCTCCTGCCCTTGTCTGGTCAAGAGATGAGCCCACAATTCCAGCTGCAAACACCCCCGTACTTAGGGGAGGCTCATCTCTAGGCTGGGCAATAGAGAGCACTCAGGGGAGCGTGCATGGCAAGCCAGTGCTGTCGTGTTTCCTGTCCTGTCGGCAATGAGAGAAACAAACCACAGAAAACAGAGAATGGCTTTAAAAAACAAAAAAAACCCACTGGTTAACCCCAGGACTCCGTCCTCCAACGGGCTGTGATGAGTGATTGGAGCAGGTCTGTTTCTCTCACGTTTTCAGTACCAGTCAGTTGCCCAGCACAAGAACGGCTTCAAGGTGGGGATGAAGCTGGAGGGGATCGATCCCCAGCACCCTTCGATGTACTTCATCCTGACTGTGGCTGAGGTAAGATGTGGGACTGAAAGGAACCTCCTGGCTCGTCAAGTCCAGTCTCCTGCTATTTCAGGGAACCCGGTCACGTGATCCTGTTGATAAACGTATTGAGCTCCAACTTGACACTAGTTGCGTGGTTTGTCCCCATTCCTCCTACTGGGCGGCTGTTCCAGAACCTCCCTCCTCTGATGGTCTTCAGTGTGACACTGCCATTCCATGTCCTCCTGTGCAGCCGCAGCTACAGGCCGACAGCTCCTGCCTGCCTTTCCCAGCTTCTCCGCTGCCCTTTCCCCACGCGTGCTCACAGCCATGTTGTGTGAGGGGTTTCCAGGGGGAGAAAGGAAATGCTGTGCAGGAGGTGGCTCAGGAGACCACTCCTGGGTCTCACCATTAGGCCATCCGTTCAAACCCAGGGCTGGCTGGCAGTCACCCAGACGTCGCCTGGCCAAGCTGCTGGTTGTGAAATGCGCTGGTGGTTTGGCGGTGTAGGTCAAGTGAGTTGAGGGTGTCAGGGGGGTTGGTAGAGGACAGGTGGCCACATCGCAGAATCACCATCTCGGTTGGCGGCCATGTTAGCACGGTCATCAGAGGAACCCAGGAGTGAATAGACCATGGAGATGGAAGTACCCTATGGCCCCTTGATTTGATCACTCTTGGACAGTCTGAGCCACGTTGGTGGGGCAGTGAGTAGGAGCTTGTTCTTCCACTGTCCGATCTGCACCCGTTCTGTGGATAAACAGAGGCCTTCAGTCTCTAGGCTGTCAGGCCAAACCCTTCCATCTGCACTACATTCGTGTAAGGTGCACAGTCCGTGACCTACAGCACTCATGGGCCAGCAGCTGAAGTCTACTCAATCCTCCTTCAAGGTGAGAAATTCCACAAAGCAGCCGTTTTGTTTGTTTCTTGCTGCTGGCATATTTTTGCCAGGGCAACAACCTCTTGCAAAACACTTGGGAGAAGGAGGGGGGAAATCTACCGCTGTGAGGTCTTTATAACCCTGGATCCACACCAGGGCTGACTGCGTCACCATTTCACCCTGTGCCCTGACAAGAAAGGCCAGCGGTAAAGTCGGAATCTTTCTGTGGCTTTTGCTGAGAGTAGAAGTACTGGGGCCAGTGGCTCAGTGCCTGCCCTGTTCCTATGTTAAACGCACAGATCTCCCAGACTTCAAATGCATTTCCTGATTCCTGACACCAGCGTGTCAATATGGCTCCCCGGCCTTCTCAGCAAGCTATCAAGGAGGTAAGTGATGGTGCTTGTGCGTGGGCTGCCGGACAGACTTCTTAGGCACATGTTGCTTGAAGGGGGTTAGAGCACACATGGGGCAGTGCAGCTGGGGGTGCGCTCATCCTTCAGTTCCCTTCCCCTCCTCGCTGCAGGTGTGTGGTTATCGGATGCGCCTGCACTTTGACGGCTACTCCGAATGCCATGATTTCTGGCTGAACGCCGACTCCCCCAACATTCATCCTGCCGGCTGGTCTGAGGAGACGGGGCACAAACTGCAGCCCCCCAAAGGTAAGAGGTCAGTGACCTCAGGACTGTGGGTGCTGCTCCAGATGGGCCTTCCCCTTGTGTGCTGGCAGTCAGGATGTGTGGAGCGTGTGGGACCCCTGAGAGCAGGAGAAGGCTGGTTATGTCTTCATCAGTGCTCAAGCCAAGGGTGGAGGCCTGTGGGGAGAAGAGGAGACAGAGTTGCTACAGCGGGAGGAGTCAAATTCTCCCATGTGGGAGGGCATGGCACAGAATGTTAAAGTAGGCGTCTGTCCCCTCTGGAGGTCTGGGTTCGAATCCTGCTCAGATGCTGAGCCTTTTAGTCCCAGGTGTCATGGTTCCAGCCAGGAGTATGGTGGACAGCACTGAAAAGCAGATGTGTAGGGCCTGACCCGGCGAGGGGCTGAGCACACAGACCAATGGGCGTTAAGATTGCTTGTCGCCCTTTGCCCCTGTGGCTAATACCAGTACTGCAGCATTCCCCATTCTGAGTATAGGAGGTGCCACAACCACTACGCTGCCATGTGCACCCATTCGGGAGTGAGGATGGCTGCAGGATGGTAGAAGGGTAGATGCTGGGCAGGAGGCAGTGGCCGGATGTTGGCTCCCCAGTCTGACGCCTATGCAGTGTTTTGAAGCACAGCACAAAGGCACCACACCTGTCCTTGCGGGTCCTGCTGGCCTGTGGAGGTGTTGCTGCTCTCTCTGTACGTTTGTTTCTGTCTTTTCTTTTCCTGAGGGTGTTTAGGTTACAAGGAGGAGGAGTTCAGCTGGACGAACTATCTGAGGATAATGAAGGCTCAGGCAGCTCCCAGGCACCTCTTTGTGACCCCAAACAATGTGAGTGGCAGATCCTCTTCTTCCTCCTTCCAAGCGAACGCCTCTACGTTCACATGCATTTGCTTTGGCCCCTTCCTCCCAACATCCCCCCAATCCCCTCCCAATCGTAATGCTGCTCCTGAAATGGGGGTCGACCCACAGAGAACAGGATCGACCTGTTCATGCACCGTGCACACAAAGAACACTGTATGTTAGTGACTGTGTCACCAATGTTGGGGGTTGTTCAGGTAAGGGAGGTTTGTTTGGACCCATCTCTAATACAGCCTGTGTCTACACTTAAGGTGCCGTGTGGAGTACAGGCAGTATATGTGTAGCTACATGCCGCAGTGAAAGGCTCCAGCAGTGGGGAAAGGCTCTGGCAGGGTAGGAGGCAGCAGTGTAGACATGGGAGGCACTGCCTGGGTGTGTAGAGATCTGTGTTGGATTTATACCAGGGGGTTCAGGCATGTAGCGCGCTTACTCCACTCGACTCACCTAATCCGTCCCTCACCGCCTACACTGCTACTTATACCCGCGCTAGCTGGACGTGCAGTGCCCATACTCTATCTGCCGCCATAAATGTAGATGTAGCCACAGACAGAGCTGGTCAAAAGTATTTGTTTAAAAATATTTCCAGGAAAATTTTTCTTTTTTTAAAAAAATGTTCTAGATTTTTTTTTTAAACCAAAAAAAGGTCAGTTTTTCACCTGTATCCTCCTTTCTCCCTCTTTCTCCCATGTTCTCTCCTTTTTTCAGAGGCAAAATGGAACGGAAAAGGGAGAGAAAGAGGTGGTGGTGGGGGGTGAGACCTGGAATATTTTTACAAAGAACCCTGAACAAAATATACTTTTTGCTGACATTTTCAAAATGTTTGGAAAAAAACCTTATCAGCTCTTAAACAATAAATAATAACAATCCATTGTTGTCTCACTGATAAATTCAATACCAACAAATGGTGTGTGATTATCGCAACGATTTCTCACTCAGCTCTGTCAGTGCAGTATTTATGACACAGGGTTTTATGTAAATGTTATATCTGAGAAGACTGGACCAGGTGGGCGTGATGAGAGGGGAGTGCAGGAATTGTGGACCAGGTGGGAGGGGAGTGCAGGTGAGGGAGATTTAGGATGAGAATACTACCACTGTCTTTCCTCACGTCAACCCCTAGTAATAAAGATTGTTGCTAGAGATTGGAAAGCAACAGTGGAAACAAGTGACATTATAGATCCTAATTCTAAGGGAAGCTGTTCTTGTCTGGGACCGCAGCATCTAGCAGGGGCCTGGCAGTCTTGATTCATCTGTATCTTCCCAGATCTGTGAGCAACTTGCCGTGCGACCTAAGCCACGTCATGTAAATGTCCTGTGCCTCAGTTTCCATACCTGTGCCTGCTTCCCAGGGGTGCTGTGAGGCTAAATTCACTGATGTTAAAAGCACTTCGAGCCCCTCAGATGAAGGGCACGGGGTTACTGCTCAAGTGTTCCATATGGTGCCGGCCAGCAGCTGCTCAGGGCATGGTGGGGACATAGCCATAAGAGCAAACTGATTGGTGCCCAGACGCACCTACCCTGTTTCTCTTCTTTCCCCAGAATGCCGTTCCCACGGGATTCCAGGTGGGCACAAAACTAGAAGCCGTGGACCGCATGAACCCTTCCTTAATATGCGTTGCCACGGTGACGGACGTGGTGGACAATCGTTTTCTGGTGCACTTTGACAACTGGGATGATACTTATGACTACTGGTAAGAACATGGGCATGACCTTCCAGCACTGCCTCACCGTGCTGCCTCCTGCAGTGACTGATACTGGATGCTTCCCGGGATGTGGATAATGCACTTGTCTTGGCCAATTGTCTGGTACTGTCCTGAGGAAGTGAATTTCTTCCTGCAAGCATGAGGAAATGTCAAACCTTAAAGGGACCAAGCAGGCCTAAGTGTTCTCGTTCCCCACTGCAGTCCCTTTTAGTCCATGATTCTATGTCTCTTATTAAAATAACTCTAAAGACAGGCCTGAACCAAACCCTGGTTCTGAGCCCATCTGAACTTTGAGAAAGTTCACACCTCGAGCCAAAATTTGCAGCTGAGCTCAGGGCCATTGTGGATTAATTCTGCACAGTTAAACTCTGCTACAAATGCAGAATCTCTAAGTCCAACCTCATAACCAGCAATCTCTGACTCTCTCACCACACTCCTGGAGAGTGGCAGCATCACAGAAACTTGGTGGAATGATGAATATCTATGGGACACAGCAATACCAGGGTTCAAAATGTATAGAAATGTGCAAAATATATAGGAATAACAGAGTAGGTTGCGCTGGTGGGGGAAGTGGCACTGTATGTGAAAGCACAGAGTTAAATATAGTAAAAATCTTAAACGATTCAAACGGTCCCATAGAATCTCTATGGATAGAAATTCATAATGAGTATAGCAGTGGGAATCACTGACCATCTGACCAGTGTGGTGACTGTGACTGAAATGCTCAGGGAGATTAGAGAGGCTACCAAAGCAGAAAACCCAATAATAATGGGGATTTCAACTATCCCATATTGATTGGATACACGTCCCCTCAGGACGGGATGCAGAGATAAAAGCTCTAGACACCATAAATGACTGCTTCTTGGAGCAACTAGTCCTGGAACCCACAAGAGGAGAGGCAATTCTTGATTTAGTCCTAAGTGGTGCACACGATCTGGTCCAAGAGGTGAATGTAGCTGAACCACTCAGTAATAGTGACTGTAATGTAATTAAATTTAACATCCTTGATAGGGGCAAAATACCAAAGAAACCAACCACAGTAGCAATGAGGAGTCCGGTAGCACCTTAAAGAGTAACAGATTTATTTGGGCATAAGCCTTCGTGGGTAAAAAACCCACTTCTTCAGATGCATGGAGTGAAAATTACAGATACAGGCATAAATATACTGACACATGAAGAGAAGGGAGTTACCTTACAAGTGGAGAACCAGTGTGAACAAGGTCAGTTCAGTCAGGGTTGATGTGGTCCACTCCCAATAATTGATGAGGAGGTGTCAATACCCAGAGAGGGAAAATTGCTTTTGTAGTGAGCCAGCCACTCCCAGTCCCCATACAACCACAGTAGCATTTAACTTGAAAAAGGGGAACTACGCAAAAAGAAAGAAGCTAATTAAAAGAAATAATCATGAGTGAAATGCCTGCAAGCAGCATGAAATTATTTAAAAACACCATACTAGAGGCACCAACTAAATATATACCCAAATTAAAAGACAAACAAACAGTACGAGGACCATAAAAGTGCCCCATGGCTAAACAACACAGTAGAAGAGGCAGTTAGAGACAAAAAGACATCCTTTAAAAATTGGAAGTCAAATCCTATTTAGGAAAATAGAAAGGAGCATAAACTCTGGCAAGTCAAGTGTACAAATATAATTAGGAAGTCCAAAAAATAATTTGAAGGGCAACTAACAAAAGATACAAAAACTAACAGCAATTTTTTTAAGTACATCAGAAGCAGGAACTCTGCCAAACAAAGAATGGGGCCACTGGATGATCGAGGTGCTAAAGGACCACTCAAGGAAGACAAGGCCATTGTGGAGAAGCTAAATGAATTCTTTGCATCCATCTTCACTGCAGAGGATATGAGGGAGAGTCCCATACCTGAGCCATTCTTTTAGGTAACAAAGCTGAGGCATTGTCCCAGATTGAGGTGTCAGTAGAGGAAGTTTTGGAACAAATTGATTAAATCAAACACTAATAAGTCACCAGGACCAGATGGTATTCATCCAAGTGTTCTGAAGGAACTCAAATATGAAATTGCAGAATTACTAACTGTGGTATGTAACCTATCATTTAAATCAGCCTCTGTACCGGATGACTGGAGGATAGCTAATGTAATGCTGATTTAAAAAAAAAAAAGGCTCAAAAGGCGATCCTGGCAATGTTAGGATAATAAGCCTAACTTCAGTACCAGGCAAATTGGTTGAATCTATAGGAAAGAACAGAATTATCACACACATAGATGAACACAGTTGGCTGGGGAAGAGTCAACACAGCTTTTGTAAAGGGAAATCATGCTTCACCAGTCTATTAGAATTCTTTGAGGGAGTCAACAAACATGTGAGCAAGGGTGATTCAGTGGATATAATATACGTGGACTTTCAGAAAGGCTTTGATAAGGTCCCACACCAAATGCTCTTAAGCAAAGTAAGCAGTCATGGGATAAGAGGGAAGGTCCTTTCATGGGTCAATAACTGGTTAAAAGATAGGAAACAAAGAGTAGGAATAAATGGTCAGTTTTCACAGTGGAGAGAGGTCAATAGCAGGTTCCCCCAAAGATCAGTACTGGGACTAGTGCTGTTCAACATATTCATAAATTATCTGAAAAAAGGGGTAAACAGTGAGGTGGCAAAATGTGCGGACAATACAAAATTACCCAAATTAGTTAAGTCTAAAGCTGACTGCAAAGAATTACATAGGGATCTCACAAAATTGGGTTACTGGGCAACAAAAAAGGCAGATGAAATTCAATGTTAATAAGTGCAAAACGGTGCACACTGGAAAACATAATCCCAACTATAAATATAAAATGATGGGGTCTAAAACAGCTGTAACAACTCAGGAAAGCTAACAATGTTAGGAACCATTAGGAAAGGGATAGATAATAAGACAGAAAATATGATGCCACTATATAAATCCATGGTACGCCCACACCTTGAATACTGCGTGCAGTTCTGGTCGCCTCATCTCAAAAAAGATATATTGGAATTGGAAAAGGAACAGAGAAGGGCAACAAAAATGATTAGGGGTATGGAACAGCTTCCACATGAGGAAAGATTAATAAGACTGGGACTTTTCAGTTTAGAAAAGAGATTACTAAGGGGGGAATGTGATAGAAGTCTATAAAATCATAAATGGTGTGGAGAAAGTAAATAAGGAAGTGTTATTTATTCCTTCTCATAACATACGAACTAAGGGTCACCAAATGAAATTAATAGGCAGCAGGTTTAAAACAAACATAAGGAAGTATTTCTTCACACAATGCATAGTCAATCTGTGGAACTCATTGCTGGGGGATGTTGTGAAGGCCAAAAAGCATAGGAGGGTTCAAAAAAGAACTAGATAAGTTCATGGAGGATAGGTCTATCAAGAGCTATTAGCCAGGATGGTCACGGACATGACCCCATGCTCTGGGTGTCCCTAAATCTCTGACTGCCAGAAGCTGGGACTGGATGAGAGGGGACGCATCAATCAATAATTGCCATGTTCTGTTCACTCCCTCTGAAGCATCTGGCACCGATCGCTGTCAAAAGACGGGATACTGGGCCAGATGGACTATTGGCCTGACCCAGTAGGGCCATTCTTATGTTCTTACACCAATTTCTTTGTTTCAAAGCACTGAGAGGGAATGTTCAGCCATTACGCCCACCTCTCATCACTTATCCAGAAGATGTCCAGGGCATGGCCCCTTTAACAAGGGTGTAGTCTGTTCATGCCCTGTCTCTGGGAGAAGGAAAGGTTGCTGTCCTTCATTTTAAAAACCTCAGTTTTTCAAAGGTTTGGGTTGTGTTTCTCTGCAGAGCTTCAGGCCAACAGTGCCCAAATTTTGTCCAGCTGAGGCCTATTCTAGGGGGCTAGGAGCTGCCCTTACAGAATAGACAATGAAACAGATTTCCACCACCCAGGTCACACCTAATACGGAGGTGTGACCTGTGGAGACTGTAGGTCCCAGCGTGCTGTGCTCCACGGGGATCTGAGTGAACGATCCAGGAGTGGCCTCAAGCCCCACACACTACTTAGCCCCATGGATCACCTCCCTCTGAAACTTCACGGGCTGGCCCTGTCTTCCTCTCCAGTAGTAAAGGGGCAGGGAATAATTCACTCCTTTGCCTCTCCCAGCAGTGGGTCCATAGGAGTAGCGAGATCTGACTTGCAGACAGGCCCATTGTGAAATTCAGGGCTTCGTTTATTTCCCTCTCGGAAATTTGGGGCCCCACATGTTGTAGCACTGACCCTGCCAGGACTTGCTGTCATAGGGGCCACTCCTCTCTGGTGAGGAGGAGGGCAGCCACAGACTGTGTTGTAGAATGCTTAGGTTGGCACATGGCTATTAGGCCGTGCTCCAGCCACCAATGTGCTGTGCTGTCCCAGCTGGTGCCATCCCTTTGGCAGGACACCTGCCCTGGCTCTGAGGTCCTGTGCACTGCCATGGAGAGATCATGTGCATGCCCTGGGTGTGACTGTACCTGCATCCCCTATGAACGTGTATGTGTGTGCTGCAGGTGCGACCCCAGCAGTCCGTACATCCACCCAGTCGGCTGGTGTCAAGCGCATGGGAAACCCCTCACGCCTCCTCAAGGTGAGTACGCAGCCAGAGTCGGTATCCCAGTCTGGCTTCCGTGAGCTGAACCCTAGAGAACTCCCACTGTGGTATATTGAACACACTTGGGACCATGCGCTAACGCCCTGACTTAGCTGAAGGCAGGGGGGAGTTTTGCTTGAGTAATAAGGAACTCCAGATTTTACCCATGGGAGTTTTTTTAAATAAGGACAGGCTTTGAGGTTGCTGCCAGCAATCCCTCATGTGTTATTTCTCACTTTCCCAACACAGAACACGCCCAGTTCCTTGCTAAGGATTCTGGGTAGTGTAGTCCAACAGACATTTCCTGTACCGAAGTACTATAATGAGAACTACCACTAGAGGGCACTCAAAACACCATGTTTTACTCTCATGCCACAGCCAGCGGGAACCAATGTTAAGTGGAAGGGGATGCTCTGGATTTAGCTGTAGTCGTCCATGTGCAGTGTGCTGGTTCTGTCAGGCTAGCCAGTGAGTTAAGGGAGAGCCCAAGCTGTCGGACGCTGGCCCAGGTGTCACTCACTAATACGTCCCCTCCCAGGAGTGGACTTTGGGGCGCAGAAGGAATCAGGGTGGGTACAAGGATGTTTTGCGCCCTAGGTGAAACTTCCACCTTGCGCCCCCACCCCCGAGCTCTGTGGCAGGTCTCCACCCCCCGCCCTAAGGCGCTCCCCCCCGCGGCAGCTCCCCCCGGCCCGGGGAGCCGTGCGGCAGCTCCCCGCCCCAGCTCACCTCTGCTCTGCCTCCTCCCCGAGCACGCTGTCACCGCTCCATTTCTCCCGCCTCGCAGGCTTGCGGCGCCAATCAGCTATTTGGCGCCGCAAGCCTGGGAGGGAGAGAAGCAGAGCGGGGCGGCGTGCTCAGGGGAGGAGGCAGAGCAGAGGTGAGCTGGGGCGGGGAGTTCCCCTGCGTGCCGCCCCCCCCTTACTTGCTGCAGGCGGCCCTCCCCGCGCCCTCCTGCCCCAGCTCCCTCCGCCTAAATGCTGACAACGACCGGGGCGGCCGAAGATCTGGCCGCCGCGGTCACCGCCGAAGGACCCGAAATGCCGCCCCCCCAAATGCTAGTGTCCTAGGCGACCGCCTAGGTCGCCTAATAGGTTGCACTGGCCCTGGAAGGAATTAATACACATCCAGGAGTTTCCAGAGTTCCCTCCGGTCCCAGTGCAGACCAAATGCTGCATTGGTCCTGTGGGGGAGCAGGGAATTGTGGGACACCCCCCAGAGGAGAAGCCACTCAATATGTCCATTGTTTTCCTGTCCAGACTATCCCGACCCTGACAGCTTCAACTGGGAAAAATACCTGATGGAAACCGGAGCATCTGCAGTGCCAGCTTGGGCCTTTAAAGTGGTGAGTGCCGGTGCCTGGCCCTACCGCTGGCTCTGCCGGTGCAGTCACGGGCTGGTGAGCACTGGGCCTCTGGAGACACCTCTATTCCCATGTGGGTCTTTAAAGTGGCATCTGACATAGCTACTCCCTCATATAGAGTCTCAGCAGGGCTGGCATGGGCCATTAAAGCAGGGGTGCTGGGCCCATGCCCCCTGCAGACACTGGATTTGAATTCACGCTCCAGATCTCGTATTTGAAAACTGTCTGTGCCTTGCGGGGTTTGCCTAGTGGGTTGAGCCACAGAAACCATTGCCACATATTGTCCCTAGCCTGGGAGATCATTGCTGGGCAGTGCCACCCCCTGCGTGGGGGAAGGAAACAGCAGCTGTGTAGAATTCCTCTCTCCTGGGCTTTGGGGCGTGATACCAGGAAACCAGATTGTCAGCCTGGTTTGTTAGGACCAGGGGTGATGGGAGATAACCACAATGCACTGAAAGCTGCTTTCAGACAGACAATAGCAGCATCCAACCAGCCCAAAAGGCCCCTCACGCCGAGCAAAGTGTTTTCATCATGCATCAGCACAGCATTGACCTGGGCCTCTCATTGGCTCAATCCTGCTCCCAGGGCTGCTCTATCATTTTTGCCACCCCAAGCAAAAAAAAAAAAAAAAAAAGCTGCTCGGACTACTGCCCGAACTGCCAAAGAAACAACAACAAAAAAAGCCACCTGGACTGTGCCGCCCCAAGAATGGACGGAATGTCGCCCCTTAGCATGTGCCGCCCCAGGCACGTGCTTCCTCTGCTGGTGCCTGGAGCCGGCCCTTTCTGCTCCCACCATGCCTGTTCAACTCATTAAACTCCAGAGACGCACTCTGGGCTCCCAGCCCCTCAGTCTCCACCTCTCTTGGGGAGAGACCCGTGTCTCTCTCCCTTCTGATGGGATTTTTTTACAGGCTGCATGGTTCCCCACCTGCAGTGTGGTATCGCCAGCAAGCCAGGCTGCCTCACCAGGCCAGTGTCTTCTCCCCCACTTGTTAGTTTGATACAGGTTTTGACAACAGCGTTTTAGGTGTAGTAAGCATGTCAGGCCTGATGAGAGTTGCTGACGCAGAGTAATGAACCACCAATGGCTCTCTGTCACAGATACACAATACAGTACGATTTCCCAAAGATGTTACAGGAAATTGCCATTGTCCTCTCTATTCACCTCGTTAAGCTCCGAGGCCTCTAAAGCCAGAAGGTCTGTGGCTGTGGGCTGGCTTACGCTGAAAAGCTACATCTCTCTGGGATGTGAAGAATCCACACTCTTGAGTGACGTAGTCAAGCCGTCCTAACCCCCATTGACCTAGCTACTGCCTCTCAGGGAGGTGGAATACCCACAGCAACGGAGACACCTTCTGTCTACACTGTGTAGTAAGTGTAGTTGTAGCTGTGACACTGTCATTTTTTTAAGTGTAGACGTAGCCTTTGATGGCAAGTGTGTTGGAGAGAAGCTGGGGGTGTTCAGAGCTCCATGCTGGATGTAGCAGACCCAGCCCACAAAGAGGGAGGGGCTGGGGGAGGTATACAGAGAGTGATAGTGAAGGAAATAGGAGCTTGTGGGCTGCCCTCTGACCCTCTGCATTCTCTGCCCCAGCGGCCGCCCCACAGCTTTCTGGTGAACATGAAGCTGGAGGCGGTGGACAGGCGGACTCCCTCCCTCATCCGCGTGGCCAGCGTGGAAGACGTGGAGGATTACCGGATAAAGGTGAGTTTCCTGCTTTCTGCTTAACTGCCCCTGTAGCTTGCTCCTCCTGCCCACCCCCATCTTATAGTGACTGATGGAAAGATTTGAGTGCAAAATATGTGTGTGTGTGCGTGCGCCAGCCAGCCCGCTTGCCCACCCCCGTAGGGAATCTCAGGCTTTTCTCTTCCTAGGAGCAGACCCAAATTAAGGCACCGCCACATGAAGACCTCTATGACCCTGCTCCCATCCCTCCTTGGTGTGGCAGCAAGTTTAGGATGAATGGGGGAAGTTCACATCTCTTGGAGTGATTGTTTCAGGCTGTCTGCAGACTCTGGTGTGCATCTGTTACACTGGGTCACATTTTCATCATCCATGAGGCTAGAAATGAAAGCTGAGATTCTGATATTCTCACATGACTCCAGGAGCTGGGGCCCAAAGCACAGACCTCCAATGCCTCTGTTTTAATCCCACCCTGCCAAGAAGCCCATGTGGGTTTAATACTCATTAGAGGGGGGCTGTGACAGTTAAGCAGTGACCTGTCACCTCGTCTCCTCAGGTCCATTTTGATGGCTGGAGTCACGTCTATGATTTCTGGATCGATGCGGATCATCCGGATATCCACCATGTGGGATGGTGCTCGAAAACTGGACACCCGCTGCAGCCTCCTCTCAGTAAGTACCGGTGCCGATGCCAGTGCTGTCACTGCAGGCCCATCCTGCCGGCGCTGTGCCCGAGGCCTCACCCTGGGAGTGTTTGCTCTGACATCGCCTGGCCAGTAAGTGCTAGAACCTATAGCAACCTGTGCTGTCACTGCCCCCCAGGCCAGTGAGCACACTGACACCATGAGCAGTGCAGGAATACCCACTCCCCAACAGAGCAGTGCTGGTATCCGAACAGACTCCAACTGCACCCACTGTGCACCTCTCTCAATGGAAGCTGGCACCAGCACTCCACACGGCAAATCTCATCGCCCCGCACTGCCCTGTTACGGCAGTGGGTGTTTTGTCAATGGACCGAATCTGCAGTGTTCCCATTGAAGTCAATGGACTTACTCCAGCTTTATACCAGTGTCAGTGAGAGCAGAATTTGGACTATTGGCTCCAATGGAAGCAGGATCAAGCCCTCGGTGTGTACTGGTCCCTGCGCTGATCCCAGCAGGTTTTTATTCTTACCGCCAGTAGCAGGAACAACCTCTGGTGGTTCTTCCATGGAACCGCTTCCGCTTTCCTTTTCTGGTGCCGTCCCAGGTATGTGGCGATTCCCAGCATTAGGCTGTGGGATGGTTTGCAAAGTGACTCTGCTGAAATGGCACCTTCACAGTCAGCAGATCTGCTCCCCGCGTGCTCTGGGGCAGACCCTGGGCACAGCTCCCTGAGCTCCGTGTGAGTTCCAGGAGAGGAGGGAGCGAAGGATTGGGCCCAAACGGGGGTTCAGTACTGTCAGCACTGGGGCTGTGAGGCCTGGGATCTGTCTCAGCAGCAGGCTGATGGCCAGAAGCAGGGAAAGCCCTGACTGGAGTTCCAGAGGAGCACTCCAACTTGCAGAGCCAGCAGTCTTTAAAATCAGCGTGTTTACCAATCACCTGTGGTGGAAAGTGCCGGCACCCGGCAGCTTCGTTGCTAGCCTGAGGTAGCAGGCGGGTTGTTGTGGCTCCGAACCCATGACCACATCTCTCATTTGCTCTAGGGCCAAAGGAACCAGCCGCTTCTGCCCACGGGGGCTGCCCGACCTTGGGCTGCAAGAGCATCCCTCATACCAAAGGCTCCAAGTACAGCTTTCACCACAGGTGAGTCCCCACAGGCAGCGCAGGGGTCAGTCCAGGCCTCCTGTTCTGCTGCTGCAGGAGGCTGCAGCCCAGCTGGGCTGGCAGTGGGCAGTGGGGGCAGCAAATGGGGGCTCTCCAGTCCTGTGCGGCTGCTGACCTTTGCCCCGTGGAGCCTCCCACAGCTCAGAAGCCCCCACCTGGCTATGGGTCCCCTGGGCTCACACACCCCAGCCCACAGATCAACCTGACCCCTCAGGCTCCTTCCACCCAGCTGGCAGCCCTCCCCTCCGTCCCTCTCGGTGCTCCCCCAGCTCAAGGCAACCCCTTCTCTCCTCCCCCCGGGCCTGGAGAAGCGAGAGCAGGGAGACCCTGTAGCTGAAGGGAGCAGGGGTAGCATGTGCTAAATTAACGCCCCCCCGGGTGTGTAATCCCTGCTCTGGACCTGCCCCCTCTGCTGCCGGAAGCTCACGCACAGCGGCGAAGCCTGGTGGGGCTGGAAAAGCCCCGTGTGCACCAGGAGTCCCCCCAGTGGTGGCCTCATGGTCCTGCACCCTGCCAGGCAACCATACCATATCTGTGGCATGGCTGATGAGGCAGGGCATCACTGGGGGAGCTTAGCCCTCTGTTTAGAAGCTGAAATCAGTGAGCGCTATAAAGCACTGTAGGTTTAATGAGATGTAGCAATAAACTTCCCCATGCCCTTCCAAATGCTTTTCTGGCCCATTCTCCTGGGACTTCTAAGAGGATCACATTGAATCGGGAATGGTAGGAGCCAGGCCCCTGCACTGCAGCATAAAACCAGAGCAGTGGGAGATGTATGCTGCAAAGCCACAAGTCATGAGAAACTCAGATCTTCCGGCCCCTGAAGATTTCTCTAGCCCCAGCCCGTTAACCGATCCCCTGAGACCTCACTCCTCCTCACTCCCCTGGCTTTGGGGCCTAAGGAGTCATCTGGGTAGTGGGAAGGAGTAGAGATAGTATGACACCTGGTGCCTGTGACCTGCTCAGCAAGTGCCACGCAGTGCCAGGGTATTCCCATGGGAAGAGTGATGCTGTTAATGAGGAATGGGGGGTATTTCAGCCTGTGCAGGCTACAGGGGACCTGTCGGTTAAGCAGCACGCCCATGTGACTGGAGTCCTGTGAGATTTGTGCAGGGAACTTTGTCCTTCCTATCCGTCAAGTACTCTCTGAGTGCCCAGGGCTGAGGCTGTTTGGTGGGGCAGAGATAGGGTAATGAGCAGCATGGGCAGCAGCAGGGCTCCTGTCTTGTGCCCTGCCCATCTCTCTCCAGGGCTGGTACCCATTTAAAGTGTCTCTTCCGAGTGTAACTCTCCGCTTCCCCTCTGTTCTCCAGGAAGTGCCCAACACCAGGCTGTGATGGCTCCGGACATGTGACGGGGAGATTCACGGCTCACTACTGCCTCTCAGGGTGCCCCTTGGCAGAGAAGAACCAGGGGAGGCTGAAGGCCGATCTCTCAGACACTGAGGCCTCGGCCCGCAAGAGGAACCTGATCGGCTTCTCTCAGCGAAAGAAATCCCGACATCACGGGAGGTAGGGAGAGCGCGGGAAAGAAGCCTGGCCCAGCGGAGCAGACAGCCTCGCACAGAGGAGCGTCCTGCTCTGTGGCTGGCCAACAGAGAATGGCCACCTGCCTGAACCAAACTGTACCATAGAATCTCTCTGGATAATAATTCCATGCTCGAATAATAAGAATATAACAGTAGGGATATATTACTGACAGGGCCGGCTCTAGGTTTTTTGCCGCCGCAAGCAAAAAAAATTTTGGCTGCCCCCCGTCCCAGCCCTGGGCTCTCCCTCCCCACCCCCCTGCTGCCCCAGCCCTGGGCTCTCCCTCCCCGCCCCCGCGGCCCCAGCTCTGGGCTCCCTCATTTCCCCCCCACCATTGCTCCCCACACACACCTCCTGCCGCCCCAGCCCTGGGCTCTCTCCCCACCCGCACCTGCACCCTCCTTCCGCCACAGCCCTGGGTCACTGGTAACTCGCTCCCATGGCAGGTCATTCAGCAGGAATTTTAGATGTGCACAGAACACAGACAGGATTGCTTCCCATATGGTTACAGAACTGCAGTAAAGTGGAACAATTTTCAGCTTGTGTGATTGGAGGATATCTGGATGCATATTATAAGACTGTCCTACATAAATGAGGAAAAGTTGAGGTGCCTTTATTATTCTTTTGTTCCACTCTTTCTTTCTATGGGGAATTTGCCAATGCAATATCACTGTCTTCCTTTTAAACAAACAAACAAACAAAAAAGGCAATGGCTGTTGAAAATAGCAATTCCAGTCCTAATAACCACTGGGAAGCATTTCTTGTTCAATTTTATCCTACTTTTTCTACAGCAAGTTACAGTGGATCAGTATATTTGATTTGGGAGAAATGAAGTAACAGCTGCCCAAACTGAGCTTGAGCACTCCTGAATTTTGAGGTGTTCAAATCTGGAAGGCAGGTGCCGGCGGGGGGGGGAGGGAGGTGCTGTGGCTCCGCGGGGGAGCACGGCAGCATGTATGCAGCAGTGTGTCTGGTGCTGCGCAGAGCCAGACACACTGGTCTGAGTGGCACGGTAAGGGGGTTGGGGGGTTGGATGGGGCGGAGGTTCGGGGGGGCAGTCAGGGGCAGGGAGAAGGGGGGGTTAGAGGGGTCAGGGGTTTGGGCAGGGCCGGCTTTAGGCCGATTCAGCTGAATTGGGCCCCGCGCCTAAGAGGGCCCCGCAGCTGTCCACCCCGCCCCCAGCTCACTTCCCCCTCCTCCCCTCCCCTGAACGCTCCGCCCCCTGTTCCTCCCCCTCCCCTGCTTCCCGCGAATCAGATGTTCGCGGGAAGCCTGAAAAGAAGCAGGGGCAGGCGGCGGCAGCAACAGGTAAGCTGGGAGGGGGGGTGGCGCGAGGAGGGCTCCGGGGAGGGGAGGCGCGGCGCGGCCCAGTCCAGCCCTGGCCGAGCACCCCCAGCCCCGG
>NW_020664584.1:5220132-5220977 GCF_002925995.2 Terrapene triunguis | reverse complement strand
TCTCCTGGAATTGACACCTCCTCATCTATTATTGGGAGTGGACTACAAAGCCTGTACAGGTGAGGGCCCTCAAGGTTAACACCTCTGGCTGTGGTTTTGTGCTGCAGAGAGTGTAATCATTGAGCAAGGTTTTGTTCTATGTCCCAGTGCTTTATGGGGAGTAATTAAGCATTGTTAAAGTAATTTGAAAACAGTTCTATACTGGTTTCGGGAGGGGCTTCACACATTGCTTCTTCACAGTGCTTATCCAGTGCTATGCACGAATACACACATGGCTGCCAGTGGTGACGATTTGTTGGAGGGTGGTAAAAGCTTTGTTCAGTATCATGTATCTTTACTGTTCATTTCCTTTTGTATTGTCTATTAAATCACTAACTAAAACACCTTTTATGGCTGTTAACTTCTCTTCTGGTTTTCATTCTGGTGCTTTGGACAGCAACAGTTATTTCACAGCTTAGCTCATTGCCCTTGAACCGTGTTGTGGTTGTTTGTTTGTTTTGTTTGTTTTAACATTAGAAAATACATGGCTGGGGGGGGGAGAGAGTGGCGGGGACAGCATTCATTGTATTTCTTTGGCACCACACATTTAAAGAAGTCACGAGTCATGTGCTGTGAATCCTGCTGACCCATCCTTAATGTGTGGGAAATATCACGTTTGATCGTACTCGAAAAGCAAGGTGCATACATGAGTGACGTGAACAGTAACTTTTGCTTGCATACATACATCTAATGTAGGGTTAAAACAGTTTGTAACAGGAACAAATTAACCAGAAATAGGTAAAATCTCCTGAAAGTGGGTGTCGGGGACTTTTTAACCCAGACGGCAAGGTTCGTTGTCTGACCGC
>NW_020664584.1:5214438-5220122 GCF_002925995.2 Terrapene triunguis | reverse complement strand
TGGCTAAGCTGGCCAAACAACTATACTCCATATTTTTGGGCCTAACATGGGCAAACAGCAGCGTCTGTGGACGTCTCCTTTCCCTCCCCCTGACAAGGAGGGAACAGCTGCGGAATATCATGCGGGGGGACAAACAGGGACGTCTCCTGCATGGGGTTGGGGGACTGAACACAGGCTGGGCTACAGGAACTGGATAAGGCTCATGTTTCCTCTCCTGCATGCTCTTGGGGTTCCCCTGTGAGGGGGTTTGGGTGCCAGTGGAGGATGTTGTGCTACGTGTCCAGCAGCAGCCATGGTGGCAGGCAGGCCCCAAAAGCTTTCGCCCACCAGTTGTACCAGTGGCTGCATGAGTGCGTGGTCCTCTTCTCCCTGGGCATTGCTCCCGCTCCATGGACTGATTTGTCAGTGCTTCCTCCCGCCTAAGAGCCTCCTCCTCCCTTGCACTAAGAACTCAAAGTGCTGCTGACACCTTCTGTCGGTGCCAATGAGCAGGTCCTCCAGGGTCCTTCTCTCCCTGCCTCTGCTGCTCCTGCCTTCCTGCCAGAACGGGTTCCCTATGGAATCCTGGGACATTGAAGACAAGGCCAGCGTCCCATTTCATTTCTCCTTTCGAAGGAGCCGCCAGAATCCCCCCACATCATGTAACTCTGCTGCCGAAGGCCACAATATTGATACTTGTCAGGATCCCAGGATCGCTACTGTCATAGCCCCCTTCCATCAGACAGCGTTTGCAGCCCACGAGGAAGGAGCTGAGGGCAGAAATGGTAAGATACCTGCAGTACTGCTGTTCAAATTGACAGTGCAACAAGGGGCTGGTTGGGGTGGGGTTCAGTTCCTTTCAGGGGTTACGTTCCTAGTTGCCTATTTCTTCTTTAATGGCTGGCCATCATCTGGAGAACTTAGCAGCGTTCAAGACACTGGAATGGAAAAGGGAGAAGTGGCTTTCCAGTCCAATGGAGGACACCCGGCCATCTGTGACTGAGAGATGCCTCTGTTAATGGTCACTCCTCTACATATTGCTGAATGTAGGGGTCTGGTGAGCTACGAAGGTGGACCAAGCACATTTGTCCTGCCATTAAATCTGAAGAACCACCTTGAATTTCTGCTACACCAGAATTTTTCTGAATTATGCTTAAAGGTCTGGGAGGCAATTGACTGACTGTATTCTCAGCTAGCAGATTGAGCTCCCATGGAAGAGGAACAGAGAACCACAGAAAACATCCATCCGACCCCTAACCTTCTCACCTTGCTGGCAAGTCCGGCCCCTGTGTCCAGCAAACACCATTGAAAGCTGCAAAGAAACAGTCCCAAGTGTATATTCTTCCCTAAACTTTAGGATTAAGACTGCACGCCAGTCGCCTCTCCACTGCTAAGGGACAGGGCGCTGAGTTTGTGGAACCACCAGAGCAGATGTTTCACCTACCCATGCTTCTCCTGGCTACTTCAGAGAGACTTTGCATGGGGAGAGACCAGCAGCAGGGACTGGGAACAGTAATAAATATTTGCAGTGGACACAGGGGGAATGGACTGCTTTGACTTTCCTCGGACAGACAAATGGTTCCTTTTCCCTTCCCGGACCTAGGCGGGCCACCACCCAAGCCACCAACCACCCCCTTCTGCCTGGCACCCGTTTGCAAGGAGAAGGAAAGAGGGAGGGAAGGGGTGTTTTGGGGGTCTTTGAGTAATCATAAATGTCATAAAACTGTTCTGTTTCCTCCCTCCCTTCCCCCTCAGTCCACGTGGCCCAGGGACTATCGTTGTTCAGAGTACTGGCTGAGAAATGCACAGACACGGGGCACAGTGACTGCTTGTTAATAATCTGTTATAGCTCCCCTGACATGCTTTACACTGGTTCGTGGCATTTCAGTAAAATCATTGATTTGCAGCTGTGCCTCGTTCGGGGACCATATTGGGGTGCAGTGGGGCAGATGGGGGGGGCTGCCTTCAGGCATGTGTTTCTGGAGCAAGAGGGGATATTTCCAGGGAGTGTGGGGATTTATTGTAACTTACCAGCCTCAGATTCTGGTTCCTGCCATGGCTCGGGGTCCCCCACAGGCTGCTCAGGGGTCAAGGTGCAGAATCACACACTCCTGTTCCTCCAGGTCTCCGGGTCTTCCCCCATGGTCCCTGCTGCCTCGTTGCCTTGCCCCTCATCAGCTTCCCGTTATCTGATGAGACGAGCAGGGCTGAGGAGGGGTCATGATTCACTTCAGGATCACTACTCACAGACCCAGATAGCGCCCGGTCTGGCTCATCATAGCAGAGTCATGTGCTGCTGGGGCCTCTCCCAGAGCAATTGTTGGAGTCCTTCACCCTTCAGTACAGGAGCCTGAGGGGCTTCATATGCTTCTGGCACTGGGATGGATTCTGGTGAATGCTGCCTCCATGAAACCTCCCGGTAGAGGTGTGTGTTCCTGCTGATCCGGGTGAAGTTGTGGAGGGCGGTGTACTCTGACCACACATTGATCAGGACCCGCGTGTCCTCTGCAGACCATACAGCAGCTCATAGACTCATAGACTCATAGACCTCTTGGAGCATAAGCCATGATTGCCGGTGCTGATTAATACAGTTCATGGGAGAACTGATTTTAAGAGCTCAGCGCAGGTTGCTACTACCGTTGGCAACGGGGGGTTAGGGAACTTTAGATTTGGGTAAGGGTGAAGCAGTAAAGGTATCAATGCATGGTGGGAATGGGGCTGGTGGACTTGGTACACACCCCTTGTCCATGTCCACAATGGGCTGTAGAACAGGTCTGGGGCCATGCCACAGCACTGTCATGTACGTACCCAGACTCCCCATTAGATTTCCTGTACTTCACTGTCCTTCAGGAACCTGCTTCAGATGTGGACAATAGGGGAGTTATGGCACAACAAGGCACATATAACCGTTATAATCACAAGTGTAGACGTAGCCTTAGAGGTCCTTGGTTCAATCCCTGCTAAGGGATTGTTACCTCTGTTGGTCATTTGACGGTGCAGTCCTCGCTGTGCCGACAGGCGGTGCAGTTAATGAACACACGCTGGTTCCTACAGCACCTCTGAAACGGTAAAGCGGACAGCTTGCAAATAAATCCTCTCTTGTCTCTCTAGAGGGCGACCTCCAAAGTATCGGAAGATCCAGCAGGAAGACTTCCAAAGTAAGCACCTTTTCCCCACGCTGCTGTCTTTTCATGGAGGGAGGAGGGTCAGGGTGGCCCAAGGGCTTGGGAAGGGGATAGAAAGATTTTGACCCCAATATCACTAGATTGGACCTGGCCCAGGTCAGCAGCAAGCCCCAACGCTGAAGGCTCTTTGGTGGCCTCTGTGCAATGAGTTGGTGAGCGTTGGTCTATTTCCTGGTGGGCAGGTTGCATCACCAACAACAACAAAAAATCCAGCACAGTTCGCTTAATCTCAGCTGAGAGGCCAAAGAATGAGCCATCCTTATGGCTAGAGCCCGGGCGGCAGGGCTGAACGAGGCACATTGGCAAAGCAGTCTGGAGATGCTGCCACTGGTGCTGCTCCTGCTATCCCTGTTCCGTGGATGCAGAAAGCCTCGCTCTGCAGGGCTGTCAACCAGGCGCTTGTTGCCCAGGCAGTACGTTCACTCCAAATCAGTAGGAGAGAGACCGGGAAGGATCCTGTGCTGAACCCGTGGGTGTGGCCTTGCTGGTCTGCCTTGGCTGAACTGCCCTGGGATTGGAAATAGAGACCAAAGTGAAGATCAAGATGTGGGGCCAGGTCCTCAGGTGTAAATGGACATAGCTGCCCATGACTTCAGTGGGGCTACCCTGATTTCCACCAATGGAGGATCTGGCCCCTGTAATGTGACTGGATTTTGTATAGAGTCTGGTCTCCCCATAGTGGGGCCCATGAAGGCCCTGACTCAGCAAACCTCGTAAGCACATGCTTCGGAGATGCACAGACTTTAAGGACAGAAGAGACCCTTGTGACTCTCTTGTCTGACCTCCGAAATTAAAGGTACCATAACTTCCCCATGCGCCGCCCGCGAGAGCCGACGTTGGCGGGATTTAAGCACACGTTTGCAGTGCACGTGCTTACGGGCTTTGCTGCATCGGGGCCTCAAGCTGGACCCAGCTTTACTGAAACACGTGAGACATATGCAGACTGGGCTGTGAACTCCTCCAGTCAAACGTGCACAGCTGCCAGCTTGACCCCAGGGATGTTTGGGATGGGAAGTGACTCTCCCAGCCCTAAAGTACCAGCCTGCGTAATTTCTCTCTCTCCTTCATCTTTCCATTTAAAGTTGTTTAATATTTAGGTCTGACTATAAAACCCCTGTCCTCAGCCTGTCTTTCATCCCCCACGTAATGCCCAGCTTGAATGTTGAGGTCCACATTGTTAAGGCTAAGATTTAGTCAGGGGCATTTTTAGTAAAAGTCATGGAGTGGTCAAGGACAATAAACAAAAATTCATGGCCCCTGACCTGTCCATGACTTTTACAAAAAATACCCCTGACTAAATCTTACCTGCTCCTAGGGCGCTGCTGCTCTGGGGGGGGGGTTCCCGGGGCGCCGCTACTCCGGCAGTGGAGGCTGATTGCCTCCGTCCGCACATGGGGCCGTTGCTCCGGTTGCCTCCGTAGCCACCCCTGGGACTGCTGCTCAGGTGGCCCTGGGGTCAACCGCACTGGCCGATGCAGCTGCAGAAATCACGGAGGTCACAGAAAGTCATGGAATCCGTGACTTCTGCGACCTCCGTGACAGCCTTGCAGCCTTACACATTGTCATTGGGCTTCTTAATACCCCCTCCCCCCCCAGAACTGGAGACCATTAGATAAAAGGCAGTGTGTTATTAACGCTTATGGATCTAAAGGAAGCTTTGAGTATTAATATTCTGGGCTGTGTCCTGCCACAGGAGATGTCCCTTGTGCAGTGTGTGCTTTCTGGGAAAGCCGTGCTACAGACAGCGCCAAGCTAAGACTTCTCTGCAGGGGAGAGGAGCTGCCTCTCCCAGGCCACTCTGCAGATCCACCAGCCCTGCCCCTGTTTCTTCCCTGGTCTCAAAGCCCTGCAACTGGGGGGGAGCCCCTGGAGAGCTGAGCTCCACGACCCACAAGCTATGCCTCAGCTCACAGCAGAACAGATTCCTCTCTGCTGCTGCTATGCTGGGGCAGGGTCTGCCCCCTGCTGCATATATACTGATTGTAAACTGCAACCCCCCACCCTGTAGCAGTGCCCCTTCACTGTAGCTGGCTGGCATGAATGCTTACTGGCATCTTTGAATATATTAGGGTGACTAGACGTCCTGATTTTATTGGGACTGTCCTGATATTTGCTTATTTGTCCTGCGTCCCGACCTACCTTCGGTCGGGACGCGAATTGTCCCGATATTTTGCCTCTGCTCACAGGCGGAGCGGAGCCCAGAGGGGGCTCGCGCCCCCCCTCCGCCCCGACTCCACCCCCTCCTTCCCCCATTGGATCCCTCCCCAAATTCCCGCCCTGGCCCTGTGCCCCCAACCCCGCCCCCTCACTGCCCCCATTGAATCCCTTCCCAAATCCCTGCCCTGGCCCCGCCTCTTCCCCAAGCACGCCGCATTCCTCCTCCTCCCCCCTCCCTCCCAGGCTTGCGCTGATCAGCTGTATGGCGGCGCAAGCGCTGGAGGGAGGGGGGAGGTGGAGACGGAGCGGAGGCAAGCTGGTGGGCGGGGGCAGGGCGTGGAGCTCCGGGAGCCGTTTTTTTTT
>NW_020664584.1:5210073-5214338 GCF_002925995.2 Terrapene triunguis | reverse complement strand
GGGCGGGGGCAGGGCGTGGAGCTCCGGGAGCCGTTTTTTTTTGCTCCGCCCCCCGCGTCCCGATATTTCACCTGTGTGATCTGGTCACCCTAGAATATATCCCCAGTCCAGCTCTTTTCTTTCCCTCTTTCTGCCCTGCAATCCCCCCTCTTACCACCAGAGGGTTTGCTGATACTTCAGCATGTGACCAGTATAGCCAAATGTATTGGAATGGTTTTTAATCTTTCATGCCACAATCTGAAAGCTAATTCCATGCCATCCCTTTGTGCATGATCACTGTGAGCGGAATGAGCGGCTGAGTGGCCACTAGGGGACAATAGCAGCTTTTACAGCAAGAGCTCATCTGATAATGGCCATGCCTAGAGCCCTCCTCCAGAATTCTGAATGAGTGAAACAAATGAGATCACTGATAATGAACTCAGGAAAGTCCTTACTAAACTCATTTAGTGATGGAAGAGACCAGCCTTGGTAAAAAATTAAAGGGACAGAGTTTGGCCTGAAATTCAGCTTTGGTGTGAAATGAAAGTTGGTGGGTGGACTGTTGAACAGAAGTGTTTTCATAATTAACAACAAAAAAATTCATGAAATCAGGCTTTTTGAATGTAAACACGCCCCTGCCTCATAGCACTGGGAACCTACAACACAACAGCCAGGGGCTAGGGCAAAAGAAGCAGAAAGTGACACCATCTATAAACAGAAAGTGAAACTGACCAGTCTAGTGTCACAGCCTAAATCTACTGTAAGTAAAATGCAAAAGGTAACAAACAGCAGAAACAGTGAGACGTAAATCAGATCTTTAAATTCTTCTCAGTTTATGGTATCCCAAGTAAGGAGATATATATAATTATCCTTATATATGTACTTATAAAATATATGTACCTATTGTAATAGAGAGACACGATCAAGTTAAATAAGTGCAGTTTGTTCTGCATTAACTATCGCTAATAGACAATTTTTTTCTCTGATACAGCATAACGTCAATCATGTCATGATAAAGAGATTTGCAGTGTTACTGTAGCCATACTGGTCTCAGGATATTAGAGAGACAAAGTGGGTGAGATAATATCTTTTATTGAACCACCTTCTGCTGGTGAAAGAAACACATTTTTGAGCCCTGAAGAAGAGCTCTGTAAGCTCAAAAATGTGTTTCTTTCACCAACAGAAGTTGGTCCAATAAAAGATATTACCTCACCCACTTTGTCTCTCTAATAAAAAAGACACCATCACGATAGAAATCTTGATCATATCCCTTTATTCTGACACGGTTGAGGTTCTGCTGTATCGGAGAAGAATGCCGTCTGTTTAGCAATAGTTAGCACAGCACAAACTGTTCTTATCTGATACCTGAAACCCCTCCAGCTTCTGCCTTCAGCCCCCATGCCTCCTCAGCCCTTCTTTCAGGAATTGCAGGGCCTTCAGGATGAGACTGGATTTCCTTGGCCCTCCGCCTTGAGTAACGTTTTGAATTTCTTTACCAGCTATTTCCTCGGACAATATGCACCAGTCCCTCTTCATGTCGGCCTTATCTGCTCACCCTGACCGCTCCCTGTCCCTCTGCTGGGAGCAACACTGCAAACTCCTGCCAGGGGTGGCTGGCATCACAGCAGCTACTGTGGCCAAGTGGACCATTGATGAGGTGAGGGGGTTTCAGAGAGGGCTGGTAAAGCAGAGAAAAATGTAGAACAGCATGAAAGAAATATAGGGTCAGATTTCCAAAGGCACATGTGCAAATCCCCCAGTGCACATGGCTCATTGTGTGCACATGCCCTCCCTGGCATGCTCACACGCTGTGGTTCGTGTCAGGGTTAGGAAACAGCGATGGTGTCCTTTCCCCCAGGGGGAATCAGCGAGGGATGCCAGTGGGAGCCGTACAGGTTCCACAGCCTCTGTGATTCCTCCCAGCTCTCTGCTCCCTGTGAACCACTCATCTCATGGACTTGGTCTCGGTGCCCCCACTCATCCCAGCCACTGGTCTGATTGAGGGGTACCACTCTTCTTATGTGATTAGCAGTTTCCAGCTTGGCTGGCACCGTCGCTTGAGGCTGTGCAAGGACATGGCCAGCAGCCAGCTATTTACTTATTTATTTTATTACACATTTTCCAATAAATCCGTTTCTTTTTCTTGGTTTTTTTTGGCAAGTGGCAACTTAAAGTTGAAACGTAAAACTCAAATTAGCAGAGAAAGAGACAAGAGTCAATCCCAACCCCTCCCTACCCACAGTTCTATCTGAGCTCCTTATTAATGCCTGCTGCTGCTGACAAACACTGCTGTACTCCCCCACGCAGCCACTCTCGGACACTCCCGCCACGCTGCCTCCCACTGCACTCTGTTGTCAGAGATCTAAGGCCTCCGCCCCAAATGCTCCAGGGCCCATTGTTTGGTGAGTGTATTTGTGAGGTACCTGATGACCTGTGTCTCCTTTCTGTGGACAGCAGGCATCTGCACTCAAGTATGGTAGAATAAAAGGCTCTTTGCATCCCGTTCGACCCACGGCTTATACAGAAAGCAGCAGATCTTGGCTGGAGCAGCCAGGGCATGCAGAATTCCAGAGACTCCCAGCTCTGTGGCATGTCCTCTTAGACCCTGAAAAGGGAGCTCTGGCGGTGGGATTTCAGGCAGGCTAATTCCCTGATTCTGTGTTTCCCTCCTTGTCTCTTCCAAAGGTCTTTAGCTTTGTTCAGACGCTAACGGGTTGCGAGGACCAAGCCAAACTCTTCAAGGATGAGGTAGGGGGAATGGGGCTCAGTGCATGGGTGAAGGGAGCAAAGGAAGCCCATTTGCAGTTGGAGGGGGATGGGAGAACAGCTGCCTACATGGTTTCCTGCCACCAGCCTCTGAGACTGCCCTTTTGCTGCTAAAGCAACAGTCCTTGAGAGCATTTGTTTGGGATAGCACCGGCGGCAATGACAGCAGAACCCACTGATAGTGACCTCAGACGTCTGTCTGTCTATTGTGCACGTAAGGCACCTCATGGGTCCATCCAGATATAGTCAAAAGATAGATACGGTGACACTCCATGTATGGGGCAAGTCCGGTCCCCTGTGAGCAGGGGGCTTGGGGTAGGAGAGCTCCAAGGGGTCCGTGGGGGAGCAGAAGCAGAGCTGCGCTGTAGGCAGTGCTGCAGCCTTCTCCCAAAAGGCCGATGGGTCTGCTTAGTCCCAGGTCCACACCCTCCCCCCCCAGTTCCTGTTGCTGGGTCTCTGTTACTGGGGATTACGTGCCTAGCCGGAGTCCCAGACCCAGGCTGTGTTTGCAGCTCCAGTGGTTGCAAAGATTTTGACCCCCACACAGAGCACGTCTGACCCGGACTCGTTGGCAGAGAGAATCACTCGGACACTCGTTCAGAGCTGCTGGGGCCGGCTGACTCAGGGTGCTTTGGTTGCTAGAAGCAACCCAGCCTGTCCAGTAGATGGCCTGCATTTTTACCTGCTGTGGCACCATTTTCCTTTGCCACTTACCAGCCTCCTAGTGTGAGGGGGCTGGGGAGGGGGCTAGGCTTTTCACTGAGAAGGAGGCAGGATCATATGTCCCGTGCTTGTAGCATCACTAGCTAATCCATCCCAAGAGCCACCTTGCTGGCCATGTTCACACGTCCGCAACTGTGCGTCTCCCCCCCGCTTTGAAGGGCGTGCTTTTTGTTTGAACACACGGCCCTGAGGGGAGGGGGTGGGATGCTCTGGAGCCCAGATTTCCTGTGAGCATGGTGCGCACGCTGGACCCACCCCCCTCTCTCCTGCAGATGATTGACGGGGAGGCGTTCCTTCTGCTGACGCAGGCCGACATCGTCAAGATCATGAGCGTCAAACTGGGCCCAGCACTGAAGATCTACAACGCCATCCTCATGTTCAAAAATGCCGACGACACCTTAAAGTGATCACACCCCACAGCCCGGGACTGCCCTCAGCACTGCAGCTGCTAAGCTGTCTGTCTGGCTCACTGGAGCGGAGACCTTCCCCACTGTAGCAGCTGTAAAATCCTGCACGCTCCTTCTCTCTCAGTCGCCTTCTCTGTCCTTGCACCAAACCCATCTCTCTCTGTCTTTCTCTTCCCCTGCCCTGTTACACTTCTCCTCTGGCCTGGTGGGGGAGCTCCAGTCGGGGTACCGCTGACCAGTGCTCTCTCCCACTGATGCTTTTAAAGAGACAGAACACGGATTTGAGACGGGATGACCCCCTACCCTTCAAGCACTTCTGACTGACCTTGTTCCATAGGATGACGTGTGTGTGTGTGTGTGTGTGTGTGTGTGTGTGTGTGTGTGTGTGTG
>NW_020664584.1:5163103-5210063 GCF_002925995.2 Terrapene triunguis | reverse complement strand
TGTGTGTGTGTGTGTGTGTGTGTGTGTGTGTGTGTGTGTGTGTGTGTTTCAGGACCGATGCGGTACTGGGGAGAAGGTGTGGGGGTTGAGTGATAGTGTTGCTGCTCAAGAAACCAAGATCAGAAATTTTGGTGATCTCATAAGAAATAAGCTGCCTCCACACACCCCTTCTCTCACATACGTGAGCACACACACGATCGTTTAGAGGGATGACTCATTTTCCCTTTTCTTAGCAATTGAAGAGGATTTTCCCAGCATATTTCACTGTGCTGGGGCAGGTATTTAACGCTCTTTCAAAGGGACATTCTCAAGTAGCTTTTGATAACATTCCATTTGTTTTCTCTCCAGTTTTTGTGACTCTCCCTTTGAAGCTGGGAAGTAACTTTGCTTTGCCCCTGCCCTGGTTCACCTTCGCCATGAGGCCAACTTGAATTTTCTTCCATTTCCTTCTGTTTCTCATGGGGAAAGAGCCCATAGTGCTATTTATGCTGCAGATCTCTTTGCTGCTGGGGTGTGGGGGTCAGTGTTTTATTACTGTTTATTATTTGTGTTGCAGTAGCAGCTAGGAGCCCAAGTCATGGACCAGGACCCCACTGTGCTAGGTGCTGTACAGACACAGAACACAACAGTCCCTGCCCCAAAGATCTTACAGTCTAAGTATAAATATACCAGCCACGTCAGCACAGCTCTGGGAATAAGGTTAGTCAATTAAGTTGTGCCCCCTCTGCTGGGTAGGTGGCACAGACATCCTTTGCAGAGTCAGAGTGGCCTTTTCCTTTCTGTCTCAGTGGTGAGGTTTTTATTTTCAGATCTCAGCAGCCCTTTGCCATCAAACTGTAAGAAAGTCAAGGTGGGCCAAATTTTTGTCCTTAACTACTTGACACACGTCCCCCTGGGACAAGACTTGGAAACTGCTTTTTCAAATGACAATCACCTGCTGGTTATTAACTAGACAGTCTCTTGGGATTGTCTAAGAAAAGGTCAGTGCAGGGTGTGTGATGGTGTGTGACCAATTGCCTTTACTCCAGCCACATAAAAGCTTCCTGAAGGACCAATCAGAAGAGGTGTAGGCTGGGCAGAGGGACCACAGTCCCCAATCCGCGCTCTGTCAGGTTAGAAATACTTGCATTCCCAAGGTCTGCAATTCCTTAAAGGAATTGACCTTTTCCTTTGCTTCTCTCCCCTCCCCCCAGTCATTGAAGACAGGGATGAGAGCTCCTACCATATGCACCAGCAACATGTCTCATAGCAACATGGCATATGAAGTCCACTTTCATGTACATATGGGTCAAATTCATGCTAGGCTTCCCATGGAAATGCAGCATTTGACTCTTTTTATTATTGACTCTTTGGGGTCACATTTGACCTGCCATTCCAATGTTTGCTGCTTGCTATTCATGACAGATTTTACACAATTTATGGCGGTTTTTTTGGTAAGCGTTTGGGTTTGTTTCGCAAGTTCTCTTTCCTTCCCTTTCATTTTCTTCCATCCGTTCAAATGCTGCCATATGTTCGTCTGTGGGGAGAAGCCAAATGGGAAGAGAGGAGTTGTGGGCTCTGGACCCAGTCCTTCCATAGATGCAGCCTGATCCTCAGCAAATGGTGCCAAACCAGCTTCCACGTCCAAAGAGGAGCTCTTCTCCTGGGCTGCTGTTGGTTGGGAGGAGAGGAAGATGAGGAGCGGCCTTGGGATACAAATATGGCTTCAGCTTTGGGACTCTCCATGGCAGCCTCCCCTGAAATATTTCCAAACTTCATCCTGAATGCAAGCAAGTCTCCTGGTTAGCTCATTATATCCCTGCACAAGGCTCAGTCAGTGTCTTTATAGGAAGCCTCTACTGCAGAGAAAGAAAGGAAGAAGTCTCCTGTTCTCATCAGCTGCATCTCAACCTGCTAAGTGACTACATTCCTCTTTTAGCTAAAGGTGAGCTAAGCAGGCATCATGCTGGCTGGATGCCGGAGGGGCACTCTGGGTTCGGCACTGGAAAGGAGTGTTGGATGCCTGAGTTGTGCTCTGCATTTGAAGCTACAACAAAAGATCGAGTGCTTGGTTCCTGTGGAGGCTGTTCCAATAAGTGGGCCCATTTTGAAGGGAACGGGAGCTGTAAATGTCCACCCAGGATTGTCTCCCTAGAATCTCAGTGGCCAATGGGATTAAATCTCCTGTTCTATTATTGAGACAGTGGGTGAGCTGTTCTCTGGCTACCTGACACCTTACAGACTTTCAGCTGGATTTCTGGGCTCCTGTGAAACTAACTTCCTGATTACTGGTGAGACTGTAGGCTGTAGCCACCTGAGAGCTCCACGGCCAGACTGTGCCTATCCAACCCTTGCATACAGTTTCTAGGAGATTTACCTGAACGGCTTTCTCACCTCCTTGCAATGTAACCTTGGACACAGACCGGACTGGACTGGTATGCCCACCTGTAGGAATGGTCTCTCAGGGGGGAATTCTCTTGGGTCAGAGCTCTTCAGAAAGATAATCCTCACTGGAAATGTGAAGTGAGATAGAGTGTGTCTGTGTGTGTGTGTGTGTTTGTGTTAATGACAGCGTTCTTATATCACACTCGCTTAGCTGCTGCCTCAGCCATGAGTCCATTCCCCTCTTGGGTTGACTATTTCCTGACCTTTGAGGTATGAAGCTTCTGAATTGGTCTGGGTGAGAGAAATACAGATTTTGTAGACGGCCAAGGGCTATGTACTGTTAAAGCTTGTAATGTTATTTTTTTTTCTTAAAAAAACAAAAACCCAAAGCAGTGTGTGTATGTGAGAGAGAGCGAGAAAATCTATTGATGCTATTTCCTCTACTGTTTGTCCAAGTCCGTTTTCTGTGGCACGCTCTCTTCACTGAAGGGATGTGGTTCTTGAGATGTGGCAGCACTTGAGTGTGGGAGCAGAAGGGCAGCCCTTCCCTGATTGGAACTGGTTGGGAATTATCTATCTAGATGGTTTTTCGTCAGAAAATGTTGACTCATCAAAATTGAAACTTTTGGCGGGAAAATACCGGTTCTGATTAAACTTTTGGCGGGAAGGTTCCTCAGATCCAGGATATAATTTCTGGTCAAAACCAGACAGAGATCCCAGAATTCCTCATAACCTCCATGGCTAGGATACACATGAACTTGACCCTGGATCTCCCATAGCCCAGCTGAGTGTCCTTGCCATGGGGCTACGGCGTATTCTGGGGGTGGGGCTCTCTTTTTTTTTTTTTTTTTGAGAAGCTCTGAAAGCTCTCAGTTTTGTCCCAGTGCAGACCAGAAATTTTTTTTAAATCTTAAAAACTGAACGGGAAAAACGTTCCCTGCCCAGCTTTCTCCCTGACCCCGATGGGAAGGCTGAGAAGGAGCTTTATCCTCTGTTCTGAACGCCTCCTCAAAATCACCATCGGTCTCTGCGGTGCGTTCGTGCCAAGATCTCCTCCCTGTTTTAAACTAGTTAGAAGCCCCACCAGCTGAGGGAGCCTTGAGGCCCCTGCATAGGAAAAGCTAAAGCCCCCACTGAGGGTCTCAGTCCTTAATCTCCCAATAGACCAAATTTCTCACTGGTAGCATTCTCAGAATCAATAGAGTTTCACCAGGGATGAGCTTGGCCCAGGAGTCTTCTCAGCGCTCCTTTTGGGGGAGGCTAGAGCAGCTAAAAATTTCTCAAATGGACTTCTGAGTTGCAGCCTCTGGCTATGCCTGCCCATCCTGAGGGAAGCATAGGAAAGTTGGGACCTGGTGGAGCAGAGGTGGCACAGAATTATCTGCTGGGGCCAGGCAGGACAATCAGCCAGTCCTTCGCCCCTGTGATGGCAGCAAATTCCCCTCTCATGTTACAGCCCCCAGTGATGGTTACCATCGGGTGCTGACAACAGCTATGTTGACTGTGATTGTGACACTCTGCTGCCCTGGGAAGGTTGCCAGCATTATGTGTGAGCTCAGTCAGGCGGTGGGGCTGGCCCCTGCTCTGGTTCTCATTCCCATAATCCCCAAGCCAGCCCAGGAGCCAGGCCCATGGGACGGGAGAAGAGCACAGTCCCCACACTTCTAGGATTTGTACGACTTTTACCAGATACAAAGTATCCCTGGGAGCAACTCTCACTTCTGGAGCAGCCTGGTAGAACATGGGCGGGGGGCGGGGGTGAAGTGGGGGGTGTTCTGGTCCTGTCCAGAAAGTGTCTACCCAGTGTCATGAGGAATTTTCCAAGTCAGCAGGGCTGACTATAGGATTTTTGGGACACTCAGTCTCTTCCCCCATTTCCTCCCCATCCCTTTTCTTCCATTTATTCTTGCCCTCCCCGCCCCTCCCACGTGAGGGGATGGAGAAGGGAGCAGCAGACCCCTTTCCCAGATTCCCATGGCAGAGAGAAGGTCTGATGCCTGGTTCTTTAATGACAACCTGTCAGCTAGACAGCCCATCGCTCCTCCCTTGGCTAGCCTGGAGATAGCAGCGGGCCTATCACCACATGGACAGACTGAGACAGGGCCAGTTGGAGCAAACGGAACCATGGACCTCAGTGGGGTTTGGTTCAGGCCTCGGTAAGGCAACATGGTCCCATGTCCAATTCAGGTCTGTTCCCAAAAGTGGCGGTGTCTCTTGATGATGGGTTGGGTGGTGGTTCTGCAGATCAGGGGGTTGAGCAGAGCAGCTTTCAGCTGTCAGGGAGGGCTTTATTCCTTCCCAATCACACACTGGTAATGGGGCAGCATCTTGCTAGTCAGAAACTTTGTGTGGGTGAGTGGATGGGTGGACGGGCGGGAAACAGACTAGCTAGGAACTCATGGGGGGGAAGAATGGGGTATCCCATCTCTTGCTTCTTTCCAGAACTATGAGATCCAAGCTATTTCTGCACCGACTTCAAGCACTTTTTAAAAAGAAAATAAATCCAAATTGTCCAGGAGGTTAGGTAGCTAGGAGAACTCAAGGAGAACCTTTGGACTCGAGTGCAATGGCGGAAATCAGAAAGAGGAGGAGGAAGACTTTGGAAGCCATTACTTGGCTGGCTTTTCTTCTTCCTATTGTCATAATTTCTTGGGCTGACGGTTTATCCCTTGGTGCCAAGGAAAGGGTACTAGTAGAAGCCTGCAGCCCGGCTCTGCCCAGCCCCCCCCGGCCCTTTATTTTGGGGAGTGGGGTTTGCTGTTGTTTGGTTGGGGGGAAAGGGGCTTGTGTTTTGGAAGGCGCGTGTTTATGACAACGAAGCTTTTTTGCACTTTCATTCATTTTGCACTCATTTAATTTCTGTTTTTGTTTTTTGGGGATTGGCACCTTTTTTTGTGTTTTCATGACGAAAATACTCTCGTCGTCACTGGTGCAGCTATTCTGGAACTTTGTGTCCTGAGTATACAGAGGATTAACAAACAAACAAATCAAGATGTGATGTGTTTTTGTCAGTGTTTTAAAATACAATAAATCAATGTGAGCGATGGAGTTATACAAAGCTGGTGCCTGGTTATTAATTCTTAGCCCACGTGTTGCCCTTTTCAGCCAGACCTCTCCAAGTGCTCTACAAAAGAAGGTAAGTGTCTTTATCCCCATTTTGCAGAAAGGGAAACTGAGGTACAAAGAGGAAAAGTGATTTGCCCAAGGTCATATAACAGAGCTAGGAATAGAAACCAGGTCTCATGACTCTCAGCATAGTATTCTGTCTACTGGCCCACACCGCCTCTTGCTGCACAAGATGCCGTTTAAGACAGAATAATGCACAGCCCTAGCCACCAATTAAAATTAGGCCAGGAGTACAAAGACCAGGCACATACCATATGGAGGACAATGGTAGATGAAGTCCAGGGCCAGAGGCTGATCTCGGTTATAGCGCTGAAGGACATGGAGTCGCTCTGGATTTGCACCATTGGAATACAGCAGAATTGCTCTCCATGGGGGGCAGTCTCTCTTCACCCTTTCTGGCTGGGGCAGATGCCCATTGGAAGGCTGTGCAGAAGTCCTGTAGGGTAAGGGGAGGCTTGACTGCAGAGGGGGTGGCTGATCCATGCCCGAGGAGAGAGAAGGTGCTTCAAGCCTAGAGGAGCCCATGAGATGGTGCAAGGACAAGAAAGGGAGAAGGCCACAACGGGAGCAGAGAGGAATGAAGTTCCCCATCTGCCCCTACAATAGCACAGCCAGAGGGGCTGGTAGCTCAGGGCTCTGTCTCCTCAGTAGCAGAGCCAGAGGGAAAGCAACACTACACAATCACCCTGCCCTTTGGTTGCTCTTGCTTCTCCTGGGCTCTCAGCCTATCCTGCCTCACCTCAAGCTTTTGGCCTGGGACTGTTTGGCGGGGGAGGGGGGGGGAAGGGAGAGAATTTCTTGGACCAGCTCAGAAATCTCAGAGGTGCCATGAATGCTGTAGTTGGCACAACTGCCAAAGGGGCCAAGGAAAGTCAGGCCTGGGTGGAGAGACTGCAAATCCGACTGCTCCCGAGGAGCCCATCTCCCATCTGTGTGCTCTGCGGCTCCCTCTCCATTTGACCCTGTGAGTCTGCTTGTCTCTCTAATATCCTGGGTCTGATACGGCTACAACTACGCCGCATGTCCATCTGGGGGCGTTTCCCCTTCAGGCCAGAGTTCTTGTGGTGCCTCAGCTGCTGTGAAGGAAGGGCAGGGCCTCGATATAAGACTGTGGAAAATTCCACTCTGCCTCCAAAGCCATGATACCATGATTCGTTCCAGCCCCTTAACGCCCCCAGCACGGGCGTGGGGCATGAGAGACCTTTAAGCAACTGCTGAGCTGTCTGACATGATAAGATCTCCTTTGCATACCAGCATCTGCTGCCATGTTCAAGAGGCGCAGACAGAAATATTGGCGCAAGGTTAAACAACGCCCTAAGGGTCAAGGCAACCACTGATCACTCTGTGAAGGCGAAACTCTGGGCATCAAGCTTTCTTACCAAAGGGGAGTTCCTATTCCCCAGTCATCTGTGGCAGCAGGGAATACAGCCAAGTCTGACCGATTCCAAGCCTTGTAGGACAAAGCATGTACAATCTATCTCTGAGAGGGGCTTAAACTGTCCCAGAGTTTGGGGTGCTGGGATCCAGGACCTTGAATCAGTGCATCAGAGTTTGGACTAGCTGCAAAGTCCAACCTTCCGCAGCTGTAACCTGTATCCCTCAATCCATTGGCTCCCTGCTGTATGCTATCCCCACAAAGCACTGTGTCCTTGCAGCGCATTATAACGAGAGTGGGTCAGGAATTTTTTGATTAACCATTGTTTTCTCTGAAAAATGCGGATTAATCGAAACCTAAACTGTTTGCGAAACAGGGGTTTTGATGAGTCTCCTGACTTGTATAACTTTTGAGAAAAAAGTTTCAAAGTTGTTGAAAAGTCCTGTTTTGACATGTTCAAGCGGAAAAGTTTTGGGGACTTTTTCTAGTTGAAACAACTTTTTGTTTTGAAATCTTAGTTTTTTTTTTTTTAAAGGAACAAGCTCAAAATCAAAACAAAATGTATTTAACATGATCAAAGCAAAATGTTTTGATTGACCCAGACGGAATTTTTGCAACCATTTTTGTGGTCAGTTTTTGTCCCAATTCAAGATGGGAACTTTTTTTTGATATCTCCAAAGTATTCCCTACATGGGAAAGGCATTTCCTACCAAGCTGTAATTGTAACATACAGCCCGGAGCTGGACACACCAACCTTTCTGGTGGGAAAGCCTTTTATGTTCCCATTCAGGAGTCTCTTTATCTCCATAGAAACAACACCAAACCCTCACTTTGTCATGGTTCTTCGTACACCTGTGACGATTCCATACAGGGCTGCAGGAGGCTCGTAGGGGGCTATAAATCGCAAGGCTATTAGGGAGCCATGAGAAGAGGAGAATCCAGCATTTGATGAGGACCTTCCACTGATGTCATCCCACTTCCATGCCCTAGCTGTTAGCCGATGGATTGTGTCTGGATTCAGGACTCCTGACATTCCCCTGCCTCTCTTGCTGCCAGCGTTTAGCAGGTGACACATGCCTAATTACCTCAGCTAGTGCCCAGCATGTGACCTGCCTTCGGAAAACAGAGCACTTTGTTCAGACCTTTTTCACTTCTTTCCTCTGTGGTGAGCTGCCCTCTAATTCTTCAGCAGGAGATTTGTCCTCCCCACCCCACCCCCTGAGTGGCTCTCCAGGACCTCTGTGTCCCCTTAGAGCAATGGCAGGGTAATAATTTACTTCCTGGTATAAGCCACTCCTTGAGAATATTTCTTTGACCTTCAGACTAATTCACCAAAACAAAAACAGAGAGAGAGAGAGGGGTAAATAACACCCTTATGCAACTGGTACTAGTTACACACTCGGCTTTCTCCAGTGCTGCGTGACCAGACAGCCCTGCCTGGTTGACTTTCTCCTTTTGGCAGGTAACATTTTGGTTTATCTACTTATTTATTCCCTGATGGTCCCTCATTCTGGGGCGCACGAAGGAGCTGGTTTGAGGGAAGCCTGGTCCTCGATCATGCACCGTCCCATACAGGGGTGTCAGCAGGCATGCTGGAACAATTTATATAGTGGGGGTGCTGAGAGCCATTGAACCAAACTGTAAACCCTGTATATAATGGAAACCACTTCAAGCCACAGGGTGCTGAAGCACCTACATAACCCCTAGTTCCAGTACCTATGGGTGTTAGAATCTAGGGCCAGAGAATTGACTTTGGGGAGGGCTGGTCCTTGGGCACAGACTTGTTGCTACAAGGGTGGCAGCAGCAGGCAGGAGAGGCTGATTTCAGAAGCATGCTTGTTCCCCTCTTCAAAATGATCAAACTCTCAGCAACATTGAACAGAGGTGGGAAAAGCTGCTTTGGGAGGGACGGTTTCTCTTGTTTTGGAGAGTGGTGTTGCGTGTTCTCTCTCCCAGAAGGGAAGAGCTACCGTGTGCTCAGAGTAGAGGTTTCCTGTCACGTCCCCCCATCACCCTTGTTGTTTTGTCTGCCCCTCAGAGCTGATTTTTCCAGGATCCATTTTCAATAAGAAGCAGCAAGAGGCATTTTACATGATATGAGTAAATTCCTATTTAAAAATTAGAAAGGGCAGGGATGCCTGGATCCAAAGCTAAACCCCCAGGGCAATCCAAACCAGCCAGGGCCGAGAAAACAAGCCCTTAAGCCACGACAGCCAGGGCTGTGTCTGCACTAGGATTTTCAGCTGTGTTTTCAGCTGGCTCCCTCTCAGCCCCTCTGGAACGGGTGATCAACTGGTTGTCCCGCTGGTGTGTGTAGGGTGAGCGGAGTTCAACACCCTCCCCCGTTTTAACAGCACAACCTCATTCTAACACTGGCACCATGAGTGAGTTCAACACCAGCCCACCGGAGAATAAGGGGGACACGTGTTGTCAAGCACAGCGGGGGATGGAAGCACAGACACAAGTATTCTACTTTATTTCAACAGCTAGCAGCAGGGCAGCAAGCTGTCAGGGTTGGGGGGTTAACCCCTAGTGGGGCTTACTCTGCACTTGGGATAATGGCTTTTGTCGACAGCTTAAGCATTGCTTGGTCCAATCTAGACTGGTCAGCCCAAGACCGATCCCTATGGACATAGGAAGGTGGGCAACGCCAGCCTGCAGCAGCCCCACAGTCCATCTAGCTCAGCATCCTCCTGCTGACAGCGACCATCACTAGCTGCTTCTCAGAGTGACAGATCTTTGGGGGGGGGGGGGGGAGGAGGGGGCGTTAAAACATCCTCCCCCATGCCTTGTGAGTTAGAACTGGCAGAGTCAGACTAACATCCTCCCCTCTGATGGAGGAGTTGGCGCCCGTGCAGTAGGGGGAATGGACGTGGACAGTAAAATGGCAGATCCCCTAGGTCTGCTCTGCTGCATGTGAGAAGGACCATGGGGTTTAGTACAAAGGGAAGGGAGTGGGCCCGGCTGGAATTTTGAGATGGGCTCAGCACCCTCAACTGGGCCAGGTTTTAGCACATAGGGTGCTGTGCTTTTTTGCATATTTGCTCATAAGTATCACTGTAGCAACCTCTGGGTGCTGAGCCCTTCTGGAAAATCTGGTCTGCATGGTGGGTGCTGAACACTTGGAAATCAGGTCCTGAGTGCTGCTGAAAGGCTGCCCCTAGGTCCTTTTCTTTATTACTGTGATTGAGCTGGAATTTTGGCCTTGTGCAGTGGCCCTTTGAGTTAGGTTATTTAAAAAGGTGTCCCACACGGGGGGAAACATTACAGCTGGGTGCCCCTATTTTACATTTTTCTGCTGAATGAAGAAGACCTAGAAGCTTTGTTAGAAAATCTCCTGCATTTTACATTAGCAGTTCAGATCTTATCTACCCTGAAACTCTATACAGAAATGGAAAGCTATTGATTAAGGTCAAACAACTGTGCAGGGGGGAGGCAGATTGTTTAAAACTCTTTGTTTGCTTACTTTTGTTAATATTAACATTAAGCCAAACACCTAATAAACACTTGGAAGAAAAAAGTCTTTGTGAAAATGTCAACAGCACTCTTTTAATTAAGGTTTAAGAAATCTCCCAGTATTAATGTGAGACCTCCAGCAAGTTCTCCAGGAAAAACAAGGGGGCACCAGATTTTTGATATTCCTGATATTTTTAAGGTAAAACAAAATAGAAAATACTTTAAAAAACCCCACCCATCAACAAAAATCCACTCAATCATTCTTATTCCTCATAAAGAGGCAAAACTAGGCAATATCCCATTTTTAAGAAATTACCTTGCTATTCTATTGTATATAGGTTCTTATACCACCCTTAGCACCATAGTATCTGAGCACCTTCCAGAAGCGCATTAAGCATTTGTAGGTCATCTTTTCATGGCTGGCTGCAAGTAACTAATTTTGTATGCTAAAGAAATATGTATTAATCTTGTTTGGACCATGTAGATTCTGGTTCATGTGGGCAGTGTTGTTCCTCTTAATGATGACGGTTAATATTATTATTATATAAGTGGATGTCTACAGAATGTGGTTCTCTATAAAACAGCCTCTGAAGGAGTGGGCACAATATTTGGAAGCGGATGTGTGAGAGTGTGTACGTGCTTGTTTCTATGTAAGGGTATGTGTACACTACAGAGACTACATTGACATAGCTATGTCGCCAAAGCTATGCCGGCATAACCCTGTAGTGTGGATGCAGCCGACCCTGATGAAAGCAGCTTTTCCATGTAGGAACACCTGGTGCCTGAACAATGGTAGCTACATTGGTGGAAACATTCTTCCATCGACATAGCTGTGGCTACACTGGGAGTTAGGTCATCAGAGTTATGCTGGTCAGGGGTGTGGTTTTTAAAGACCTCTCACCGAAGCAGCTATGTATTGACCTTGCTTTTAAGTGCATGAGTTGTTTATGTATGTGAGTTACTTCTCTGTGTGGGGGCGGGGGTTGGGCTGGACTGGGTTGTATAGGAACAGATGTCGCCTCCAACTGTCTTGCAGTGGAGAGGTAAGCGTTCCTAGTACAGACAGGGCCTCAGATGGCAATGCTTACAAATTAACCTCTTCATGGCTGTCTTCCCTACCTGCTAGGCAGGTCTAATCATTTCAAGGGGGGTCTCCAATGAATACAACAGCAGGGGTAAATGTGGGTCAAACGAGGGAGCAGCAAAGAGATTCAAATTCCTAAATATGCACTTAATCTGACGAAATACTCACCCTGTGTTATGAGCTAATAACAGCTGATTGAAGACCCATGTGTTGTGGTTGATAAATGCCCAAGGGGGTCCAGAGCTCACTCTTGTATGTACCAAAGCTGTGTCCCAGTGCTCGCTGATACCACATGCCGTTCATTTAATAATCAGGGAAAGGTGACGGGTTTAAAATCTTTTAAGGATCACGCTGCCAGTATAAACATCAGGGCAACACTGTTGGCTCAAATGGAGTCACACGGCACTTTAAAGGCATTGGGTGCTAGCAGCTACTGTCTGAAACCTGGCCTGGTTTATAGCCCGGGCACAAGAGGGGCCCAGTAGCATAAACTGTAAAGCAACTCCCATCTAGGTCAGCTGCTGCCTTAACGTCAGAAGAAGAAGTTGGCTGTTTAATATTTAATTGCAATGTTTAATCATTAAAGAGCCTTGTTCCTCTTCTGACAATTAAGTCGGTATCGAAGGGGAAGAAGGCATGGCACATTCTCTCACCTTCCCTGCTGCAGGCATGGCACAAACAATATAATTCCTCAGCAAGAAGACCTGTCTGTGCAGACACAGTTTATAGCTCACTTCTGCTGATTAGGCCTTGTGCCATCATGGGGCCTTTCCTGATACTGGGCTGAGAAATGGGAGCTCAGGGGCCAGAGTCACTCTTGGGGTAAGTGGAAATCAAAAGGACTGCACCTATTAAAGCCTCTGAATTAATCTGATTAGTTAATAGGCCTGTCCCAGGCAGGGACAGGTTGCAGACACACCTGCATGGCAGCCTTTCAGCCATGTAGGTTAGCAGCCCTCTGTGGCTGGCTGGCTGCTGTCTCAGGAGAGTGCTGCCTCATCAGGTGTGTGGCCAGTTCCCAGCTCCAGGCTGAGGAGAACTGGTCCTTATAATCAATACACAAGAACAGTTACTAATGATTCACTAATTGTACATTGCACTTATATCGTTCTTTCCATTTCCACTGGGCCGTACAAACAGCTGGGCCGGCCTGATCCTTGGTGCAGTCCCACTGAAGTTAGCGCAGTTGCACCAAGGATGAATTTGGCCTATTGACTAATCAGATCAATTAAATAATCAAGTCCTTGCCAGGTAACAGAAAAGCCCAACCCCATGGATTTACCAAACACATTGTAAACCTCTTACCTTGTCTGGGAATCAATCAATACCCCCTGTGATGTTAGGGGATGGTGTGTAGTAAAGGCAGCCTCTTGGGGCATGTTCCTGAGACCAGGAGCTAATGTTCTGAGCGTGCTAGCTCACCTCTGGGCATGTGCTCTGCTGGCTTCCAGCCTGTGTGACCTGACTTTCATCTTTGCAGGGGAAGGCCAAGAAACCGCACAGCTTCTGCGAGCCTCCCTGCCGGACGTCTACCTGCCTCCTGGGCCCTGAGGAAGTGGAGCCTACTCGCCTGGTGCCGATTGCTGAATTGCTAGCAGAGTTTCTCAGGCAGCGTACATCTCTCTGGGCTGACTTTATGCCCATGCCCCGGCCAGAGACCCCCTCCACAGCACTGGGGAAGACTAAGGGTAATGAACTTGACCGGTACATATCTCAAAAGTCAAGTGACTCTCCGGGCCTGGCTGTGGGAGCTGTGGGGACCCAAGCTGCAGGGTGGGTGGGAGGGAGGGAGGGAGTGGAGGGGGGAAATGAGGCTGGGAGTTGCCTCCCACTTCAGTATCGGGGCTAGAAAACAGGTGAAGACGGGAACTGGGCCATGATGTGAGTTGCTTTTAGGGCCCTGCATTAACCTCAGCAACTCACAACCCACTGCCCCCCAGCCCGCTGACCCAAGCCCATTGACGTCAGCGGGAGCCCCCTAACTTCTCCAAAGCTCAGCGGTTCTAGGCAGTCACTTGACTGGCTTTAAGCCCAGCCCTGCAGTTTTTCTGTGGCCTGACATAATGTAGACTAGAGGGAGGATTGTAATATTGCTAGACAATGAGTCTGGACAGTAACCTCACAGCTGTATTGGGTGACTCTGCAAGCAGGGCTGCGCTGCACAGTACGTGGGCTGTAGCTTTATAATGCCTCCAGCACGGGATGGACGGCAGACAAGGCCTGTCAGTCAGGTCCTACGGCTCTCCGAGGCCATGACCTTAAATGGCAGCAGCATCGGCCTTGAGTGTGCCTCAGCTCTCTCTGAGCTGGAAGCCTGTGGCCCTGAACCCCAGGGTGTGCCCACATTATGGAGACTATACTGGCATAGGTCTGCTAGCACAACCCTGTAGTGTAGATGCGGCCTACGCTGACAGAAGGGGTTTCCATCAGGATAAGAACATGATCATCCCGAATGATGATGCATGCTTCTGTTGACCTAGCTGTGTCTACTCGGGGTTATGCTGGCATCACTACACAGGCCAGGGGTGAAGCTTTTCATGCTCCTGTACCGATATAACTTTCAAGAGTAGACCAAGACTAAGGGTTTGTCTACACTGGCACTTCATCGCAAAACTTTTGTCGTTCAGGGGTGTTAAAAAACACACACACACACAGACCCTGAACGACAAAAGTTTTACGGACGAAAAGCGCCGGTGTGAACAGCCCTCCTGCCGACAAAGCTGCTGCCATTCATGAGAGGTGGAAGTTTTTTGTCTGCAGGAGAGCTCTCTCCTGACGACAAACAGCAGCTACACTGTGCGGCTTTTAACGGCACGGCTGTAGCGGCACAGCCGTGTCGCTAAAAGCTGCGTAGTGTAGCCATAGCCTTAGTATTAAGGACCTTGGGAAACCTGCCCTGGAGTCAGACTGGCAATGCCTCTCCTCCTCTTCGTTGGGAAGGAGGAAGAGAGCTCTCTTGATTGGATTTCTGGGGGCAGCTGACACAGACCCAGAGGCCTGGTCTACACAACAGAGTTAGGTCAACACAAGGCAGCTTACATCACCCTAACTCTGCAAGCGTCTACACTATAATGATGCGCCTGCCGATGTAAGTTGCCCACTACACCGACCTAATAACTTCACCTCCATGAGAGGCATAGCGTTAAGGTCGATGTTAGGGCGCTGCAGTGTCCCTCTACACACTGCATTGCTTACATCGCCTGTTGGCTGCCAGCCCTATGCAGGACTCACAGCTAGAACCCCGCTGCTTGGGAGAGCCCCCGCCACAGCTGGAGCCCCCAGCCCTGGGGCTGTCAGCCCCTGGCAGTGGGGCTCCAGCTGTCAGTGCCCCCACACAGTTAAGTCAGTGGATGCGCTCTGCTGAGGACTCACACCGCACAGTGTGGACGTGAACCACCACTGTAATTGCTGCAGTGGGTATACATCAACTTACCTTAAGTTAACTGATTTTTGTAGTGTAGACATGCCCTAAGTCATGGGGCAGGGTTCTTTTAGTCCCATTAATTCTCCCTTATGCACAACTTTCCTGCTTCCTTTATCCCACTCGCTGGCAGGAGACTATTTTCTCAGAGTCCTGAGTTCCCGTTAGTTCCTAAAGAGCCAAAACTCCCCCCTTGCCTATGGTTTTAGGAACCCTCTGGCTTTCTGCTCTTTTACCCCAATCCTTTCTTGTGCTCATTTCCTTCCTCAGCTTTGGGAGAGGCTCATCCTGCCTCCCCAGCCTTTGCTCATCTGGAGTCACAGTTTCAGGCATCTGTGCCTCATTTGCACCTACAAGGTGAGCACGAAAATGGTGTGTGTGCGTGTGCAAAAGGAGCACGCCTTTACAAGGGATTTGGCATGGCCTAGTGGTTACAGCAGGGGAACTGGAGTCAAAGGGAAAAAATCAAAAGAGCATAAATGTATGTTTTCAGATAGAAGGGAAAAAAATCACAATTAAAAATATGGAATGTAAAGGCTTTTGACTGGATTAATTTCCTAAAGTTGGATGCAGTGGCAGTGCCTTTGTGTTTTATCCCTTTTGGATTAGTCATACTTATAGCATTTAAGGCCAGAATTATGATTGCACCTACAGGCCTCTACCCTAGAGCAGGGTCCCCTTGTGCTTGGTGCTGTACGCACGGAGTGTCAGCCCCTGCCTCAAAGCGCTTACAATCTAAATAGACCAGAGAGTCAATGGGGGAGAGGGCACAGGAGTAGAATCACCATTTTCCAATTTGTTACATGTTTACACCCTTACACCTTGTGATTAGCACGGGCTGAAATTTTTCTCTCCAAAACATTTTTTGACAGAAAGTGGCTTTTTGACAAAAGAGAATTTTTTGTGAAAAAATAGATGTTTTTATCAACAATATTGGGATTTTCATTGGCGGGGGAGAGAACCAGAAAATTTTGATTTGAAAATTAAACATTTTGTTTTTTTGATTGCTGAAAACCTGAAAATGTTTGGTTTACAGTTTTGTGATAAAAACCAGAATTGTTCCGAATAAAAATATAGACAAAAATTATGTTTGTCAAAAATTTTCATGGGAAAAAATAATCATTTCCTGATCAGCTCTAATTGCTGTAGATTTTTTGCTAAGAACTTCAGGATTTGATCTCATGGGAATAAGAAAGTTTCAAGCAATATGATACTGCCTTTCGCTTCTTACATGATAAGCAGCAAAATAGTTAACAATGTTGACATTTTAAAGTATCATTGTATCTGAGCTATCCCCCTTTGAAATGAAGGGGGCCGAGAGCTATTGTGTCAGCCACTCTTCAAACTCAAGAAGAGGTTGCTGTATCAGTTATACTTGGGTCACTTATGGAAGGTTTTCTTGGTAATCATGACTGACACAGATTTTTTTTTCTAGTGAAAGCTGAAACTCTGGAGGAAAAAAAATCATAATTCTGTCCTTGCCCCCCACCCCAGTTAGACCTTTACACCCTCTGGGGGGGAATGTCTCCTACTTTGTCTCATAAGGTGTGATTCTACTCCCATTGAGTTTATGGGCATAGTATCACACACCCTTGATCTTTGATGTCCCCAGTACTCACTTAGCATTTTACCTTAAAAACAATGCAAAGCACATTATTTTAGGATGACATTCTCTGTCACCTGAGAGTAGTGGATTTTATTGGCAATGAGAGTGGAATCAAAGGGAAGATGCTTATTTTTAATGAAATGGGAGAAGATGGTAGCCCCTTGATAATGGGTATTTCCCCCCTCCGCTTCTGCTTTGTTTCTGTTACATCAGAAGATTATTAACTCCTTCACTGCATGCTTCTGGCAGCAGTTTCTCTCTCTCTCTGGGTGTGCACGTGTGTGAATTTACTTCAGGTGAAAAGTGCCAGATTGATAGCCCTAGAAATTGAAATCTTTCCTTTTTGCAGAACTTAGGTAACAGCAAAGGTAATAACCGTGTGTGTGAACTGTCCCTCCAATGCACCTCCAACCTGAGCTGGAAGCATTGCTCTACTACAACGTATAGTTTTTAGTTGATGTGTGACCCAACAGCATTAGCAATTGTGGTGCAGCCATATCTCCTAGGGTAGGTTAGTCCCCATGGCCCCTGCAGCACTTAACCTCTCCCAGGGTGCTAGCTGCAAACGTGTCTGTTTTTGTGATGTGGGCACTTGCCACTGAGGCCCAGCAAACTCATTTCATACATGCCACCAAACAGCCATCTGCAAATAGCAGCTCTGTCTCCTACACAGTTGACCTAGTAACCTATATGGTCCATCTGCAGCTTTAAGAGAACAGCCATTCATTTATAAGAGTATCAGGAAGCCCACCCAGATCTAAGGCCTTGTCGTAGTGAGGACTTCAGCCATAAGTTGCCAGCCAATGGTGGAGCTACACCAGAGCAAACCCCTCCTGTAGACAAGCAAAGCAGCTAGCAGCCACAGTCTGCGGTGGTGTAGGTGAACCCTTCCTGAGACTAGAGCTCAGGCCAGGTCTACACTACAGATCTATATCGGAATAAAGACGTCACTCAAGGGTGTGAAAAATCCACCCCCCTGAGCAACGTACTTACACTGACTTAACCCCCCGTGTAGACAGCGCTATGTTGATGGGGAAGCTTCTTCCACCAATATAGCTACTGCCTCTTGGGGAGGTAGATTAACTACAGGAACAGGAGAAGACATTCCTATGCCGATAGGAGAGTTTCACTAAGACTATGTCCACACTAGAGACCTTACAGCGGCACAGCTGTACCAATGCAGCTGTGCCGCTGTAAGATCTCCTGTGTAGCCGCCCTATGCCGGCAGGAGAGAGCTTTCCTGTCGGCATAATTAAACCACCCCAATGAGCGGCGGTAGCTATGTCAGCGGGAGAAGAACTGTGACCGAAGTAAGTTTTGCCGACATAAGTGGCAGTGTAGACGTGGCCTAAAGCACTACCGAGGCCGCTGCGCCGCTGTTGCACTGTACGTGCAGACAAGCCCCGAGCATTGTAAAAACAGGCAGATTCAGCAGCATCAAAATGTTTTGTGAATTCACATCAGTTTCAGATCAGAACACCTGAATTGTTCACGTTGAAAAACAAACAAACAAACAAATCTCCCAAAGTTGAAATGATTTGATTTTTGGGGGTCAAAATGACTGGACGTTTTTGAATTTTCCTTTAATTCTATTTTTTTTTTTTAAAAAAGGTGAAAACATAAAAAACACTTGAAATCTAAAGGAAACATTTCATTTTGTGGTGAATAAAATGCTTCATTTGACCTTAAAACAAATGTTTCTTAATTCCAAAAATGTTTGTTTTCGGGTCAACCTGAAACTACTTTCCCCCCCCCCCCCAATTTTTCAGAACTGCCAGCAAACTGGAAAACCCATTTTTGGCCCAGTGCCCTTGAGAGCAGAGTAAGCTGCACCAGTACAAGCGTGCCTTAGAGCAGCTTTGCCTAGCTGCGCTAGGGGGTTGCCTGGCGGTAGTGATACTAGGAGCTATTACTGGGGCACCATTTTGATACGGCTGAACTCTGGCCACAGTGGGGGGAAAAACTCAGAACAAGCTTGCAAATGTGGGTAGGAACATGTGGCAGGTAATCCAGCAGTGAAGGGGTTAAATGACACAGTAAGCAGAAAATCAGGGGCCATGGGTGATTTGTGTGTTCTGAAGGGGAGGTGGGGGGAGTGGGAGACAGCTTCTCTCTTGCACTCTCCCATACTGGCCATCTGAACTCGGATGCCTGCTAGGCATTTCATTGGTTCCTACCAAATAGACTCATCCTCCATTAAAACCTCTCTGCCTCATCATCACATGCCGGTCTCAAACCTTGCTCTGCCTTATTTCTTCCAGCATGGGTGTCTTAACAGCAGATCAGCTCTCTCTTGCGCTCCTTTCTTGGCTTCCTCCCCTTGGGGCTGCAATAGAGACAGCAGCCATGGCAGGAAGGAGGATGTGTTAATTTCCTGGGGCAGGCCTGACCGTTGTAGCAGCATTTGCTGCTTCTATACAGCCTTTAAAAGGCACATGCTCAGGGAGGGCAGCTGACTGTGGTGTGAGTGCCGGAGAGGATGGTAAAGCTGGGTGCTGAGATGTCTTTGAACCAGCCTGCTGTGGACTGCTTCCCTTACTCCAGGATGCTGGCTCTGCTGGTAGAAGTGATGACAGGTGTGTGTGCGCTCTTGATGCTTCCTTTCCTGTTCTCATGTTTTTTGCAAAATGCTGGAGATTTTAAACACCTGGCTGCTGTTCTGGCTTGTCAGGTTTATTTGTCTCGCTGTTTAAGATGCGGGTGAGTTTGGCTGCCTGTCTGTGTGCTGATCCTCATGGGAACGAGGTGCCCTGCGCAAAGCACGGAGCTACAGCTTGCCCTGCAGCTGCGACCTTTTTGTCGAGGAATCACAAGGGTTGTGTTTTATTCTGGGGGGCGCCTGCTCAGAACAAAGCTCCATGCAAATGTGAACAGGCCAGAATCTGTGGGATGGGTAACTAACCAATTAAAAGGGAAGCTGTCTCCCTCTGCTTATAGCCTTTCCTCATGCTGTTGGCTAGTTCCTAGACCTGAGCTCTGCAAACCCCACTGAACTCTGGGGAGGTGAAAATGTAACTGAGCTGTCTGGCCTTGGGTGTCTCTATCTCTTAGATACGTGGCAGGGGAAGTCGGAGCCTTGGCTGGACAGCTAAAGCAAACATTGGAGGAATGGCTGGTCATTCCCGAGCACTTGTACAATGAAACCTTAGCTGGGGAACAACTCTGTGCTCAGACTGTCTCTATCTATGTTCTAGGGCAGCCGCTCTCAGCCTTTCCAGACTACTGTACCCCTATCAGGAGTCTGATTTGTCTGGCGTACCCCAAGTTTCACCTCACTTAAAAACTACCTGCTTACAAAATCAGACATAAAAATACAAGAGTGTCACCGCACACTGTTACTGAAAAATTGCTTACTTTCTCATTTTACCATATAATTATAAAATAAATCAATTGGAATATAAATACTGTACCTGCATTTCAGTGTATATTCTATAGAGCATTGACTCTATGAAATTTCAGTTTGTACTGATTTTGCTAGTGCTTTTTATGTAGCCTGTTGTAAAACTAGGTAAATATCTAGATGAGTTGATGTACCTCCTGGAAGATCTCTGTTTACACATACCCTGGCTGAGAACCAGTGTTCTGGGAAAGCCGTGGATTGGCTTTACACATCTTAGTGTTTTCTCTGTCAGTAACCACACCTCTCTCTGGTTAGCTGCAGGAGCTTGGTGACTTGTCACACCCCTCTTTAATTCAGACCTTCAGGCTCTTAAACCTGATGTTTCTTCCACAGTACAAGCTGCCTGCACAATTACAGCTTCCCCGTCCTTACTGCCACTTCCTGGCAAGCATAAGGGCAAGGTCCCTGCTCCAAGGAGTTTACAATGAGGTTAGATCGGACATGAGGAGGGAGAAATGACATCAGAGAAGAGGGGTGGGGAGTGGGGCTCGCACAAAACAAGGCTATGAGGAGATTGCCTCTTCTTGCAAGGTAAGAATCATGTTTGTGATTTATATGTAGGGAGAGTATTAAATAATAGACTGACACGGGAATGTGGGTCACTGCTGGTGAAGTTGTGGAAAGAGGGTTTTGAGGAGGCACTGCTTGAACTGTGCTCTGAACAGAATGTATTTTTGCAGGGGCTGTTATTAGCTATAGTAACTGCTTCAACTTGTGCGGTGGCATGGCTGCTGTGAGAATAGGTGCCGGCCACCTCTGAAGTGCCTCTGGTCTGTGGAAGGTGACTCTCTCAGCAGTAGGCTGGAGGGGGGGGCAGGGGAAGATGGACAGGTGGGTGGGTTCAGCAGCCAGTCTCCCACCAGTACAGCGCTCCTGTTATGTAAGTGAACTAATTGGGATTCATGTGCCTTGTCCAGTCTGGGGCTCTTGCTATGCCTCAAGCTTCCCTGCAGCCCCAAGAGAGGCAAGAACGTGGCAGCCTTTCTCCTTTTCGACTGATCTCTCCTGTATCTTTGTGACCTATTTCTGGGCTTATTTTTAGTTTTTAAGTGTGCTGGGCAGATCTCCAGGCTTTAGGGCCAGGAGGATCTGTGACTGCCTGTGTACCTGCTGTTGGTTTTGAATCTCCCGGAGGGGCAGAAGGTGCCTTGACTTAAGAGAAGGCAAACCTCGTAGAAAAGGGATGTATGTGGACCAAGCGGGGAGGGATGGCAGGCCTGGCTCTGATCACAGCCATATCAATAGGTGCCTTGAAAATGGTACTATGTGCACAGGGATGACCTCGAACTAAGACCTGCATAGTGTTTCTTACATGCATAAGAAGGTGCGGTCGCAGTCTCGGTCCCTGAGTGGCCCAGCTGATAGATACAAAGCAAGCGCTGCTGTTCTCCCATAGCGACTTGTCAAGTAGTTTCACTGATTCCAGCAAGAAACCACTGGAGAGGACCTTAAAATGGGCAGAAGCTGTGCAGACTCTGCCCCGCACTGCCAATACTGTTCTGTTTTGACCCAGCCAACCTTCACTAACCTCGTCCTGTGCCCCGCCTTGCAGGAGGAGACTAGAGCTGAGTGTCTTTTTGGCTTGCTGGCCGTTGAGAAACGTAAAAAAAACAAACCAATATGATCTGGGCTCTGAGACCTGGTGCTCTGGGTTTAACGCAGTATAGAGTCCAGCGTTTCTCAAATGCGGCCACCAGTGGCTTTTCTTGCGGCAACAGCCTCCTGGGCTGTGATTGGGGGAAGGAGAGGCAAAGCAGCAGCCCCTCCCTGTTCCAGTTGCTCCTGGATGCACCGCCTTAGTGTTGGCTGCTGGGGCTGCAAGCAGGGGTTGGGCCCTGCCCCCCTCTGGAGACAGCTGGGGCACAACGCTGGAGGAGCAGGCAGCTGGTGAGTTCCCCACCTCCCCAGGGATGGTGGGGCTCAGGCTTTGGGCTTCACCCCTAGAGTGGTGGGGTGCAGGCTCCAGCTGCCTGGCTTCAGGCTCCATCCCTGTCCCCTGGCCACGGGGCTTTGGGTTCTGGCTACGGGACTTCAGACTCTGGCACCCCACTATCTCCTTTGCCCCCCCAACTCCATTGCCTCTGGCCCCTACTGCCTACCCTGACCCCCCATCCAGGGCTTAATTTGTCCCCAGGCTTGCCAAGGTTGAGTAAGTCTGCTGTGAAAAGTGATACTTTTATGTTTGTTAATATCACTTTTTACAGCAGACTTACTAGCTAGCAATAAATAAATGACAATGATTTGGACATGTATATGTGCATATTTATTTGTTTTTCTTAAAGCTAATTAAGTACTTTAGGAAAAAGTGTGAGAGCATCCACCAGCAAGAGTTGGTGGCCGCACTCTTAGGCCACCAAAAAATTTCTCCTGAGAACCCTTTACCCTTAGTGACCCGGAGAGACCCTCTAGTCTGCCTTCTAGGGGTTAAGCGAGGAGCTACCACTTCCTTCTCCGTTATGACCTGAGTCTGGAATTTGAACCTAGCTCTCAGTTACATCAGTGCAAATCAGCAGTAAAATCAATGAGCTTACATGGGTGTGAAACTGATGTGAATGAGAGGAGAATCGGGCTCATGGGCCAGATTTTCAGGAAAGCTCCATTCCCAATGTGCTGAGCTGTCTTCGAAAGCTGGCTGCGGTGGCTTGTCTGCAGCGGTCACCGGAACAGAAATCCCTAAACCACTTGTGCGAACTCCTTTGGTTTTGATACTAGTCTGCATAGATGCTCTTACTGCAGGGTAAGGTAACACTAGTCTGATAACTTGAATTGATTTTTTTTTTTTTTTTTTGCTGGCTTAAGTTATATCAGAATAGGGGTCTTTTATTTCACAGTAAGAGCATCCATGCACAGACTAGCATCAGACAACTACAACTAACTATTTCAGTCCCAGTTACTGCATAGGTAAGTCCATAGACCCCAGAGATGAAAGACTACTGCATCCTTATAATTCTTCCCTGCCCTTTAAGGATGGCTGCTTCTTGAGCTGCCTCTCGTTCCACCAGTCCCTGTGGCTTGGGTTAAGGTGCTCTGCTATTCAGGGGCTGCCTTTGTGCTCTCAAAGCCAGTGGTCGCCATGTTATCCATTGCAAAACTGGTTTACTCTTCATATTGCTCTCCATTTTGAAAGTGATATCTGGCCGGGTTATGTGGCTCTCTTCCAGTGAGCAGCCTGGTCCATGGCATCATAAAATACAGCCCTCTGATATCCCGGTAACCTCAGGGGAGGGTAAACAAACTCTAATGCAAACTTTTATTGGTAGTGGAATCGAATGAACTTTTCTTAGCTTATCAGAGGAGATAGAAGTTCCGGTGAATGTTACAGCCCAGTGCACTTATGTCGGGGGGGGGGGGGAGATCTGTATGCAAACGGGGTATGGTCCTTGGGCACCTGGGAAGATGTTCATGCAGCCATCACTGCAACAGCAGGCACACCTAGCACCACTTTCTTGTTCTCATGCAACAGCACAATGCTGCTGTCTTACTGGGCTCATAATGCTGCAGGGAAATGACTACATAAAGGTCATTCCATTTCCCCTGCCCCAAATCTATAGTAGGAGCTTGTAAAGTCTGTTCTATCATCTAAATCTAAATCTTGGGTCCCAGACCAGCGGACTGTGCCCTGTTAACAACTATTCAGCTCACAACTATGCCTGTCTGTTCAGGGATTTGGCTCCCCTGCCAAATTCCCAGCCTGGTGTTTAGGCCAATATGGAAACATCTTCTGCAAAGTGTCATTTGTTCATGTTTATCTCCAAACATATTACCTGAGCTAAAGGAACTCCCAGCTTAGGAGGGCTTGTACATCTGCAGCCAGTGCTGCTGAGTTTGTCCTAAAGTACAGCTGTTCAACACTTTTTGAATGAAACACTATTTTTCATGGAAATGCCCTCTCCTTTTTTTTTTTTTTTTTTTTAAAGGAATCTTCTGTTTTGTTTTGTTTTAAAGATTCTTTTAAAATAAAAATGTTTTGGTTTTCCTTTCTTTTCTTCTCCTCCCCCACTATTTTCCGTGGCAAAGCTGGGGCGGGGGTTGAAGTTGAAGGCCCGGAAATTTTGTGAAAATATTTATTAGCTAACCAAAACAATCATTCCTCTTTGAAACCTGCCATGTTTTTATACCTTGTGTGTGTATGTGTATGTGTGTGTATATATATATATATATATATACACAATTTTGCAAAAATGCTCCCATTTTTGGATCCTGTAGGATGGGGGACCAGGAGACAGGATTTCTGGGCCCGACTCTTCCATTGTCCTGCACTTATTGCAAAGTGACGGTAAAATGCCACCGAATCAGACAGGCAACATTTGACACGTGCTTTGTGCTGGTGCGACTGATGACATGATGCAGGACAACAAAATCTCGCCCTCCTAGGGTTTAATCCTGACTGACCCTGGCTTGCTGTATGTTGTTGTGCAAGTCACCTCAGTGCCATGATTGGGTGTGGGGAATAACGAGGCTCACTTGAGGATGTTGTGAGGCCTGATTCATGCTTTGAGGGGCTATGAGAGCCCTGAATGAAAGGGGTGATGCTAGTGCCAAGTATGATGTGTGCCAGTGTAAACACATCTGTCTTGTGATTTTTTTCCCCCCTGCTGGGAGACTAAGACCCAGGGAATTTTTCTGAGAGGTGATTTGTGGGGGAGGCTTATGCAAACCAGACCTCTGGGGGGTCCCCAGCTATCAGCACTCATTGGTTAGCTTGTAAACTGAGGAAAGGTTTTTGATGGAGGTGGGGGAAGCTGTCCTGGCTCCTATAAATGCCTGGCTACTCTGGTGTGTGGGTGGAGGGGGTAGGGTGACCAGACAGCAAGTATGAAAAATCGGGACGGGGGTGGGGGGTAATAGGAGCCTATATAAGAAAAAGCCCCAAATATCGGGACTGTCCCTATAAAATCAGGACATCTGGTCACCCTAGGCGGGGGGAAGGAGGTTGAAGAGCAGGGCAAGGTCAGCTAGGAACAAACAGGCCTTTGTGTTCTTGTGCTCTCGCCGCCAGCTAATCAGCTTAGTTTTCTAACTTTTCTTTCCCGCAGATCTTATAAAGCACGGGTGCGAGAGGATAGAACAGACCATCAAGGCCTCGGGCTCCAGGCTGTGCTCCTAGTGAGTATAAAAGCCTCTCAATGGGACACTAGCCCTTTAAAACGCAGCCTGCTAACCTCTGCTCTAGACAATAATTGGTGAGCAGAGTGGGCTGGCACGGGCCAGAATTGTGGGCAGGGCTCTGGGAGCTGCCTCCAGCACAAACAGGCACAGCCAAGGAGCGTCCCCTGCCATGGCACTGATTCTGCTTTGGAGGAAGGGCTTTCTCTAGCTGCTGGGAGTCCAGGTGGCCCATGCCTCTTGCAGAGGGGAACGTCTTGCTGTGAGAGATCACACTGGGTGTGTGTGTGGGGGGGAGACCTAGGGGGTATTCAGTGTGCGGTTTGGCTGGCTGGTTACAAGGGGTGCAGAGGGGTGGGGGTTTTCATGGGCCTGGAGAATGCTCCAGAGATGGATGGACCCACCCATATGTCTGCAGAGCTTCCTCCAAGACAATATGTGAAGCTTTCGGGGGGTGGGGAAGGAGCTTGGTTTTAATATTATTTAACCTTCGCTAAAGGTGAGGTGTGAGGGGGAGGGCTTAGAAAGGGAAGTGGGGGCTGGGGCTGGCTCCCTTTGTTCTCATCTACATAACCCCCAACCACAGACAACCAGCTCCCAGGAACTAGAGAGGGCCAAGCTACAAAGTGTCTCTTTTGGTTCCTTCCTGCGCTTGTCAATCCAAAGTGGCATTTGGAGCTGGTGGCTCGGAACCACCGCTGAGCACGGCTCTTTCCTAAAAGGTGTCCCTGCTAATGCTGGCCTGGCTCCTGCAGCCCAGAGCTCCCCCAGGTCCAGACCTGCTTTGCTACCTGGGCTAGTAAAGTCTGTAAAACCGTGTCAGACGTGTGGACCTGGTCTACGCTGGCTTAGGAAATGGCATCAAAACTGGGCCAGCACCGTCCTGGGAAAAGCCGGGTGGTCCAATCCAGCTTGCGTTATCTTGGCTTCCCTGCAGAGCCAAAAGGACCGTCTGGGTCTGGAGAGGGGGATTGAGCCCCAGCACATCACGAGGCTGAAAGCGTGGGGTGCGTAGCATCCCCGCTGTTCTCAGCACCTGCTTGAACTTCTATGGTGGGCTAAGAGTCCTCACCTGGGCCGCTGCACTAGATGGTCACGGTTTTTGTTAGGCAGTAAGGTCCCCCCTCTTAAGAGGCTGTGGAGTGTGACTGTGTGAAAGGGTCACACTACCCCAGAGCCAGCTCTCTCTGCAGCAATTGGCCGAACCAGAGTTGCTCTGACGAGACACTGGCTGTGTTGGAATTCTGGCTGGGTCTGTTGCAGCAGCAACTTCCCATCTGCACTCTGAGCTCAGTAGAAGTGTGGGGGGGGCCTCTTTTCAAAAGAGACCACTTTTTTGGAGGTGCCTTTTGGGGGGAGGGGCACTCAATCTGAGGCCCCGAGGGCCTGACTTTCAGTTGAAGCCAATGGAAGGTTCAGGTGCTCAACAGCTGGGAAAATGGGGTGCTAGGCGTCACATGTAAAACACCCAAACACAGAGTGTCAGAATCAGTGGCCACCCCTGAAAAGTTTGGCCTGATAATTGAGTTTTATTCTTGTGGCTGATCCTGGGCACTTAAATACCTTGGGCCTGCACCTTGTGCTGTCACTTACATGGGTGCAGAGTGAGGGCACTAACTGCTACCCAATGAGAGAGAGTGCATTCTGTTCTCCCCTCTACACCAGTGGAAGCGGCTATACAAGCTGCAGGGCAATGAAGAATCAGGCCTCATGGCTCCAAACATTGTGCTGGAAGTATGATCTGTGAGGCCCCAAGTTACTGGGTGGGGAAATCCTTTTTCCTGCTCTATCCATTCTCATCTGGGAAGATCATGCAGGTCCCCTTAACGGGTGCCTGCTTTCCGTGTGCTGAAGGCTGGCTCTGAACCCTGACAGGCTGGGGGCTAAGGGCTAAGTGCTGATGAACACTCTCTTTGCTGGTTCATTGTATTATCATTATCTTTTTCTTTCAAGTGCTGAAAGAGTTGCCTTCTTAATGGACCGTTCCAAAAACCCGGATAACAGCCCCCAGGTAAGGTTCTGGCTTGCTGGCTCCTATGCAGAATTACTGTTAATTGTAACAGGGAGGAAGGAGACATTTGTAGGAGAAATGTGAGCTGGAGAACTTAACCTTAATCCTTCTCTCCTCTTGGAAAAGAGGGAGGAGCTTGGGGTGTCTCTGCAGGCAAAGAGCAGTTTGTTTGGAATCGTTCCGTTCCAGGTATGGGGGAGAGATGACCCTTGTCTTGCCATGGGTGGGAGGTGACTCACGACACCCCACTTTCGCGATCCCCTTGAGCCAGCTCCAGTTATTGCAGGATTCCTCAGCCACACTGGGAGCATCACCATCAAGTTGACTGCGGATCTTGAGCCATGACACGGTGCCCAAAAAACCGCATCAGGCTGGGCACTCTTAACCCCACACCTGCATATTTGATTCATTCCTGCCACGAGAATCCTGCAGGGCTGCAGTGCGTCCATGCTGATCAGGGTCCTTGTGCTTCACCTGTGACTGTCCCTCCAGCTGATCCCCTGGCAGGACTATAGACCCCCCTCACTTCCCCTGAAGCTCGGCAGGTCAATTGCACGCCTCCATGGTTGGGGATTCTTGAGCTCCACCCCATGCTCAGAGTGAGTGTGTGTGTGTGTGTGTGTGTGTGTGTGTGTTCCCACCCGACAGTCTCTCATTGCAAAGGGTGTTTTGGCAGGGTGGGGGGTGTCCCCAGGCTTTGGTCCTTGCAGACTCTACCCTATAAAACCAATACACTCCTCCTGTTGGCCTTGGCGGCCTCTGGGATTGCTTCCTTCTAGGCCTGCCTTGGCCCTGTGGTCTCTGATGGGTGATGCTGGATGGAGAGGAGGGAGCTGCTCTGATTTTGACTAGGACACTGCAGGAAGCAGGAGTGCAAGGAGCACGAAGGCCTGGTTCCCTGTTAAGTGTAGGGACAGGGAAAATCCCCCTGTGGCTAGAGGTGGGGAAGAGGAGGGAAAGGACCTGTGTGTATGGGGGATGGGCAGGAAGAGAATGGGCTCTATTCCCCACCCCCACCCCCAGCCCTGCCCCGTGCCACCAGAGAAAAGCAAAATTCCAGAGCTTTAGCGTAGCTTTCAGTTCTGAGTGGTGCCTGAGCCATGGGCTGGATTAGTGCTGTTGTCAGGCTGTAGGAAGATTAATTTCCTGGCTCTGAATTCCAGCCCTGGGTGTGCTTGGCAGGTGTCTAGGGTCCCTGCAATCTCTCTGGCAATGGGGTCTGTAAGTGCTACAGAAATGGGGAGCTCTCCCCACGTGTGCTTGCGTATGAGTTCATCGCTCGGCGCAGATGGTGGCAATCACCCATGCGTTCCTGCGGCCTGTGTGACTCGCATGCAAAGAGGGCCCAGCGAGTGTAATGCCGCACGTCGCTTTTCCTGACGCCCAGGGTGTTCGTCTCACACGAACCATGCCAGCAGCTAAACCTCCTTCTATTACTCCCTCACAATAAGTCAGGCAGATGTGGGGCCTGCCTGGGTGCATGGGATTTGACTGATGCTGTTGCTTTAGGACATGAGTAGAGCTTAGGTGAGGAAGAGAAATGAGATTCCCCCTCCCCCCGAACCCTGCCCCCCATTTCCTGTGCACAGTGTCCAGGGACGGACCTCCTTCTGGAGGGACTTATCCAGCCAGGTGCCAGAAGATTTGTTCCACTCTCACTGGTGAACTTGGAGGAGTTGGGGACTGGTGTGTGTGTGTCGGCGGGGGGGAAGAGGGGGGAAATAAAGCCAACTGCTCCAGTCTAAGGGCCACCGTTGACTGAGATTCTGACTCAAAAATAGGCTGACCGTGTCTGTTTGGGGTTGTAACACATAACTTCCTGCAGCAAGTGAAAACATGTCTGCTTTGAAACTCTTCACTGGAATCCCATGTTCCTTCTCAGGGAAATGCTGACTAATTGCTTAATGTCTGTGTCCCCTCCAGCCTCCGACACCGACTGACAACATCAACCTTGGCCCTTCTGCTAATCCGAAGTAAGTAGCCTGCGTTTACATGGGAGAGTATTGAACCCGGTGCACAAGGTTAGCCTTACAGTGAAATAACTGATTGGTTACCCATCTGATTTGCTCCATCTGAGCAAAGAAATCATAACTAGCAAATGGCCCAGGCGGACACCGTTATAGCGCGTATCTCAAAGGTCAGCTCTCTGGGGGCTCAGCCATAGCTAGTCACATGTTCAGATTTCTGCTTTGTCACTTTGACTGAGGTCACGATCCTCATCTCCTGCCCGCACTCTAATGCCTGCCCCCCGACCCCCAGCCCCTTGTCTTTTGCTGCTTCCACCTGGTACTTTGGTTCCCTGTTAGGTGGGGGAAGGAGACTCTTCCTTATTTTGATTCTATTGCATCTCCCTGCTGTCTGCTTTATCAGCCAGAGCCCCTCCCAGTCTTTGGAGAGAGAAAGCAAAGAGCTTCATTTGCACCTAACCTTCAGGTGCATTTGAGGATTTAACGGCTTTCTCTGCCACTATCATATTCAGGAGAGTAGATTCTCCAGGTGTCTGGCATACTTGGCTAGGGATTCCACCCCACTGCTGCCCTTGTGTGTCTGTATTGCACCATACAAAATCTTTACCTGCTGGATTGCTGCATTTGTGGCTGGAAGAGGGAAGGAAGCTTATCTAGTGAATGAAGATTATATCTCCCACCCATCTTCCAGGGCTGACCCTCCTTGTGTACTTTTGAAAAAAACGTTACTTAACATTTAGCCCATGGAATGGGTGGTAACCTGCTGTCTCCTTGTCCAACAGTGCCAAGCCAACGGACTTTGATTTTTTGAAAGTTATTGGCAAAGGAAGCTTTGGAAAAGTAAGTGGGTGTAGCTTGGGGTCGATCGTGGGTTTCTGAAGGCCTCCTTGCATGGTCTCCTCTTTCCCCTTGCTGAACTAGTTTCCACCAGCAGCGGAGTGGGCTTCATGTACCCCTCCTTGAGTAGCCCATCACCAGTGCTGAAACGGGCCTAGGAACAAAGAGGCCTGTAGCACTAAACAAGTGACTAGGGTAGGTTGAAGGCAGTAGGCTAGCCAGTGTTTTGCATCTTCATTGCCTGGCAAGGCTTGAGAGCCAGGATGATTTCTTGGTCCACTTTCCTTCCAAGCAACCCAGAGGTAGTACCCCAAAGGTAGTAGGAGGGAGGGTATAAGAGCAGCACTTGAAATACTGCTCATCTTGGCACATTCTCACACAACTAGGCGAGGGTCCCTGGGCATGTCTGTGCTTTGTGAGATGACAGTGATCCTCTAGAAAGGGGATTCTCTCCCTCTGAAACTGCTCTAGCTGGATACTGGGTGGAGTGAGGGGAAAGTAGCTGGGGAATTGAGGGGAAGCTTAGTTTGCTGTGTGCCCTTGTCAAGGGATGGAAGGAGAAAACATCTGGCTGGCTTCTCATGCTCTGAAATCCTAGCCCAGCCCCTTGTGCAGTCACCTGCACTAGTCACAAAAGTGGTGTGAAACACTAACGAAATAAATAGGGATACCTCAGTGGTTTGAGCATTGGCCTGCTAAACCCAGGGTTGTGAGTTCAATCCTTGAGGGGGCCATTTAGGGATCTAGGGCAAAAATGTGTCTGGGGATTGGTCCTGCTTTGAGCACGGGGTTGGACTAGATGACCTCCTGAGGTCCCTTCCAATCCTGATGTTCTATGAAATCGGAATGGAGTAGAGCGCCCACGACCCTCACCTCGCCCTTCTGCTGTAGGTTCTCCTGGCCAAACGCAAGTCTGATGGGATGTCTTATGCTGTGAAAGTCTTGCAGAAGAAATCCATCCTGAAGAAAAAAGAGGTATGTTACAGACGAGCCCTCGGGGGGGGGTTACTTCTCTTCTTGGTGCTTTTTCTTCATGATAAAAGCAAGGCATCATACTAGTGTGTCTGTGCTGCTTGCTCTAGTCACCGCTGGTGTGCACCCCGACTGATCCACACTTTTTCAGGAGGATAGTGGTGCAGATGAAAGGAAAGCTGAATAGGGTGACCAGACGTCCCGATTTTAGGGGACTTGCCCACATCCCAACCTTACATCGGTCGGGACGCACTTTTTGTTCCAATATCGGGGGACCGCGGCAACCCGGCACTGCTGGCACCGCTCACCTCTTCTTCCGGGCCCTGGGGCAGTGCAGCTGAGTTCCCACCGGCCGGCAAGCACCTGCAGAGTGCTGCAGCCCCACTCCCCAGGCACGCACAGAGGCAGGGGCGGGGCTCGTAGGCGCGGGCAGCGAGCCCCCCTGCCCCCCTCAACCCGACCCGCGCGCGAGCTACGCGGACAGGAGCCAGAGGGACGCTCCCTCCTCCCCCCGCTGCCAGCCCTGCGAACATGGCTGCAGCACGGCTGCGCTTCTCCCTCCTGCTCCTCGCCCTAGTTGCCCTGCTCTGCCCTGCTCCTGCCTGCGCAGTGGCCTCTCTGCTTGGCCGCCAAGCACCTGGACCGGCGCTTCGCCGAGCGCAAGCGCTGCACAAACCCAGAGTGCAGCAGTAAGTGGGCGCTGGGGTCCCCGGACGGGACCTGCCTGCTGAATAATGAGGCTAGCACTGGGGGGGGTGGGTGCTGTGCCAGGCAGGCTCTGGGAGGGAGGACGGGGGGTCCGATGCCGGTCTGGGTAGCCCGTGCGGGGCGGGGTGATGCTGCTGCTGCTGCTGCTGCAGCAGCAGCAGCCCACAGGCGGCGAGGGACGGGAGACCCATGGGGAGGCCGGGGTGGAGGCAGTGCTCTCGGGGCCGGCCCCCGGGCAGGGCCATGGGGCCGCACCTGTGGGCACCACGCACATGGGCCGCGATCCGGCCGCGAACCAGCAGGGCTGGCTCTGGCTTTTTTGCCGCCCCAGGCAAAAAAGCCTCCGGCCGCCTCCCCCCCCCTGCGGGGGGGGGGGGCGGCCGGCCGGAGCTGGGGGGGGCGGCTGGAGCCCCGGCGGGGGCTCGGCTCTCCCCCCAGGCGGCCAGAGCGCCGGAGGCAGGGCCGCAAGCCCCGGCTGGGGCTCGGCTCTCCCCCCGGCGGCCAGAGCGCCGCGCCGCCCCCCTCCAGGTGCCGCCCCAAGCACCAGCTTGGTGCCTGGAGCCGGCCCTGCGAACCAGACGCTTCTTCGTCCCTTTAAAGGGCCAGTAGCCTGGCGTCCCGTCGGTCGGGTTCTCTCACGCATGCCGGCCCAGCCCCAGTGCGGGGTGTGAGGGGAGGCATGTGTTTGGCCATCGGCTCCCCACCCCCATCTGCAGCGTTGGTACGTTCTGAGCGGAGCGGGAGGGGACGAGTGGCAGTTGGCCAAGAGTGGGCGAAGGGAGGGGGCTGAGGGACGTGGCCTGAGCACACCCTCTGGCGCTGGGCGGTGGGGGCAGAGTTCAGGCGCGCGCGGGGGAGGGGCCGCCAGGGGCCCCACTGCCGTGTGCAGTCAGTGTGCGCGAGGCAGCGGTCAGGGCGGCTTGTTCCTTTTTTTGCTCCGGCTTGTTTTTTTTGTTTTTTTGCTCCGCCCTCCCCCCCCCCCCCCGTCCCGATATTTCACTTCTGTCATCTGGTCACCCTAAAGCTGAACAGCAATGGCTTGAGCATGGTGCAAACAAGCTCTGCCACTGCTCAGTCCTTGCCCACCCAGCTCCTATGTCTGCACTATAACTGTTAACAATATTTCTGCATCCACCCCAAACCCTGGGCCTGATCCTGCAAATACTTACTAGCAAGCATAGCGCTTACAGCTGTGAGTAGCCCCATTAACTTCACTGATGAGTACTCGCAGTTGTAGGCACTGTGTCTTGTGCTCCCAGGAGGCGTACCACAGTGTGGAGTATGTGTATGTTGTGATGTGCCGCAGGGAGGTAGGACGGGGAGGAATTGTCAAACGTGGTTCTGGTGGAATCCTGCTCAACAAGCCTTTGCTTGCTGGCTCAGTCATGCTCCAAGGCATCCTTCAGGGGACTGGGTATTGACCTTTCGGATACTGAACCTACTCACCCCCAGGAACGGCCAGCTGGCCTCAGAATGAATAACAATATCGGGAGCTTGTTGAGAACCTTCTATTTGAAGATCTCCCAGCACTAGGTGGCCACTCGCCTGCCAGACTCTGGAACGGCACTAACTGACCTACTAACACATCTTTGCCTGGTTCTGCGCAGCAAACCCACATTATGGCGGAACGCAATGTGCTGCTGAAAAACGTGAAACATCCTTTCCTGGTGGGCCTCCACTACTCTTTCCAGACCTCCGAGAAGCTCTACTTTGTGCTAGACTATGTCAATGGGGGAGAGGTGAGTGCAAGTGTACAGCTGTCATTTTAGACTCCTACTGTACATTAACAGTCCTGGCTCTATTTGTCTCCCATCAGGAACCAAGCTGTGGATGTTTGTGCTAAAGCAGCATCATGCCTGTTTCTGAAATGGCCTTGTTCAGACTGGGCACACACTACTGTGGCATTCATCAGTCCAGTCAGAGACCTATCCTAGGAACACTGCCTTTTGAATGAGACTCTGGTGCCAAGCACCTTAGAAATAACATCTGGCAAAATCTTCCACATGCAGTAGCCTGGCCCCATAGGCACTCTCTGATCTAGATTGTAAAATAAACCACACACCCCTCACTTAACTCTCTTGCTTGTCTTGTGGCTTCAGCTGCAATCTGTCACATGTGGGCCTTCTCCTACTGGTGTACAGCAGAGGTCGGGCTGCCCATCAGTGAAGGAACATCTGAGGCAAGGGTGGTGAGGGAGGGGAATGGCAGTCTCTCAAACCACTGGGGGGTCAAATCTGACTATAGCTGGCTACCAAAACTCTAGTGTGAGTCCCTCTCGTCCATCCTGTTCTAGCGAATGGAAGCTGCTCTGTGGCACCGCTTGCTCTCCCATTCCTGAATCTCAACTGAAAGCAAACGTTGAAGCAGCAAAGGCGCTTTCTATGCTCCATCACGAGGCCTGGTTGAACATGGCTGTTCCCTGCCCAGTTACAGTTCATAGAAGGGAGGGGATCTTAGATGTGGGGGAGGGGATCTTAGATGTGTCATTGCCAGACATTGTCTCTGATGTTTCGCCTGATGTTACAGACTGCACTACACGTTGTAGCGAGGTGGAGGCATGACTATGTTGTGACCAGGTTGACTGTAATGGTGATGTTGGGGGGGGCATGACTGCACCCATCCAGGAAAACCTTTAGATTGCTAAATAAGGCAGCGTGGCTCTAGCTAATTCTGTATGACTGGCACAGTTTACTCTCTGCAAACTGCAATCACTCGGTGGCTGGCATTCAAATAGCTTCACCTCTTTGTAGGAGGAGACCTCTGTCTCAACAAGCCAAGGCTTGAGATTAGCAGCCCAGCTGCCTCTGGAGCTCTCCTTCTTGGGAAAGAGGTGTTAGTGCTGGGGAGAGGGGTTAGCTTTCAATGGGAGTGAACAGAAGGTGGAAAAGGGGCTGTTCAGAATGTCCCTGCAAATGGCAGCAACACTGCGGGGTCGGGGACGGGATGATGGGAGAGGACTGCTCCCAAGTAACCAACAGGCTGTTTCCTCTCTGTTCAGCTCTTCTTCCACCTGCAGAGAGAGCGCTGTTTCCGTGAACCTCGTGCCCGCTTTTACGCAGCTGAAGTAGCCAGTGCAGTAGGGTACCTGCATTCCTTGAACATAATCTACAGGTAGGGTGCATGTCCCTGGTGTGTATAGCAGGCACTAGTAACTCCCTCTTCCCTGTTCCCCGCCCCCCCCCTCCCCCCTTGGCTGCACCTAAGTGTGTGTAAAATATTGAGGAGGGGCAGGAAACCACTTGATATTGTAACCGTGCAGGCATGTTACAAGGGGCACTCCTAAAAGCAAAGTGCAGAACTAATGGGCAGGGCTGTGTTGTCCTCTTAAACTAGGCTTCAGAACTATGCTCTTGATCCAGGCTCTCCTGTGTGTTTCAGAACTTCTCCTGTAGCACCTCCCTGAGCCCCTTCTAGGGAAATAACCCATCCCCTGATTTACCTATCTTATAGAACTGGAAGGGACCCTGAACAGTCCTTGAGTCCAGCCCCCTGCCTTCACTAGCAGGACTAAGGACTGATTTTTGCCCCAGATCCCTAAGTGGCTTCCTGAAGGATTGAACTCACAACCCTGTGTTTAGTAGGCCAATGCTCAAACCACTGAGCTATCCCTCCCCCCTCTTTCAGTCCTTGAATGGGGCTTTGGCTTTGGGAAGGAGGGGGCAAAGTTAGCTTGGTTTGTTTTAAATGGGAGGAGAAGGTAGTTTAGTACAACACATGAGAGGCAAAGTCTCAGGTCAAGAAATTAAAAATGTTTCTCACAGCAGCTGTAACTGCCACACGGTGCGACCAGATACTATAGCATATGCCTAGCAGCCTCTCTAGCCTTACAAAAACACTAATATTTATATATCAAACACATGCTATGCTGATTCACGGCTGCTGCGGGAGCTATAACTCTAGAGTTCCTGACGGCCATGGGGTTCTCATAGATCTCAGTGCACCAGACTATCAACATTTCTCAGTCCCCTGCAGTCCCCATTCTTTTCAACTGGAGCTGTTGTGTGTTGAGCTCTTCGGAAAATCTGGTTCAGCATCACGTCTTTCTCTTCTTCTAGGGACTTAAAACCTGAAAACATCCTCCTGGACTGCCAGGTATGTTCGGCTCTCTTGCAAACACGTCTGCTTCCTGAATTCTCTTCACAATTTTTCGTGCACGCTAGCTTGGGTATGACAGAGAGGAACCATGAGAAATTACTGCCTCCCTTTTCCCTCTCCCTCCCCCAAATAACCTGGTATACCCCACATCCATTCAGTAGGGGGAGCCACAACACTGACTTGTAAAGCAAGCAGCTATATTAACTCTGCATACACATACTCCCTCCTGCTACTCAGTAGTTTCCCAGAGCTCAGATGTTAGCATTTTTGTTATATCTGAGCACTAACCCATGGAAAAGCATTTTAAATATCCCATATGGCAGGTGTAGACTTGAGCATTGTAAAGCTCCACTAACCAAGCAATTCCCTGGACTGATGGAGGGAATTGCTGATCAGTCTGGCCAGTTTAATAGATACTTATACATAGGCGTGGCAGAATTTTATTTCAATTTTTAAAAAATAATAATGTTGACATCAATTTTTAAATTTTCACAGTTGCAGGAAATTATCGGGGGGGTCAGACACAGAGAGGAGGTCAGATAATTATTTAATGATACTTGACATTGAGATTCAAAAAGTTAAAGCTTTATAACTATTTTAAAACACAGATTGTCAGTATCACATGTCAAAAGATACAAAGTACCAGTAAATATGCTTAAACTCTCAAAAGTTCTCAAGCAGCATTTTTCTAAAACTGAAAAAAGTGTAAATTTTATTATTACAGATAGAAATGTATATTTTTACATCTGTTTGTGGGTACAATGAAATTGACGTTTACGGATAAAAATCAAATCCTTACAAGCCTACATTTAAACCATATATTTGTGAGAAGTCTCCCCTCAGATTTCCTGTTCAATCTGTTTGCATGTATAAATGCCCAGCAGTTGCGAAGCTGAAAGGTGCACATGAAAACAGCAAAGGGGGCTAGAAATCCATGCACCCCCAGTAGGGAGAGCTTGATTAGGCTGAAATCCCTTCTCCTCTTTAGGGACACATAGTACTGACAGACTTTGGACTTTGCAAAGAAGGAATGGAGCCAGAGGAAACGACGTCTACTTTTTGTGGCACCCCAGAGGTACAGTATGGTCAACTTGTCAACTTTCTTGTTGACTGGGAATTACTTAGGCACTAATTGCCTGACACATCAGAGAGGCAGGTGCTCAGCTCCTCACAGAGGTGTCAATCGGAGCTGTGTGTATTCAGCATCACTGAAAAATCGGGGACCAAGATCTGAGACAGTCTCAGCCTCTTTTTTTGACGTGCATGGTGCTGAATATGCTGGCATGTTGCATGAAAGGAACCAAGGAGGCTAAAACTTCCTGTTTGTTCCCCATTGCTGTCATACCAGTTTGGGTCCCACCGAGTTCTTATACCCTTTTACAAAAGCATTATTCCCTTTTGCAATGTAACACTGCCATCCCCCATTTCTTCCCCTTCCTCCCCTCCACTTGCATTCCTACTGCAACTGGTGGAAGAGGGGTAAACTTGATTATCACTGCTGAAAAACAGCCTTTACCTTGGGGCAACTAATGTCTCCGAGGTATCCTGAGGTAAAAACACAGTGAAGACAAGGCACTTTGGTTTTACCACAAGGTAGGCTAGGTGAGGTCCACACTAAAGTGTCTTCCCTGTGGTTTTTACCTCAGGATAGCTTGCATGTGTTAATTACCCCATGGTTTTAGAAGTGACGACAAGGCCTGAGTTTAATAGGGTGTGTTTGAGGATGGCCTAGTCTCTATTCCCTGGAATGGTGCTGAAAACATGTCTGTTCTTGCCATGGGGTTTAGAAGGGTTGCGGAAGATCCATTGCTGATGATCATTGTCAGTAGCAGGGCCCAAGTATAGATTGGACCAATGGACTGTGAACCATTGCCTCTAGAAAGCTTACTCGTGTCAACTGGGTGTCCTCTCTGAAACCTAATAATGATTTTTTTTCCAATGCCACCCTTGCAGAAACTGCTGACTGACTCTTATATCCTTACCATGTGTTTTTTTTGTTTTCATTTTAAACTTTGCTCCACAGGTATCAGGTTTCAAGATTTAAACATCCAAATAGGAGAAATTCACCAGGGCATTCAATTAACAGGAGATAGGCCTGGTCTACACACAGATCTCTTTTGTACTGGTATTCATATTTTAGTATGGATGCAGTTTTAGTATGGATGCAATATAAAGGTGCTTACACCAGTATAACTTTACACTGATCAAACTGTCCACACTGGGGGGCAGCGGAGGGAGGCACAGGGCTGTACTGTTTTCACTACATTATTATAGTTAAAGCATTACAATTTTTGCGTGTAGACAAGGCCTTATTTTAACTTGTGACAGGATGGCTTTTACTAAACTGATTAGTATGTTGAATAAACTTGCTTTTAAAATGTTGCAACTTTTTGGGGGAGGGGGGAATCCTGCTCATTCTGGAATGGGAGTTCCTGCAGAACCTGGCAAGACTTCCAGTAGCCATGGTGACAACCTTGACACTGGAAAGAAGGACCTTCTATAGCTACGCTCCTTGATTATAATACTTACTCCTGTAGCTATGAGCACAGTGTTCCAGATATTTACTTGCTGCTGCCCCTTAATTCACAGAACACCAAGTTAATAGTCACATGGTCATTAGCGTCTCTTGATGACGCAGGTTGTGACCCTCTCTGCTGCCTTGCACCTTGTGACATCGCCACTGCAAAGTGGCTGTAAAATGCTACTAAGAAGAATAGGAAGTTTTGTTTCCAGCACAGGTGTAAATGGTGGCAAGGTAAAATGTGTCCCCTGTGGGGGAAGGACACAATTTAAAATACTTTTTGCTTGGGATAGGAGAGGGAATGCTTCCTGCCACTCACCTGACTTTTCTGTCCCACTCACCCAAATGCAGCTGAAATGCCAGAAGCATTGCTGCTTCTCGGACTGACTGCAGGGGGCTGCATTCAATAGGTGGGTTCTCTTCTGGTTCCTTAACACTAGCAGGCTAGATTTAAGTAACTCTCCAGCCTGGATTTGGTTCACTAGAGTGTTGGGTAGAGATGAGACACCACAAGTCTCCCTTCCAGTTGCCTCCAGGGAGTATTTGCTGCTACTTCAGTCCCATTCTCCTCCTTGCAGAATTTTCTGTGAGAAATAGAATGCAAACAACACAAAGCTGCTTGTGCACCTGAATCTAGTGCTGGTCCATTGCCATGTTACAGGTACGCTCCATTCAACTCCCTCTGCTGTGCATAAGCTCAGGACAGCGACTGAGGATATGCACCTGTTTGAGGCCCACAAACTGAGCCATATGATATGAATTCAGTAAAAGTTCTGTGGAAGCTTAGGTGTATTGACTCTTCCTTCTTACGCTATGCTGAGATTGCTAGCATGTAAAATAGCTACATGCCAATGTGCCTGGTGTGCTGTTGTCTTTGTAAAGCACTATTGAAATCTTGCATGTGGTTCTTACAATATGTAAGTAGCAGCACTTCTTCTTAGCGTATGTGCAACATGCCTCAGTTGGCCCGTGATCAGGATTCGTCACTGAATTTGGTCTGCTGGTTGGATCATTAGCATTCCCGGCTTGGGGCGGGTACTGATGGGGAGTGCGACGTGAACGCTGATCCATGCCCCCCAGTAGCAGCACTGAAGGCATAAAACTCCCCTACTGGACGGCGTTAACCAGTACAGTCTGTGGAGGTGGCTAAGGCCACTCGCAGACACTTCTGTAACTTCCTTGATGTGCGTTTCTGCTCCCAGTTCGGTCATTCATCAAATGTCTCTTGTTAACTCACTACTCCCCCTCCACCCCGTGAAATGAACCCAGCTTTCCCTTAGGTGTTATTGCCTCTTTTTGAACCAAGCAGTTAGTTAAAGTTTGGGGCCCTAGGGATGTTCCAGATGGGAGTAGAAACTGACAATAATCAGGTGTTGCTTTGTAAATAAATACAACTGTGTCAAAGTTCTGCTTCTCTGAACGCAGGAGGTACCAAGAACAAACGAAGCAGTTTCTTAGGGCATGGCTACACTTGCAGATGTAGAGCGCTTTGAGTTAAACCAGCCTTCGTAGAGCGCAGTAGGGAAAGCGCTGCAATCTGTCCACACTGACAGCTGCAAGTGCACTGGCGTGGCCACATTAGCAGCTTTTGCAACGGCCACAGAGAGCAGTGCATTGTGGTAGCTATCCCAGCATGCAAGTGGCTGCAACGTGCTTTTCAAATGGGGGGGTGGAGTGTGACAGGGAGTGTGTTGTGTGTAGGTGGGGGGAGAGAGAGTGGGTTTTTGGGGGGCTGAGAGCATGTCAGCATGCTGTCTTGTAAGTTCAGACAGCAGCAGACCCCCCCTCCCCCGCCTCTCTCTCTCACACACAGCATTCCACAGTAATGGTTGCTTTGTCCCAGAGCAGATAAGCAGCCGGCTGTCAGAAATGGAGCTTTCAAAGGGCATATCTGTATTTCTGCAGCGATTCCAAAACAATGACAAGAGTGGCCACTTGACTTAAGGGGATTATGGGATGTTTCCGGAGGCTGATCAGAGCGCAGTAATACAACACCTCGTTCACACTGATACCTGGGCGTTTCAGCCAAGGCGCACCAAACGTTAATCTTCTCACCGAGGTGGAGTACCAGGAGTACTCTAGCCTGGAGTCAGAGTGCTCTACGTGCCTTGCCAGTGTGGATGGGGTTGCTTTAATGCGCTCTAACTCGCAAGTGTAGCCAAACCCTTAGCTTATAGCCCCAAGCCTCGTTAGCCAACACACCCAAAAACTCTCCCTGGCTTTCTCCAGGGTCATGCTGTCCTCAGCAGCTCCTGCCTGGGTTTCTTGTTTTATGCTTCTGCTTCTCTCTGTTCTGTCTCTTCTTAGTTTCTGTGTGTTCTACCTCTTCCCCCTTACTCAGCAAACCCCTCCACCCACTCAGTCCAAACTCCTGGACGGGTTCACAACCCACTTTGATCTTAGATGAGTGGGCTTCTGATTAACTTATCCGAACAGTTCTGTTTATGGAAGGGTACATTCACACCCAGTCTCAAAGAGGAAGTCACCAGTACCTCTTGACATAACAGGTGTCTTCATGCTAGATACAGGGACGGGAAATCTGCAACTTCCCAGGTTAATTGTACTCTTATTAGTCAGCCACTCATGATTTTGGAAATAGCTGTACATCTAGGGCAAAGAGCCACACCACTGGCCTGAGTTCTGCTAAAACTCCCTTCCTCAAGTTGCATATAGAAAGATGGAAGCTTCTCAAACTTTCAGAAAAGTTTAGCTCTAGATCCAGTCTTGTGGCAGGGGGAAGTTCTAAAAAAAAAAAAAAAAAGCTGATGGAAATCACAGCTCTGAACCTCCCTAATGCTTTTATTTAGAGATTAATTAACTGCAACCTGGAATATGTAGTCATGGAAGCCTTTGTAATTTGTCTCAAACAAAGCTCTCTGACTCTTCACAGTACTTGGCCCCAGAAGTGCTAAGAAAACAACCCTATGACAGAACAGTAGACTGGTGGTGTCTGGGAGCTGTCCTCTATGAGATGCTGTTTGGGTTGGTGAGTCTTAAAATCACACACTGCAGCTTGTTGGAGAGCAAAAAGACTCTCCTTAAAGAAAGCAATGACCTCTTGAAGGCTATGGGCCACTAAAGCAGTAGTTCCATGTATAGGGTACCATGACATGGACGATCCCAACATAAATTAAAGTACTAGTTGAAATAGTCATCCTAATATTACTGAGATGAAAGCATTTAGTCTGTCTCTCTCCCTCGCACACACTGTAGAAATGGAATCTGATGGATTGTCTCTCACAGCTGTGAAATTGTTTGCATGCTTCATTATGGTATCTCATGTCTTATGTAGCTGATTTTCTCCTCTCTTCCCTATCAGCCTCCCTTTTACAGCCGGGATGTGTCTCAGATGTATGACAATATTCTACACCAGCCACTCCAGATCCAAGGAACCAAGACCATGGCAGCTTGTGATATCTTACAGGGACTGCTTCACAAGGACCAGAAGAGGAGGCTGGGGGCCAAGATGGACTTTGTACGTGGTGTTTCCCATCCTAACCTATTCTCTTCATACACAGCCAACCTCACCCCTCCTCCAAGCCCCTCTCCTCTTTCATATGTGTTCTACATTGGTTGATCTTAGTCTTAGGAAGACTTCAGTGTCAAGTAGAATGACATCTCTCCATAGCAGAAAGAAAGCTCCCTCTGGGTAAACATTCATTATTCAAGCCTTGGACCTAGCTACCTTGCAGTGTCCCATAAGGCTTGGCTTGGCTACTTTTCAAAGCACCATGATATTGCTTGTGTGCGACTTGTGAATTGCAATCTCTTCAGGGGTGTATCTAAATACAACTTTGAGGTGGGGCTTTGGGAGTGTGGGGGGGGGCGGGGAGAGGGGTTAAGCTCCATATTAGCAACACAACAGGAAGCTGTGGCTCAGAACTGGGCACAGGATGTTAAGACCTGCAGAGGGGACTTTATGCTGTCATGGTTAAAGGTGTGAGGAAGGGCTGGGTTGCCAGCATGTAGTGTCCCTGTACCATAAACAGGATACAGTAAACTCATGAAGTCTTTTGTGTTGGGAATACTCCAGTCTGCCAAGATGAGGAACGTTACAGCTTGTTTTTTTCCAACATGCTGTACGTAGCTGTAAAGCTACAACCGTCCACTATCGGAGAGCCTGTGCCTATTTAGTGACTGTTGGAAAAGGGATGGTTGAGGAGGAAGGTGGCAGGAGAGTGATTATTTCCCCCCCACCCTTCTTTGCAGCTTGAGATCAAGAATCATGTGTTCTTCAGCCCAATAAACTGGGATGACTTGTATCACAAGAGGATCACTCCTCCCTTCAACCCCAATGTGGTAAGTGGTGGTGGCTGATGCAAGTTTCCCCTGCATAACTTTAATGGGAAGGGAACTGAGATTGCAGTGGTCAAAGGTCCCTTGTTCAAATGTTCTAGCTGCTTCTAGATGTGGGGGGTTGGAGGGAGGAGGGGGAGAAATCATCCTCTGGAAACTTAGAAGTAACTTGCATCTTCTGCCTGTCTGTTCCTCCTCAACTTCCCATAGTACGATCACCGCTTCTAGTTGCTCCACTTATCGGGGGATGCAGTCGGCAAGTTCTGGGACAGAGGATGGGGGGAAGAAACTGTGTGTGTTGCAAAATTCCCCCTCTTCCCCTGCCCCACTGCTAGTTGTCTTAGTTGATGACTTTTTCTTCTTTAGTGCTGTTTAAATATACTTCCTGAACTGTAAGCTAATGTCTCTTTTGTGGGAATATAAAATAAGGGTTTGGTCACAGCTGTCTAAAACAGTTCTGTCTAAAGAAATAACTTGTCTGAATGCTTAGGCCTGTTCATCTGAAATGATGTTATATATGGTTGTTTGTTTGTTTTTTAGTCTGGTCCTGCTGATCTGCGACATTTTGACCCAGAGTTCACACAAGAAGCGGTCTCCAACTCCATCACCCGGACACCTGACTTAGCAGCCAGCTGCTCCAGTGCCTCAGATGCTTTTTTAGGGTTTTCTTATGCACCGACTGATGAGGACTTTCAGGTTTTTAAATAGGACTTGGGAAACCTAATTTTAATTTATGGTCTTGTTTTTAAAAGTGGCACTGTCCTCTGCTCATGACTGTTAAAGAAATTTGGACTAGCACACTAACTGGAATGGACCTGAACTCTTTCACTGTGATGCACAATGCTTTTTCCTTCCTCTGGCAGGGAGGCTGCTGATCGTCCTAGTTAGAGATTTTACTCCTACAGAATTGAAGTTAACTCCATGGTCTTATTTATGTTTAGAAGCTTGGTGCCATCATTCATGCCAAAACCACACCACAAGTCACTTACCCAATAACAACTGGCCTACTTATTTTGGAAGTGTCGTGTAACTGTGCTTCATACACGTAGCTAGTCTGTCTCCTCCCTCTTGTCTGATTGCTCTATCAATGGTGAGGAGGAAATCTGTTCACACTACGGGTATGTCTACACTAGAAATGCTACAGTGGCACAGCTGGAGCGCTGTAGTTACATCACTGTAGAGTAGTCACAGCAATGGAAGGAGTTCTTCTGTTGCTGTAGTAAATCCACATCTCTGAGGGGCAGGAGCTAGGTCAATGGAAGATGTCTTCCCTTGACCTAGGGCTGTCTACACTGGGGCTTAGGTCGACAGACTTAACTACGTCTCTCAGGGGTAGGAAAAATTCACACCCCTGAGTGACATCGCTAGGTCAACCTAAGGTTTAGGTGTAGACCAGGCCTGTCCTTATGCTGTGACGAGTCACTGTGATGGGAAGATGGCATTGGATTCTTTACTTAAATATACACATCAAGCAAAACTCCCTGAACTTTCCTCAGTAACATCTGTTAACAGCAAGCCAAAGGGTAACTGACTGATACTAATGTGTGTTTAGTAATATCTTCCCTCCCTTCTTTTAAAGGAAGGGCAAGATCCTTAGCTGGTGTAAATCAGCATAGCTCTGCTGACTACAGTGGAGCTACAGTAATTTACACCAGCTAAGGATCTGGTTTGGAGTCTTTTTGATGTAGCCACTTCAGTCAAGCTATCACTTGACAAGTTAGTGCATAATCTGAGTGTTGGACTAAACTACATTCCACTCTTCCAGATTGGGAGCTCTGCACCCTAGGAATGAGAGGTGGTTTCCCACCAGCATTAGGAAGAATTCAGATCTCCCAAGTATGAAAGTGCTCCAAATCCTATGTGTACTAGTACCTATTGAATACCCCATGGGCAACTACCAATCTGAGTGCCCAGATGATGTAGGTGGGAGTTTTTTTTTAAAAAGGCTCCCAAATTTAAATGGAACCTGATGTTCTTCTGAATGTGTGTGTGTGTTAAAGGCTAATTTATTCATTCTGCCTTAATTTAAATGCTGGTGTCTGGGTTGTTTTGTTTTTTTAAACATTATTCATTATTCTGTCTCTGTGGGGAGGAGACAGGGGAATAAGGTCTGATAGTGTTATAAGAATCTCCTCTACTGGTCCACACATGGACAATGTTTGCATAAAAAACCTGGATTTCTAAAGACTGGTCCAAATGAGCACCTTGTCTTCTGCTCTAGAAGCTCTGTTGACATGCTGGAGCACTTGTGATACTTGCATTGAAAAGAGAACGGAAACTTTTTTTTTTATCTTGCCCAATTTTACCATTATTGTACATATTGAAGATCTTAATAAAAGAAGTCCTATTTTAAAGTGAATGCTCTCTAACTTATCACCTCCACAGTTTGTCTGCAATTCTGGGGGAGGGGGCGGGGAGGAAAAACACAGGGTTTTCAGTGAGCTATCTAGCTGTCCATTTGCTGGAGATCAACTCTTGTGCCCCCCCCCCCCAATTGTGTGACCAACTTAAAACTCTCACCCTTGCAGCTGTGGCTCGGAGACTATCACCGCCTAGTGATGGCTTACTACAGCCCCCCCAACAAAGAGGGGGGAATGGACAGCACCTGCACGCCGAGTGAGAAGGGCATTATCTGGCTAATCGCCTGGGGTGGGAGCCCATCCTGCACTGGCCCGGTGCCCGCTCCCGAGCCCTCCACTCCAGCACCCCCAGCCCGGCGAGTAGGGTGCCGGTAGCAGCGCTGCATGCAGCAGCTGTCGTTCACAGCGGGTGAAGGAGCCACGCCGCTCCGTGGGTACCAGGAGCTACCGGGTCCTCGGCAGAGAATGGCACACGCCATCCTCCCATCTACAATGGTCGAGTCCAACTCCACCCCCGTCCCAGGGAATAGTAGGTGCCACTTTCCCGTCCCCTGGAATGGTGGGGGGAGCCGGCGTGATGTCATCACGTGAAGCCTACTTCGGCCGCCGCGTTGGTTGCGAGAGTGTTTTGTTGAATTCGTTCGCTGCGCGTGCGCAGAAGGGCGGTTGCTAGGTAAGGAGCGGGCCTTAGTTACCGCTCCGAGGTCGTCGGCGGCGGGGCGCAGGAAGATGGTGGCAACTCCGCGGGTAAGGCCTGGAAGTTCACTCCTCCCTCCCTCCTGTGTGGGGCCCAGCGGGCTCCTCCTCTCTCGCGTCCCCCTCCTCCCCGGGGCGACGGAGGGTAGGACTGTGAGGGGCACTCAGAGGAGGTGCTGGGAGGCCATGGAGACAGCAGGTCAAGGGGTCCCGCCCCGAAATGCCGCCCCCCACAGAGGCGGCAGAAGGTCCCGCCGCCGAAATACCGCTGCGGTCACCGCCCCCCAAATTGTAGTGCTATAGGCGACCGCGTAGGTCGCCTAATGGGTTGCGCCGGCCCTGTGGTTATTAATTTTACTTATAGAATTCCAACAGCGTGGTAGCTACTTTACAGCAAGTAGACAAGGTCCTTGTCCCAAATAGTTTAGCTCAAGGGTGTCATATTGTTCTTTGAAAAACATAAAAGATTGCATCCGAAGAAGTGGGTTGTAGCCCACGAAAGCTTATGCTCTAATGAATTTGTTAGTCTCTAAGGTGCCACAAGTACTCCTGTTCTTTTTGCGGATACAGACTAACACGGCTGCTACTCTGAAACCTGTCATAAAAGATTGTAGCTCTCATTTTAATGTTATTTTTTTGTGACTTTTTTTTCCCCCAATACAAAATGTTAGTGAATCTAATAAAACTTTTTGATTACATATATTGAGGAAACAAACTGAGAAAGCTTGGGTGCTTCTTGGGATGTTGTCTTTCCTTTTTATTTGCGTAGGGATGTTTCTTGTAGGTTTTAGTTTTATTTCATATTTCGGTCCATATGTTGTTTAAAATTGCAGTAAAGGTTTTAAATAACAACAACAAAGAGATTTTAGGCCTAATTCCTCTAGTTCAGATGTTCCATTCCTGCACCAACACATTCCATGCCAGCCAGCACCTGCATGCATGTGTTCCTTATTCAGAGACTGGTCTGAAATAGTACCTTTTTTGCTCTTCCGTTCTGATTTTGATTAGTTTCCTTTCATTCTTGAGGTCACTATGGAGACAGAGCTTCGGAACACCATAGTCTTCAATGCATCCAAAAAGGAGATTTTCACTGTCAACAGTGGTTACAAGTCCTTACAGAAGAGGCTTCGTAGTAAATGGAAGATACAGAGGTGAGGGATTTTCTTCAACTTTCTTTTTCATGCTTTGTAGCACAAGAGTGAAACTGACATCAACAAGTAATTACATGTAAGCTAATTGGAGATGGAACCATTTTAATGCTGACTTTGGGGGGTAATTCATAATATAGAAATGTTTGGGAATGTTAATAGAAAATTAAAAAGATTATTTCCTTTGGTTCTACCCAGTGACATTAGCTGTAGCTCTGCTGTTGCATGGTGTTGGAGGACTTTTATTTTGAACTTTCAGATACTGTGGCAATGGAGTCAAGTATCAGAGAGGTAGCCGTGTTAATCTGAATCTGTAAAAAGCAACAGAGGGTCCTGTGGCACCTTTAAGACTAACAGAGGTATTGGAGCATAAGCTTTCGTGGGTGAATGCCCACTTCATCAGACACTTGC
>NW_020664584.1:5080581-5162703 GCF_002925995.2 Terrapene triunguis | reverse complement strand
ACTTGCATCTGACGAAGTGGGCATTCACCCACGAAAGCTTATGCTCCAATACCTCTGTTAGTCTTAAAGGTGCCACAGGACCCTCTGTTGCTTGTGGCAATGGAGAGGACAGAGCTTAGCTGATAATGGTGAGGTTCCAAATGTGTGTGTACTAATCTGCACTGCATGGAATATCTATTGATAGGCAAAAGTGTCAAGATAATTTGAACCCTAGCCTTTGTACATCAAGTTTATGGTATTGGTCACCCACCTGCTGTAATCAGAATTAAAACACAGAAAAATAAGAGTGGGGCTGATTGTCAGCTGATTTAAATTGCCATAGCTCTAGTGAAGTCAACTGAGCGGCAACAATTTACATCAGCTGTGGATCTGCCACAGTGTCTTTCTAGAATACTTATTTTCCTTCCTCATCAGTTCAAATTTGTAGTTATTTATTTGGGATAATAAAATATCAAATTTAAAACCAGAGTAAACAGATGTAAAGTGACTGACTGAAGTGACTTGCTTTGCGTTCCTCTGCCTAGTTCTTTATGTAAAGGCAACCCAGGATTCAGTCGTGGACTGTATCTAAAATTACAATGTAATGTGTGTCTTTATTAACTTATTCATAGTTTAAAAGATGAGATCACATCCGAGAAGCTAGCTGGGGTAAAATTGTGGATTACAGCAGGGCCCAGAGAGAAGTTCACTGCAGCTGAGGTAAGAAATATTCATAAAGAAGACAAAAAGCCAACAATGGTTTGCAGATTAGTTATGCTTCCAGATTTGTCTAGGAACACAGAAGAAAGGTGACCCAAAACATTCTGTAATAGCACTGTAGTTTGGAAAGCCTATTTTACATACATTTAGATTTGAACGCTTCTTGATCTTTTAGGGTCAAGTTGGTTGCAAGTAGCTGAAACCACTTATGCCTCATTTCCATACAGTTCTTTGGAGTTCTGTACTTAGCGCCTCTGATTGTGTTCTTGTGTTCTTTCCATCTTATTGTTTTAGTTTGAGGTTCTGAAGAAATATCTAGAAGAGGGTGGGGATATCCTGGTGATGCTGGGAGAAGGTGGTGAATCCCGATACGACACCAATATTAACTTCTTGTTAGAAGAGTATGGAATCATGGTCAATAATGGTAACTTGAACTTTTGTAGATGCAAACCATGTATGGTTCTTATTAGAAATTAGGGTTTCAAAGCCACTTCCATTATAAGCCTTCTTTTTCCTCAAGTGTTTACATCTATTAGGGGAGAAAAAAATACTCTGTGAGCTGAGTTATTCCATACTCCATTCTCAACCCAGCAGTGAATTTTTTTGCAGCCTAGTAAAATTCCAATCAGCTTTTCTTGCAATATCCAAGTGTAAATAAGCAATGTGTCCTCACCAAATAAGACATTTTTCAGATGTTTTAGTGTCAGTTGGCTAGTGGGTTCACTTTTTATTGCACCAGAGTGGTATTGAGTTCATCATAGTTTTGGAAACCTCTAAGACCCATAATAAAAGATTGAACTTGTTGAACTAGATTTTTTGTTTTAAACCTAGCCTTCCTGTCTGCGCTTGCAAATAATTGCAGGTTCAAGTGAAGCAGGTAGACACATGATTGTGCCTGCATTTTAGGTGATTAATCTGCATATCTTCACCTGAATTTTGAAATAAGTGTTCCCACTGTCTTTTGATGCCTGAAGTTGCAGGTCCAAAACGGGGCCATAGGTTAAGGCTGTTCCAAGTTATGCTGGGAACCAAATAATCCCCAGGGTTATAGCATTAGAAATAGGAATCGAACCCACATCTCATTACTCTCAATCTCATGTTCTAAGCACTAGACAAACTGCCTCCATAAAAGACTTAAACTTCTTCTTTTTTTTCTTTAAGATGCTGTGGTGAGAAATGTATATTATAAGTACTTTCATCCTAAGGAAGCCTTGGTCGCCAATGGAGTTTTGAATAGGTAATTGTTTTGGGGATATAGATCTGTGAGTAACATTATTGCAAATCCATGTAACTTTAATCAGGTTTGTGTTTCCACCTCTTCTAGGGAAATCAGCAGAGCGGCAGGGAAAGCAGTGCCTGGGATAATAGATGAAGACAACAGTGGAAATGACTCACAGTAAGTGTATTTTCCTCACCAGCGTCTTCAAAGGAAGAATTTAGTACAGTCACAAAGTGTTAAATTACAGGGCCAGGGCAATGACTGAAGTACCCAGTGCTTCTATTGAGATGTCCTAATGCATTTCTTGGTCTCCGCTTCTTGCTTCTCTAATTTCAAGCCTAAATGGGTGAATTCTTTAGCAACGCTTGCCAGCCAGTATAAGCATAACAGTGATGGTTTCTGAAGGGAGTCCCATCTATTCCTACTGTCCAGACCTGTGATGATTAAATCAACCGTGTATGTGGATTTGAAAAGGCTTAAAGGACATAAAATGGTGACCCCCATCCTTAGTACCCTGCAGACTTGTAGAATTGAGTGGATTAGGCATAGGCAAGAAGAGTTCAGTACAAGGGAGGCAGGGGGGAGGAAGGTGTTAATCCAGGGAAACTCATACACTTGAAAAATTTGGTGGTTTTCCCTCTTTCCTTCTCCTTGTAGTTCCTTTACTTTGCTGTGGGGCAGAAGAATACTGAAGAACCATCAGCCTTTCCATAAAAACTGTAGCTAATTGTGTTCTTTCTTATGGTTTATTTTGGGGCTGTACTGATTATGGTCCTCATCACAGGGAAGAATTTAAGTGTAGAAAGATTTAGTATAGTTATGTTCCAGAGCATTTATTTGTTTGAGAGTTAATTACCCCTACTTGTTTCTCATATCTAGGAATATCTGAAAGATAACCAAAAGGTTACACTTAAATTTACTGAAAATTCCAACCATAAAAATCTCTAGAAAGAGTACCAGATCTTATTCTAGTCAGCAAGGTTTCAAAAGTGTGCTTTTGTGAGCCTGCACTGTCCGTGACACAAGTCAGGATTTATGCACACAGACCATGATTTGTACGTGTGCCAACTTATGCATTTGAAAATCTGAGTCTCAGCTTGGTTAATATTGCTAATGCCTCTAACTACAAACAAACAATGCAGGATTGAACATCAGGAATATCATCGACAAATCTAAAGTTAACAAATCTAGTCTCTGAAATTTAGCAGACACTAATAAAATGCTTGTATTTTCTGCAGGGCTCTCACTTTTGTGTATCCATTTGGTGCCACACTGAATGTGATGAAACCAGCAGTGGCTGTTCTGTCCACAGGATCTGTCTGCTTTCCACTCAACAGACCCATTTTGGCTTTTTACCATTATAAGGTACAATACTGCATAAAATAAGCTATCCATCCCCCAGTAAAGAAATGCAACGGTATGGTATGGCAGATGTATATACGCCTGTTTCTACTCCCAATGCACCTACAAACCCTTGAACCTGCTTGACAATTCTTGATTCTTTTTTGTGTAAAGCTCTATTATACAGAGTTCAAAGAAGAAAAAAGTTTGATAACCAAAGATTATGTACTTTTAGATTTTGTTTTTTATTTCCAGTTTTACTCTCTTTCCACCATTGTAGTAACCATCTAGGAAGTGAGATTATCAGTTCAGCTGCATGTAGACAATTTTGAGTTAGGGACTCTTGGAAATTAAAAGATTTTGTATCCATGATCTTAGCCATTGGCTTTTGGTTTGGTACTTGCTAGTGTGCAAACATTTCTCCATAATAAGTACTAAGTGATGCTTAAATTTTATGGTTAATATGTTACAATGAAATTTTATATTTGGTATCTTAGTGATGTAGGGACTTCTCCCCTAAATGTGCACAAAGTTACACATGCATGTTATGTGTAAAATAGACCCCATAAAGCATCAGAGGCAGTAAAAGTGCATGAAGTCCTATTATTACAAGGTTTCCAGCCCATTTAAGACAGGGGAGACTGGGGCAGCACTTGCCAAATCATAGCCTGCCTACTTCCATGGCAATCAAAGATGGAACAGTTTTCTCACCCACCACTCCTACTTACATTTATGGAGCAAGTGTTTATAGATGTGGTCATTTTGAAATCACATGCACAAACATACATTTCTGTAATATGTTAATCATCAAGTCATATAAAGCCTTGATCCCCCTTGGATTAGAACCTTACCAATTCGAATTGCGTTTCAGCACTGCTGTTGTTTAGCTGAGTTCTAGCACTCTTTCCTTGGACAGGAATATTTTATCTGAGAACCATAATGACTTAACTGTGCTATGGACTAAACCGTAAAGTGCTTATCCCAACCCCCAGGTAGTCTGTTGCATCAGTTAATAACTGAACTCTAACAGGGTTGTCAGATGAAAAAAATTCTAGACCATACAGGCCAAGGAAACTGGATCAGAAATGTGAATTTAAACACAGTTGCTGCTAGCACGTTTGTCACAAAGGAGACAGGGCATAAGTGTGTAATGTATTTTTAAAAGCTCTTTAATTAAATTTAGTGAATGTTATCTTCCCTAAATTTCTGAATGTGTAAGTTTTCTTTGGTTTCGATATAGTGAGAAAATTAAATGAAAACTTGTCTGTGAGATGAGAACCTGATAATCAGAAGCCAGTCTTTTAAATTGATTCATGCACACAATTGCATGTACAAATCAGATAACTGTGCATGCTCATCCATCTAATTCATAATTGGTGTGTGTGATCTGATTTCACTGCACGAGTGAAAGGGCTTGTATATTTTGTGAGCACAATAGCATGCTCGACTATATGGAAATCTGGCCCTTGATTCTCAACAAAATTACTAATGATCTTCTAAAGAGTCTGCTTCTTTCCCCAAAGGGGGTAAGAAAATGTTGTTTCCATCAGAGTTCTCATCACGTACTCTCCCTGGCAATCTCCCTTTTGATATAAGAAAATAGCATGAAAGTCAAGAGAGTAGAACTGATCTTTAATTAGGCTTTCTTTTTTTCTATTTAGCTGGAGGAAATTATAGACAAAATGCTGGAAGCTGAAGCTGAAGACAATGGTAGAATCTCTGTCAGGGCAGAGAAAAGGATTAGAAAGAAAATATATAATCTGTTTGAGAGAAGTGAGGTAGGGAAAAGAATAGCAATAAATAATAGAAGAACAGTAGATAAACTTAATAGGGAAATCAGGAGGAAGAGGTGAATGAGGCATTTTGAGAACAAATAACAAAATATCCAAAACACAGACTTGGTAGTAATGGGGGACTTTAATTACCCTTGCATCTGTTGGAAAAGTAATACAGCAAAATTCAAAATGTCCAATAAATTTATTGGAATGAATTGGGGACAACTTTTTGTTTCAGGAGGTAGCGGAAGCAGCCAGGTGGACAGCCATTTTAGCCTTGATTCTGACACATAGGGAAGGAATGGCTGCAAATTTAAAAGTTGAAGGCAGTTTGGGTGAAAGTGATTAATAAGTGATAGAGTTCATGTTTCTAAGGAAAGGAGGGAGTGAGAGCAGCAGAATAAGGACAATGGACTTCAAAACAAACAAACTCACAGGGGTAAGGTCCCATGGGAAGAATATGTAAGGGAAAGACAAGTTCAGGTGAGCTGGCAGTTTCTCAAGGAGACACTATTTAAAGATATAAGAACAAAGTATCCCAATGTGAAGGAATGATATGAACAATAGTAAGAGGCCAGCATGGCTCCATCAGGAGCTCTTTAATGTCCTGAAAAATCTAAAAGGAATCTTACACAAAGTGGGAAAATGGACAAATTGTTAAGGAGGACTACAGAAGAATAACACAAGCTTGTAGGGGAAAATCAGAAAGGCTAAGGCCCAAATGAGTTAAATCTTAATAAGGGACATAACAGGCAATAAGAAGAGGTTCTTTAAATACATTAGGAGCAAGACAAAGATGAGGGAAATTGTAGATCTCTATGTAGCAGGGAATGAGAGCGCTTAAATGACAGTATCAAGAAAGCTGCAGTGTTTAATGTCTATTTTGCTTCAGTTTTCACTGAAAAGGTAAATTGTGACCAGATACATAACACAATTAATATTAACAAGGAAGGAGGAGTGTAAGCCAAAATAGATGTATTCAAGTTGGCAGGGCTTGATTCTAGGGTTGTTAAGGAACTAGTTGAAGCAATTTTGGAACCATTAGGGACTGTCTTTGAGACCACATGGAGGACCAGTGAGGTCTCAGAGGACTGGAAAAGGGCAAACATAGTACCTATCTTTTGAAAAGGGGAACAAAGAGGACCAGGAAATTATAGACCAGTCAGCCTAACTTTGATACCTAGAAAGGTATTGGAACAAATTACTGTACAATCAGTTTGTAAGCACCTGGAGGATAATAGGGTTATAAGGAATAGCCCGTTGGATTTGTCAAGAACATATAATTCCAAACCAACCTAATTTCCTTCTTTGAGAGGGTTACTGGCCTAGTGGATAGGGAGGAAGCAATAGACACGATATATCTTGATTTCATAATTAAATTAGGGAGATGTGGTCTAGATGAAATTGCTATAGGATGGGTGCATAACTGGTTGAAAGACTGTATTCAAAGAATAGTTATCAATAGTTTGCTGTCAAACTGGGAGGATGTATCTAGTGGAGTCCCACAAGGGTCAATCCTGGGTCTGGTACTACCCTGTTTCCCCGAAAATAAAACAGTGTCTTATATTAATTTTTGCTCCCAAAGATGCGCTAGGTCTTATTTTCAGGGGAGGTCTTATTTTTCCTGGAGCTTCGGGGCCTTATATTCCGGGGTGGCCTTATTATCGGGGAGGTCTTATTTTCGGGGGGATACCTTATATTACAGCGAGAGGCAAAACTGGAAGTAGGTCTTATTTTCGGGGGATGTCTTACTTTCGGGGAAACACGGTATTCAGTATGTTCATTAGTGACTTGGATTGTGGAATGGAGTGTATGCTTATAAACTTTGAAGAGGGGGCTCAGGGCAGGGGGTTGGGGTGCAGGAAGAATGTGGGGTGCAGCGGGGGCTCAGGGCAGGGGGTTGGGGTACACGGGTGCAGCAGGGAGCTCAGGGCAGGGGGTTGGGGTGCAGGGTGCAGCAGGGAGCTCAGGGCAGGGGGTTGGGGTGCAGGAGGGGTGTGAGGTGCAGGCAGGGGGCTTAGGGCAGGGAGTTGGGGGGTAGGGTGCAGGTGGGGTTCAAGCTCCAGCCCGGCACCGCTTACCTAAAGTGGCTCCGGGGTGGCAGCAGCATGCACCGGGGCCAGGGCAGACTCCCTGCATGCCTGCTCTGGCCCCACGCCTCACCACTCCAGGAAGCGCGGTGGCCACTGGGGGGGACAACTCTGTGTGCGCTGCCCTTGCCATGCCTCCAGGTACCTCCCCCGAAGCTCCCATTGGCCACGGTTTCCTGTTCCTGGCCAATGGGAGCTGCGGGGGGCGGTGCCTGAAGGCAAGGGCAATGCATGGAGCCCTCTGCCGCCCCGCCCGGGGGCCACAGGGAAGTGGTGCCAGCCGCTTCTGAGAGCGGCGCGGGGGGCCGTGGCGCCATGGGGGGCAATCCTGTGGGCTGGATTCGGCCCGCAGGCTGTAGTTTGCCCACCCCGGCCTAATCTGTCGCAAGGGAGATTTAGGTTAGATATTCGGAAAATCTTTCTAACTATAAAGCTAGTTAAGCTCTAGAATAGACTTCCAAGGGAGGCTGTAGAATCCTCCTCATTATAGATTTTAAAGAACAGGTTAGACAAACACCTGTCATGGAAGATTGTGACATTCCCGAGGGTACAATCTGACCTGTTGAACAGTTGTGTCCCCTCAAATCTCCAACCTGGCATGCCTTTACACTGCTTTGCTGGTAGAGCAACCGCTCCTGCTCGCGCGCACAGCCTCTAACCTATAAAATCAGTTCCAGCTGAATTACATGAATGCTGTGGCCAGTCACTCATTAATTACATTCAGGGTGATGCCAGCAACTTCTCAGTCCCAGATCTTCTCCCAGAAATGTGCATCTTGTACTGCCCAGCTCTCTACTGGACTATGCAAACTCGTATAAAGTCTGTCATTTCATTAATGGAAAATGATATTCACAAACCTTGCTATCTCAAGTGGAGATTCCCAACACTTCAATCCAAACACACGCTGGTTTAGATAAAATAATAAAACAAGTTTAACAGCTACAGAAAAATAGATTTTAAGTGATTACAAGTAATGAGGCATAAAAGTCAGAATTGGTATCTAATTTAGCAAGCTAAATGGATTCAAAGCAAAGGTTTTTCTCACCCTGTGTTCTTCACAGTCTTTACTGGCTAGAAGCCTCCAGACCAGTACCCCTCTCACAGTTCAGTGTTTCTTCAGGTGCTGTTGCTGCTGTGAGCAGAGATGAGTAGAGAGGTGATTTGGGAGCCTCTGTTTCTCATTCTTATACCCTTCTCCCCGCTTTGAGGATTACCTCCAGCTGGGGTTCAGGTTACAGTCAGTCTGTTTACACAGAAACCCCTCAGCTGTTCCATTGCCAACATGTAAAGTTCTCGCTCTTACCATTCTTCCTGCCAAAGAATGGCCTCTTAACCAGGTGATAGCCCATGATAGTCCATTTGATTATGCTGATACTTGGCCGGGGTGTCAGTATGTCTTTTGACTCTGAAAAACTGCTTTGGGCCTGTTTTTCTAACTTTGGAACTTGGCACAGCAATATTATACAGTAGAATCTTACAAATTTACATACAGTGTTGCCACACATATTTTACCAGGACAGTAATGTTCAGCAGATTTAGTTTTCAAGTGATACCTCACAAGGTATACTTTGTACAAAATGTATAATGGTTTTGTAAAGAGGATGTACATGGGGGTACAGTCTGTCACAATGATCTAGTGTACTTGGTCCTGCACAAAGGGCTGGACTAGATGACCTCTCAAGGTTCCTTCCAGCCCTACATTTCTATGATTCTATGAAACGGTAACAGCTGAGGATGTGTTAGGGCAGTGGTTCTCAAAGCCGATCTGCTGCTGCTTCAGGGAAAGCCCCTGGTGGGCCGGGCCAGTTTGTTTACCTGCCGTGTCCGCAGGTTTGGCCGATCGCGGCTCCCACTGGCCGCGGTTCGCCGCTCCAGGCCAATGGGGCGGACCGGCTTTGAGAACCACTGTGTTAGGGGATAAAAGTCACTTGCTTTAGGTTGTTTCCTTTCCTGGGGTCATTTACTAAGTAGGAGCTAAATAGAAAGTACAAGCATTCCATTCATACTCAGAAATTTACCATTATGTTTATCCTTTGTTCAGTACAAGTAAACTGGAACCCTGTTTGAAGCAAATTCTTTACAACAGCAGTTTTTATGGTTATGTTATTTGCTATGAATTTTAATCTTGGTGCCCACAAGAAATATTACTGGTTGTTGTGCTGTCTTGAAAACTTACTATTTCTGGGGTGGGGGGTGTCATTTTACATAATTCTTTATATGACATTTTAAATTCAGTTAATTAAAATATACTTGTCTGCATTTTTTGTAACTCTACTTATAAAGAGCTATGCCTTTGCTTTGTTAGCTAGCCTGGGGCTTTGAAAGCTATGTTGACTTGCATGCCTGCCTGCCTCACTTTTGCAGGTACTGACTCTGAACTACTCAAGAAAGGTGCGCATGAGATTAGCTATGTATTAATCTCAGTTAAGATCTTATTCTTTCTTGCTCTATTGATGAGTAGGTTTTTTTATTTAAGGAGAGAAAAACTACAATAAAATACATACTATTTGCTTATTGTTGATGTAATCTTATTTGCTGCTCTGCTTTGTGGAATGCCCATGAAATAGCTCTCTAATCCCATAAATACAGAGCACTACTTCTAAGGGTAATGTTAATAAAAGAATAAACCTGCTAAAAGAATGCATTTATTTTGTCCTAATGCTACACAGTCAAGAGATTGTCCTCTTGCAAGTTGTCATACCTACTTCTTGTTCCGAAGTTCCCATTTCCCTCTAATTAAAATAATGTAATAGTTTAGAGCATGGTATGAATCCTCTGAATATTTGTGATCTGACTTTTTTTTTTTATATGTTAACTTTGTTGACAGAACCAAGGTGGAAAGATGGCAGTTTTGGGATCTTGCCACATGTTCAGTGACCAATATTTGGATAAAGAAGAAAACAGCAAGATCATGGTAGACTTTTAAAATATATTTTAAAATTATCATTAGTCTTTTCATAACATTCACAAGCACACCCAACCCTTGTAGTTTGTTCCCAGAGCACAGATACTAGCATCACTATGAAATAGTTGGGGGATGGAGAACCAGACTTGGCATTGAAATAGTGTGGAAGATTTTCAAAGGCATTGATAGCAGTTGGGTACCCAACTGTGTATGTTGCAAAGCGGAACTCTGGAAAGCTTTTGCTGCTTCTGCTCTCTCGACCATGATTATGTTTGTGTGTGTTTTTAAAATATGCAGTAGGGTTTTTTGGTCATTAAATAGTTGAAATTTGTCACAGCTAGAAATGTGGCAACACAGTTATTGATATTATTTTGCACTTACAGCTCCTTTTGTTTAAACATCACAAAGTGCTTCACAAAGGTTGGTATGTATTACCATCCTTGTCTGTGTGTTTTGGTTTTTTTTTTTATTAAAGGAAGCATCATGTTAAGTGACATAGGTATTCACAGAGCAATTAAATAACATGCCATTGCTCATGCAAAGATTCAGGGGTAGATCTTGGAAAAGAATTTTGGTATTACAATCATTCCCTTGTTCTAGCCACTAGATAACACTTCTATTTGATCCAGATTATTAGGCAGTTTATGTCTACATGTTCTTTCAGTTTCTGTATGTGTTTCTTTGTAACACGACTTCTTTTGTATGCTCATTTGTAACTGCATCTTGAGCTTCGTTAACCTCTCTATGCATTGTCCTTTTAAAACAAATACAATGAAAGGAGTATTCTGATTGGCTGACTGATGAAGGACTGTCATGATTTGCATTGCTATACAAATACACGTTAAAAACATAAGGCCACATTAACCTCTCTAAGTTAATGCAACTCAGTTGAAGTCGATGGAGTTGCACTTGCCAGTTTGTCCCCATAGTCCTTGCCCAAGTACAGTAGCTGGTAATCTCTACTATTCAAATATTCCTTATAAAAGTACAATTCCGCAATCATTTACCCATTATTACATTTTTCAAGAGCACTTATGAACTTCAGACAGCCCACATTTTTCAGGCGGATGAACTGAATTGGTTTTCATCCTTTTCCCTTGCAATTCACCTGCATCCAGTATAAGTGCACTCTTTGCCATGTTTTGTTGCTTTGGTAAGTAATACAAATACTCTTAATATTACTAGTTTTCTCCCCCCGATGTTGTTTATTGTTTTATCCAGCTCTTTCACATTTATGCCATCTCATCCATCGGGTGGATTTGACAAGGAGTTTTTAAACGTTTTAGCATTACAGTAAATTATTCGACACTCCAAAAACTTAATACGCATCTGTGGTTCCACAGGATGTGCTTTTCCAGTGGCTCACAACCACGGACATCCATTTAAATCAGATTGATGCAGAGGACCCCGAGGTAAGAGACATTCATCGTGTGATAGCTAATAATCTTTTAATCCACTAGGACCAGAATTACAGAAGTACCTGCCTAGCACCCCATAGTTCAAGGCTGTATCCATGTTCTTATTACAGATCCCTTAGGATGGGGTAGTAAATAGGGATTTGGCCTGCGGTCCGCCTATCACCAGATGCTTTTGAGTGGACCCCTAAATCTTTTCATTTACATATTATTATTATTTTATTTTCTCTGGAGTCTGGACCATGACTATACCTTGACTAAGAAATCTGGACATTGACAAAAAATAATTGACTACCCCAGCCTTAAGAGTTTTGTTTAATTTTCAGGTTTAAAAATTCTCTTCAGACAACAACTTGGCAAGTCAGATCTCTCTCTAGCAGGTTAATTTGTTATACTCTTTTATTTAAAAAAAAAAAAAAAAAAAAATTTATAATAAATGAAAATCAAATGGGTACTAACGTATCAATTGCCACTGAATGAAGATAACAAGAAGACATTAAAATACAGTTACAGTCTTAAACTCCCATAATCTGGAGTCTCTCAGATCTAGATTCAGACCTCATTATCTATGCTCTTTGAGACATCAGCATGGATAGTAACCCTGATGTTCTGGTCAAGCTTTTACCTAGATATTTGAGTTTGGCTCCTGGACTCAAATGTTCAACATTTTAGAGATGTATGTAACAACAAACAGTATTTTAATGTAGCTTCTAATGTGGCTTTTGTTGTTGGTATTGCATCCAAATGTTGTAGTGAATGAACTTCAAGGTCTCAAAACTGAAACTGTTGGGGGCAATTTTGGAGATATCCCTGGCATTTTTGCCACATGTAGATTAGGATTCTCTGCAGTATTTGGATAGTTATTCATCATAAAATGTCAGTCGTGGAGGTGTTTGCATCCTATTTGCCACTGGTTACCATTCCTTTTTGCCAGATTTTTTTAGTTTAAATTAAACTTTATTGTGGAGACTTTTCAAGTCTGATACTTTTGCATTTCTGCTCTGTGCCCTCACACTTCAGGGGCAAACATGTAGCTGAGTGGGGACCATCCAATTTGTCAATTTTGGGGTAACTTTTGAAAAATGTTGCATATGAATATATTTTCTTTTACTTGAAAATACCTTACACACACGGGGAAGGGGGAGTTGCTCTATAAATAACACACACAAGTTAGTCTGAACATCAATTTGACAAGTCTGCAATCCATTAATTAGCAGTAGAATTGGCACACTTGACACACCCACACTCTTGTGCTTCAGGAACTAGTAGAACAGCAGTCTTTGTCCATTGACTTCAGAGCACCATGGCGGGAGCTGCCTTCAGCTTCTCTTGATAAATGAAAGACAAGGAAATTCAAATGTAGCATCCCTTCTGCAATTGAAGCAGCAATACATGGACAGGACACGTGAGATCACAGTTCATGTGTCTTGGGCATAGAAAGATTCATGTCTGCCTTGGTGCAAGACACCCATTACTGTAAAATAAAATGTACACATTGGTTTGAAAATATTTGTTGCTGATCATGTAGTTCAGTTGATTTTAACATCTGTTTTAATGCAGGGATGGGGAACCTTTTTTCTACCGGGGGCCACTGTGGGGGAAGGCGGCTCGGAGCTTCCCCTAGGCTCCGGGGTGGGGCCAGAAATGAGGGGTTCATGGAGGGGGATCCGGGCTGGGGCTGAGGTGTTCGGAGTGTGGGAGCAGGCTCAGGGCTTGGGCAGGAGGTTGGGGTGTAGGCTCTGAGAGGGAGTTAGGGTGCAGGAGGGGGTTCATGGCTGGGGCAGGGGTTTGGAGTGGGTGTGCATTCTTTGGGAGTGGGCTGGGGCCGGAGGTGGGGTGCAGGCTCTGGCTGGGCGCCGCTTACCTCAGGCAGGTCCCAGTCAGCGGCGCAGCAGGGCTAAGGCAGGCTCCTCCCCCACCCTGGTCCCATGCCGCTCCCAGAAGCGGCCACGATGTGGCCAGGTGGCTATGCACGGTGCATGCTGCCAGTGGCGCGCCCACAGGCGCCACCCCCGCAGCTCCTATTGGCTGCGGTTCCCGGCCAATGGGAGCTGAAGGGGCGGCACCTGCGGATGGGGGTAGGCACACGCGGACTCAGAGCTTCTCTGATCGCCCCTGCGCCTAGCTGGGGCCGCAGGGACAGCCGACCGACTGGCCTGGCACCCTAGCTTCCACCTGCAGCGGGGCGAGCCGGTGCTCATGTTCACTTTCTTTTCACATAAAACTAAATAGTTCTCTGTGACATTCCTAAATGAAATACAGTGGCCTGCATTGTGAAGACTCTTGGGAGGAAAAGGGTGTAAACTGAAGTTATCTTATGTAGAAAAAAATATTTATTTTTTTTAAGTGAAGTACAAGGTAGGAGGAGCTTATTTCCTGTAGTTCCCCTTACTCATAGCAGTGTCATTGTGTTCAGATTTCAGACTATACAATGCTTCCGGATATAGCCACGCTATCTGAGCAACTACGAGTGTGTCTACAAGAGGGAGACGAGAACCCACGAGATTTCACAACGCTCTTTGATATGTCAATTTATCAGCTGGATACAACCTCCCTCCCTAAAGTTATCAAGTTAGTACCTATGAAGTATTTGTGTGTTTGGTCTTATTCTGCATTTCCTCTTGGTGTGTTTTTAAGCATACGTATACTGAAGGAAACACTTTTCACTTTCTTAATTTATTATTGTAAGATGCTGATTAGATGAATGTCTTGAATTTTCACCCTGGGATACTTGGATTTAAACATGCCGTAGGTTACAAATAGAAAAGCTGAGCAATCTATCTGCATTGTCCATTTTTGGGTGCGTGCTTGTCCATTTTTTAGAAGCAATTGCTTTGTAGTTGTTGCGGAGATCAAAGTTACTGTGTCATTGTGGTAAAGAACCCATGACATATTTTCACAAATAGGGTGTTAACCTTGGTGTCCTGGGCAAATTCAAATTCACAGTTTGTATCTTATACATGAAAATGTATTATCTTCTCCCTCAGACTTTGCCTTTTTCTTGATTGTAGATCTTATGAACAGCTGAATGTGAAACATGAACCTCTCCAGCTCATTCAGCCTCAGTTTGAGACTCCACTACCTGCACTCCAGCCAGCTGTGAGTAATCTTACATGACTGAGCTCCTGACTGACCCCTGAGATGCATAGAATCCACCTTGTAATGTGAACCTTTTTGTTATAAAGAACTATATGGAAGAGACAGAGAAACAGTAGAGCATTAACCATGGAATGCCTTAGCACATGTCTTTTATGAAGTAGCACTCTTTATGGTCCTATGAATGTGTGTTCAGTCAGATCATGTGACTGAAAACAATGGAACACCTTAAGTGCACACGGGGTAAGCAAACCGAGACCGCTGCCAGCAGAACCCACTACGTCCTGAAGATGTTAAAATGTTCCATACATCTAGTATTTCCACAGGTCTCCCTAGTTGCTTTATATTGCTCTGAGCCAGTGGTGCCCAACGTGAAGGTCAAATGTTATTTCAGAAAGGTCCTGAGGCCACAGTCCGTATCTTAACTCTTTCCCTAGGTTCAGGCAGAGGCAGTCAGGTTCCCATCCTGCTCTCGTTAGGGCTCCCACAAGGAGGCAGCGGAGCAGCCAGAGCTACTCTCTCCTTTCTCCCCTCCTTGCTGAGCTCACATCAGAGCTGTTCCTGCAGCTGTGAGGCAGGTTGTAGGAGGTGTTTGGGAAAAGTGTCCCCTATCCCCATTCCTTAAAAATCACAAGGCGTGGCTTAGGGAGCACGTTCTCAGTTTGTAACAAAATACATATTTCCTTTTTTACACAGTGGCCTTTGAGGGACATAAGGCTGCAGGTTGGACACCACAGCTTTTAGTGATTTTGAGTAGTGTTCATAGTCTCTTTCCAGACAATCTTTACAAGGTCTCATAAGAACAGCTTTCCAAATCAGATCACTTAAACCACCAACCTTCCTTTCTGGAATATTTCAGTCTAAAATTCAAACATTCATATTGTCCAGATGGTTTTACTGTCACGTGAGACATGAATTAAGAGCAATCAGTATTAATGCAGTGGTTCTGGTTGTGATGCCAAGTGGCATAAAAGTCAAGCAGTTCAAAGTTAAATCCCATGTCAACCTCAGCTAACGTTGCCTATTGCACATATACTCAGTGATACAAAATATTGCATATGGCATTAGTGTTTATGCCTAAGGACTGGTCTACACTAGGGGGGCGGGGTCGATGTAAGATACGCAACTTCAGCTACGGGAATAGCGTAGCTGAAGTCGACATATCTTATTTCGACTTACCTCCCGTCCTCACGGTGTGGGATCGACAGCCGTGGCTCCCCCATCGACTCCACTACCGCCGCTCGCCCTGGTGGAGTTCTGGAGTCAACGGGAGCACGTTCGGGGATCGATATATCGCGTCTAGACGAGATGCGATATATCGATCCCCGATAGATCGATCGCTACCTGCCGATCCGGCGGGTAGTCTGGACATACCCTTAGTTGTATGAGCAGTGTGGCTGAATGAAAGGTTCCTACAGCAACCAAAGTGACTTGCTTGACAGTTGGGAATTTAAAGTCTTGCCCATAACAGTCCATATTCTTGGGTCTTATGTTACCCTTTATTTCTGTGAGTAAATAGTTTCAAGACTCAGTGGATCTTGGCTGAGAAAATGGGGAGTACTGGCTGTGCAACATCTTCAGCCTGACTCCATGGGGTTCACTCTAACAGATGCTATGTGGCAGACGGGGGGCTGAGGCTCAATATTTGACCACCTATCAATCCTGTGGAGATTTGGCTGTAAGTGAATGCCATCTGTTAGTAAACTCTTCACTGGGGAACAGTGGCCAGGAGAGCAGCTGATGGGATCACAGCTTCTGCAGAGGGGAGCCCTGCATTGCAGACCTTGGCATCATTCATTTTCTGAGGAATCACAGGCTTTGGAGACTGAACCCCTTGCTAATTTGACTGTAGAAAGGGGGTGGAGATGGACAGACACATATCTTGTCCCAGCTTTGAGTAGAAGAATGTGATAAACTGTAAATTCAGACTCTAGCTGTTTCTTGGCCCCTGTATAGGAATAACCAGGCCAGAAGAGGATCTAGTTCTTGTCCTTGGTTTTTATTGATTTAAAAAGAAAACAACTGAGAGAATAAAATGAAATGGGAAAAAGGAGAGGTGCTGGCATGCTTGTGCCTAGGCAATATGTAGACTAGCTAGTTATTTTTACGAAATTAGGGCTGTCAAGCGATTAAAAAAATTAACCATGATTAACCGCGCAATTAATTTTTTTTAAAAACAATACTACTAATACTACTAATATATAATAAAATATACTAAGTTAAACAATAATAGAATACCATTTATTTAAATTTTTTGGATGTTTTCTACACTTTCATTTATATTGATTTCAATTACAACACAGAATACAAAGTGTACAGTGCTCACTTTATATTTTTTATTACAAATATTTGCTCTGTTAAAAAACAAAAGAAATAGTATTTTTCAATTCACCTAATACAAGTACTGTAGTGCAATCTTTGTCATGAAAGTTGAACTTACAAATGTAGAATTATGTACAAAAAATAACTGCTTTCAAAAATAAAACAATGTAAAACTTTAGAGCCTACAAGTCCACTCGGTCCTACTTCTTGTTCAGCCAATCGCTCAGACAAACAAGTTTGTTTACATTTGCAGGAGATAATGCTTCCCACTTCTTGTTTACAGCGTCACCTGAAAGTGAGAACAGGCGTGTGCATAACACTTTTGTAGCTGGCATTGCAAGGTATTTACATGCCAAATATGCTAAACATTCGTATGCCCCTTCATGCTTCGGCCACCAATCCAGAGGACATACTTCCATGCTGATGATAATCATTAAAAAAATAACGTGTTAATTAAATTTGTGACTGAACTCCTTGGAGGAGAATTGTATGTCTCCTGCTGTTTTACCCGCATTCTGCCATATATTTCATGTTATAACAATTTCAGGTGATGACCCAGCACATGTAGTTCGTTTCAAGAACACTTTCACTGCAGATTTGACAAAACACAAAGAGGGTACCAATGTGAGATTTCTAAAGATAGCTACAGCACTGGACCCAAGGTTTAAGAATCTGAAGTGCCTTCCAAAATCTAGAGGGATGAGGTGTGGAGCATGCTTCCAGAAATCTTAAAAGAGCAACACTCTGATGCAGAAACTACAGAACCCTAACCACAAAAAAGAAAATCAACCTTCTGCTGGTGGCATCTGACTCAGACGAAAAGGAACATGTGTTGGTCCGTACTGCTTTGGATCATTATTGAGCACAATCCATCATCAGCATGGACGCGTGTCCTCTGGAATGGTGATTGAAGCATGAAGGAACATATGAATCTTTAGTGCATCTGGCATGTAAATACCTTGTGATGCCAGCTACAACAGTGCCATGCAAACTCCTGTTCTCACTTTCAGGTGACAGTGTAAACAAAAAACAAGCAGTCTTATCTCCTGCAAATGTAAACAAACGTATTTGTCTGAGCGATTGGGTGAACAAGAAGTAGGACTGAGTGGACTTGTAGGCTCTAAAGTTTCATAATTGTTTTGTTTTTGAGTGCAGTTATGTAACAAAAAAAAAAATTCTACATTTATAAGTTGCACTTTCACGATAAAGAGATTGCACTACAGTACTTGTATGAGGTGAATTGCAAAATACTATTTTATCATTTTTACAGTGAATATTTGTAATAAAAAATAACAAAGGGAGAACTGTACACTTTGTATTCTGTATTGTAATTGAAATCAATGTATTTGAAAATGTAGAAAAACATCCAAAAATATTTAATACATTTCAATCGGTATTCTATTGTTTAACAGTGTGATTAAAACTGTGATTAATCGTGATTAACTCAAAAAAATTAATCGTGTGAGTTAACTGCGATTAATTGACAGCCCTATATGAAATACAAATGAAGTTTTGAAATATGTTCAGTTTATTGTGGAGTTTTGGCTTATCGTAGATTTTTTCAAAAGGCTCTACTGATATCCAAGTTGAAAACTCTCCTAGTTTTCTACAGCATGTAAGAAAAACACTTGACAGTCAATTACATTAAATCTTCTCTTGCAGGTTTTCCCACCTGCTTTCAGAGAATTACCTCCTCCCAGTCTGGACCTGTTTGACTTAGATGAAACGTTCTCCTCTGAGAAAGCTCGTCTTGCGCAGATTACGAACAAATGTAAGCAAGGCAAACTTCTGAAGTTGGATTACATTCATATTTATACAGAAGTCCCATTCTTTTGAGGAAAACTTTAGCAAAATAACTTGAGACATTTTAGCTGCAGTAGGAACATAGGGCCTGATTTTCAGATGTACGGTGCATCTACAGCTTCACATTGATTTCATCTAGTGTTAGGGGTTCTCAGTATCTCTGGAAATCAAGTCCATGGAAAATATCCTCCTCACATGCATGGCATAATGCACTGTTGCAGATCAAAATGTTAACAGCAGCGTGACTCTTCTTTTTCTGTGTGTCCTGCCTTCCTCTCCCAATCATTGTCCAGAATGACTTCCAGACTTGTGGTAGCTAAGATATGATTCTTGGAGCCATAAATGTTAAAGGATCCTAGAGTCCTCTCTCTAATTTGTGATGGAAATTACTCTTAAAAAAATACTTTAAAGTGTTCAGGATCTACTAGGGCCAGGCAGAATCCCTGATCCTGCTGTGAATCTCAGTGGGGGGACTGCAGCTGATTTGATATTAATGGGTCTCTTATTTTGCTTCTGCTTTCTGGTCCATGTCTTTATGCATGAATGATTTCCACATCCTTCGTTTTCAAGTAGAAATGATAAGCCTATGTCACATGTTATCAAGCTTTTACACACATCTCAATAACTGAAGAGTGCCATAAAGTGCCAGCTGTTTGCCTCAAAGATGCAGTCTATTGTCCTACTGAATAATTTTTTTTAAAGGGGCTAATTCCAAGTGCTTAATTGCAAGTAGAAATCAGCAGCATAACTTCAACCACACAAACCGTGTATGTGTGTGTGATTTGTCTTCCTCACTCTGTGGGTCCTTGTTAGGTACTGAAGATGACCTGGAGTTTTATGTCAGAAAATGTGGTGATATCTTAGGGGTAACAAACAAACTCCCAAAGGAGCAGCAAGATGCCAAGCATATCTTGGAGCACATCTTCTTCCAAGTGGTGGAGTTCAAGAAGTTGAATCAGGTACATTGTTTTAATAACAGAACAGCTAATGAATGGAGAGTATGATATTAGGTATGACCCTCTGTCACAAGGTGCTCTACTCACAACTAAGGGTGCCTCTTTGTGGCTGTGTCTGGGGATTAGCTTCATTCAGGTCTGATGACCCCTTCTGCTGCTTACTGCATGCCCTACTGTCTCTCTCTCGCTCCTTGCAACTCAAAGTACTCTGTCTTCGTGGCTTGGTCCTCCAGCCAGGTCACTATAGTCTTCCCCTTTTGGGGTATCTTAGGGTATGTCCACACAGCAACTAGACACCATTGGCTGGCCTATGCCAACCAACTCAGGCTTGGACTGGGGGGCTGTTTCATTGCTATGTAGACATCTGGGGTCAGGCTGGGACCTTTGAGATGGAAGGTCCCGAGCCCAGAAGTCTAAACAGCAATGAAACAGCCCTGCGAGCCCAAGTCAGCTGGCACAGACCAGCCACTAGTTTTTCTTTTGCTGTGTAGACATACCCAACGTTTTTCCATACCAATGACCTAGACAGTCTTCTCATGCACTGCCCTGATGGTGCCACTTCCCCAATGGTTGGTAGGGGAACCCCGGACGGCCCACTTCTCTGGATTCCAGTACAGGGACACTACCCCTGGACTCCTTCCTACACCTTTCTACTTCTCAGCTCTACTCTCTGGCTTCCCATCTCCCCTCGTATTTACTAGCCCAAACTCCCTCCTTCCAGGGAGTAACTGCAGATGATCTGCCACTGTAGCCCCAAACACACTTCCCTACTCCCAGGGAATGACTGCAAGTCATTTCCCTGAGCCCCTGTCTGTTATCAGCTCCCTCACTTTATAGAAGCCCTGCCTATTTCTGCACTGGTGAGCTACCCCTAATTAGGCTTTCAGCCGTAATTCCCCCAGCCGGCAGCCTAATAGGTTAATTGGCCCATCTGGCCTCCATTACAAGAGGCCCAGTGATTGTTGCTACATTGAGGCCTTTGTCCTATGGTGAGCAGCTGGGCATGTGCTGATGACTGAAGCCTGATCCCAACTACTGATAACCAAGTACAGAAACTACTATGTGTATTGCTTAATTAATGCAGTCTCCTATTTTAGAATTACTTCATTTCATTGGTGGTTGTTTTGCTGTGTACACTACGATGGTGCAGGAGTTTATAGACACTTGAATACTGATGCATGGAGGTCCTGTCAGCAAATTTTGTATAACTCAGACTGCACAATAACATGGCTGAAGTCACCTGCACTGTCCATAAGTTTTTACTACTCTGATGTGTCTGTAAGAATCACAAATGAGTTACCTTATTGACTTGATACATAAACTCAATTTACACAGACGTGTAAGGCAAGCTTGCCTTAAGCCAACAATTTTAGAAAAGGAAAGAGCCTTGTTTGTGGAGCTGTTGTGTTGATAGGGGTATTAAGCAATCAGACCAATAGATACACAGTTCAGGTGATTTCAGTGAAATACACCTCTACCCCGATATAATGCGAATTTGGATATAACGTGGTAAAGCAGCGCTCCGGGGCGGGCTGTGCACTCTGGCGGATCAAAGCAAGTTCGATATAATGTGGTTTCACCTATAATGCGGTAAGATTTTTTTGGCTCCCGAGGACAGCGTTATATCGGGGTAGAGGTGTACTATCAATTGTGTTTTTTGTGCAGGTAACAGAGGAGTCCTGGGTAAGTATTTACACAGTCTGATAATACTATGGTAATGCAGATTTCATACTAAGGATGTTAGAACCAGACCTTCAAAGGTATTTAGGCTCCTAACTCCCATTGAAATCAAAAGCAGTTAGGAGCCTAAATACCCTTGAAGATCTGGGTCTCAATAACTGAGAATAGAGTATTCCTGATGGTGAAAGTTCAGGGCTGCTGGGTTAATTGTGAATGTCTCCCCTTCTGATCAGCTGTTTCATTAATAGGGCTTCCAGGTCTACATCAGTAAAAGTATTAAAAAAAAAACAAAACAAAAAAAAACACAAACTCCACCTTTAAAATGTATTTACTTTACTTTATATTAAATGTCCTTTCTTCCCCCCACCCCTGTAAAGGAACATGATATTGACACAAGTGAAGCTGGATTCCAGAATGGTCACTGAGCACGGGCTTTTCCTGTCAGAGAGAGAGACCGACTGACCACCTTAGCAAAAATATTTACTGTACCTCCCTCAGTGTAAATTATTTTTCTATTTGTTTATTCAATATATTGATTGAGGCATTCTTCTTTGAACCTTTGGGTGTTGTAAATATGTATAAAGTCTTAAACTGGTACTTTTTAAAAAAAAAAGTATTTAATCTTTTCTATTTTTTTTATTGGAGCTATAATTCTGTAATCTGTGAAATATTCTTATGTTAAGAAAATATTTCATTCCAAACCCTACTTTGGTCTCTGGTATTTATTTTTCGGTCTCTAATGCCTGCTTGCAGAATTTGTTTGTTTGTTTGTTTTTACAGATGCTTGCAGTTTTTTAATTGCACTGTAGAAGAGAGGCCACTCATCTGTGATTGTTTGTTTTGTGAGCTGGAGAGCAGAATATGTAGCCATAAGTAGAATTGGGACTGAAACTCATAGAATTCATATGCTAATCTCTCACCCTGCGGCTGCCTCCTCTTGGCTGTCAACCAGAATGAAAATAAGAAGTAGGTTTGTCACTACAGAGGAAAATATGAGCTTCCAAACAGAGGGGAAGAACTATACTTAGGCAAAGATAAGATTCTTTCTGGATCAGTGTTTTTAAAATGCAAGACACCATGTAAATTTAGAAGGGGCAGCCATGTGGAAGACTACATAGGATTTAAAAGGAACATTTTCACACAGTTAATGTCTACAATTTAAGGTGTTTTTCAAAACCAAAAAGCCACACCATACTTTTTGCACGGATTTATTCTATCCGTGGGCTATTTACCACCTGCTTAATGCAACAGTGAGGCCTTGTCTACGCTACAGGGAAAATTTGATCTAAGCTACGCAATTTGAGTTACGTGAATAGTGTAACTCAAATCGATGTAGCTTAGATCTACTTACCACAGGGTCCTCACTACGCGATGTCAACAGGAGATGCTCTCCCGTCGACTCCCCCACACTTCTCGATCCAGTGGAGTACAGGAGTTGACAGGAGAGTGATCTGCGGTCGATTTAGTGGGTCTAGATCGACCGCAGATGCATCAATTGCTGCTCAGGGATCCCGGGTAAGTGTAGACAAGCTCTGAGTTACTGCATAAAAACTGAAATTAAAGTGGAAGTGATTGATCTCTAATTGTACAAGGTGAGTGTAAAGCAAACAAGAAAACCAAGAGCATAAATGGTGAAAAGGTTTAGCATTCTTCCAATGTTAATAACCAGCTACTTGTGTAAAAAGGGGCAAGGACATCTATTTTTCTTAATCGTTTTTAAACCTGTAATTGGCACTGCACGAGAGCACCCCTTCCTCATTTATGTAACTGTGTATTATGCATCTGAGGCCCAAACCCACACAAGTAACCACCTCCTTTCTCCCCTCCTGTCTGCCATGCAGTCCTTGATCCCTGGCACCTGTTTGTAGTCCTGGTCTGCCCTATCACTACCTTCAAAGTTGCTTCTTCTGAAAGGCCTTTTCATCTTTGTCCTCTTCTAGTGGTGTAGTGGAGATGAGTGAAAATCCTATTCTTTCTGCTGCTGCCCTGTGCTCTCTCCCCGCAACATGGGTGCTAAAACAACTTATACTGCTTGTCAGGAAGAGAAGCTAGCATTCTTTCCTGCCTAAAACACCTAGCATGCTGTTGACACTATGCAAATATGCACTATATGCTGCTGGCAGAAGTGGCAATTCCATTGACTTCATAGACTTATGCCAGCTATGAATATGGTTCCCCAGCATCCTTTACTATTTACACAAGTGTAGAACTTTTAAATTCCATAGTGTCCCAGCCTGCCCTAACAACTCTGTTGTGGTGGTGGAAGATTATCATGCTTGATCAGAGATCACATTTTTAAAAAAAGGCTGCTGTGCTTTGTGTTTTTATAAACTTGTTACTCCGTTCACCCAAAACACTGGTTGGTACAATCCAGCTGAAGATTTACACAACCACCTTAATCTTTCCAAGACTGTATCAATACCATTCACCAAAGCATCACAGGCTCCAGCTGAACTAAACTTTTGCCCAATCCTACTGGTATTTAGGGAGTGATGGATAGCTCCAGCCTGTGCTGTTCTTCTGTGTTTATACTTCAGACCGTAAACAAATGCTTCCTTTAGAAAGCTTTTAAAAGGTGTTTTGCCACCTGTGCTTGTTTTTGCAATAATATGTTTTAGAAATAATAGTCAGCAGGGCACTCTGAGAATGTAGAAAAAGTAGTGTGTGACTAACCCAAGAGCTAGGGTTTATCCTTCAGTATTTCTGGTGTCCCTGTTTGCATTGCTCATGGGCCTACTGTAGTGAGCTTTTAAATAAATTGAGGCATTTTCACTAAATTGTTATAACTTGCAGATTAAGCTTCCTAGGCTGATATGTAGATAGGGATAATAATGCACTTCTCTCCTTTAAAAAAAGAACTAGCATCCATGGAGAGACAGTGGCTCCTGGCCACCTCTACCAGGAATCCCTCCACTTACACTGAAATCTCATGATTATATAGTTCTTCCTTCTCATTTCATTCACCTAATAGAAGTTGAAACCATCATAGCTGTTTTGCCATGTGGATGGTGGTTTAAGAGCAGTAGCCAGTCAGAGGGCAGGGATTTGTAGTAGTAGAACTGCTGTAACCACTCTAACTTTGATTTTCACTAACTGTACAACATGCAACTCCCTATTTGTTAGATACTAATCACAGACAGGCTTCAGTGTAACAGGCTTTGTCTCTTATACTTGCAAAAATCAGCCTATAATTCCGCACAAGCAGAGATTACGATGTAGACAGGATGTAGATGTTTTTCTACCTTGTCTTCTAACCCTCCTCAAGTACTTGAAGCCTGTGTACACTCAGGCCCTCATAGTCATGTGTTATGGATGTGATATATGCCTGTGTAAACATAGCCACAGAATAAGAAAATGCCTCCTTGCTGTGGTGCAGTTGTGAGTCAGTTACTGCACCCCAGCCTGATGCTTTGCTTGTAAAGGAGCATTGCAGAATAACCTGCATCACACCCACAAGGAAATTAAAATGAGTGCTGCTTTCAGAAACAGACTTCTCATTTCTACTCTTGTGGGGCCTATTGCATCACAGCCCATTACATTAGCCTGAAGGAGTGTATTTTCTTCTTCATATGTTCCCACCTCTCTCCTTAGGGACCTAAGCAGGAGGTTGGCTGTTCAGTTAGCAAAAGGTATGCTTTTGTTCAGCTGTTAGCCTCTGATCAGTTTAACTGCTGGAGCATTCTCTCTTTTCAGTCGGGCTCGGTCTACCCTAGCCATGATTCTGACTAAAGTGAGTGTAGTAACTTGGAGGTTTGACATTGGTAAGACCTACTGCAGATTAAATGACTATTTAAAGAGATCTTATACTTGGAGTCATCCAGGGAGTGGTGGCAGAGAACAAAGATACTGTTCAAGCTCACACCTGTTAAAGAACTCCTTGGTTATGAATAAACTACCGTATAATGTATTATTCCTAAAGCCATCCACAAGCAAGAATCAGTGCTTCTCTGTGGAACCTCCTCCCCATGCCAGTTTGCCAAACCTCCACCCTTTCCTCATACCTCTTCATCTGTCAAGGCCCAAATATAGGATGCAGAGAATGCTGAATTCATCCATAATAAGGGACACCAACATTATTCTTGACAAAACTTAAAATGCTGTAGGTTTCCCTCTGTCAGTGTAAGTGACTATTTCTAATCTGTTTCTTGTGTCTGTCAGTTGTAAATAATTTTCATCAATGAAAGTGAGAGGATACTAGAGCGGTATGGAATGAAGGGAACTTTAGAAGTAGGATGAGAGGTGCCCCTGAAAACAAAGATCATGTGAGAAGTTCCTAAGAAACCCACTTCCTTCCACAAGGGCCATATGAAGTGATTACAGAAATAATACACCAAGCTACCTCAACTCTGTATGCCCCAGTACCTTCCTACATTGCAAAATCCTACTTCACAAGAGAAGGTGACTAAAAACTGCCCCAACATTAATCCTACATGAGAAAAGGCTTCAGCTGCTTTATAAACACTTAGAAGATGCTCCGACTTCTAAGCCAGGGGTTCTTAAACTTCATTGCACCGTGACCCCCTTCCGACAAAAAAAATGACTACCTGACCCCAGGAGCGGGGCCCGAAGCCTGGGCCCCACCACCCTGTATGGGGCAGCCAAAGCCCAAGCTCCACCACCCTGGATGGAGGGGGGCAAAGCTGAAGCTCAAAGACTTCAGTTGCAGGCAGGGGGCCTGTAGCCTGAGCCCTTCAGCCCTAGGGCCCCATTAAAATAGGGTCCTGACCCACTTTGGGGTCCTGACCCATAGTTTGAGCTGAGAACCACTGTTTTAAGTGCTAAAGGACAGGACTCTGAGTCATGGGATCCAACATCTATTCCTGGCTGTGTGAGTTAGGGAAACTTAAGAGAAGTGACTTGCCCAATCTGTAAAACAGAGATTTTAAGTGGGACCTGAAACCTTTTCTGGGGGTTGCATGCCCTTGAGCTAGTCACTTCCCCATCTCTAAAATGGGGTAATGATATTCCACTTCTCCAACCTGGCTTCTTTATGTAGATTGTAAATTCTTCAGGGACTATCTGTGTTATTACATAGAATTGCCAGGATTCCACAGCTACCCTTAGCAGCCTAGTGCAGAGCTTACCTTCCCTTACAGCAAGACCTCTTTCCCCCATAGCTAACACATCTCCCGTGCTGCAGATTAAGCCTGTTACTTCTCGTCCTATCTTCAATGGGCGTGTGGGGTGCCCATAGCAGTGAGCCCTGCTCTCTCTCCACTGGGACCCCTCGCCAATACTGTGATTTGCAACGAGGGAAACCAGCCGTCGTCAACGCAGCCTCCTTCAAAGAGCAGAGCTGCTCTTTTGTCCTTGCCAGGCCCCCATAGAGCTCAGACTGTTTTTCTTCCTGCCTGAAGAGGGATCCGCAGCGGCCCGCCCCGCGGCCGGGCTGATTCTCCTTGCCCACGTGTAGGCATCTGCGGGTGGGGGCGCCTAAGCCGCCTCTGTGCCCTGGCCCGTTTTCTCGGGAGGCCATGTCCATCCCGTCTCCTAGCCGGGCTTTGCTCCGGGCGGAGATAACGCAGAGACCTGGGCTCGCAGCACGTCAGCCTGCAGGATGCTGAACAGGTCATGGCTGCTCTCCCGCGGCGCTCCGCCACTCACACGTTCCCAGGGACCTTGCTGAGGTAACTGCCTTTTAATTTTGTCCTCCCGGCTGCATACGCTCATATCCCCCCTTCCAGCTGCCAGGGGAGGGCGAGTGTTGTTCCACTAGTGCCAGAACGGAGAGAGTCTCTCACACACACAAGCCCCAGCCGCCACCAGGGTTTCCAGAGGAGGTTTCGGGCTTGTGCACGTGTTGTGCCAGCCCCGCTCTCGTGCGTGAAACGTGCAGCCCCCCTCGCCCCGGCAGCGCTGGGTTCATAGAGGATGAAGCCAGGAGGGACGATGGGGACGGACTCCTCCGAGTGGGCGAATTCAATTAGTATCAACATTATTTCTCCGTCTCCTCCCACCCCCCGCAGAGATACAGCGGGATGTTCGTGCACACACATACTTCCCACCCGTGGCCCTGAGCCGGTTCCCCTTGCTCCCGCAGAAAGAAGGCGTTATCTCCCAGGAGGCACAAGACAACTTCAGAGTTTCCTCCTCCTCTCTTGCCATCCCCCCCGCTATTCAGCCCCTCCTACGTGTCCTGTACCTGGAGTCAGCCAGGCCCTGCTCAGGCGGTGCAGTAGCGTCCCTTCCCCCGGCACGTCTTGGCTCTTGCAGTCCACAAACTAGGCAGCCCCCGCTAAGCCTGACCCCGGGGCAATCCTCTTTTGTGAGGTCAGCCATCTTGCTTCTTTGTGTAAACGTCTTGCATCTCCCATGATGCCTTAGACCGCCTTAAGGATGGATCAGTCTTGATGTAGACAGCTGCTGTTAGGACAGTAACTTAACTGGGCACAGCGCCCTGACGGGCTGTAGTCACGGCAGGTGCAGGGCCGGCTCCAGGCACCAGCCCACCAAGCTGGTGCTTGGGGCGGCACCTGGAGGGGGGCGGCGCGTCGCTCCGGCCCCCGGGGAGAGCGGGGCCACGGCCGGGCTCGCCGCCCTCCCCCCGGCGCTCTGGCCGCCCCCCCCCCCCGGCGCCCTCCCCCCGGCCGCCGGGGGGGGAGAGAGGAGCCCCCGCCGGGGCTAGCCGCCCTCCCGCCGGGGCTCCGGCCGTCCTCCCCCCGGAGGCTTTTTTGCCTGGGGCGGCAAAAAAGCCAGAGCCGGCCCTGGGCAGGTGAGCAGGGACCAAGTAGGGGAGAGATGCCAAGAGTCCAGAATAAGACTTTTAAATGTCTCTTAAGACAGAGAGAGACCTTAAATTCTGCCTTCAAATCAACCCAGGAGAGATTCCTTCAGCAAGAGAGAGACTTGGCAGGGCTGGTTTCACCTGCCAAAGTTACAGCTTTGGGGGTAACAGTTCACTTAGTGATATAGACAAAGGGGGGGGATCTTCCCCCAATGCAGAAGTACAACCCCACTAAATGGAATTTGGAACCCTATTGGCTCCGGTTTCAAATATCTAGGGTGCAAAACTGTTGTACAAAAGAACTCACAATTCACCTACATTTTGCAGAGATGTGAAGTTATTCCACCTGCTACCCTTGCTCAGGGTAGCCCAGATTCCAGTTCAGGTGCCTACAGGTTGCCCATTCAATGGCCAAAGGGTGCTTTACCTCCTGTCCCAAAGTGGGGTGTAGTGTTAATGACATTACCTAGTTGCTACCTTGAAGTAATGGACAAAGCACTGTAGATTCTGAAATCTCATACACAAATTTAAAGATGAAATGAATAAAGAAATAAGTATTTCCCATTTTAGAGGGGCAATCACTTTGTAATCTATTAAACTGGGTTAAAGAAATTTCCCCTTGTGCCCTTCCATCCCATCTGTTGTATAAGTGTGATCTGTCCCTTACTGCAGCACGCTTCTGTTCACTGTAGTTTCAGGGACTTATTAAATTTCCCTTATCAAAGTTTTTGGGTCAGTGGTAGTTTAAATAGTAGTTCAAAGGATGTGGAGCTTAATTTGACACTTAGGCCCAAGTCCACAAAGGTACTTTGATATCTAATGCAGTTTTGATGGCACAGAACTGCTGCTGACCACAGTAGGCACCTAAACTCACTAAGCACCTAAATGTTCAGGGTATGAATTAACTAAACCTCTATATTTCTGTCTCTAAGCACATGCACTACTGTCTTCCTTTAGACCAGTGGTTCTCAACCTTTCCAGATTACTGTACCCCTTTCAGGAATCTTTTTTGTCTTGCATACCTCCAAGTTTAATCTCACATAAAACTACTTGCTTACAAAAAAATCAGACATAAAAATACAAAAGTGTCACAGCACACTGTTACTGAAATTGCATACTTTCATTTTTACCATATAAAATTAATCAATTGGAATATAATTGTTTCAGTGCAGAGTATATAGAGCAGTATAAGGGAGTCATTGTATGAAATTTTAGTTTGTACTAACTTCACTAGTGCTTTTTATGTAGCTTGTTATAAAACTAGGCAAATATCTAGATGAGCTGATGTACCCCTGGGGGTACGCAGAGGTCTTCCAGGGGGGTACATGTACCCCTGCTTGAGAACCACTGTTTTGAGGCATCCAGATGCCTACCTCCCATCAAAGCCCTAGAACACTGCACAAACTGGGGAAGACAGGCATTTGGCCACCTAAGTTACATGCAGGACCCAATCCTGTAGGCAGTCTGTGAGCATGCCTACAGGATCACATCCCATTCAGAACCAACCAACCTTTATTTGGTGGAGGTAGTTATCCCCCTTATGGTTTTTAAGTCAGAGCATTCATTGTCTCTCTCTCTCACACACACACCCCTAATGATTATTTAAATATTCATCCACAGTGGAACTATCCTTGGGCCAGAGAGAATGACTATAGCCCAGTGGTTCAGGCACCCACATGGGAGGCAGGAGAGCCAAGGTCCAATGCCCCTGCTCCAGTCACTTTTTTCTTTTAAATCCACAGTGGAACAATAGGAAAGATTAAGGGAATCCTGCATCAGACTATCCCATAGCTCAGTAGTTAGAGCATCCTCCTGAGGACCCCCCTCCCAATTCAAATTCTTCCCCCCCCCGAACAGGGAGGGGGGGGAATTAACCCCAAGTCCCCTCCACCCCCCCCCCCCCCCCCCGAGTGCTCTACCTACCAAGCTAGGCGTCAAGGTGGCATCACTTCCTCCTCCAGCTATTGGGTGGAACAAGGCATGTGACTAACTTATTCCCACCAGAAATGCCCTAGGTGTCTAAACCCCCTCACACCAGGCAGCTGCTTCCCAGCTGTAGATTGGAAGTAGATAGGTATTTATGTATTTCTGAGAGAAAGAAGGGCTTAGTATATAGCCCTCTCATCACAGGTGCTGGAACAATTTGTATGGGGTGTGTGTATGTGTGCACGTGCTAAGAGCCATATAACCAAACTGTAAACCCTGTTTATAATGGAAACTACTTCAAGCCAGGGGGTGCTGCAGCAGCCCTAGTTCCAGCACGTATGCCTCATGTCAATCTCTCCCCCTGGCTAGTTCAGGCAGCTCCACACCTAGTACACTGGCTCGTGGGGCTCATATTCTTAGGTGCCCCTCTCTCTGCTTTCATTGTATAGGGAGGCTAGGGGCCAACTTGGCTTTATGGATCAGTGTTGTTCCTGTGATTTTCTAAGCATCTAAAAAGTGAAGTGTTACAACAGCGAGAGTCACAAGGCCTAAATCCCTTCATAGAGCCTCCCCCCCCCCCTTAGTGACTCAGCTAATTAGTTTAGTATAGGTTGAAAACAGGCTTGTGTTTCAAATGAGCTGTTCTCTTCTCCTAAAACAATTACTTCTAAGTATTGTCTTATGGGGACATTTCACCTACAATTAGTTACCAACTATTACCGGTTTTAGATTTAGATCCCTACTTGGGCTCCCATGCAGAAACTCACAAGTATATGTATCCTTTCTGTGTGTGCTGTATGCTCCACTCTGCTATGAATGTAGGTATAGTGCTACTCCCTGAACTCTGACCTAATCCAGCCTTCCTGTGTAGTTTTATGTAGCTGGTGGTGGAAAGACCAGTCAACTGGTTACTCTATTCCCCCCCCCCCATGATCAATTAAGTTAAGATCTTGCATTGTCATGTATTCTAGTTCATGTACTTTATTTTTGAAGCTTCTTGCATGATAGAGTCATTTGCAGGTTAAGTGTGCCTATTTGTTTAACAGTTGGCTGCTTTCCCCCATAAATATTACCAATGGGAACATGCACCTACACCTGAGCTGAAGGAGAGCAATAGCATTGTGTCCCCTGAGCAAAAGGAGCAGAGGGTCTCACTACCTTGAGGCATGCCAGCTGACCAGTAGTAATAGCTATGCACAAGATGGAGTTCTTCTCTTTATTTGCACACTACAAACACAATTAAGACAGGAGAGTTTTACAAAGCAGTCTGGTCACTATGAAGGTCACAAATTAAGTTCAGTGCTGTTGAACAAGAGTCAACATCCAATTAATTTAAAAGACCCACCAAGGTTATCTAGGAATTCAGAACAGCTTCCTCCACCCAGTAGTGCCCCTACCAAGTTTCCACACTAGATTTTTTTTTTAAAGGGGCGGGGGGAGAGAAAGAGAGAAGGGGGAAGGGGGGTATAAAGCCCTTCCCCAGGTGGAGAGGAGAGGGCATTGTGCTTGCAGCAACAGAGCCTCACCCAGGATGGTTCCCACAATTTGCAGCTGAAACTATTTGTTAAAAAGAGTCTTCAGAGATTTGCCATCAGGTGAGCTAGTTTCCTGGACACAGATGAACACCCGACTAGTCAGGCTTTATACACTGACCTCTTGTGCAGCAGACACCCTGACCATGCATCACTTACGTTTGCACGATGCAGAGCACATGCACTACCAGAGAGTCCCAAGTAATGTTGTCACCAGAGAGCTTAGTGCTTAGCCTGATGGCTTTGGCCATCGACCACTGAGCTAAGCTCACTCCTTTCCTCTCTCATTTGAGCAGTTTTGATTTTTGTGGCCCATTTGGGGATCTGTCATCAGAGAGGGGATAGCAAAGTCAAATGGCTTCATGCAGTGAGCAATAGTTAAGGGCGCTGGCTCACTCCCCTGAGTATCATAACTGAGAGACCTGAAGGGAGGAGCGTAAGATCTCTTGGTAGCTGCACCAGGCCAAGCCAAAGCAATAGCAAAGACAGATTTCTCCAGAGATGGGGTATCTGGTTTCAGAGATCCCAGTGACCTCAGCTCTTCTACACTTACATCCAGAGAAAGAGTGTTGTCTGGAGGGGCTTGTATCTCAGAGATCTCCCAGATGGGCGGAGGTGGCTTCCTGAGACTGGAGAAGTCAGTTGTTATCTCAGAGCTTTTAGAGAGCAAGTTCTCCATTGATTTGGGGTGCTTTTCTTCCTTGCATGGTGTGGAGGACTTGGCATCACAAAATACATCTATTATGGAGTTGGCTCTGCTGTTGGATTCAGAAGCCACACTAGACAAGTCAAAGGCAACTGGAACACTGGGAGTCTTGCAGAAGGAAGCAAGACCACCATCACAAAGGCCCTGGGTCACACAATTCAGGTCACCCTTCACACAACTGCTCAGAGACTCTGGCCACTTGAGGACAAGCTGAGAACTGCCTTTTGTTGTGTTCTCCAAGTCAAGGATGCCATCCCAGGCATCTGGTTTAGAGGTACTGTCGGTCTCCAAGTAGTAGCTGATGCCTGGAGAAAAGTTAATGCAGCTGGAAGCACCTGCCACAAACCCATGTTCCAAGATCTCCTTTAACGTCACGAGGTTGGTACTGCTTCTCTGGGTGGAAGACATCACAGGATCTCCAAACTCTGTCACTCAGTCTTGTTCTGCTGCATCCAACAGAGACACTTTGAGTAAAGGAAGCCTTGACAGAGGGAAAACAACTTATCCTTCACAAGGGTCCCTTTTCCAGAGTCCTAACTCTGGGCTTGTCTACAGTAGAGAGCCTCTGACTACTTTAACTATCCCCATGTATCGTTAAAGCAGCCACCCCACAATATAGATGTAGTTATACCAGAGACTTTACACTAGTAGGCCTGTTTCTGATTCAGGAAACAAAATAAGCTCTGATAGAAGGCACCTTTATACCAATATAGCTGCAGCCACACTGTGGTTATACCAGTATAACTGTACTGGTTAGAAACCCACACACCCCTGACACCAGTAGAACAGTAGCATAGACCAGGCCTTAAAGTAGCTTTTCCATCTTTAAACATGCAAGCTCAAGGATGAGGCAGGCATTTGACATTAACTAGGTTACTATAAACCAGAGGTGGGCAAACTACGGCCCCCGGGACCCTCCTGCCCAGCCCCTAAGCCCCCAGCCCCTCCCCTGCTATGACCCCTCCCCCACAGCCTCACTCACTGCACCCCTGGTGCAATGGTCTAGAGGCAGCAGCACAGCTGCAGAGCCACGGCCTGACCCGGTGCTCTGTGCTGCATGGTGGCGTGGCTGGCTCCAGCCGGGCTGCACGGCTACCTGTCCTGGTGCTCTGGGTGGCACGGCTGTAGCACCACCAGCCACAGGTGGTCCAGGCAATGCGGTAAGGGGGCAGGGAGGTTGGATAGAAGGCAGGGGAGTTTGGGGTGGTGGTCAGGGGGAAGGGGTGTGGATAGGGGTCAGGACAGTCAGAGGGCAGGGAACAGGGGGGTTGAATGGGAGCAGGGATCCTGGGGGGCAGTCAGGAATGAGAGGGGGGTTAGATAGGGTGGTCAGGGGACAGGGAGAAGGGGTGGTTGGATGGGGCAGTCAGGAAGGGGGGGGGATGGATGGGGCAGTGGGAGGGCAGTCAGGGGGCGGTCGGGACAGGGAGCAGGGGGGGGTGGATGGGGACAGGGAGGTTGGATGGGGCAAGAGTCCCAGTGGGCCAGTTAGGGGAGGAGAAGCGGGGGGGGTCGGATAAGGGGCAGGGCCAGGCCACACCTGGCTGTTTGGGGAGGCACAGCCTCCATACAATTTCGGAAACCTGATGTGGCCCTCAGACCAAAAAGTTTGCCTGCCCCTGCTATAAACCCACCTTCCTCATTTATATTTCCAACCAGCATTTAAAGCTTTCAGTTGGTTTTGAAACAGTGCCCATTGCCAATCCTTGGCAGCAGTGGCAGACAGAGGTCATCCGAGTAGATGACTAGAAGCCAGGAGAACAAAGGGATAGTCTTGGCTCGGACAAAAACTCCCACATTGAACTTGAACAAGAGCGTTAAGCCTCATCTGTAATATGGGAGCAAGACTCGTTTCCCAGGGATGTCATTAGGCTGGACTAATTAGTGTTTGTAGAATGCTTTAAGATTTACATGGATGGTACTAGATAGATAGTAGAGAGGTAGAGGTTGTTAACAGGTTGGAAGCTTGTGAGGTGTGAAGAATGTAAACAAGTGGTACCACTGTCCTGCCAGCTGGTCATTTCTAGCATTAGGTTCAGGAGCATCAGCTGTAGCTAGCAAAGCTCATCTAACATGCTTTTTAGCCCACAAACTCATACTGCTTTGGTTCCTCTTTAAGGGTTGGCTTTGAATGGCTCCAGTCCTCGGGTCCCTCCATTCTTATAAGCAAAGTCAGACTAGAGAGGGGACTCCTCAGAACACCTACAGAGGGGAGCCCACTTTCTGTCATTTGAGGTCTGATGCTAAAGACCATTTAGCAGTTCCCTGTGCTTCCTACTGTGTAGTAGGCTCTCACACCCCACTGGGGCTGCTTGCTACATGGTTACCCTTCAACAGAAACATTTGTAGCTCTTCTCCCACCACTCTAGACTAGAGAGTAGACCAGGAATTCCCATGTGCTGGCTAGGGCTTTTCATCTGGCCATGTGTATTTTAGGGACAGTGTGTCCCCTTGAGGGACCAAGTCAACTTTAAGATAACATTTGTCTGGAAGCTTTGTACTAACAATAGTTTACACGCAACACCTAAGATGACCAGCTTCCTTCAGCTAGAAAGAAGCTTTCTATTCCCCTGGCATTGACTAGGCAAAGCAATGTGCTGTCATGCACATCTGTTACCAAAGAGGCCTTTGGATAAGGGAGCAGAAAAATCCCTTCTAAAGAGGTTCAGATTAAAACCTCAAGTCACACTGTACCAGAGGCTGGAGCAGGAACTGGATTTTTTTTTTTTTAAAATACGCAAGCTTCAAAACAAACACACCCCACATTCAATAGAGTGTGCCCCTTTAAGGGCAGCTCAGTATTCAACATATCAGCTTAGATGACAAAGCTGAAGTCCTCCAGTGGGATAGAGGGGCAGAATACATGGGAAAGGGCAGTCACGTGAACTGCTGCTCAGTGGGGATTTGGGAGAAGTCACTCAAGGAAGATCTCATTGCTGTTCCCCAGAAGCTGTGCACTATCCTGGCCTCCTGGGTGGTCGAGCTCAAACAGGCATTATGGGCTTGATGCAGAAGTTACTGGCTGGGTTCTCTGGCTGTGTTATGTGGCAGATCAGACTGGATGATCATGATGGTCCCTTCTCGCTTTACAATCTGAGATTCTATGTTGGATCTTTAGCACAGCCAAAGCCCTGATTCAGATAGTCCAGGGTTGGGCTTTAGTCCTAGCGATAAGTCAACTAAGAATATTAAACCAAGGTGTGGCATACATGCACACCTGAGACTGCTGTTGAAACAGATCATGACAGGGCAAGGAAGACAAAAATGTCCTAATATAGTTCTTTCTCCCCCACCGTGAAATCAGGAGAGCATTAAAAATTACACACTAGCCTGCTATTACTCCTGTTAAAAGAGGACACTAAAAAGTCTCTGAATTTGGATCACTTTCTGACACTGACAGCTTATAGAACAAGCTTTCTTTATTATTAAGCCCTAATCTCGCAAGTGATTGGGGCCAGATAAATCTCACTAATCAACATATTATATATTCTCTCTGTACCCAGTCCACAGGCTAGTGGTGCTGTGCTTACAGAGAAGCTCACTCTAGTCAGTAGAGTGATACACCCAACTGCAGTATCATCACTATCATCAGCCTTACTTTTGACAACACTAGTTTGTTTCCATATTTCTTCTACCTCACACACCCACATATAGGTGGGCCTTACACAGTGCGGGGAGGGGGAAGAGAAGAGAAGAGCTTTTAAGCAGCAGCAGGAAAGGGGCACAAGACACAGAAGATGGGGTAGGGAGGCAGCAGGTGCATGACCAGATCCAGAGGTTACTTTTAATTTGCTTTTGACATTAGGTTTGAAGAGCCCCTTGAACATAAGAGGGAGTGAGTAAAATCCACTAAAATTGTGTAATGGTACATAACTGTACAGGCAGTTTTTGGAAGCCTAGAATTCTTTTAAGGAAAATTTTAATTAAACCAAACCACTTATATTTGAAAAATAACAGGAGGGGAGAAGAGTCCCTTCCAGGAACTACTCACCTCTTGTTTCCACAGGAAATTCTCACCAACCTCTACTCCTATACTACTGTCCAATGATGCTGCTTTTATAGCACTGGTAATTAGCTAGCAGGCCCTTGTCATTTCCTATTAAGCTAATTTGGGAGGAGGCAGATATTCAGCTTGATGGTGATGATACTGTCAACAACCAACCTGAAGCTGCTTTGGGGGGAGGTTGCCCATCAGTCCTGCAGAGACCTGCACACATGCTTAGCTTTATGCATGTCAGTTAATAGTCCCATTGAACTCATTGGGGGTGCTTAAAGTTAAACATAAGTCTCTGCAGGACCAGGGCCTGTAAGCAGAGGGAATCTTATATCAGAATTGCATCAATAACGCAATATTTTTGCAGGGTTTATATTTAGCCTGTCCACTTAGTGCTGTTATAGACTTCTTGGGGAGACACTAATTCACAGAAATCAAGCATCAGAAATAAGAACCGATTGTGAGAGCTGGTTGGTAGCAAACTCCTGAGTGCTATGCACAAAAAATAGAAATAACCCCAACACACACACAGCTGCTGGAGTAGCTCTGAACCAGATAACTGTGCCCATGCAACTCTTTTTGTGAGGAGCAACAGTGCCATCTGCTGGCAATGGTTAGTTCTGTGTAAGTATGTGCTCCCAAAGGAGATAAACCTACAGCACCAGGCCACTCAAACGTTTTCATTGGGGAGCCCACATCTCAATGGAGAGATTGTCTTGTGAACACCTCTTCTTGCCTTTGGAAAGGTGCAGACCAGCTCCCTTCCGTTCACAATCTTGTAGCATCCCCATAGAACTCCGGCAGCTGTTTACATGTAAAAGCAACATGGGGAAAGTATTTTGATGTGTTTTTAGCTGTCTTCAGTGTGATGTAGCGGCTTGGAAACAAAGAGGAGGAGGCAGCAGCATATGACCCGCCAGCTCTCCAAAGGTCACCAGAAAGTGGTCCATGGACAAGAGTTTGGGAGCTGCTGCAATTACATCAGTGATGAATGTGAATCCTCTCCTCAATTATTTTATCCTGGGTACCCATTAAACAAACCAGTGTCCTGCATACCTGAGCACTCAAGGTACCTCTCCCTTTTACACGTATGGGTGTTTTTTAGTCTGCTTGCATGGATTTAAGGAGCTTCTCTTTCTGACTCTTCCACCTTGTGTTTTGACTGTGCCATGGGGGTCTTTAACATGTCCTATGAGCTTCTCTCTTTCAGGCAGGTTGGTTGGAGGTGGTGGGGACTGCTGTCAGAGATTGTGAATAGGTGTTAAGAGATGGCAGAGAAGGATGGGGTATGATGGTCTGCTTTTATATATGTCTGTGTGATGGTTCTCCTTTTAAACCTTATTTGCCCATCATGCTGCAAATCTGGGATGTGGAGGTTCCATTGTTTGATCACTTAGGCACGATTCAGCAAAGCGCTTAAACACATGTTTAACTTTAAGCACGTGCTTAAGTCTTTTGCTGAATCAAAGCCTTTGTCTGTGAACTTGTCTGTACAGACATTTACACCAGTGCTGTCTTTGTTATTGTATTGTTGGAGTGGCTACAGATGTGACTGCTCTGATTAAATTTAGTCATTCAGGGTACACGTAGGACGTTGTATGTAGAAGAGTGCAATTCTTTACCCTTCTTTCTTCAGTGCTGCCCAGCAAAATGCAGGTAAACATCTCTGCAAATGCATCTCTGCAGGCATGGGCCTCTGAAGATAAAATGACTTCCCTTTAGTGGTCTTCCCTCTGTAAATCCACCTCTACCCCAAATAACATATGTTGGTAACAGTAATAATAGAAATAATAGCTCTTCTATATGACTTCTAATCTTCAGACACGGTGCAAACATTAATCCTCACAACATCCCTCTAAACAAATGGAGAAAATCTTCTGTTGCCTGGCATAGAAAGCTGCTTCTTTTTTACTCAAAGGGCCATATTCAGCCCTGGAATAACCGTAATTTAGCACATATGTAGCACTTCTCACATGTAGATCTCAAAGCCCTTAACAAAAGTGAGTAGGCATCATTATCCCTGTTTTACAGATGGGGAAACTGAGGCACAGAGTGTTAAGTGACTTGGCCAAGGTTACGGAGTGAGTCAATGACATAGCCAGGAACAGAGCCCAGGTCTCCTGACTTATAGCCCAGTGGCCTGTCCACTTCAATGGGATTGGCACCCTGCGTGACTTTAGTCTTAGTGGTATTACTGAATGTAAAGGCTGTGTCATGGAGGCATGAGGAGCCTGGCCATAACAGGAAGGGAGAGAGGAGACCCATGAAAGCCCCCGAAATCAATGGGGCTTCTGCTTGGGAGCAGAGATCTGTCTCTGTAGGTCAGGTTTCAGGATTGATGCCTTACCATGCAAAGTACATTCAGGTCTGCCAAGTCTGACAGGGAGACCGTGACCCCCACGACCGCACCCAGTTTTAAGGAACAAACAGAAGTTGGGTTTGCAGACCCGATGCACCCATATGCAGGGTGCCTGCCGTTCGGAGGCATTGATGCATGATGCATTGCATTTCTTTTTGCACGCCTAGCTGGACATGCATGCCTGTATTTTGCACCCGTCCTTTGCATGCCTGTATTTCACATCCATTATTTCTCGCTTTAATAAGAGTCGGGGGCGGGAGAGGAGGAGAAAGGGAAGGAGTTTTTGCAAGCGGCCCGCGCGCGCCTCTTTTACTCCCCCCCGGTTTTTTTGTTCCTCCCTCTCCCTCCTTTTATTTTTGCGCTTCTCGTCGCTCTCGCGCAGGCTCGGCTGGACCCCGGGGTGGAGTTGGCGCGAGATAGGAAAGTTGCCTCCTGAGCTGTACGCCGGGCAGGCGCGAGCTTCCCCCCGCATCCAGACCGCCGCGCGCGCTAACCGGGGGGCGCCGGGGCTGCACCCCCGGCAGAGGCCGGCTCCGGGGCCAAGGGATGCAGCATCCCCCTGGCGAGCCCCTTTGATTTTCTCGCGATTGATGTTTTTAATGCACAAAGGGGCAGGATGGCTCGCAGGACCCGCGGGTGAGTTTCATGCAATGGGGCGAGCTTCGTGCTCGCCCTGGGGGGTAAGCTGGGTTTGTTGCATTGCACCCCCCTGCCCCATTCCCCCCCTCCCTGGTATTTCAGGGGAGAGAATCCACTCCCTCCATTTCCCTTCCCCTTTATGGGGGATCTTGCTGGGCACGCAGGGGAATCTGTAATGCACAGAATTATTCTCCCCACGACTGCTAGGAAGGGGATACGATCAGAGAGTGGGGGGCAGCCTGGGATCTGGGTTAAAGTGCTGCTTTAAAATGGCCTGCTTGCAAAATGTGAGGGTGGGGAGAGGAGCAGCCATGTCTGGCATGGAAAAAAAGTTTTTTTTTACTCTCAAGTGATCAGGTCAGTTTGGGGCTGGTGAAAGGTGCCAGTTTGATTATAAAGTCCTTGGGGCAAGGACAGTCGCTGATCAGATGGTAGGAGCAGCACCCAGCCCAATGAGGCCCTGCTCTTGTTTCTGGCCTCTGGGTGTGTTACTGGGATGAAGACAATAGTATACAGGCAACCCAAGCTAACACACACTAAGTGTCAAGTATCAAAGGGGTAGCCGTGTTAGTCTGGATCTGTAAAAGAAGCAAAGAGTCCTGTGGCACCTTATAGACTAACAGACGTATTGGAGAATGAGCTTTCATGGGTGAATACCCACTTAAGTGGTTTATCAAAAAATATTATGCTCCAGGTGTAAGGACCAAGCCTACCCAATATCTTGCCTTTTTTTTTTACCCATAGTCAGTCTGAGATTGTGTGCTTAGATGAAAGCTTCTTGCTCCCTAAATATTGAGAAGGAATCAAGAGTTCAATTTGTTTCCTCCCCCCTTCAATAAAAATTGCAGCTCTTAAGCCTATCGGATCAAGTCCAGTTGCTCTACCTATCTGGGTAAGGGAGCTGGAGGCTGCCCTGTGTCATGGGCTTGGACGTGGGTACAAAATAAAGCAAAAGGCTTGCACTGGGCTAGTGGCTCTCAAACTGTGAGCTGTGAAGAGCTGCCTGGTCACATGGTGCTGGTGGCTGCTCCTCCTTAGCTAGTAAGTCATATTAAATACTTCCCTAATGTTATTTCAATGTGACTATGAAGCTGTCGTGGAGATCGATGGCATGTAATCACCAGCTTGAGAGAAGGGGAGGTGGGGTGCAGTCATGGAGGCAATGTGAGCAGCTCATGAAGAGGTGGTCAATGCCTACAGAGTACTTGACAGTGACTAGACAGCTGGTGTGCTGTCACTGCTACTTATTTCACTGATCCTAAGCATCTCACTGTCCCCTTGGCTGGGTTTGAACTGGTGACCTGTCTCCCTTGAGTACTTAATATGGCCCCCATTATGGTAGTATCTATGTGTTTCACAGTCTTTAATGTGTTTACCCGTGAGGTAGGGCAGTGCTGCTACCCTGTTGTACAGGTGGGGAACTGAGGCACAGAGCGTATGTCTACATTGCAGCTGGGAGCCTGCCTCCCAGCCTGGGTAGAAAGACTTGAGCCAAGCTAGCGTGCTCAAAATAGCAGCGTGGAAGCTGCAGCAGCTCAAGCTAGTGATCTGAGCTCAAACGCAGGGGCATGGACTCTGGATGTTCCATCATAGGCGAGCCACCTGAATCCAAGCCTACCCAGCCCCCGAGGTCCAAGCTCAGGTGGCTAGCCCGAGCCTCCGCTGCAATGTCCACATAGCTATTTTACTTGGCCTGGGACGCATGCTCCCAGCTGCAGTGTAGACATACCCAGATAGGCTAAGTGACTTGCCCAAGGTCACACAAGAAGTCTGCAGCAGAGAGAATCTAGGTCTCCCAAGTACTAGGCTAGCGCCCTAACCACTTGGCCATCCTTCCTCTCTAAAGGTAAAAAGCTGCATATCTTCTTTTAGTTTTTAAAGGGTCTTTCTCCCTGCGGTGGATGGGGATGTGATGCTTCCCGGGGTTGTGAGGCGCCTCACTTCCACCTGTCTTTACCGAGAAGAAGCTGTGCCAGGACCTGCCAGGGATCAGCTCCCCACCTCTACCAACCACAGGCAACACAACCAGTGTGACACCAACTTTCAGTAGAGACTTTACATGATACTCTTTGGTGAACTGATATGTAAATACCAGACCCAGGGGATCCCTGTAACCCATATGCATCCCTGTGGCCTCTGCCAGTTGGCATCAAGAGCTGCTTGCGTCACAGGGGAGTTGAGCTGTTCTCCTTGATACTGTTTGCCAATAACAGAGCCAGATTTGCAAAGATGCTCTCCTAAGCAGAGAGTGCAACCCCTATTTGCAGGTAATTACTTGATACCTAGATTGTTCAGGTGAGGCAGCTGTGTTTGGGAAATTTGGCCAAAACTTTGTGAAAAGGCCCAGGAGCAGAGGCAGAGCTCTGGGCTGTGCTGGGGTATTTGTTCCAGCTGCTGCATCTCTCATAAAACAAAACTAACCCTCTTGGTTTTGTGTAGTGAGGAGCAAGATGAGCTGCATTACCAGGACACAGACTCGGACGTGCCAGAGCAGCGGGAGAACAGGTGCAAGGTCAAGTGGACTCACGAAGAGGTAGGTGACAACAGGGAACGTGTGTTGTCTCTTCGAGGGGGTGGGGATAGAGTGGCTGCGGGTGGCGGGAGGGAGGAGGTAGGAGTAAGGCCTGCTCTCTAGGGCACCTCAGGACTTCCTGTGTGGAGAAGCTGTAGGGTGAACTGTCTGCACTACAGGAGCTCTCCCTGAGCTGAGCTGTGCTGTGCCCCAAGGGCAGGGTTGCAGCATGGTGTGGGGGGTTAGCCCTCTCTGCCCAGCCATGTCAAGGGCCTACCATGTTGTAATCCAACAGCATAGACCGGCTCTCAGCCTAGGTCTCTACTGGGCCTAAAACACACTGATTGGAGCACAGTTTGGCCCTGTCCATGCGGTTTGAATCAAACCATGTTAGAACATAGGTGGGCCAAAGCAGTATTTAATTACAGCAGTTGAACGCTTGTTTTCAATGAGTAGCCTGGGCCTGTATGTGTAAAAACTTATGCCAGCCATTTATGGCCCAAGTTAGAAATCCTGCCTTCTGGGTGTTGCTACAGGCAGCTGGAGTGATGCTGGGTTTGGGTTGGGGTTTTTTTTTTTTTTTTTTGACATGATTATAAATGACAGGACAAAGGTTCAAGCCCTTATCTCTCCAGCTGCAATACTTAGTGACGTGTCCCTTGTACAACAGCGTGGCTGTAGCATCTTGTGCTTGTGCAGGTGAAAGCTGACCCCTTTGCTCTTCGCAGGATGAATGGCTGAAGACGCTAGTGAAGCAGTTTGGACAGAGCGACTGGAAGTTCCTGGCAAGTCACTTTCCCGTAAGTGGAGCTGCAGGCGGGACGGGGCGAGTTAGGATACTTGGCACTTCTTATGCCCAAAGCGCTTTGCAGCCGTGAGCCAGCGTTGTGTTTGTACAGCACCTAGCACAATGGGGCCTGGTCCCTGACTGGGGCTCCAAAGTGCTCTGCTAACACAAATAATAATAATGACCCCTCGGAGCAGCCCTACAGGGTGGGAGAATAACTAACCCGTCTGAAATGGGGAGGAGCTGCGACAAGAACTCAGGGGTGTCTGTCGCAGTTTCCCATGCTTGGTGCACTAGGATACAGACCCTGTTCTGACTGCATAAGGCAAAGGTGTGTGTGTATAGCCCACGTGCTCGAGTTCTGTGCATTGGTGGGTTCTATGTGCAAACCTCGTTGCTTCCTGTAGAGATGGTAGCACATGGCATAGGGGCCCTGTCAATAGTCAGCCGCCCCCCTACCCCCCGTGCTGGGTGTCTCTCATTTTCTTGAACTGCTGGTTCCCAGCTTCTTTCTTGGCCCCCTGCTCATCACAGATTCCTAGATTCCAAGGCCAGAAGGGACCATTGTGATCATCTAGTCTGACCCCCTATATGACACAGGCCAGAGAACGGCCCCAAAATAATTCCCAGAGCAAAGCTTTTAGAAAAACATCCCATTTAAAAACTGTCAGTGCTGGAGAATCTACCACAACCCTTGACACGTTATTCGCTCTCACTGTTAAAAATGTACACTTTATTTCCAGTCCGAATGTGTCAGGCGGCCACATGGAGGGAAGCATTGGTGAGGGATGTCCCTTAGCAGAGACGCTTGGGATGGCAGGCTGAGCCAGCAGCCTTGGCCGTAGCAACAGCAATACTGTGGGGCACCACAGGCCGGATGGGAAGGAGGTTGGCTTACCTACAGCAGGCAGAGTCCTCTACAAGATGGGTTGTAGGGAGAGTGGATCTGGGCTCAAGCAACTTTCCTCTCCCCACTGCTTGTCTCCTCTGATTCTTGCCCACACAGACTAGTCTGGTTCACCCTCCAAGGCTGGGAGGTGCTAAGCTAGGAGGGGACTACTTTCATGGGCATCGTCTGTGACTAGTAGCTGTCAGAGTAGCTTCCAGTCGCCAACATGACATGGGATGGGAGCACCCCTGGAGCAGTGTGTGCTGGAGAGAGAGGAGCTGGGAGCATATGGCTGAAGCTCTGGGAACTGGAAGGGCAAGCTCTGAAGGGTTGATGCTAATGACACAGTTGACACGTTTGGACAGAATCTCTTTCTGCAGGGGGTTGTTTGTAATCTTGTTCCGGGTGGCAGAGGCAGTGAGCGAGGCTGCGTTTGTGGGATTTCAATGCTGGCTGGTGGCTCTAGCAGGGTTTCTCAAACTGGAGGTCCCAACCCAAAGGGGGGTCGCAAGACTATTGTAGGGGGGTTGGGAGAGTGGCGACTGCTAGCCGGGCTCCCAGCTCTAAAGGCTGCACTGTTGCTGGCGGCAGTGCAGAAGTAAAGATGTCATGGTTAGTGGGGTGGGGCGGAGGGGCTGATGTCACAGCCTGAAATATTTTCAAAGGCGGTCCCAGCAGAGAACCCCTGCGCTGGAGACTGGAGACTTCTGTTTATCCACCTGACAAGGACAGCAGTGACAGAGCAGGCTTCCCCCACCCATGCATGTGCCAGTGTGCCCCAGGCATGCCCAGCAGGGACCATCTGTAAGGTTGAGAGAGGAGTTTGGTCTCTAGGGCCCATCTCTACTGACCTGGCTCAAAAGGGGGCCAGTGTGTGTTTGTGGTGTGAACACCTCCATTGGGAATGGGGCTGAGAACTTGCTAATCTCATTTCTCACAATCTCAGCCGTCACATCATCACCACTCTTGACCACTGATGTGAGGTGAATGGTGGCAGGGTCCCCTTCCCGTTGCTCTCCTGAACTGTCCACTCCTAGCCTGGTTATCTTTTGAAAATAAAACAGCCAGTCCAATATGGAAGGTTTCCCTCAGTTGCTCTGTGTTGCTCTTGTAGTTGTGGCCTCTGTTCTAACTCATGGCTCTTAATTCCCTGGCACAGAACCGCACCGATCAGCAATGCCAGTACCGGTGGCTGAGGGTGTTGAATCCAGACTTGGTTAAAGGGCCTTGGACCAAGGAAGAGGATCAGAAGGTAACTTGGTGGCAGCGTCACGGTCAGTGGGTTCGTTGCTCTGTGTGGAGGACATGAAAGGCACTGGATTTGCAGTCTGGAAGTCCTTTTACATATAGCCCAAAAAAGCAGCACTCGATACCCTTCTGTGCACTCAGTGAACTGCTTCTAAGCTGCATAATAAGGCATTGTTTTTGACCTGTAAAGCTCTAAATGCCCTGGGATTTGCTCATCTGAAAGACCTCCTCTTTCCCCATACCACACTGCTTGAACAATGATCCAGCAAGGTGTGGACTTGGGGGCTAGCAGTGGGAGAAAAGGATGTATTTGACAGTTGCTACCTCGAGTCATTTTTTTCTGTCTCAGTATCTTCTGATCTACCCTTTCCTATCAAACTCCCCTGCTAACCCCTTGTCTGTGCCTTTCTCACCTCACACTGATTACTGCTGCTTCCTCCTTTCTGTGCACCCTGGTGCTGCCTGTACGCTCCTCCTGCATGTCACTGTGAAAATCTGCTGTCTTTCCTGCATCTGTGACCAGGTCCCTTCACGTTACATTGCATTTCAACTCCTCCTCCCCACTGCTAGGGCCCTCCACTACTGCCAGCATCTCTCCTTTCCTCTTTGGCTGTGACCCTTGGTGTGTCCTAGACTCCGGCGTCTTCACTTACCATGACGTTCCCTTTGTCTCCTTCTGCTGTTGTCTCTACCAGACTGGGTAAATGAAGCTGCTTCACTATGTATACCTGCTTCCTCATGTTCTTCCACCCCCTTTTACATCGCAGCTGATCTCGGCCCCAGCAACTCTGTGGGAGTTGTGACTGCTTGTGCAAGGTGTGTTGCCTGTCTATACGAGATTGTAAGCGATTTGGGGCAGGGACTTGGTCATCAGATGTCTATAAAGCTCCTTGCTTGGCATTATAAAAATAAAAATCTGCCAACAATCTGTCAGCCAAGGAAGACTGGATAAATACAGAAAGTAACCTACATTATTACTAGGTATATAGTGCTCTCAATTTGCACAGCACTTCACAGAGACAATAAAGACTGATTCCTTGCCCCAGAGTGCATAGAATCTAAGGGAGGATCAAAACAACAGACAGATATAACACAGGGCAGGGTGGATGAAGATGAGAAAAACAAGATTGCATGGTCACTTGGGGCTAGCATGGGTGTCTACGTTGGTTTGTTTTAAGTTAACCTAATTTAATTGTGATTAGAGCTCAGGCTGCCCACACTGGCACTGTAGCTGGGTGCAGAGTTTTCAACATGCTCACGTGATTCACATGCTGCGGATATAGTCTCGCTGGACCAGGGAGAGAGCTAGAAAGAGGATGGAGTTTGTCAGTGCAGTCAAGTTTCCCATGGTACAGATGGAAGGAGGAGCCTCGGGACATGTGTCAGCTTGTCACCTGATCAGAAATAGGCACACGGTTTAAAATCTATCACCCACATTTGTACTGTGAAGAGTTCTGCCACACCCAGAGCTCAATTCTCTGCTGCCTTGCCCCGGCATAGTCACTGATGCCCGTACAGAATGGCAGCATTTTACACACACGTGGCACTGGTGTGAATAACAACGCAAGGTGCTGAGTAAAGGAGACTCATGCCCAGGGGTCTGAGTGATGGTTCATGCAGACTCTCCTCTAGACAGAACTCTTCTCACTGTGACATCCATGGGTCCCTGTAGAGACACTGAAGGTGGAAAAAGCAAACCTGAAAACAAGTGCACTCGATATCCATCCATCCATTCATTCACTTCATTTTCCTTTTGTTTAAAGGTAATTGAATTGGTTAAAAAATTTGGCACAAAGCAATGGACACTGATAGCAAAATACCTGAAAGGCAGGCTGGGGAAGCAGTGCCGGGAACGCTGGCACAACCACCTGAACCCCGAGGTGAAGAAGTCCTCGTGGACGGAGGAGGAGGACCGAATCATTTTTGAGGCTCACAAAGTTCTGGGGAACCGCTGGGCTGAGATTGCCAAGCTGCTGCCTGGGAGGTAGGGCCTTTGCCTGTTGTTAATGCCTTAAGAGTCAGATAGGCTGTTGAGATATCTGTATTGAGGGATGCTGAGAATATGGATTCTTAATTTCATCAGGAGCCATCAGCTCTAAAATGCCTGTTGACTGTGGCTGTTCTCTCCAGGACTGACAATGCTGTGAAGAACCACTGGAACTCCACCATCAAACGGAAAGTGGACACAGGAGGTTTCCTCAGTGAAACAAAAGACTCCGAGTCCCTGTACTTGTTGGTGGAGGTGGAGGGCGAAGAAAGCCAAAGTGTCCAGAGTGCCAGGAACCAGGTACAGCACCAAGCAAATCAGCTGGCTGATTAAACCTTGCAGTGGAAGATCTTGCATTTTGGTTGATGGTGAGGTGTGCATTGTTCTGTTAATGCAGATCAGAGACATTCATCCACAGCCATGCTGCCCTTCAGAATGAATGTGCCAAAGCTATGTGCCTGGCTGTGCTGTCTGTACCCACTAGCTTGCCACGCTCTCAACCAGGAATAGAACCCAAGAATCCTGATTCCCAAAACTCTTCTCCTGTCTAGAAAGTAGTTATGTAAGCCACTGGCGCAGTGCATGTTCCATCCTTTGGTGCTGGTCCATATAGAGGATAACAGGCCGGTTCTTTGAGCTCAAGTGGGAGGGGTCTGTGATGTGGATCTGAAGATCCTGGGTGCAAACCCTGCTGATGATGCATGATTGTGTGGGTAGAGGGGTGTTCTTTTTTTTTTTTAACCTCGGAAATTACATACAAAAATCTACATTAAAAGAACATTAAGTCACGCTCTCTAAAGTTAGGAAATGCCTGACGTAAGGGTGCCTGTGTAACCTTAATTCAGTGACTGTGTGTGTGTGTGTGTGTGTGTGTGTGTATGTACACAGTATGGCACAGTCTTTAATTACATGATCACATACTGATTGTTTTACAAGACTCCTTCATTTGGTGAAGAGGACTGTAAGAAGAACAAGGATAATTCTGTTGTGGTTAAGACACTGGACTGGGGCCCAGGGAGCTGGGTTCTATTTCTGGCTCTGCCACAGATTTCCCATATGATGCCAACAAGACTCTAGCACAATGCATACGCACGACGGGGCTGAACTAAGGTTGCACAGGGGACCTCAGTCCTGGCACTACCTAACCTTGGGAGCTTGACTTTTCAACCTTCGCATTCTTTTGATATATGGTTTTTGTGTTTCTGTTTTCAAAGAAAAACCTACACGCTAGCTGGCCTGCTGATACCTTGGAAATAAAGGAGGAAGAAGCCAGTGAGGAGGAAGCAACTGGCTTCCAGGAGCTGCCCTCTGAGCAAGCAGCTGCAACACTGGCAGAGGACAATGCCGAGGGGGCCCCAAAGGACGTGGTGCCTGAAGACGCATCGCCGGACGGCACCTTTCCATACAAATGGGCAGCTGACACTGCCAACTACTTGAGCCTGACTTCGGGACCAGCCTTTACGGAAGCTCTGGATATGATGGAATCGGTAAGAGGGGAGCAATGTCTCATCTCCTAATATACACCTCTGAGAGGGAGGCAAATGGTGTGGTCCAGTCCCGCAGCCCCCGAGTGATCCTTGCTGATGTGTTGGTTTCAGTGGGGCTGCTTGTGTGATTAAAGGCTCCGGGCTTGGGCTCTCTGGCAATTCGTTGTGGGTTCTCACCGCCTGCTTTCAATCCCAAGATGGGACTCCGTGCCTGCACCAGCAAATAAGAACCCCCACCTGCTCTCCTGCAGGGGTTACCTGTAATTAGGGCCCAGGCTCATGGGAACCAGCGAGGCAGGGCGCTCTTCCCCCCGGAGTGACGGGCTGGGGCAGGGTAGGGCATGGTGGGCAGTAGGCAGAGCTGTAGCTCTGTCCCTGTTTCCTAGTCAGAGCAGATGAGCCAGCACAGGGGGCAATACTTCCTGCTGGCATAGGCCAGCCGTAAATCACTACTGTCCAGGAGCAGGGAGGAATTATGACTGTGAGGGGTGTCTCAGAGACCCACTGCCTCCGGGAATGCTTCCAAGTCCCAATCTAGTCCTCAGTTTGTTTCCACCTGAAGTCAATTACACAGCAAAAGCATAAACCTTCCCACAGGAGTGTGATTGACTGGCTAGCCCTGGCCAGCCTGCCTCACAGCCGCTGCACAGAGCATGTCACAGAGGGGGCAGGTTAAAAATATCAATGGGACTTGGCCATCTTGTTTAAAATGGACCCTATTCAGCTTTCCATGCAGCTGGTTTCTCTGACTGACCTTCCCGTTCATGGAGGATGTTAGACTGGGGGGGAACGTGGCCCCATTTGGATCCATACAGATGTGGGGCAAGAAGCGAAGGACTGAATCAGGACTGTCCTTTCCATTGGCAAAGCTGTGTGGGGACCAGGACTGAAGTAGCAGGGAGGAAGCGAGGCAGAATAGAGGGGCATTGACTGAACTTTGTGGAAGAAGCTTGGGCTGAGACTGTCCAAGTGCCTGGGGAGTTTGGGAGTCCATTCCCATTGCATTGAATGGGAATTGGGCTTCCAGATCTCTTACACAGCTTTGAAAATCTCAGCCTTGTAGAGAAACTGTCTGCATTTTCCTAGGCTTGGTCTACACTTAAAAGTTCGGTTGACATAACTGCCACCCCCTGACCAGTTTAGACTCCGTGTTTTCAACAGAAGAATGCCTCTGTTGGCGTAGCTACTGTCCTTCGGGGAGATGGTGTTCCTACACCAATGGGAAAACCCCTTCTGTCTGCGTAGGCTGTGTCTACACCAGAGGTCCCCTTGGGGGACGCGGAAGAACCTTCAGGAAGGTGGGGCTGGAGCCAGCCCCCGTGGGGGGCGGGGAGGGAGCGCCACCCAGCTCTGCCCCCAGGGCCCTGGATGCTGGCCCCGATTGCCGACCCTGGCCAAAGCTCCACTCTCACCCCTGTCCCCAGCTATGGCTCCAACCTCCGCCCCCATACCCCTGCCTGCGCCTCCCGTTGTCTCCTCTCTCCTCCTCCCCCCCCGGCAAGCTGTGGTCCCGCTCCCACTCAGCTCCGGGAGGTGGGGGGGCACGAGGTAAAAAGTTTGGGAACCACTGGTCTACGCTATGGGGTTATGCTGGTGTAGCTCTGGCGACGTAGCTATGCCAGAGTAGTCTCCATAGTATAGACATACCCCTAGTCTCTAGTGCTGATAAGTCTGTTACTGTCATGGACGCTAATTGCAGCCCCAAACTGAAGTCAGTTGTGTGGGATTCATTTGAATTAATTTTTGAGTTTCTTGGCCTTGCTGATCTTAAAATCTATTGCAGGATTCCACTGCCTTCAGAAGGGCCAATGTCGACAGGAGGAGTGCTTTGCCAGTGTAGGAATACCAGCAAAGCGCTCCTCGTTTGAACGCAGCTGATATCGACTTCGCTTATACCGCCCATGCCCCTGAGTGAAACAAACTATCCGGGCAAAAAGACAGCTTGGCCAATATAACTGTGACTACACTAGGGGCTTTTGCTGGCTCAGCTGTGTTGGTCAGGGATCACGCCTCCTCGTGCCCGGGCCGACAGCTCTGCCAGCAGAAGTTTGTAGTGTAGCCCTGACCTTATGTAGCATGTAAATGAAATGTCCCTGCAGGCAACAGAGGGTGCAGTGCTGGCCCTGGGAACTCCAAGGGTCAGATTCTCCATTCTCTTAGTGCAGTTGCTTCGAGCAGTGCGAAGTGGATGTAAAATGCTGCTGTACTGATTTGCACTGGTGTAAAGGACTGCATAGGGTGTGGAAGACAGACTCAGGCCCCACGTTTTTTATAGATCGTATGTTCAGCCTCTGCGGGTCGCTGGAGCCCTTTGCTAGGCCCTGCCTGTGCACTGATCTCTGAGGTCGTGTCCTGTGGCGGCTCAGAACGCTGCTCGTTCTTGGCCATTTCTAACCGTCTCTCATGTCTGGCAGGACCCAGACGGGTGGTGTGACCTGAGTCACTTCGACTTGCCCGAGGATCCAGCCGCTGGCGACAGCAGCAGCAACAGCCCGGTCAGGCAAGCCCCCAGGAAGCCCCCAGCTCCTGTACCCCACGTGACAGAGTATCGCCTGGATGGCCACACCATTTCAGACCTGAGCAAAAGCAGCAAGGGCGAGCTGATCCCCATCTCCCCCCGCTCAGAGGTGAGCTCTGGCACGCCGCCCTCGGTGCTCAAGAGGCAGAAGAAGAGGAAGATCTCCCTCTCGCCCGTCACGGAGAACACCAGCTACTCCTTCATAGACTCCTGTAATAGCATGACGCCCAAGAGCACCCCGGTCAAGACGCTGCCCTTCTCCCCCTCCCAGGTACGTAGCTAGATGGGAATCAGGCAAAGCTCGTTCTGTTGCTGTCTGCTTGGGACACTGTGAGTGAATTAGAGGGTCTGTGCTGGTACTTTATTTATTGGCCATAATGCAGTCGATACTGATCAGCTCCGTTTGCTTAATATTTATCATGCCATTTGCCTTGAAATGGGCACTGCCAGTGTGTAGGATGGCGATGGAATTCTGTTCTCTGCTCATCGCAGTCGTATCTGAGCACCTTCCAGGAGCCCACTGGGCTACGTGACTAGACATCGGGCACAGGTTTCTTCTCTCATCCTCTCCCTGGGGGAGAAGCGGGTGCAGAGGAGTGTCTTGCTTTGGTAGGTTGTGGGTTTTTTTTTTTTAATTCAAGATATATCTGTTGCTTTTTGTTAGAGAAGGCAAGGTCAAAGAAATACCCTTGGATTGGGAAATGGAGAGGTTTGAGATGATCCTTAGTTTTGTGGGGAGTTCATTCCACAGGCTCAGACCAGCCCCCGGAGGACCCTGGCCAGTCTTGCTGCAATTTGTGTAGGGTGCCTGTCTTTCCCCTGCTGAGCCACAGAACTGGGGTTCTCTGGCCACTTGTGGTGATTAGACATGCCGTGGGAGATGGGGCACGTGAATAATGGGGTACACATTCAGCTAAACTGAAACCCAGCCTCCCTTTGTGAGGGGCACAGGACATGCCTGCAGGTAGGTAGGTGGAGGCACACACATCCAGCTCTTCACCCACAGTTAAACTGTGGGTGAGAATTACTGGGGCACTACCCCCACTGCTTAGACGCTGCCCGGCCTATTGCTGGACAGCGGGACCGCCCGCACAGCATCATTGTGGTGTACGCAATGTGTCTCATCCCGATGGGGAGGGGAGTACCCTGAGGGCCGAAGCCATCAAAGAAGCTGCTTCTGTTCAATCCATGTGCTTGTCACCCAGCCAGGTTTAGGGGCAAAAGCTTTGGACCGGTGTTGTAATCCAAGCCCTCTCCTCCTCACCAGATGCTGCGGTAAGGAGAATGCTGTGTGCAGCAAAGACAAGCCCTAACTCAGGTTCTTACTCCAATGTTGGCCCTACCCTGACTCCTCGAGTGTGGTCCCTACCCTGACTCCTCGAGTGTGGTCCCCTTTTACCCAGGCTAGCTGACCCTGAGTTCTGCCAGCACTCATGCTGCTAACACAGCCGCTCAGCAGTGTGTACGCAGGCGTGAGCCGCTGGAGTGCAGAGTCCTCCAGTGCCTTCCCACAGTTCCCTGGGCCATGTTACCTACTCCCTGCTTGTGAACCAGAGGTCACCTACCAGTTCATACAGCCTGGTATGATGTCTGAACCGTACATTTGCTCGCAGCTTGCTGTGCCTGCAACACTTCCATATTTCTACTGCACGTCCACAGCACTTGAACAGGAGAGACTGTGGCCAGATCTTCCCAGCATGCTGCCAGCTGGCCAGAGGCTGACCCATGCTCCTGCTGGACCTCTGCTGTGAGGCCAGCATGAGCCATGAGTTCAAGGCCAGGACCTGAAGTCTACACTTCTGTGATGCAAACCCCTGAGTTAATTTTGCAGTGAAGACATTCCCTTAGGCTGTGAGTTCTTTGGGGCAAGGACTGTTGCTTATTCTGTGTTCCTACAGAGCTTAGCAGAATTGTATTATTGTTTATCATAGCACTGAGGAGTCCCAGTCATAGAGCGGGGCCCCATGGTGCTAGGTGCTGTACGCACACTGAACAACAAGACAGTCCCTGCCCCACAGACCTGGCAGGATAAGACGAGAGACAACAGATGGGGGAGTACCAGGGAACAATGAGGCCAGGTCTGTACTACAAAATTAAGTTGACCTGACTTACGTCGGCATCCAGCCGCTGCAGTAATTACATTGCTTGTGCGTGTCTGTGCTTTGCTACCTGTGTTGGCGGTGCGCGTCCTCCCGAGGAGCACTTGTGTCCATTGTACTGTCAGTGTGGGGCATTGTGGGATGGTTCCTGAAAGCCAGTAACAGTCGACATAAGGAACACAGTGTCTACACAGACACTGCGTTGACCTAACTACATCGACCTTGACTCTGCGCCGCTCGTGGATGTGGAGTTATGAAGTGTAGCTGGGCAGTTACATCAGTGGGAGTGAAATTCAAGTGTAGATACTTCCATAGCTAGGTCGATGTAAACTGCCTTCCGTTGACCTGATGCTGTAGAGTAGACCAGGCCTGAGACAGTACTGGGTAGCATGGCAGGCAGTGGTCTCAGCACACCATCTGCCTAACTGTTGTCGGATTGTATTTTTGGAGGCATCACAGCAAAGGAGAGTTTTAAAGAGGAATGCAGGGGACAATTGGCCTTCAGGCACTACCACACTTTCCATGTTTAACCTCCCCATGCACATCTTGTGTGTGATCGTGCCGCCCTCTGGTCTGTGAGCAGCATAGAGGATAAGAGCCAGTTAGTCCTTTTAGCTTATGTGGATTTTGGTGCAGAACGTCTCATGATCTCTCCCCTCTGATGGCCCCTGATGGGTTTGTTCTCCTCGTCTCTGTACAGTACCGTGGCAATGTTAGAGCCAGTAACCTCAGAGCCCTCCTGGGAGGTAGTTCGGTATCACACATTTTCACAGGCACAGAGATCACGAGCTGCTGTCTCACAGTGAATCTGTGGCAGAGCTGAGACAGAAAGCTGATCTCCCGACTCCCGGGCTCTTCCTCCAAACACAAGGCTGGTCTCCTGCGATGAATGTAACAAAAATAACTCTTGCCCCGAGTGGGGTAAGAGCGTGGGGGCACCTGGAAGGCGTTTTCCTCGCTGGCCTTGTCTTCCCTAGGAATAAAAGCATGCTCTTAATGGGAATTACGAGCATGGGTTAAAATCGTCATGAAGAGGAGGCAGTGTGTGGTTTTAACATGAGTCAACAGGCTGAGTTAGACTATGGCGGAGCGCAAGCTTTACTTGACCTGCTAACTCATGTGAAAACTACAAACTGACTCGTCTTCACTAGGACTTACCTTGTGCTAACTCATGTTAGCCAACACTCGTTTTCCTGTGGTGAAGATGCACCCACTGGAGCCTTGCTAAACACACACATACAGCTTGAACGGCATCAGTACAGTCAAAGCAATACATGCGTGGACGCAGCTGTATTGGTACACTTATATTGGCATATCTATCCCCATAAGCAAAGAGAAATAAGCTGCACTGGTATAAGGCACATTTATACTGGTTATAACTACATCCGTACCAGGTAAAAAAATCACACACTGAACTGACATAGTTATTTTGGTTCAAAAACTGTGTGTGGATCAGGGCAAAGTCCGGGTCTTCTGATCTGTGGAGGGAATATTGTCTGCCATATTGGTAGCAAAAATACATGTAATCAGTCAGTGTGAGAGATCCTCTTTTAAATTCAGTAAAACTAGCATAAGCTAATGGTCAGTGACAGCCTTGAATTTCCCAGGATGTGAAGTGTGTTCTCTGTGTTTCTTTCTTTCCCTCGCTTGGCAGTTCTTAAACTTCTGGACCAAACAGGATACACTGGAGTTGGAGAACCCGTCCCTGACCTCCACTCCTGTGTGCAGTCAGAAGGTGATAGTGACCACCCCGCTGCACAGGGACAAGACTCCGCTGCACCAGAAAAACTCAGCGTAAGTCATCCCCCACTCTCCCAGCCTCTTCCCAGCTTGCATCACATAACAGGGAGGCTAAACCGTCCCAGGAGTGGTGTCCTGTAGCTGTGGCACCCCCACGGGAAGAAAGGGGCTGCAAATAGTGGGCTTTGTCTAATTTTCGAGTCCCACAAGTGTGTTCTGTTTTTCTGGAGGGCTTCTGTATTGTAACATATTTTAATAGTGAATTGTGGGCCGAACCTGCTGGAGCGAAGGTGTCCAACTATAAAGTGGGCTAGAGCATTTAAAGTGAGCAAGACACATTTGTAGACGCTGGGTCTGGAAGGGGAACGTCCCACCAATTAAGCAACGGGATCTGCTCTTGGTGATGAAGTGCCTCTCCCCAAAGCAGTTTCTTCTGAATGCTGCTGGGTGTGTGTCTTGCTCATATGGACCAGAAGGGCATTCAGTTGGAATGGTGAGGTGGGAACCATTTCTATAGTTATGTTCTACCCTTCATCTTCAAAGGCAGGGAAATATTTCACACCTTCCCCAGAGCCACTCCACTGTGGGGAAGGAACACTGGTGGATTAGACCGAGTGCCCAGCTGGTGGATTAGACTGAGTGCCCAGTCCTGGTGCTAGAATGCCTGGCAGAACCTGCTCTGTGTATGCGGGGTTGGAACTTTTGCTTCTGGGTACGTGTCTGTCTGGGGAATGTTACTGCGCTATGGACCTGGCTGCCAAAAGTGCTCTCCAGACCCCTGTAACTCTGCCCCACTGTGTGGTGTCTACAGGTGTATCCCCTGCCTGACAGAGAGTTTGTGAGCATGCTTCCCTCTTAAGCCTTGTCCACCCAGGGTAACGGATGTGCATAGCTGTTCCAGAGTAACTCTCCCACATGGATACTCAATTCCAGATTAAAAGTCACTTTATCCCAGAACAGTAGCATAGCTAGGGGGGGTTCAGGGGAAGCAGCCGCTTCCCCTCAGTACATTTTTCAAAAGCGGCACCTGCCGGGCCGCCGCTGGGGTCCTGTAGGCAAGTGGTGGGGCAGCACGGTCGGACACCGGAGGAGCCATTGGGGGTGGGGGGGGGGGGGGCGGGTGTGGCCAGAGGAGCGAAGGGGTCGGCTCCTCAGCCATCGCAGCCCATGCTCAGCGCGGCCCCAACATCGCCGCCGTGGCCGCCTCCTACGGCGGCTCAGGGCTCGGCGGCCGAGCGCTCCGCAGCTGGCGGGCAGATCCCCTCTCCCCGGCAGAGGGAGCGCGATGGCTGAGGAGCCCGGCCGCTTCGCTCCTCCGGCTGCGCCCGCCCCCCCCCCCACCTCTCTCCCCCTTGCCTGCAGGAGCCCAGCGGCGGCCCGGCAGGCTCCGCTTTTGAAAAAAATGCTGGGCTGCCCGGGCGAGGGAACCAGGAAGCTGCCAGGGAGAGGGGATCTGCCCGCCAGCTGCTGCCCGCCCCACTGCTCCGCTTCCCCCAGCCTCCGGGAGAAGCGAGCAGCACCTGCCCGCCCCCCCTTCCCCCGCGCCCCCCGCCGAGCCTGTCCGAGGGGGGGGTCACAGCATGGCCGGAGGAGCCCGGGGGGGGGGGGCACGGAGCGGCCGGAGGAGGAGCCAAGGGGGGTGCCTTTTTTATGGTTGCTCCTCCTGCACTGAGAAGCTGGCTACGCCACTGTCCCAGAATAATCACTTCACTCACAAAGCAGAGTAATTGTGCCACAATAAAATCACTTTTATTCCAGAAGAGCATCCACACAGGGCAGTTATTCCAGAATAGCTGAATTCTGGCCGAATAGCTGTGCTGGTCAATTTCCCCCATATAGACAGGGCCTTGCCTGCATTACATAGCTGTGTCTGAGCCAGAGCCTTTCCTGCAGCAACGTGCGTTGTTGTGTGCCCAAGACCAGAGTGGGGGGTGGGGATGGGTGGGAGAGGGAAGGGCCGTGGGTGAGGATCTGTGTTTCACCCACCCCGGTGACTGAAGAGTGATTTGGAGATATACTGAATAACCTCTGGCTCTGTCAGAGTGGCATGGGTGGTGCTGCCAGAAGGCATGTCTGCTATTCTGCTCTTTAGCACCTGCTTTTCTCCCCCACCCAAGCCCCTGCAGCACACCCAGCCAGGGAGGTTCACACCATCCTTGCTATTGTGATGTAAGACCCCAGTTCCTGTGTCTGGAGTGGCAGGGTGTTTCTGGAGTGCATGTGCTAGGCTAGGCAGTGCAGCCCTGGGGCTGGAGGGCCAGAGCGTGTGTCCTCTCTTGTGGTGGGAATGCTCGGGGGACACCTGTGTGTCATGTTCTGCTCCTGACCTCCTCTCTCTCCCTCTCTGCTGGCAGGTTTGTCACCCCAGATCAGAAATACGTAACAGACAACACGCCCCACACGCCCACGCCTTTTAAGAACGCCCTGGAAAAGTATGGCGCGATGCGGCCACTGGTGTGTATTGAACCAACATGCATGCCTCGCCTAGCACTGTCCAGTGCTACTCGCTGTGCTCCTGTAGACCCCCAATGACTAGAGCCAGGAAAGACCCCCTGCCTGGCTTCTATCTAAACATTCACCAAAAACTTCTATTCACCCTTGAATATTCTGGCATGATCTGCCAGTGAAAGGGCGCTTGGATATGTGGTGCGAAAGGGCTCATCAGCCAATCTTTGGGCATTTCTGTTTGCATTGTTAACGTTACCAGGGTGCTTGGGTGTTGGCACATTCTTTGGCTGAGATGGGGTGGCCGTGGAGTACACTGTCCTAAAATGGCATGGTGAATATGCTCCCATACGTGACCACTGGACTGAGATACTTTATAAACCCCCTGTGTTCATGCTGCAGCTTTCGGTTCCTTCGTGAGCCTAAAAAGAAACCGACCAAATGAGTTTTCTCTTCTGGGTGTAGCAGTTGTTTGGGACTCCCCATCGAGTGGAGACCTGGTGCCTATTCCAGAATAACCAGTGATGCTGTGTAGACCAGCTGGGAAGTCAGGCTGTGGGTATGGCTCCCCTTGCCTGCCAAACAAGTATATGAGATTCTTGATGCACTTGATCTCCTGAAGCTTCTGCTGTGGGGTCCTGTATCCTCGCTGCATCAAGGGCCTGTGCAGAGGCCGAGCTCTTGTCATTCACACCAAGAAATGAACAATGGCCCTGCAGACTGAGTTGCAGTGGGGGGAGGTCTCCACTGATGACATAATTGCAGCATTAGCACAGGTTCACCTGCACCGTAAATCCAGACATGTAAATGTAGCCTGCACTGTAAACCCTGTGTTATGTTCCTCACCCAATGTCATTCACCCCAGCCGCAGACCCCTCACCTGGAAGAAGACTTGAAGGAAGTGCTCCGGAGCGAAGCTGGCATCGAGTTGATCATAGAGGATGACGTGAAGCCTGACAAACAGAAAAGGAAACAAGGAGTGAGTGTCTCGTCTTACAGCTGCTGCCCCTGCTGTGATCCTGCCCGGTTCCTCGTGCACGGTCGGGCCAGGGCAGTATTGGGTGGGAGAGTCGGAGGAAAGCCCAGGTGCTACAGGGAAGTTGGTGATTTAGTTGCTCGCACCCTTCCCGCTAAGGGCCTGATTCTGCAGAGCACTTGAGCACATGCTTAACTTTTAGCACATGAACAGTCCCGCTGGAGTCAGTGGGCTACTCACATGCTTAAAGTGCTTCTGGATTGTGGCCTAACCTGTCCTGACCCAATGCCCCAGCATAATGCTGGGCATGATGTGCTTCCGGAGTTGTCATCTCTCAGCTCAGACTTAGAACGGAGGTTCTGAGCACTGCAGGGAATAAAGATCCTCAGGCACTTCTCCCAGGGCTTGGAACGTTAGCCCAGGCCTCCTGAGCAAATCCTGTCTTGGCCGGTCCTGTTCTGCTGGCTTTCCTGTCCTAGACTTGCCGGGATTTCTTTTTTAAAATCGGTTGTTCTCCATGCTAGAAATCATACCAATAAAAGCCGTGGCAGAGCGGGTGCCCTCACTTGGGCTGTGATGGTCACAGTAAAGACACAACGTGTTATTTACACTGTCTGTCGATGCCAGACGTGATGTGATTTTCTGCCACCCACATGGCACAGGTACCCCAGCTTGCTCACAACCAACGGCGAGCCCTACGTCTCCGGATCTGTACTCTGCGGCCTGGTCTACACTAACACCCCAATTCGATCTAAGGTACGCAACTTCAGCTACGTGAATAACGTAGCTGAAGTCGACATACCTTAGTTCGAATTTACCGCGGTTCAGACGCGGTCCACACACGGCAGGCAGGCTCCCCCGTCGACTCCGCGGTACTCCTCTCGCTGACGTGGAGTACCGCAGTCGACGGCGAGCACTTCCTGGTTCGAATTATCGCGTCCACACCAGACGCGATAAATCGAACCCGGAAGTTCGATTGCCAGCCGTCGAACTACCGCGGTAGTGTAGACAAGCCCTGCATCTGGGACAATTGGTTTGACTGTTTAAAATACCCTCAGAAGAGAGAGATTTGTTCATTCAAAACGTCTGCCTCCAGGCAGATTGGATGGGGTTGGTAGTGGGACATGGGGGCCTTTTGCTTTTGGGTTGCTGTCCCAATGTAGCCCTAGAGGTGTTGCTGTAAAGGGGCTGGCCTGCATGAAACGCGCTGGTGGGTCTCAGTGGACAGGCAGCCCCACCATGAACTGTCCCACCATGAACCACCCTCTTGGCAGAGAGGCCAAGCAGTGGATGGGACAAAGGGAAGGAGCTCACCACTCAGCACTCTAGAGGTGGCACCCCTGGAATAGGCCTGAGGCCCCATGGTTAGATGGAGCTGGGGAGTTTCTCCCTGCTCTGTAAAGGCAGGTGTTCAGCCGCCAGGGGTTGTGAGTCTCTGGTCTCTTCCACCACAGTGACATTCACAGGAAATGTTTTAATGCCTCCGTGGTCCGCAGCCCTTCACACCCAAACAGTTATGTGTGATGGTGACCCTTCCCTCTCTGTACGGAACTAGAAAATGCTCACCGAGCCCCATTTCCCCCATTGCTATTGCTCTGTCTCCCCTGCAGGCTAGCATTTACGGTTGCTTGCTTTGCTTCTCTTGTGTTTCCCAGCTGCACAGGAGTCCCATCAAGAAGGTCCGGAAGTCTCTCGCCTTGGACATTGTGGATGAGGATGTGAAGCTGACTGTGTCCACCATGCCTAGGTCCATCTGCTTCAAAAGAGCACAGGTCAGGGATGCTCAGATGAGGGTGGGGAGGGAGGGCTGGACACAGATGCTATGAGAAATGTGCTTGCATGATGAGACATGTCTGTGTGAATGTAAAGGAAGACTTGAGACTGGCTGCGAACATCTCTGAAACACAGGAACAATCAGAAAAGTCAGAGGACGGCTATGAAATATGATTGACTATGCTGGATTAACTGGGGCTTAGGTGTGCCAGTGAGATAAACCTGACGATAAGAGGGAAGGACCTGCTAGGAAAACTGCCTCCCCTTTCCTCTTTTCTCCACCCATATGGATGGTGCAGCTTAAACCTGGCTGTCCACTTCCTGCCTCTGTGCTAGGTCATGCACATGGTGCTGAATGTAATGGAGAAGGGGTGTCCTTAACTTAATGTTTTACGTATTGTGCTTTCTGATCCCACTGTAAACCTCTCCTCCCTGAAGAACTGAATATCTGGAACACTAAATGCAACACACAACGAAACGCACCGAAAAGAGCCCATTCTGTGTTGGTTATTCACAGGATCAGATATAAAATAACTGGAGCATTGTGGTGAGAGCGCCTGTCAGACGTGTGGCTCCTTCGTGTATTTAATTAGACTTGTAAAGTTCTTATTCATTTTGGTGTTCTTGTGCCCCATTAAGTTTGATGCAATGATCAACGTTTGATTATGGAGCTTGTTAAAGGGAAATAGATTTGCCAAGATACAGATTTAGGTCCACGTTCAGCTCCTAGCTGAACTTCAGTGGAGTTGCAGCAAGGATGAATTCGGCCCATGTATTTTAAAAACACAACAGTATAGTGCACACAGCAAACAACCTGCTGACTATTATGACAGGGAGAATGATTAATCGAACTCATGCTGTTAATGCTACCTCTCACTGCGCTTGGCTTGGACAGTGAAAATAGATTGGCCGGTTTCATTTTCTGGCTCCCATGTGCTAGCCCAGTGCTGTCATGTTTGGATGGCACAAAGAGCAGGGGAGTTTCTAAATCTACACACACACTTAACCAAATTTGTTAAATGCACGTAATGGAAAGATTTCCGCTCGCTAGGCCTTAGGGTCTGTCTATACTACCTCTGGGAACTAGCCTCCCAGCCTCGGGCCATAGCCTTGCAGTAGGGGGCTCGCTGCTAGCGCATTTAAAAATAGTTGTGGCTTGAGCTGGAGCTCAGATTCTGAACCCTGGGACAGGGAGGCTTTAGAACCCAAGCCACAGTGTCAAAGCCCCGTCTACACAGATGTTTTTAGCATGCCAGCGCAAGCCCCGTTGCACAAGTCTATGGAGCTGGGCTGGGAGGCTCTCTCCCAGGTGCAATATAGGCATGCCCTTGTACACAGACAAGGTGGACAAGGGAATTTCTTTTAATGCAGCATTCCCGACCCAAAAGGGGGTTGCAAGACCATTGTGTGTGTGTGTGGGGGGGGGGGTCTCGAGAGCGGCGGCTGCTGGCCAGGCGCCCAGCTCTGAAGGAAGTGCCACCGCCTGCAGCAGCACAGAAGTAAGGGTGGCATGGTATTGGGGATGGAGGTGTCATCACAACCTGAAATATTTTCAAAGGGGGTCCCAGCAAAAAAAAAGTTTGAGAACCCCTATTTTAATAGACCCACTTCTGCTGGTGGAAGGGACTAGCTTTCGAGCTGCACAGAGCTCTGCGTCAGGTCTGGAAAAAGTAATCGCCTGGTGACACTCTGATTACTTCCCTGCATGTAGAACCTTGCTAGCATCCTTACATGCTGTTTCTAGCACAGTTTAAATGCATGGACAGGAGAATACAGGAACACGAGTGAACGGATCTAGTTAAGTGGCATTTTCCAGTGTAAGGGAGCAAATTAACTTGGTGCGTATGGGTTTTTGTTTTTGTTTTTTTTCCTGCAGCCTGTGAGTTTCCTCTCGAGGTCTCTAAACCTTTCCTCCTCAAGCAGCAAGGACGACAGCGGTTTGCTCAATAGGGGGTTCGTGCAGGTGCAGGTGAAGACCGAGAAGACTTCATCCTCCAGGAAGATCCCAAGCCAATTCAGACCACCCGCTCCGGTAAAATGCCAGCAGTGCCATCCCCCCAAAAGGCATGGAGGTTACAGAAACCCTGTCCCTCCTGTACTGGTGAAAGGGAGATGGTAGCTTGAGTCAGCAGAGAGCACTGTCTCTGGAGAACAACACAACAGCTCAGAATGCTAGTGCCACTCACTGCCCAGGCTTCATATGCTGAGCTTTGCCTTGGTCACTGTGTGTACGCTGCGATTAAAAACCCCACAGCAATGAGTCTCAGAGCCTCGGTCACTGACTCAGGCTCGCAGGGCTCAAGTTGCGGGGCTATAAAACTGCAGTGTAGACGACCTGGGCCAGCCCTGGATGTGCTGTGAAGTGTAGACATACCCTTTCTTCCCCTGAGAGGGCAGGGGATAGGAACAGAGACCCTACCTGGCCTGGGGGAGGAGAGTTAGCTTGCATTGCTGTGCAGTGCCATCTGCTGGGACTTGGAGCTGAAGGGAGCACCATTCTTCCCTCTAAACCAAGATACTCTCTACCTCCTTGTTACCGTGACGCTCATATTCAGCCACTCAGAGCAGTCATTCCCAGAATCACTTGCTCTGGATCTCAGGGCTGGGAAGAGGAGTTCACAAGAGTCAAAACTGAAACAAAATATTTTGATTGACTTGAAACAATCAAAAATCCAGAATTCCGTTTCCTGAAATCTTTGGAAGTTTGGCTTTTCGCCCCAATTCAGGATTCATTGGAGTTGTTCTTTTCTCAAAACCTCTAAAATTGTTGTGGGTTGGAACATCTGTTTTCCAACCAGCTCTATTCATGATCCGGTTCTGGCCTTTGAAGACAGACATGGGGAGTACAAACTGGCTAATCACCATGCTTATGCTGGTGATCCCCTTGGGGCTTCCAGGCTGGGGACCCTGCAGCTCTGTGCCAGAGGAGAATTGCAGCAGTGGAAGGTTATTACATAATAACGTAAAACAAGGCTGTTGGGAAGATGCAAGTTTGATCACACTCTACTCCCCCCAAAGTCTCTAGGCCCTGGCTTTAAGGCGCTAACCGGCTGCCCTGGCTAGTGGGGCATGGGGATGTTTGATGGTAGATGCGGGATATGTGTGGCTGGGAGATGTGATGCTAAGAGGGATCAAGGAAAGGAAGGGGAAAAAAGTCCTAGGAAACCAATGTACTGCAAAGTACACATCAAAACGCTATCAGCTCAACATCTCTCACCATCAGGCCCAAGGCATCTCAGCCTTGCATCCAAAATCAATGGATACTGCTTAAAGAATTCAGCCAAAGTACCTTCTCTGGGGCAGCAGTAGGGATGCTGTGCTATAGTGAATTAGATGTGGGCATTAGCAGTCTGGAGTCCTGCAATCTGCTCCTGGTTCTGCCACTGATTTGCTGGGCAATTTGCTTCCCCCTGTACCCCCACTTCCCTGGAGGTTTTTGTTCTGTTTTCCAAGACACAGTCATATCCTGCTTTGTAAGTGCAAAGCTCAGTGCTCTCCTAACCCTGGAGTTGCTACTGACACCTCTGCAGGAACTGGATTTTCCTGTATCTGTGGCCCAGATATTTCTCTCCAGTGGGAGACTCAGGATAGACCGAGGCAAATGGCTTAGTGAGCTTCAGAAACGGATTAGGCCCGTAGCCATGAGAGATGCACTTCATATCCCGTAGCAAGAGCTCTTGATCTTTGTGCTTTGAGGCCTAAACTGATCACTGGCTGGGGAAGGTAACGTCCCCACCACCGGCTGGTCAGGCACAGCAAGGTACACTCTAGAGAGTTCCCACCTTCCTGCAAACAGCCACTGGCTTCTGTCAGAGCTAGGATAGCAGATTAGATGGGCCATCCATCTATTGCAGTGTGGAGGTTCATTTGTTGGGAATATTATGGGCTGTTCTAACTGCAGGCTTAAATGTCAGCCCTCTAGTGATCTCTAAAAGATATTTGGTTTAATTCTGAGTGATCTGTGAGTGTACGGGGAATAGCAGGAGATGCTTTAACGACTGTGCTGATCGTGAGAGTCCCACATCAGAAAACTTTAGGAGGGAACTCTATGCATGGAACTGGCTGCATGGCAGTACCGTGAGAGCAGCACTGCAGCAGTTAGCATAACCTGCCCTGTCCCCCCACCTCCCGCCTGCCACGTGGCTTGTGGGAGGCAAGCCCTGAGGGAAGAGTTCTGGGTTCTGTTCTTTCTTCAGGAAGTTTTAAGCATACATTGTTTCCATAGCACCAGCAGCGTGATGGGGCTTTCCAAACGGGTATTAATAGGGCCTACCAAATTCACAATCCATTTTGGTCAATTTCACGGTCATAGTATTTTAAAAATCATAAATTTCATGATTTCAGCTATTTAAATCTGAAATTTCACAGTGTTGTAATTGTAAGGGTCCTGACACAAAAAGGAGTTGCGGGTGGGGGGTCCTCAAGGTTATTGTGGGAGGGTTGTGGTACTGCTACACTTATTTCTGCGCTGCTGCTGGTGGCGGCGCTGCCTTCAGAGCTGGGCAGTTGGAGAGCGGCGGCTGCTGGCCGGGATCCCAGTTCTGAAGGCAGAGCCACCGGCAGCAGCAGTGCAGAAGTAACGGTGGCAAGGTATGGTATTGCCACCCTTACTTCTGCACTGCTGGTGGCGGGGCAGTGCCTTCAGAGCTGGGTGCCTGGCCAACAGTCGCCGCTTTCCAGCCGCCCAGCTCTGAAGGCAACGCAGAAGTAAGGGTGTCAATACTGTGACCCCCCCCCCCAATAACCTTGTGACCCCCCTGCAACTCCCTTTTGGGTCAGGACCGCCAATTTGAGAAATGCAGGTCTCCCCCATGAAATCTGTATAGTATAGGGTAAAAGCGCACACAAGACCAGATTTCATGGGGGGAGACCAGATTTCACGGTCCATTACATGTTTTTCCTGGCCAGGAATTTGGAAGGACCCTAGGTATTAGCTAACTATTCCAGGGTGTGGGAGGGAGAGGAGCTGAGCCATGTGCTGGCATGGGTGGACTGAGCTGTGACGTAGGTTGTGGGGCCAGGGGGTGACCCTTGTGCGTTGTGAGAGGCGGAAACAGTCCCAGGTGAGGGGAAGCAGCCAAGTGGGAATTGTTCCTGTGCTCGGACTGTGGTGAAGGCAGGCAGGCAGACAGACTCTTACTGCTTAGACCCAGTTGTTTGCCATTTCTGTGCTTCATTTTCTCTTTATGAAACTTTATTTGAAAATAAACTTAAGCACAAAATGTCTGCTCTTCATCGGTGACGCCCCCCTGGACGCTGCTGGGCAAGCAGGTACCCTGCTGTCCCTAGTGTAGTGTGACTAAGGCGCAGGAATTTAGGGAGAAATTCCTCTGTCTGGGAGCTTTCAGGGGGTCTCAAAGCACCTTAAACACTAAGCTTTATGATCACTTTATGATGCTCCGCACTACATTTCCAGGGGGGCGCTGGAATCTTGCCCCAGTTCTTTAGCGAGAGAGAGAAGCAGGGGTCTCGCCTATGCCAGCAATTTTCTTAATTTTACCACCATTGCATCCCTACCTCTGCAGTCCCACCAGTAGTAGCAACAGCAGACCACCATTACTTGTGTTCCCGTAGGACCCAGGAGCCTCCGTTCTGGACCCAGGCCCCCACTGCGCCAGGCGCTGTACAGACACCGAACTAAAAGAGGGACTCTGCCCCAAAGGGCTTCCAGTCAAAGTGTCATCTAGGCCTGTTCTGAGCAGGGCCGGATAACTCAGTGACTTAAGATGTATGAAGGCTCCCGCAGTTGGAGGTGCAATGGTGGGAAGCTGCTAGCGTAGGCACAGCCAGAGTGACCAAACGTATGCCCAGTTGCAGAGGCGACTGGGCTCTTGTCTAGCTGACAGTGAGCAAGGGGTAGTTTAAAGACCTTTGCTTGCTCCCCTTTTTCTTTTCTGCCAGTGCCCAGCCAGCTTTGGAGGGACTGTTAATGGCTATACATTTGGCTGACATCAGTTCTAAACAAATTACCCCTTTCTGGAGGGTGCCCGTTAGATGGCATCTCTCTGAAGAGTACGTACTTCTGTCCCTGGACATGTTTCATTAGACAACCTGGCAAACCTTTACCAGCCCCCACTTGGCATTATCTAGCGACGGGAGCCAGGACTTCTGGGTTCAGCTCACGATTCTGCCACTGTCGATCTTGGGGCAAGTGACTGAACCTCTCCCATCTGTACAATGGGACTATACTATTGACTCATCTCACGGGGGCACAGCTTAGTGTTTAAGGTGCTTTGAGATCCCCTGAAAGCTCCCAGAAGCGCAAGTGCAAGTGATTAACTTCTCAACCCTGCTTCTTACCTCTGACTCTTTGTCTCCAGCTAGACGTCAGCCAGAAGGGATAACTTTCTTCTCAGATGTTTGTAATTGGATTAGATCTGTTTGTTGTAAAAGCTTTTTTGTGTGATGAATGAACAGTCCTTAATCGCAGCAAATCAACCCCCTTCCACCCCAAATAAACCCCCACTTGCAGTTAATTTGTCCATTTTATAAACCACTTCTCCCAGCGTGGTGTGGGAGTGCATTGCTCTCGCCACTGACAGCTGCATAAATAACTTCTGGCTAAAGATTTGAAGGTGCAGAAAGGAATAAAATGTCTTGAAAGCATGGGAGGGCTGGAGGGAGGAGTGAGCCCCTGCATGGGTATTGTGGAATCCCAAAGAGAGAGATGACATCTGCAGTATTGGGCTCTTGGGGGTTACTTCAGTGCTCTCCTTGGAGTCGCTAGCAGTAAGAGATAATGTGATTAGGAAATTAAGTAAAATGACTTGCTGGAACTAAATTAGCCCCACATAAATGCACTGACAGCTGAGCCATAGCTGGATGATGAGCAGCTGTTGGTGCTGCAGTGGCTGCTTTGCTGTTAAGAAATGCAGTCCTCATGGGGCCTGATTCTCTGTTGGTTTTTCCAGTGTAAAGGGGCTGTAAAGCATATGGCTCAGCTACCAGGGAATTCCTGTGGTCTAGAGGGGGAGTCCCTGTGTAGCACAGAGCAAACATTAGCTCCATGCCACTCACTGGCAGACATCTGCGTAAGGGGCATGACTGACACCTCTGCATTCTGCCTGTTTCTGGATGCTGCAACAGCCTCCTGGGTCTATCTGCAGCTGAGCCCAAGTTAGGGCAGCCCTCAGACTCCTCTAACATGTGCTGCAGCCTTTGGATTGCCCAAGAGTAGAGGATGTGAAGCCCCATTCTCCTTCTCCTCCTTGGGTCCCGCACTGAGCAAAGTTCAAGCACCCTGGAGAATCGGCCCCTGTGTACTTGGAAGATGCAAGCACGACTTCCCCTGAGTCTCTATCCTCTAATCTTTTACTGAGGGCCATTGGGCTGTGCCTGGGACTGGAACACAGGTGCCGCTGTGGTCAGATCCCCACTGGGCTCCCAACTTGCTCTGTGATCTGGGGCCAGTCACTGAACCTGGCTCCTTCCGAGGCGCAGAGCGGCACTGCTCCCATGGGAGCTCAGCTCCTCGGGCCCTTTGAAAATCGGGCTGCTGACTCCCGTATCTGCTCCCCCTCCATCAAGTGGGGATTATAATACTGGGATTCCTTTACCCCTGGGTGGGGGGGGTGGGGGTGGGGGTTGTAAGGCTGTCAGTTAGCTTTGGGCGGCGTGCTTTGAAGGGCTGGGTTCTTGTTCAGAGCATCTATAGCAATCCAAATCTTAATCTACAAGCGTGTTTTAAAATCTCTCTCTCTTCTCCCCCATCCACGCTAGATGTCCAGTGCATGGAAAGTAGTGGCTTGCGGTGGAACCCGAGACCAGCTCATCATGCAAGAGAAAGCTCGGCAGATCTTAGGTGCATTAAAACAGAGCCACACGTCAAGGACATTGATCTTATCATGAAGGATTGTTGGTTTTTCTCTGCTTTACGATTTTTTTTTTAAGTAAAGGAGGGGGAAAAAGAACACGCAGAAGAATTCTCTTTGGCAAAGACACTGTTTATTTTTCCTTCTCTGAACTCCATGTTCCCTGCTAGATCCATATTTTAATAAATTGTGCTAAATACTGGATGATAAGTGGGATGTAAGTTTTGGAATTCTTTGTGGAAAACTTAATCGGGGGGGGGGGGGTTAGGGAAAAACCCCCCCCCCCCCCACGAGAAAGATACCCCCTCCTCGTATTCTTCTCCAGAGGTAGAAATAAGCTGTCCATACACCACCCCTTTCTGCCATGCCCTCTGAAATGGACACGAGGCATTTACCTAACCTAGGTGAAGATGTTGCTGTGCAGAAAATAGACTGAGTTGGATTCTGCTCTGGCTTCTTGGGAGCAACGTGTAAGGTCCTTGCACATTTCACCTTGCACCTCCTGGCTTTCCTTGGATGAGAGTGTTCTCCATCGTCACAGGTGATGGGGGTGACAGAGGCCAGCAGAAGAAAGGATGTCGGAGGGGGCATGTCTTTCAGGATGGTTTGATTCTAATTTTGAACTAGCAGCTTTCTTCCCATCTGACCTTAGGAGAATCATTCCTACAGACGTGTGATACATACGTTATATAGGAGCAGCGGGCTGGGCCAAAACCTCTCCCCTGGGAGAGTGCTGGGGCACTGTTTACACTGGCACTTTACAGCGCTGTAACTTGCTGCGCTCAGGGGTGTGTTTTTTCATACCCCAGAGCGAGAGCGCTCCCGCGGCAGCGCTTTGAAGTTTTGAGTGTAGCCACGGTCCTAGAAACAACCAAGCTACGGTGGGCAGCGAATGATGTCCACAGACTCACCAGATACTCACTGGGGGCCTGATTCAGCAAAGCAGTTAAGCTCATTCTTAAGGCTCATTGACTTCAATGGAACATAAACACAGTCTTAATTGCTTTGCTGAATCAAGGCCCCAGTGATTTAGCTCAGTGGTGATATCTCACTTGCAGAAGATGAGGGAAGGGTATCACTTGCAGAGAGGGGAGTGTGAGGATAGCTTTGTGTTAAGCTGCAGGACAGAGGCAGGAAATCTTGCACAAGTGAGAACTGAACCCACAATAGTCTGGTGTGATTTGTAGGCAAATTGCTGGACCTCTCTGCCTCAGTTTTCCTAGCCGCATAAAGGGGGATGATCACTTCCTGCATCCCAGGCATGGAGATTTAAATGCTTTGTCCACAGTAGGTGCGTGAGCTTCTGGAGAAAGCCTTCTACTTCATTAGTGGCTGTGCAAAGTGCCCCAGTGACCTGTGAAATAATATAGATATATCCGTGCCCCGAGCTTCGTGTGTTTAGTACAAAATTAGCCACAGGCATGAAAACAGCATCTGCGATTATGGGTCACATTTACAAAGATCTTCAGCCCTCCAGCTTCTGTTTATAAACTGGTTGCTGTGTTGCGCAGGAAGAAATGGCCACACACCCACAGACACCCACCCACTCCCCCTCCATAGCATAGTATGACACAATGAGGGGTGTTATTGGTCTTGAGCATCTGGTGTTAACCACTTGCAATGGAGAGTGGAGTTCTGACTCACTCCTGAACTTGTGGTTCTGGATGGTCACTTCATTTACCCTGGCCTAATGTCGTGTGCCGTGGTGCAGTTTTGACTTTGCTGCAGGGTGTGGGAAAGCTGCTGTGTGTCACCTCCTTCACTGTATCTGTCCTTTCAATAAGTAGAGGTCTTTAGTCTCCAAGGCTAACCAGTTCAGCCCCCCTCACCACCCTGCACTTGAAAAGATAGGGTGGCAAGGGAGAATGTAAACTTTCTCTTCTGCCTTGTCTACACTGTAACTATACCAAGGTAGTTAAAGGATAGGTGCAGGAAGGGAAATAACTTACACCCATCCCTGATCTAAATTTTGGCCCAAACACGAGTTGACAGAATCACTGTAACACTGAATCCAGGTTGGTCTTATTTACAGAAGATGCTTGAAACCTCTGTTTGACCAGCGCTGTGTGGGCTAATCCAAAACACAGCTATGCTTTAATCTACAGAACCTCAGTAACTCAGCTGTGCTGGAGTAGCCAGCCTTTACCCCACACCTAAAACTAAATACTGTCAAAAGTACAAGATGATGTAGACTCTGAGTCAGACCTCAGACCTGGCCCATCTTTCCAGTAACAGTCCTAAGCCCTCGACACTAGAACAAGAGGTCGGGTGTGAAAATGTACTAAGTAATATTCCCTAATCGTCACTCTGCACCCAGTGTAGATTCAGTTGTACACCTTAAAAAGGGGCTAGCTGCTCATGAATAATTCTGGTTTCCTCTTCACATTCAGCCATGGCTAGCTAACCGCGTATTTAAAGGTTTAAACGACACTAGGAGCACAGTGAAAGCGACTGAGCACGGGTGTAAACGTGTTGGCTATTGCCTAGTCTAAGCGGCCCATGTCCACAACAGGACTTGAGTGTCGCAATTCCTAATTTTGAGGCTCCCAGAAAATCACTGGAACAACAATGGGATCCTGAGTTAGATGCCCAGGCTCCCTATACAATGAATGGAGGGAGAGAGAGAGGTTTCTGGCAAGGCAATCTACAAAAGGCAGCATCCTTGCGGAGCTGCCGGCGAGAGGGGGATTCACCCCACTCTCAGAGTTTGGGGTCTAAGTCCCCACTGCAGGGAATTATCTATCTGCGTACGATCCCCACCTGGGACCCAGCTGCCTGGAGGCAGGTGGCTTAAGCAGCTATGCTGGTTCTAGAGCGAATGAGTTAGGCGGGTGTTTGATGCCTCACAAAATGGCTGCTGGTGGGAACAGGCCTCCCTCAGAACCTTTAGGCCAGTGCTCAGGTTACTCGCCCAGGCTGTGGGAACCCTGGCTCGGATCCTCCCTCTGCCTGATGAGTTGAAGGGATTTGATCAGGGATCTGCCACTGCTCAGTGGAGTGTACTAACCCCTGGGCTAGAGCGTGAGTCTCAGGCTGTCTCCTCTGGCCCAATTAATATTTCATTGTTCAGTTGAAAGTGAAACAGCTTCACCAAGAGAGATTGAGAGACTCTCCCATAGCCTGGCAGGAGCACCCTGTTCAAATGCCTTCTTGTCAGGCAAAGCAGGGATCTGAACCTGGCTCTCTCTAACGACTGGGCTAAAGGTTAGGAGGGAGTCGCGGTTTTGTGTGGAGCTGGCCAGCCTCTGAGCACGCCTGCTGGCGCGATAGGCATTCTGCCTGTTGCCCCCAGGTTGTGGACTGCTCTGGGGCTTAGGCGGGAGAGAGGGGGCTGGATGCCTAAACGGAGGCAGCAGTGTGCATGCCTGGAGTTGGAAACATAGGTGTCTAGGAAACTTTTACAGTGGAAATGTAGGTGCTGAGTGAGTTTAGGGACCTATGTGGTTAGGCAGCAGCCAAGAGGAAGACCAGCTTCCGCTGCAGAGTCTAAAGGGCATTGGAGAGACAAGGAGCCCACTTCTGCAACTCCCAATGGGCATGGGAGAGACCAAACCTGCGTGTGCTGCACATGCAGCTGTTTGGCTGAAACACAAACCATTTCTCCTCAGAATCCCACTTCCCAAAGAGGGACCACAAATCCCTATTGCAGGAGGTTTGTCCCTATTGCAGCAGCATTATCATTTAACCTGGGTTCCTGGCCTGAGGTTTTGGTCTATAGGTGCAGGGAGGGCAGGCAGTCTGTACTCCGTTGTGGGGAAAACCAGCAGAGGAGGATGAAAAATGGAGAAGATTTTGGAGCAGGGGGACAAGGTCTTTTTGAGTGATATCCCGGCTCTGTGTAAGCCAACAGCAAAACTCCCAATGGACTGGATCGCACCCTTGGCTTTTAATTTAGTCCAACCTCTGGAGCATGTGGCTGATTTAAAGGTGCTTTGGCTCTGTCTAGTAAGTAAAAGAAGGGTGAAAACTTTCCCAGCGGTGGGAGTCACAGGTGGCCTGCCCCTTTAAGAGCCAGGGACCCTGGAGCCAATTAACCTGCCCTTGCTACACCTGTGCAGGGTGTGGGACAGAAGCCGCAGGAGGGGAAATACCTAGGGAAAGCTGCTAGAAGTGGATGGATGGACCAGCTGAGGAAAAGAGCCAGGGGAAGTGTCCTCTGCTCCACCCTGAGGAGAGAGGGTGGCCAGAGAGGGCAATTAGCCTAAGGATTTACAGCTGCGGGGGAGCTGGTTGAAGAGGAGGAAAGCCCAGCAATCCAGACTGGCTGTGGGGGAGGAGAGCAGACAGGCTACTTCAGTGTGAAACAAAAAGCTGGGCTGGTGCTGCTAAGTGGCTGAGGCCTGCTCCGTGCCCTGGCTGGTTGGGTTGATTGGTGTGTGCAGGAGCTGGCCTTAGACTGTGCAGGCTGTTCTTGCTGGGAGCCTGACTGCCGGAAAGGGGGTTGAAGGCTGAGCCTAGCAGGGGAGAGGACTCTTTCATGTTGATGTTTTTGGACTTGGACTAACGGGATCTGTTACCCAGAAGTGGTTAAAGGCTTTGATGACACTTGGCCAGAGGGCAAGACACCTCTATGGTGGAAGTAGGCTGAAGATTGCTGTGGGGAAACTGAGGCAGAGCAACTGCAATGCCACATCATGCTACATGGAGATGCTCTGGGATGGTGAGTTGCATATTGGGGTAATGCCCCCCCCCATACCCTTCTGCTCTGGGGACTGGATGGCCCCTCACTTGCGTATGATAGGTTGTTTCAGGAAAGGAAAACAGAGGCATTCCCTAACTGCTCATGGGAACACATAGAACGGGGGTTGGGGACAGGCAGACAGTGTGTTCTCCAAACGCCTGTCTCTGGTGCCAGGGGATCCCCTAGCTGGGTGACCTGCAAAACAAAATGCTGAATTGCTTTTCCTTTCCCAGAATGATGTGAGCCAAGGGCCCTCCCCAGGGGCTGCAGCCATTGGCCAGAGTGTAAATCCGTGCAGAATCTGGGCTCACATGTTTTGGAGCTGGCCCTGCATTTAAAGGATTGTGAGCCTGAAAAGTATTAAATGCCATTTCTAATACCATCAATCCCCGTGTAGCTCGGTGTGCTGCCAAGTGTTTATTGCTTATTAAAGAAGATCTAGTGCCAGACAAATTCTGGGGAAAATGAGCAAGCACAGGCGGGTTAATGATGAAAAGACAATTAACTTTTAATTGGAAAGTGGAGATGTCTCTTGTGTTTAATACACACTGGGCTCTGGCTCCAAGCTGATGCCTATGGAGTCGGATCGATACAAGCCTAGCTTCTCACTTGTAGGTGGCTATTGCTGCAGAGGTCCGGGTCAGTAAACAATGCTAGGGAATAGAGGGGGTTGGGAGAAAACTGGGCCTCTTACCAAGATTGCTCTGTGCAGGTTTGGGGGCTCCTGCAATGTGTGTGTTTGGGTCCTCAGCTGCAAGATGTGAGGAACTTACACGTGACCAGAGAGGCATGAAGTGTGTGTCTGGGAGGATTCAGCCCCATGCATGGGGGTGAAGTGAGGATGCCCAGGACTGGAGGTGAGCAGTCAGCTGCTCTCTGGTATATGAGCCAGGGGCTCCCATGGCTGCTCCGCACCTTGTAGCAATTCTATTGTGAGCTGGTTGCTGTGTGGCTTGAAATCTTGTGTTGCACGGAAAGTGTCTCTGTGGTCGTGTTTGTTTTGCATTCTTACAGCTCCATGAGGGGGTGGCAGTATTGCCCCCTAGAATGGTTATCAAACACAGACCTCCTCAGTGGTACCTATGCCTCCTGCACAGGGCTGAATTTCACCCACTGAATTTTTCACTCAAAAACCAGCCTCTGGCTAGTGAAACACCAGCATTTCCCAGACTGCCAGGGCTACAGGAGGCTTGGACACGGCAATCGAACAGGAAAACTGTTTGTGTGAAATGTAACAGAAAAGTTCCCCTCTGTTTTGCCAGTTTTTTTATGGTAGCTCCTTGTGCTGCAAATTTTCTTTGAAAAGGAGCCCTGTCTCAAGCCATGTTTATTTCCCACCCCAAATATTTGCAATCCCAGATACCCCAGAGTGCATCCAGAACCACTTGTGTCTTGTGAATGGCACCATTTTACTGATCATGCCAGGCTTGGGACACTGTCACTGCTACCAAAGTCACCTGTGGCTGAAAATGCAACATTTCAGCCCAAAATAAGAGACCAGGGTATGTGTCTAGTGACCATTGTGTCACTTTGGAAGCGAAACTAAACTGAATTAAGGCCACTTTAATTCATGAAGAGCACCCACGCAGGGATTTAATGCAGTTTAACTAATCTACTTTGAATTTGCACTTTAAAGGTAATCCAGATTAATTTTTCCAACTGTCTGTCTGTGTAGACCATCCTAATTTACCTCCATCCCAAGAAGGGATAACTTGTCCTGCACTGATATAGCAATTCAATTGAATTTCTAGCTTTGCCACAGACATCCTGGACAAGTCTCTTAAATGCTCTGTGCCTCAGTTTCTCTATCTGTAACATGGGGATAAGAAGATTTCTTTTCCCCCTCCCCTATGGCTGTTTTGTGTATTTTAGATTGTAAACTACTTAAGGTAGGAGCTAAATCTCTTTATAAGGGTACGTACAGAGCCTAGCACAACGGGGCCCTGATTTTGGTTGGTCAAACTGTGGTGTGTGTCAGTTTTGCCAGCTTGCCTGCACTAGGGGTTCACACCGGTAGCAGTCCAGCAATGGCAATAATTAGGTCAAATCCCTCTGTGTAGACACAACCATGGTCTCCACTGGGGTTTATATCAATCCAGCTCACCAATGGCTGAAATCGGGGCAAATTCCTAATGCTGGCAAGGTATAAGTGCCTGTTTATTCCAGAAAACCCCATTAACCAACCCCACACGCAAACCCCTTGCTGACCCTTTGGCCTGTAATGGAAATAAAACCAATCCCGTTCCCTCAAACACAGAGCCAAGCTTAAAATAAATCCTCCATAGAAACAATTCAAACACAGAAAAGTAAACGATGAAATACACACAGTCATCAAAGAGTTTTCTTTCCTGCCAAACCGTCCTGGCCTTCTGAGCCGGAACTGCAGGAGTGACAGCCGCAAGACTAGGCACTACCGTTCTGAGTCCGCCCTCGCCTACGCTGGAAGGAGCTGGCCTGCTTGGCTTGCTTTTTGAGCACGTCAAGCCCCTGTTCTCTTGGAAGTAGTGTAGCTCGACTGATGAATGTTATGGTCAGCTGGGTGTGGGCAGGGGGAGGGAACTGAAGGGTGGACAGGGAGGGACTAAGGTGACATCAAAGAAACCAGGCCGTTGTGTGAAATGCTCCCAGTGTTGATACCCGTGATCGTCCCAGGAATTTAAACATGATGGCCAAGATCTACCAAGTGGCTAGTAATCTCTGGGTGTCCAACGGGAGTCACCGTAAAGGGGGCTGATTTCCAGAGAAATCAGCTCTTTCTGTCAACAAGGCCCCTTTGCCGGTATCTCCAGCCGGTATCTCCAGCCAGCATCCTGAAATCTGAACGTGGGAAGCTAGACTTCAAGGAGCACCATCTTTTAAAAGGCAATGAATCCCCTTATTCTCCATGCTGATTTCTGAGCCTTTGGGGGGAGAGGGGGACTGTTCTCCCCCTCCCCCCTGTTTGTGTGAGATCATTTCAGAGTGAAAATTCCAACTTAACCCTCCCCCGGGCTATCCCTGGAGCTTTGAAAAAGGATACCCCCCCTTTGCTCAGCCCCAGAGTTGGGAGGAATGTACCATTACATCTTCCTCCAATTCCCTCCCTTACCACCACCCTCCCATGCCCCCCAGTGGAGTGTCTTGTCCCCAAACTCCCTCTCTGCTCCCCACAGTGTGTCCTGCCTCCAATTACTCCCCTATAGTTTCTATGCCCCAGTCTCTTTCCCTCAGTCTCCCTCCACATTCCCCTGCCACCCTCTCTGTTCCCTCAGAGTTCTCTGGTCCTCCACAAGCTTCTGCCCCCTGAGCTATATGTCCAAGCCAGAAGGTGCAGTGGGTTGCTATCTTCTCTGAAGGCAGCCTGGATTCAAATTCATGGGAACAATGGGAGGCGGTGGCCATTGTGACTAGGGGCGTGATGGTAGGGGATGTTGGGGAAATGGCAGTAAGCCTTATTGGAGGAAGACAATTGCCCAGGCTTATCATGTCCTGGGGACAGCCATGCCAGATGCCTGGCCAAGGCGCTGGAACATCCAAAGAGGAGTCTCTACAGCCCCAGGATTTACAGTTTGCTCCATGCACAATGGAGCAGGACTTTGAGAGTTTAGACCTTCTCTGGGCCTCATTCTAGCCATCAGTAACCCCTAGTGTGGATAAGCAAGGCCTGTTTGCTCCAGCCTGCTTTCATGCAAGGGACAACGGCACTTGGGCGAATACCTGCTTTGCTTGTCTACAATACACGTTTGCACCATTTCAACTGGTGCTGCTTGAGAAGATGTGCTCTATGAACTTCATGGTTGTAACGATCCCTGCATGTGCCAGTGACTCCATGCATTTAGCTGGAGGCCACATTGTGAAAACCAGCCCTTCCTGCTATACGAGGACTATGTATAACTTGTGCTAAAACCATTGTGCATAAGTACAGCTGAATTAGTCTCCCTCTACAGGAGTCTCTTTGCTTTTCCCTTGCTGCTCTTATTTTACAAGTGAAGATTCACAGGCTGGCTTTCTTCTTGCCCAGTATATTTAACTATCTCTGAGCTTGCTGTGTTCTTTAGCAGTTGGTCCTGGTTAGAAATTACAACCGGCTCTGCTAAGAAGTTCTAGGAATTGTCTTCCAGTGTGCATGTTTTGATAATACATTGAACCTTTTCCAGCCTCTGGCATGTGTGGTTTTCTTTCTCTCTTCTCCCCCCCTCCTCCCCCCCCCGCCACTGTTAAACTAATCAATTTCTCTTGTCCCGTTTCTGACTGAATAGAAAATTTGACTAATGCCATGAATGTAATTGTGCAAAAATCTCCAGCTTCTGCTGCTATTTAATGAACCCGGCCAGAGGTGGCAGATCCATGGCTGATGAGGGTTTAGTTTCTCTCATGGCTGCTGATTCTTTTTTTAAATAGATTTTCATTTAAAACCAAAATTAAATTTCTAGCCCTCTTCTTTGTGAATGCGAGGTTGTGTGACCTGAGACAGCTGCTACTGAGCTTCAGACACACTCAGACAATACTGCTGAAAGGTGCTAATCAATCTATTCCTCTCTAGAACTCTGGTTGAATTGTAACAAATTCAAGTGCCAGCACAGTTAACTTTGTCACTGTTGATCATAGTAAATAGAGACTTCTGCTGTGGTTGGATGTCCAGGAAGCCCCAGAGGAACCAACCTGAAACATTTGAGACCAAAAATTCCAGTATCACCAACCTCAAATGTTGAAAAATCATGAGTCCAGGCCCCAAAATGGCATGAGATTTAAAAACTAATTAGTTATGTTAAAACAGTGAAATGCAAGGTTTTGTTTGCCTTTAGTCACATTTTCAAACTTTACTCTGCAACCCTAAGAGCTAGAAACTTTTTTTTTTTTATTAAATGGAAGCAGAGACTCACGTGATCACTTGAGTCCAGGAACTGGGGATTCAAGTATAACATAAAATATTGCAAAACTCACAATAAAATGATGAGCGCTCGCAATGCTGTGACTTCAGTTCCCTATCCTAAGAAGCCCACACTTACCTAGCACAGACACAGTCTGGGTGCATGGTGAGCAAAGGCCTTCTCTATGCTCGGGAATGGCCCTGACCAGCCATCGGTTGCCAGCAGTTGGGGTACTTGCCCCAGTCGTACAGCATCTAGACAAAGGCAAGCATGGTTTGTACTGATCAGGCTAAACACTGATGATCTCAATTGGTGCAACCCCTGCATGCCTTTATCTTCATAGAGGGGCCAGTGTTGATTAAGCAACATGGATTGCTGGCTCCTGCTGGTGGAGAAATGGCTACTGAATAGAAAAGGCCAAAGTGTGGCCATGTCGAAAGCCTGAGTGCTGGCCCCGAGAGCCAGAACAGCCTCCGTCACTCTGCTACTGAGCTAGGAAACAAGTAGCAGGAGGTAACCGTGTTAGGCTGTATCCATAAACAACAAGTCCGGTGGCACCTTTAAAGACTAACAGATTTATTTGGGCATAAGCTTTTGTGGGTAAAAAAACTCACTTCTTCAGATGCAAGTGGGTTTTTTTTTTTTTTTTACCCATGAAAGCTTATGCCCAAATAAATCCGTTACGCTACTTGTTTCCTTGAAGACTAACAAAGCCAATGATTGTAAAAGACACCGCTAAGTAGGCTGCAAAATCTGCTCTCCTAGCAAGGGCAATATCTCAAGCAACGTGCATACGTCCTGCAGCAACAGCAGCTACTGGTTAATGGTAGTTATGCTGTTCCTCTGGTGTGTTTTGTGTCAATGGTCCAGAAATAATGCTCAGTCCTGGCCTACGCTCGGCTTTCCCTCTCAAGCTCCCTCTGCAGCAGCTCCTCAGGTGCCCTGTTTGGGAGCCCAAGTGCTAACATCATGTTGTCTAGACCCTCCTTTGAGCAGAGTTTGGTGATGTGCTGGTTAAAAAGCCAGCAGTGCCCAGTCTAAGCAAATGCTAGCGCTGCTGGTGGCAGTGCACAGCCGCTAGCAATGGTGGGAAATGTGAGTGGTGGGAAAGGCTGAGGGTGGACAGGGCCAAGAAAATCAGAGTTGGTGAAAGGGTTGGTACAGGTGACACGCCAGTGCAGGGAGTGTGGCTGAGAAGGGGAATAACTTAGGCCCAGATCCTCAAAGGTATTAAAGAACTAAGCACCTAACTCCCAAATCAGTGTGGATGTTTGAATTTGCTTAAATACCGCTGAGGGTCTGGGCCTTCCACCCTAAGGAAGCAGGAACAAAGGGGGCTATTTTACACCTTCATAAATGCTCCCCTTCACTCCAACACCTCTGCATTTCCCATTTTCCCCTCCCGTCTAAGTTATGTTCCTCTAGAAGTACCAAGCCAACCCCCTGGCTCTAACAAGCCCCTGGATCAGTACTGGGGCTGCAGCAAGCCTGCTGGGGGTTCATGTGCATACATGGAACAGTCCTGGGCAGAGGACCAGCAGAATATGTAAAGTTCTATTTTGAGGGCATATAGGGTGCATGGGGCTTGTACTAGCCCTATGCAGAGGGGTGAATTTTGCCCAGAGTGAATGATCTCCATTTTGCAGAAGGGTAAGAGAATTCATCTTGCCCATTGGTATAAAATGGGAATAATGTTACTGTGCCTTGGACAGGGAGTTGGGGTGGACAATATGAGGCTTAACAAGTTCTCTCAACATTTAAGGTTGTGTCCAGTCAAAGGAACCTAGTCCAGAAAGTGAACAGCCTGTATTAAATGATAGATTTTATTACAATTGCACACAGCATTTTTAAAATTACAAGTCAAGGGAATACTACATTTCACTGACATCAAAACATTGCTTTGCTCTTAACAAGTGACCACCAATTTGCTAAAAATTAAACATGGGGGAGGAGGACACATTCCACAAGTTGGAAACCATCCTTCTAACTCCAAGGATCCCAAGGCTGTACCTTAATTAAGCCTGGGGTTTCTAACTCCTGGCAATCTGAAAGAGGTTACCAATGCTTGGGATAATAATTCTTACCTAAATCTACAACACCCCTCACATTGACTTGCAAAGACACTCCAGACTAGCTAAACTACTTAAGACCATTAAACTGTGCTCATCATCATGGATAGTGAAAGTCTCACCAACATTTGGTAAGTGTCCTTTGGCAGCACTGCTTTGTTGATCCCATCCTTGGTTTAAGGAAGATAAAACAACAAAGGCTCCCAAAGAGCAAACCCCTGGGATCCATACTGTGCTGTTCCAGCAGGCGTAATTCAGGCCCAGCTCCCATGGGAGCCGCGGGAGGAGATTCAAAGTGCTGATGGGTTTCTCAATTGCAGGATTCCCTTTACTCTTCTATAGGAAGAATCCAAAGCCCGGGTACTGGGGGAACTGTGCTGTTACATCTGCCCTGTAGACTCAACCAGGCTTCTGCTCTTCCGGGATCGCATGAGGTTGTTGATCTGGATTTTTATGATACTATAGTCTTTGCCTGCCAGCTTTGGCTTCCGCCTCTTTGCCGCTTTGAACGCTGCATTTACCAGATTGGGCGACAGGGCAGCTTTCTGGTGTGTGCCGGACACATTGGCCTTTCCCCGCCACTGCTGGTAATAATCCTGCGGCATAGTGTGTCTGAACACTGCCAGGGCATACTTGGCAATGTCGCCCTTGGCCTCCTCAAACAGTCTCCTGTCCTCCTTGGGGGAGATTCGCAGGAGGGAGCTGTTGGGTATGCTGGCTGCTGCAGGAGGGTTATGGGGCCGGGACCGTCCCTCAGGGGTAGATGAAACCTCTCCTGATTCCACAGCCTCAGGGTGTCCAGCTGGCAAATTGATCTCAGTCCCTTCACAGTCCATTGGCCTCATTTCATCCATCTCTGCCAGGGGTATCTGGATCTCCTCTACCTTGGGAATCAGGACAGTGCCTGTGGGGAGTCCAGTCACATCTGGGGCTGGGGCTTGCTCTAGATGGGCCAATCTGGACTCCATCGCAGACACTTTCTTTGTCAAGTCCTCAACATGCTGACGTAGACTCTGATTCTCTCTCATCACTTGCTGCAGCTCCCGGGTCAGGAACCAGATTGCTGTGTTTCCGGATGGCAGGGATGGTCTGAATAGGATGCCTGTAGGCGGTGTTTCTCCTGCGGCGGCTGAATCCTTCTTAGTGGCTACACTCTCAGCTATGATTCTCTGCAACTGAAACACATGTAAAAAGTGTCAATTAGTGTGCCGTCTGCAGGAAGCACTATAAACCCCACCACCCTGCCCTCCGGGTTGTGAATTCTTAATAGGAATGGGTAACGGGACACAACACTGACTGACCCAGGCCCCTAGCCTGCAAGCACTTACCCCCAGGCTTCACGTGATACACATGAGTGGTCCTGCTGTAAGCGCTTACAGGATCAGGTCCCAAGTTGATAAGGGACAGGTTCCCGTCCCATTACTTGGTTTACACAGGTATGGAGGAGCCAATTTTGTTTAGCTTGTGATTTCAATGCCAGCATCGCTGCCTACAGCTCACCCCCTGGTGCACTGGATACACAAGTACAACCTATGTGTGGCCTGCACGAGCCAGCGCCCCAGTTTCTAACACCGAGCATCCGCTCTGGGTGCAGCTGGAATGGATGCTGTTCTTGTCTAACCTTGCAGCTAAGCTGCCTCCAGCCCTGGCCTGGTTTCAGCCCCAGGTAGCGTTTGTAGCATAGAGCAACCCGGTAAACTTGGGATGATCAAATCTAAGTAATGGATAGGGGACAGCTCCTCAGCCCCATTATAGCTCCTAGAATGTCAACCAGAGCCTCTCTGCGAAGATCTTGGCCTACTCCCTGTATATGCGTGCCTGCTACAGGGCCAGCAGAGAGCCCCCTGTCAGGGCATGGACAAAGGGTGCAGGGGTCTCTGTGTATGCACACTCCAGCTACCCTGCCACAGAGGGCTGCGGAGGGACGTCTGTGGTACAAAAGGGATAGTGGGGTCCCTAGCTTGCTGGTGTGAGTTTGTGTTGGAACATTTCCTCACAGGGACATGTCAGTCACTGTTGGATTAAAGATCAGATTTTTAAAAACCCAGCGCTGCTCTGTTACTAGTAGGGATTGAATTAACTATGAATAGCTTTAAGATCCTAATTTAAACAATTAGGTAAATTAATATGTTTGAATTTTCCTCGGCCTGGACAGTGAAAGCAGAGGGGCCGGCTAGTCAGTTTCATATCAATATCATATAGATCGTTAGGGTTACCATAGATTGGGTTTTCCCAGACATGACCTCTTTTTTTGGATCCTCCACCCTCTGTTCAGGTGGATTTTTCAAATCCGAGGCAATATCCGGGATTTTTGCAGAGCAGATTTTTGCAGAGCTGTCTCTGTGCCTGATTAGACCCTTCCCTGCAGCCGCACCTGCCAGATCCCACCCACCTAGGTCCTGGCTCCCAGCCCCGGGAAGGGGGAAAGGCCCACAGGGAGGTGTGACTGATGACTGCTGCTGTGTCCCGGGTCTACATCAGCTGCCCTACCACCAACGCTGTCCCCACCTCAAGAGTGAGGCCCCTGGTACCTCTTCCCAACACACCAACCCCCTCCCCATCCAGCACGCCCCAGGTACCTCCACCCCTGCCCTCCCCCGGCAGTGTCCTATCTTTGGGAACCAGAAATATGGTAACCCTAGACCAAGTTCACTTGATTCTAACCATAACAGAGGCAAATTAGGGGAATGTTTAAATTTTTTTTTTTTTTTGAAACTCAAGATGATAAACTGCATTCATTCAATTAAATTCATGAAAACATTTCTATTTCTATTAAGATGTTTTTATCTAATTTGTGTAGGCTTTATATAGCATCTTTCCTTTCTCACACCTATGTTTCCTCCTGCCCCCACCTACCACCAAAAAATCTTTTGTGATTTAACTCCCCGGTGTGTTTTCTTGGTGCAAACTGAGAGAGAAATACAAAAAACGCATAAGCAATTAAATGGAAACTAGTTTAGTTTAAATTTTTTTCTTTAAATGTTCTATGGACAACATAAGTAAAGATGAATTGAGTAGCTTTTACCTCAAATTGGTGTGTGTGTGTGTGTTTTTTTTTTTTTTTTTTTT
>NW_020664584.1:5069736-5080481 GCF_002925995.2 Terrapene triunguis | reverse complement strand
TTTTTTTTTTTTTTTTTTTTTTAAAGAAAAGCATGTGAAGAAAAATATTCTCTGTAGTACACTAATTGCATCATCTGATTTCAGTGGTTATTCACTGTCCGCATCTGCAGTGTCAGACAAGAAATGAAAACCTGTTAAGAACGGAATGAATTATAAGGCGCTTGAGCATAATTTGCATTTTCCTTTCAAAAGGACACATCAGATTTGACCTACTTGGAGAACTCCAAAGGTTTCAACTATCTTGGTTGGGGATGGGGAGAAATCCCCCACATTTTCCCTTTGGGCTGAAACCCAGCATCAGCAAAATAAGACTCTGGGGAATCTTTCTGAGAAAGTTCTAAGGGAATGAAATGTGTTAAGAATGGAATGATCTGACATCTCAGGATCCTAACCCCTTCCCAGTGACCTCCATCTGATATTCTCTTTGGTTACAATTAAGGGTTAATTACGAACAAGTGTTAAAAAGACTGAAGGCTAACAGAGTTTGGAACCTCAAATCCTGCAACATTAAAAAAAACTTAAAACAAAACTGATTGGAAATGAATGCAAGAGGCCTTTGAGCTTCACTGCAGACCTCCATGCCCTGAAGGAGGCCAGGTTCCCCTGTTCTATTCCCCAAACCAAATTCATGGTGGAGTAAACAATCCTGCAGAGACACAATTACAGCAAATGCCTTGGAATCAAGAAATGACTGTACCTTGTAAGGCCAATGAGGCATCCTGAGCCAGACCAGGAGGGACAGCAACAGCAGCAAATCTCAGTAACAGGTCTTCCCGGGCTGTAGAGGAACTGACCAAGGTAGCTGTGCTTTATACAGGACCAGGCATTGTTCTCTCAAAGTGGCCTTTCTGATGCAATCAAGTTGTCATTGGCTGGATTTGAATCCCTGGGTTGTTTCTCCCACAAACTAACCAACATACCCTTCAATCCCAGTTCTGAGGTTCTTACTCAGTAAAACTGCCATTGACACAGACAGGTTTGGTTTTTTTATGGGTATGTACAGCACCTAGGACAGGCCTGCATGCTGAGCACCTTTTAATGCAAGGGGCCAAGTTTGATGTTTTTGGCCTAAGACACTTTGTGGCTCCCTCAGCTAGTTTGCTCAACATGCCACCAGGTGCTTAAAAACCAAACCAAACCAAAACAAACAAACCCCAAACCTCCAGCGAGACCGTGTCCTCTGTGTGTTGCCATCTGTACACAAAGCGACTGTCCCATTAACCACAGGCTTTGTGAGTCTGTTTCTGATACTCCTAAACCAGTCATTCCCAGTGGGTATTCAGCCTTGATGAGCAGTGGAATTCTGTTGTCTGAGCATTATGATGTCCTTGGAGCAGGAGTTTTGGTCAGGAGGATATTAGCTTGCCAGGCCACTTTTGAAGTACATGATACATGGTTTTTTTGTTTTGATTTTGCTGAGCCTGGAATTTTGCGTTTCAGGATCCCCAGAGGCCATGATTTTCTTTTGGGAGTGAACGACCCATTGGTGACTCATGGGAGCGAGAAAACCAGCCCGAACCCGAGGGTGGGTTTTGCTATCTGGGGATGGTATTTCAATCTGACAGTGATTTGGCAGGCCCTGATACTGCAGCCTGGCTCGAACCAGGCTGTCTTGCTGAGTCAGTGAATTGGAAGTTGGGGATGAAGAGCCTGAGGCTTGCCTCACTTTATGGGATGGCCGGGGAGCCAGAATTGGGATGGGAGGCACAGATGTAGGTAAGGAACACAGCATCCTCCCTGCCCAGTATCCCTGGGAATCCCCACAGCAGGTTGGGGCTTTTCATTCCAGGTGGGGGCAGGCTGGGAGTAGGCAGTTTCCATGGCTTTTTTCCCTCCTAAGACATTGGGCATCTCAGTGCAAAGCTATTCTAGAGAGAACACTGCTAGGAGCAGCAGTGACTCCTCTCCAGGCCTGCTAGCCTGCTTCAAGGAGAGGGGAATGAGGGAGTCCAGCAACGGGCAGCTGTAGAAGTGGGGCAGGATAGAAGTTGGGGAAAACCTCTGAGGGATTGGCTCTCTGCAGAGATGTGTCAAGTTTTCCAGGCTGCAGGCCCTATTCCTGCAGAGGGACCAGTGGAGAAACCCTGCCCCATGCCCAGAAGTGTCCCCTCTGACCTCTTCCCTGAAATGGAGAATGGCAGTCCCTGTTAATCCCCTTCACCCATTGCCATCTTCAAAGCCCTCCCCAGTCCTGGGACCTAAGCCCCGTCTGCCATCAAGGCCAGTCTTAACAAAAAACACACTTCTCCCATGATGCTGACCAGCAGCGAGAATGGCACAAACAGTCCCCTACCCATCTGCCAGCAAAGCCATCCCCCATATATACTTCCTAATACACCTAGGCTTGCCTATTAGGCTTCAGTCCTGCATGAGGAGCTTTGGGGCCTGTGAAGAATCTCGCTAACATGGCTCCACACCACTAAATCTAGTTGCAAGATTGGCCCTTGAGCTGTAAGCTCTTTGGGCAGGCTTGGCTTTTACTTCTCTGCCTCATACAGCTCTGTGCACATTGCTGGTGCTAACCAAATAATAGACGCTGCAAAGTTTCCAGCTAACTTTCCCCTCTCCCCTGGGCTCTCTCAAGAGTGGAGACAACATGGCTCTAAGGAATGATGGCTGTTGTCTGCCAATTCAGTCAGAGGTTTTGGATCTCAGGGATGGTGGGATTTTCACAAGAAACACACTTTTTCCTTACTACTCCCAGTCACACCTCAGCTCACTAGGATGGTAAGAAATCAAAATGAAATCTCTGCTTGCTCAGTTTCTTTACTCTGTCAATACAATGGCACTTTGTCAGTAGTCACTTTTACCCTTATACAGCAGTCTTTTCTCCTTTGCTGGAAAGGACATCAGTTGTTCCTGTGGATTGTTCACAGCAAAAATGGAGTAAAACATGCTTTTGCAAAACCATAAAAAATAATCGGGGTCTGGGGTGGAGGTGGGGAGCAGGATTAGTCCCTGAAAGTCCTTTTTAAATGCTTATTTTCCTCTGGTCAGTTTCACTTTGGAAGGGTCACATTAACAGGTAGAATCCTGGTGTTGGCTGTTATCTTGAAAAATATCTTCTGAAATCCACCTCATCCAATGTTATGTTGAATCAATTAGTGCCCCTGGCCCTGCTGTGGATTTGAAGAGGTCTTATTTCTTGCTCACCCCCGGGATTGCTACAGAAGGTAAACTTCAATTTAAACACATTTTATAATTTTCTAGCCCATCTGTTCATAAATAAATCCTTCAGTCTGTGACCCAATGCAGGGCAAACTGACTGTAGAGACAGTTAATCAGCTTGAAACAGCTGAGGGGCCTGAGTCTATAGGCACTGAAGTCCGGAGGAGTAGTTTTATTGACTTCAAAGGGCTTTGGATCAAATTCTAGCAGAGGTATCAACTGTCCAATTCATCTCAATTAGGTGTTAACTGTCAAATCTCCAAGCAGCTGAAGTGGCCTCATTGATAACTTTTTCACTGCTGTTTGCCTTGGTGACAATATCCAGGCTGCTAATGAGCTTTTCCACTGGGGTTTGCAAGTTTCATTCCTTTGAAAGGTTTTTGCACTATGAAGATGGGGATGATATTGACATGCTTTGTTGTAGGTAGGATTGAGTGGGGGTGGTGTTAAATGTCTGAGGATTAACAGTGGTTCCCAAAATGTTAGGTCAAATCCATGGAAATACCTTATCAAATTATTTTGTAGTTATTGTAACTACACACACCACATTTACAATGACAAGCTTTTATTCAATGCAAGGGAATTAATTTTCAGTTGTGTAACTGTAACCCACACACCTTCTGGGTGTGGTGTTCTGTCCCATCTAGTGGCACTGGGACCACTTAGAGCAGGGCTGGGAAAACTTTTTGGCCTCAAGACCACATTGGGGTTCTGAAACTGTATGGAGGGCTGGGTAGGGAAGGCTGTGCCTCCACAAACAGCCTGGCCCCCACCCCGTATCCGCCCCCTCCCACTTCCTGCCCCCTGACTGCCTCCCTCAGAACCTCTGACCCATCCAACCCCCTGCTCCTTGTCCCCTGACTGTCCCTGCCCGGGACCCCACCCCCTATCCAACCCTCCCTGACCCCTATCCACATCCCCACCCCCTGACAGACCCCCCCAGGACTCCCACGTCTATCCAACCCTCCCTGCCCCCTGTCCCCTGACTGCCCATCCAACCGCTCCCTGTCCCCTGACTGCACCCCGGGCCCCCTGCCCCTTATCCAAAGCCCTGCTCCCTGCCCCCTTACCATGCCACTCAGAGCAGCAGGAGCTCACAGCCCAGCCACCCAGAGCGCTGGCAGCTCGGGGAGCTGAGGCTGGGAGGTGGGGGGGCAGCAGGGGAGGGGCCAGGGGCTAGCCTCCCTGGCCGGGAGCTCAAGGGCCGGGCATGACAGTCCCACAGGCCAGATGTGGCCCATGGGCCGTAGTTTGCCCACCTCTGAGCTAGAGGGAAGCCGGGGTTAGTAACCAACCTGAAAACATTCATCAATGCTGAAAGGTAGTTTGACAGACCTTGACTAAACCAGAACAATCTCCGTAAGACCTATCATAGCAGCAGGTCTGAGAGAATGACACCGTGATCTGAGCAGCAGAACTTGCTCTGCGCATATTCATTTGACTCATGTTCATGTCTTTATAGCCTTTTCTTGTTGGGATCCTTTTTTGTGCCCCTACTGCTAATTGCCAGAGTACCATTACATTTCTGTAAAGCACACCAATAAGAATACCAGGAGATTTTCTAACCATAATTCCTACTCATAATATTTACCTCCACCAAAAAGATATCCAATATTAACATGCAAAAACCCTTGAACTATCTAATCTATTTAAGGCACCTATACTGTGCTCCTGACCATGTAGAGTGAAGGTCTTACCAACATTTGGTAAATATCTTTTGGCAGCACTGCTACAATTGTCCCCTCTGTGGTTTAACTTGGATAAAACTGTGACCTCCCAGAGAACAAACCCACTGAGTGCCTGATCCTGCCAGCGTAACTCAGGCACAGCTCCCCTTGGAGCCATGGGGAGATTGCCTGAGCTGACTGGTTTCCCAGGAAAAAAACCGAGGAGTCCTTGTCGCACCTTAGAGACTAAGGATTTTCTTTATGCTGCTGTGTGAAGGATCCAAAGCCCTGGTACTTGGGGGAGCTGTGCTGTTATACAAAACCAGGCTTCTGCTCTTCTGGGATCACATGAGCTTGCTGATGCAGATTTTGAGGTTACTATAGTCTTTGCCTGCCAGTTCTGGCTTCTGCTTCTTTGCTGCTTTGAACGCTGCATTCACCAGATTGGGCGACGGGGGCTTTCTGGTGCGTGCCGGACACATGGGCCTTTCCCCGCCACTACTGGTAATAATCCTGCGGCATTGTGTGTCTGAACACTACCAAGACATACTTGGCAATGTCCCCCTTGGCCTCCTCAAACAGTCTCCTGTCCTCCTCTGGGGAGATGCACAGGAGGCAGCTGTCAGGTATGCTGGCTCCTGCAGGAGGGTTACGGGGCAGGGATTGCTTGTCGGAGGCAGATGGAGCCTCTCCTGATTTCACAGCCTCAGGGTGTACAGCTGACATGTCTCAGTCCCCTCACAGTACACTGGCCTGGTGTCATCAACCTCTGCCACTTTGGGAATCAGGACCACACCTGTGGTGTGTACAGCCTCCTCTGGGGTTGGGGCTTGCTCGAGACCTGCCAGTCTGGATTCCACTGTGGCCATTTTCTCTGTGAACTCCTCAGCATGCTCCTCTAGCCTCTGGTTCTCCTCTCTTGTTGCAGCTCCTGGCATGGCGTCCAGACGGCAGCACCCCTAGAAAGCAGCAATGGTTTAAGGTGACACCTGTCAGTAATGTTTCCCCCAGTGTTAGTGGGTTACTCTGCAGATTCTTCTGGTTTGGCTCTAGGCTCAGCTGAGAGGCTTTGCCCTGGCACCTGCAACACGTGAATTTAAAAAAAAGAAGCAAGTTAGTGTGCAGTCTACGTGAAACATGATCGGCCTTATCACGGTTCATTCTGTGTGTGTAGGTTTCTAAAATGGGTGGGCAATGGGAACACACAACACCTGTTCAGCCAGCCCTGTATCCTGGAAGCGCTTACATCCATGCGTCACTTGATGCACGTGACTAGTCCCGTTGTAAGTGCTTGCAGGATCGTGCCCTGAGTTGATAAAGGGCAGCCTCCCATTGCATTACTTGGTTGGAACAGGGCCTGTATAGAGACACCAGTGCTATCTTAGCATGTGATTTCAACACCAGCATCATTGCCTGCAGCTCATGCCTTGGTTCTCCGGGTGCACACGTACAACCTATGCTTGACCTGCACCAGCCAACACTCAAGTTTCTAACACAGGGAGTCAGGTGTGGGTGCAGCTGAACACTGAAAAAATCCTGCAGAGAAACAATTACAGCAAAGGCCTTGGAATCAGGAAATGACAGTACTTTGCTATTCCATGGGGCATCCTGGTGCCAGAACAGGAGGGACATCAAGCATTTTTTTTTAGTCCCTAACAGAGCACCCAGCACAAACCCAGCTGTTCCATCACTGGTATGGACATTATCAAATAATAATAATGACAAGGCTTTCCCAGAGACCAGAGCAGCGGGGATGGGGAAGTCACAGACAGAAGGGTATGTGGGATAGAACAGTCCACCATTGACATTTAATGTTGAGCTTTATTCCCATGCAAGAACCTTTCAAATGAATGAAACTTGCAAACCCCAGTGTCTGGATATTGCCTCCAACACAAACAGCAGTGCAAGAGTTATCAATGGGGCCACCTCAGCTGCCAAAAGGAGGGTTTCACAGTGAATACCCCATTGAGATGAATGGGCCAGTTTTCACACCTCTACTAGAAACTGATCCAAAGCCCTTTGAAGTCCATAACGATTCCTTTTGACATCAGTGGACTCAGGCCTTTCCAGTTGTTTGGTTGTTTGTCTACAAGGTCAGTTAGGTTTGTCCATTGCCCTGCATTGGGTCTGTGACAGCGTACCCCATAAGGCTTTATGGGGAGGGGGTGCTTATAAATGTATGTATGACATAACTGGAATATGTTTTGTGCTGCCTGTGCCAGGTAACATATCTCCGTAAAGGTTATGGTCTACTATATCTATTCATCCTATTTGTACATATATATATCATTTTCTACTTGAGGTTAAGAATATGGGCTGTATGCTTGCTTGGTTTCTAAGTAAGCTTTGGGAGGCATTTGGTCAGCTTCTTTAGGAAGGAATTTGCCAGGTTAAGTACCTGATCAGGGAACAATGCATCTTGGAATGCTCCAATCCACATAAGAAGTCTTCCTGGAGACATGCAAGATTCCATGTGGGCAATGGCTTCAGCCTGTAAAGACTGAGTCATGCAGGGACATGTGACTTGCCCAGGTGACTCCAGAACTCCATCTTGGAGCTGGACTTTGCATAGGAGGGAGGAGGGGGGTCTCCTCCCACAAGAGAGAGTCTATTTAACCCTGGGAGAGACCCCTCCATTTTGTCTTCAGCTGGCTAAAGAAGGAGCCTCTACACCCCCCCAGTATGCTTGAAGGGAACTGAATCAAAAGACAGTAACTACAGGGGTTGTGAGAGATTGCTGGACCCAGGCTAAAGGGAGATTAGCCTGTAAAAGGGAGCATTCTGGAACTGGTGAGGAACTTATCTGTATTTAGTTTGATTAGGCATAGATTTGCGCATTTTATTTTGTTTTGCTTGTGACTTACTTTGTTCTGTCTGTTACTACTTTGAACCACTTAAATTCTACTGTCTGTATTTAATAAAATCACTTTTTATTTAGTAATTTACTCAGAGTATGTATTAATACCTGGGGGAGCAAACAGCTGTGCATATCTCTCTATCAGTGTTATAGAGGGCGAACAATTTATGAGTTTGCCCTGCATAAGCTTTATGCAGGGTAAAACGGCTTTATCTGGGTTTAGACCCCATTGGGAGTTGGGCATCTGAGTGCTAAGGACAAGCACACTCCTGTGAGCTGTTTTTGGGTAAACTTGCAGTTTTGGGACAAGTGATTCAGACCCTGAGTCTGTGTTGGAGCCAGACAGGAGTGGCTGGCTCAGCAAGACAGGGTGCTGGAGCCCTAAGCTGGCAGGGAAAACAGAAGCAGGGGTAGTCTTGGCACATCGGGTGGCAGCTCCCAAGGGGGTTTCTGTGATCCAACCCGTCACAGGGTCACAGACTGAAGGATTTGTTTACAGCCAGACGGGCTAGAAAATAAATATAAAATGTGTTTCAGCTGAACATAAAAACATAAGAGTGTCTGTACTGGGTCAGACCAAAGGTCCATCTTGCTCAGTATCCTGTCTTCCGACAGTGGCCAATGCCAGGTGCCCCAGAGGGAATGATCAGAACAGGTAATCATCAAGTGATCCATTCCCTGTCAACCATTCCCAGCTTCTGGCAAACAGAGGCTATGGACACCATCCCTGCCCATCCTGGCTAATAGCTATTGGTGGACCTATCCTCCATGAACTTATCTAATTATTTTTTGAACCCTCTACCTTCTGTAGAGAACACTGGGGAGACCAGGAAATACAATCACATTCCCTGCCCCCCCGATGTTTTTTTCTCCCTGTTATTGTGAAACACACACAGAACAAAAGGGGAACAGATTACTGGACAGGACTCTGTGGACAGCAGCAAAGAAATAACTCACAGTTCAGGGGAAATAGTGAAAGTGATGGACAAAGTGTCAGCCAATGAACACAGTAAACAACCGAGCAAGCAGAGGTTTCATTGTGATATCTTGCCATCCTGGTGACCTTAGCTGTGCCTGGGAGTAGTAAGGAAAGTGGGTTTTCAGACACAAGTGGAAAACCCCAACAAATCTGAAACCTCTGACTGTATCAGCCTAAGGCAGCCTTTATTCCTTAGAGCCATTTTGTCTCCCCTCCTGAGAGAGCCCAGGGGAAAGGGGAAGGTCAGCTGGACACTTATCAGCATTTATTATTTGTTTAGCACCAGCGATGTGCACAGAGCTGTGCAAGGCACGAAAGTAAAAACCAACCCTGTCCAAAGGGCTTGCAGCCCAAGGGCCCAGCTTGCAGCTAGCTATCCTGGTGGTGTGGAGTCCTGTCCATGAGATTCTCCACGTGCGCAGAGGTCTGTACTAGCTGCTCCTCCTGCAGGACTGAAGACTAAAAGCCAAGCTTGAAGAGGTTGAAATCCAGGGGTTGGGGTGGGTGATGGCCTTGTGGGGGAAGGCTTAAGCCTTAGGGTTTAGGAATTGTGTGCGCAATTGTCATTTCTGGTCGGCATCATGGAGGGACGTGTTTATTTTCTTTCTTGGCCTTGGAGCACAGAGATGGGAAGGACCTTGCACACACAGGGGCCATGGCAGTGGGGATGTCACAGGGCCAATGGAGTGTGGGGAGTCAGAGACCAACTCGTCATCTGGCCACCTGTCTCTGAGGCTGTGGAATCAGGAGAGACTCTGTCCCCCTCTATGGAAAAGTTCCTGCCCAGTAGCCCTCCCACAGGCCGTAGCCTTTGTAACGAGGCTCTGTGAGGCTGGAAAGATCAAATGTAAGGAGAGGAGAGGGTAAAGGGTTAACTCCTTGACCCTGCCACAGCTCCTAGAAAGCTGACCACTGACAGCCTCTCTGCAAAAATCTTGGCCCGTTCCCAACCGCTTCCTGCTTGTGTGTTTGCATCTCAGGCCCATCACTGATCCCACTGCCCTGTCATGGACAGGGGCACAGCTGGGGTTCCTGGGTAAGCCCTCTTCAGTCACTGAGGGCAGCTGAGGGATGCCTGCAGCACAAAAGGGCCGTGGAGACCCTTGCCAGTTGGTTTTGCACCAAAATATTCTCATAGGGACATTTCAGTCACTGTTAAACCTCAGATATGAAATAAATCCAGCCCTGACGTGTTACTGATAGGGACTGAGTAAAATATGAATAGTTTTAAGGCCCTAATATAAACAATCTGGGTAAACAAAGATGTTTGTATTTTCCTCAGCTGGAACAGTAGAAGTAGACTGGTCAGTTTCAGTATATTTTAGATCAACTGGGTCTGTATGATATTGATGAGAAATTAACTTCTTGATTCTAACAATAATAGGGGGTATCTTTTTATTTTAATTTAAAAATAACAGGACAGTTAATCTCATTCAGTTATATTAATTGAAAACATTTCTATTTATGTCAAGGGTTTCTAAACTAAAAGTTGATGTAGGCTTTCTTTCAAAAAAAAATTGTGTGTACAGGCTGGGTCTAACTAAAGATAAGCCTATAATGTTTGTTGAGGGGGGCAGGGCAGGGTTCTTCCCAGATTATTTAAATAGTCATTCCCTTGCAGTGTTTACAACTCAAACATTGCAGCATTTTGCTAGTGCATGAGACCCAGGAAAGAAACTGTTGACTGGGTTTTCACTGGGCAAACTGAAAGGCAAAAAGAAAACACTGAACTAGCCAGTGATGACTTGATTGCATCAGAATAGGCTCTTCGAGAAAACAATGCCTGGTCCTGTATAAAGCTCAGCTACCATGGTCAGTTCCTCTACGGCCTCCAAAGACTTTAGTTCTGTTGCTGCATTCTTTGCTGGTGCTGTCCCTCCTGTTCTGGCTGCAGGATGCCTCGTAAGAATAAGGTACAGTCATTTCCTGATTCCAAGGCCTTTGCTGGTGTTTGTCTTTCTGCAGGATTGTTTACCCCAAATAGGGTGACCAGATGTCCCGATTTTATAGGGACAGTCCCGATTTTTGGGTCTTTTTCTTATATAGGCTCCTATTACCCCCCCCCCCCCCCCCC
>NW_020664584.1:5041882-5069636 GCF_002925995.2 Terrapene triunguis | reverse complement strand
CCCCCCCCCCCCCATCCTGATTTTTCACATTTGCTGTCTGGTCACCCTAACCCCAAAGTGAGTTTGGTTTGGAGAAGGGAAAGGAATGGAGGGGAGGGGGAGAACTGGCCTCCTTCCTGACATGAATGGCTGAGGTGAAGCACAAATCTTCTCTTCTGTTTTTAATCAGTTTAACTTTGTTTCCTAATGGTGCAGGGTTGGGGTTGCCATAGCAACTGATTTCATTGGCATTTTGAAATCAAGCAGGGCAAATCTGACATGTCCTTTTTTAAAAGCAAATTGCAGATGAATCCTAAACTAAATCAGAATCGGCAGTGTAATTTAACACTTAAGGGACTGAGACAACTCGGTTTCTTAATGCTCTGGGGGCAAAGACTGTTCTTTATTATGGAATTGTACAGCCCCTAGCACAATGGGGCCCAAATTGGTTATGGCCTTTGGTCAATACTGCAGTAATAATGATCTGTTGTGGTCTTTGCTGCACATTAAAATGTTTCCTTTTCAAAACCTTCTACTGCATTGCTTTCTTCCTAACTGAGTGGGCCCTGGGAAGCAGCCAGTTCATTGAGCCACCCACAACAAGGTCTTCTGCCTGATAATGCAGAGATGGGATTAGAAATTACAGTGCCTCTTTGACTGCCCAGAAATGCAGGAAGTCTGTGGTTAGAAAGCAGGACTTTGAACTGTTGAAAGAGCAAGGTGTTTTTTTTTTGTTTTTGTTTTTTGAAAAAAGCTTTGAAAGGTCTCGGTCTCTCTCTCTCTCTCTCTCATTTTTTTTTCATTCAAATAGGGACTGCATTTCCCTACAAATGACTGCATTTGTTATTGCAGACACTCTGTAAGTGACTCAGTGATTAGTGTGTTATATCAATATTTTCGTTGTGCACTTTTAAATAGACAATGTTGTAGTACATGTTACACACTAATCTTATGTTGGGAATAACCGAGTATTTGAACAAAATTTAAAAATAAGTTGACTCTTCTGCTATTTTCTTTTTGCTTTTCTCTCTGCTTGCCCAGTAGCTTGTTTCTCCCCTGGTTCTCATGTACTTAAAACTTTGTATTATTTGCCCCTATTGTTGGAATCAACAAGTGAACTTGGTGTATATGATATTGATATGAAATTGACTTTAGCACCCTGCTCCCTAAAACTGTCCCCTCTAGTTTCATTATTCGGGCTGAGTTATATGCAGAATTATTATTTTTTACCCAGATCATTTACATCTAAATCTTTAAACTATTGAATTCAGACCACGGCTGGAGGCAGTTTATCTGCAAGTGCAGACAAGGACAGCGTTCAGCTGCATCCATAGCTGATCACCATAGCAGGCTAGGCCAGGCCAAGCTTAGGTTGTACTTGGTGTATCTGGAGTGCCAGGGAGTGAGCTGTAGGCAGCGATGCTGGTGTTGAAATCATAAGCTAAGACAACCTTGCCTCATCCGTATGGTCCCTGTTCAAATAAGTAATGCAGGGGGAGCCTGCCCCCTATGACCTGGGGCCCAATCCTGAATAGTGCTTACAATGGGACTGCTCACATGTCAAGCGAAGGATTCAGGCCTGGATTAATAGGTGCTGTGTGTTCCCATTGCCCACCCCACCTGTATTAGGAATCTGTGCTCAGTGAACAGAGTGGAAGGTCTCCAGTACTTCACACAGACTGCACGTTATTCTGACACTTTTTACTCTGTGCGTTTCAGGTGCAAGTGCAAAGCCTCCCAGCTGAGCGGAGAACCGAGAATAAGAATCCGCAGAGTAACCCATCCCCACCGGAGCAAACATCCCTTCCAAGTGTCATCTTGAAAACAACACTGCCCTCCTGGGATGCAGCTGTCTGGAGGCTGTGCCAGGAGCTGCAGCAAGCGGGGAGAGAGAATCAGAGTCTCGGCGAGCGTGTTGAGGACTTGACAAACAGAGTGTCTGCTATGGAGTCCAGGCTGGCTGCTCTCGAGCAAGCCCCAGCCATTGCTGACCACCCCACAGGCACTCTCTTGATTCCCAAGGTAGAGGAGATCCAGATACCCCTGGCAGAGATGGATGAAATGAGGGCAATGGACTGTGAAGAGACTGAGATTAATTTGCCAGCTGGACACCCTGAGGCTGTGGAATCAGGAGAGGTTCTATCTACCCCTGAGGGACAGTCCCGGCCTCATAACCCTCCTGCAGCAGCCACCATACCCGACAGCTCCCTCCTGCGCATCTCCCCTGAGGAGGACAGGAGACTGTTTGAGGAGGCCGAAGGCAACATTGCCAAGTATGCCCTGGCAGTGTTCAGACACATGATGCCGCAGGATTATTACCAGCAGTGGCGGGGAAAGGCCAATGTGTCCGGCACGCACCAGAAAGCTGCCCTGTCGCCCAATCTGGTGAATGCAGCGTTCAAAGGGGCAAAGAGATGGAAGCCAAAGCTGGCAGGCAAAGACTATAGTAACATCAAAATCCAGATCAACAACTTCATGCGATCCCAGAAGAGCAGAAGCCTGGTTGAGTCTACAGGGCATAGCTCCGCCTACGACCTGGGCTTTGGATCCTTCCTATAGAAGAGTTAAGAAAACCCTGGGAAACCAATCGCCTCTGGGAATCTCTCCAAGGGGGCTGTGCCTGAGGTATGATGGCAGGATCAGTCCTCAGTGTTGTGCAGCTCTCATGGGTTTGCTCTTGGGCAGGCCACAATTTTATCCCACTTACAACATGGAGGGGACAAGCAGTGCTGCCAAAAGACATTTACCACATGTTGGTGAGACCTTCACTCTGCATGGTGATGAGCACAGTATGGGTGTCTTAAATAGATTAGATAGCTGAAGGGGTTTTTGCACCTTTAATGGGGTGTAAGAATGATGTTTTAAAAAAATCTCCTAGTATTGTTACTGATGTGCATAGAGAAATGGAATCGTAGCGTGGCAATAAGCACCCAAGAAATTATCCTAAGAAGAACAGGCCTTAAAGACATAAAAATTAGACAAATGAATGTGTGCAGAGCAACTGCAGTTCAGCTCACTGTGTCACTGTCTTATTCCTGCTGGTTTGCTGCTTTATGATAAACGTCTCGCCAGAGGCACTGGAACAATTTGTATACTGGGCGTGGTGCTGAGAGCCATTGAAGTACACTGTAAACCCTGTATATAATGGAATCCACTTCAAGTCAGAGGTGGGGCAGCACCCCCAGCACCCCTGGTTCCAGTACCTAGGCATCTTATTGAAACTGTTCTTGTTCAATAAAGTTCTGTCAAACTGCTCTCCAGCATTCAGAAATGCTTTAAGATTTGTTACTTGGCACCCCTCTAGCTCCAAGGATCCTAACTTGTGTGTGTACAGGGTGGGTTTTTTGTCTTTTTATCAGTTAAGTATTTTTAAGAAAAGTAATGGCTCACTTGTTAGGAGCAAAGTAATATTTTGTCATCGGTGCATCACTGAAATGAATTCCCGTGAATTGTATACAAGCTTGTCATTGTGGTGCATAGCTCTAATAAAATACCTTTTCAAATTTTTGTGGGGAAATTTTGGGAACCCCTGTTAATCCCAAGACATTTATCCCACCTCCTCCCCTAACCTCCTGCCCAGAGAATGTCAATATCATCCCCATTTCACACGGCAAAAACCTTTCAACTGAATGAAACCCCAGTGGAAAAAGTTCAGTAGCAGCCTGGATATTGCCACCAAAGTAAACAGCAGTGAAAAAAAGTTATCAATGAGGCCACCTCAGCTGCTTGGAGATTTGACAGTTAACACCCCATTGAGATGAATTGGGCAGTTGACACCTCTGCTAGAAGTTGATCCAAAGCCCTCTGAAGTCCATAACAAGATTCCTTTTAACTTCAGTACAGACTCAGGCCCCTCGGCTGTTTAAGGCTGATTGTCTTGTAGAGGCAGTTAGTTATTTTGCCCTGCTTTGGGTCACAGACTGAAGGATTTATTTATGAACAGATGGGCTAGAAAATGTTTATAAAATGTGTTTAAATTGAAGTTTACCTTCTGTAGCAATCCCTGGGGAGAGCAGGAAATAAGAACTCTTCACATCCACAGCAGCGCCAGGGGCACTAATTAATTCAACAGAAAATTGGATGAGATGGATTTCAGAAGATATTTTTCAAGACAACAGCCAACACCAGGATTCTATCTGTTAACATGACACTTCCAAAGTGAAATTGACCAGAGTAAAATAAGCATTTAAAAGGAATTGCAGGGACTCATCCTGCTCCCCACCCTCCCTGATAATTTTTGTGGTTTTACAAAAAAGAATAATGTTTTTCTCCCCTTTTTTCTGTGACAGACTCACAGGAACAACAGGGAAACTGACCGTTGATGTCCTTTCCAACAAAGGAGAGAGACTGAGTGAAAGTGATTACAGACAAAGTGCCATTGTATTGACAGAGTAAAGAAACTGAGCAAGCAGAGATTTCATTTTGATTTCTCACCATCCTGGTGAGCTGAGGTGTGACTGGGAGTAGTAAGGAAAGTGTGTTTTCAGACAGAAGTGTGTTTCTTGTGAAAATCCCACCATCCCTGAGATCCAAAACCTCTGACTGCATTGGCAGACAACAGCCATCATTCCTTAGAGCCATGTTGTCTCCACTCCTGAGAGAGCCCCGGGGAGAGGGGAAAGTCAGCTGGAAACTTTGCAGCATCTATTATTTGGTTAGCACCAGCAATGTGCACAGAGCTGTATGAGGCAGGGAAGTAAAAGCCAAGCCTGCCCAAAGAGCTTACAGCCCAAGGGCCAGTCTTGCAACTAGATTTAATGGTGTGGAGCCATATTAGTGAGATTCTTCACAGGCCCCAGATCTGCACTAGAGCACCTCATGCAGGACTGAAGCCTAATAGGCAGGCTTAGGTGGATTAGGAAGTATATACGGGGGATGGCTTTGTTGGCAGATGGGTAGGGGACTGTTTGTGCCATTGTCGCTGCTGGTCAGCATCATGGGAGAAGTGTGTTTTTTGTTAAGACTGGCCTTGATGGCAGACGGGGCCTAGGGCCCAGGACTGGGGAAGGCTTTGAAGATGGCAATGTGGGTGAAGGGAATTAACAGGGACTGGCATTCTCCATTTCAGGGAAGAGGTCAGAGGGGACACTTCTGGGCATGGGGCAGGGTTTCTCCACTGGTCCCTCTGAAGGAATAGGGCCTGCAGCCTGGAAACCTTGAGGTACCTCTGAGATCTTGATACATCTCTGCAGAGAGCCAATCCCTCAGGGGTTTTCCCCAACTTCTATCCTGCCCCACTTCTACAGCTGCCCATTGCTGGACCCGACATCATTCCCCTCTCCTTGAAGCAGGCCAGCAGGCCTAGAGAGGAGTCACTGCCGCTCCTAGCAGCGTTATCTCCAGAATAGCTTTGCACTGAGATGCCCAATGTCTTAGGAGGGTAGAAAGCCATGGAAACTGCCTACTCCCAGCCTGCCCCCACCTGGACTGAAAAGCCCCAACCTGCTGTGGGGATTCCCAGGGATACTAGGCGGGGAAGGGCATGCAGGGGGAGGAGGCTGTGTCCCTTACCCACATCTGTGCCTCCCATCCCAACTCTGGCTCCCCTGCCGTCCCATAAAGTGAGGCAAGCCCCAGGGTCTTCATCCCCAATTTCCAATTCACTGACTCAGCAAGATAGCCTGGTTCGAGCCAGGGCGCAGTGTCAGGGCCTGCCAATCACTGTCAGATTGAAATACCATCCCCAGATAGCAACCTCCACTCTCAGATTCGGGCTGCTTCTCTCACTCCCTTAGGTCACCAACGGTTCGTTCACTCCCATAAGAAAATATTGGACTCTGGGGCTTGTTCCCATGTCAACTGAGTTCTCAGAATGCAAAGTTTCTGGCTCAGCAAAACCAGCCCATGTTTAATGTTCTTCAAAGGAGCCCTGACAAAGCAGTATCCTGGCTGCCAAAACTCTTGCTCCATATCCTTGCTGCAAGGACTTAACAAAGCTCAGACAAAGGATATCCACTGCTCGTTTATCTTCAGGGCTGAATACAGTTTGGGAATGTCCAGGTCTATTGTGGGGGTAACAGATATGGTGATTATCAAACCCTGTGGCTAATGGGACAGTCACGTTGTGCAAGGATTGCAAAGCAGAGAGAACGTGGCCTTGCTGGAGGTTTGTAAATAGAGTGGCACATTGAGCAAACAATGATGGGTTGAGGGAGTCACAAAGTGTCCAACGAAAAATAATAGTCTTGGGCCCTTACATTAGAGATGTAAGTGAAAGTGGCTTTTCCAAGCCACTCAGCCCCCAAACCGATTGTCCAAGAAAGCCAAATCTACTGTCAATGGCAGTTTATCCCAGTAAGCACCTCAGAACTGAGATCAAAGGGTAAAAGCTCTAGCTTCTGACATGTTGGTTACTTTCTGGAAGCCCTGCCCCCAGGATTCAAATCCAGCCAATGGTGACATGATTACATCAGAAGGGGAGCATAGAATGCCTGGTCCTGTATAAAGCACAACTACCTTGGTCAGTTCCTCTGTGGCCTCAGAGCACTTGAGTCCTGTTGCTAGTCTTGCTGCTGCGGCTGTCCCTCCTGTTCTGGTTTAGCAAGGTATGAGCTATTTCTTTATTCCTAGCTATGCTGTAATCGTCTCTCTGCAGTATTGTTTACCCCACTGTGCGTTTGGTTTGGGCAAGGGACTGGGGGAAACTGGCTGCCTTCGGGGTATAGATGTCTGAGGTGAACGAAGGGCAAAGGCCTCTCACTTCTGTTTCTATTTAGTTTAACTTTGTTTCCTAATGGTACAGGTTTGGGGTTGTCATAGCAATAAATTTCACTGGCATTTTGAAACCAAGCAGGACAAATTTGAAGTGTCCTTTGTTTAAAAATGAAAATGGCAGATGAATCCTAAACTAAATTGGAATATACAGCATAACTTAAGCAGCCACTAGAGGCACTAAGAAAAGTCTGTTTCTTATTGCCTTTGGGGCAGAGACTCCTTTTTTATGAATTTATACAGCCCCTTGCACAATGAGGCCCAAACTGGTGATTATCAGTACTGCAGTATAAATGATCTTAGGCAGGTTTCACTGCATGTTAAAATGATTCCTTTTCAAAATGTTTTACTGCTTTACCTTCTCCATAACTGAACGGTCTCAGAGACACAAGCTGGGTGAGATAATATCTTTTATTGGACCAACTTTTGTTGGTGAAAGAAACAAGCTTTCAAGCTACACAGAGCTCTCCTTCAGGTCTTTCAGAAGCAGCCGATTTATTGATTCCTCCCCAACAGGACCTTTTTCCTGATAATGTAGAGCAGGGGTAGGCAACCTATGGCACGCGTGCCAAAGTCGGCACACGAGCTGATTTTCGGTGGCACTCACGCTGCCCGGGTCCTGGCCACCGGACCAGGGGTCTCTGCATTTTAATTTAATTTTAAATGAAGCTTCTTAAACATTTTAAAAACCTAATTTACTTTACATACAACAATAGTTTAGTTATATATTATAGACTTATAGAAAGAGACATTCTAAAAACGTTAAAATGTATGACTGGCACGCGAAACCTTAAATTAGAGTGAATAAATGAAGACTCGGCACAACACTTCTGAAAGGTTGCTGACCCCTGATGTAGAGTAAGGGAGCAGAAATTGTAGTGTCTATTCGATTGCAAAGAAATGCAGGAGATATTTGCAGCTGTTGTATGGCTAACAGGACTTTCAAAGTTTTAAGATAAATTATTTTAAAACAGCTGTGAAAGTTCTGTTTTCTAATGCATTCAGTTTGGAGCTTCATTTCCTTAAGTCCTACTCTACCAGACTATCTGCTTCCTATGTAACAGGGGGTAGCCGTGTTAGTCTGTATCTACAAAAACAACAAGGAGTCTGGTGGCACCTTAAAGAAGTGAGGTTTTTACCCACGAAAACTTATGCCCAAATAAATCTGTTAGTCTTTAAGGTGCCACCAGACTCCTTGTTGTTTTTTGCTTCCTATGTGATATTGCAGGCATTCGGTCAATGACTCCCTCCTATCTGTAATCAGATGTACCTATTGGTGTATTTATAAATATTTTCTTAATGCACTTTTCTTTGGAATACACATTGTTGGAGTAAATATTATACATTAATCTTATGCTGTTCATTACAGAGCAGTTAAACAACTTAAAAACTAGTTTCCTTTTAGCTGTTTATGCTGTTTCCTGTATGCCTTTCTCTTAGCTTGTCCAGAGAAAAAACAGTAGTGAGTTTTCCTCCTGGTTCTCATACACCAGCTAAACGTTGCAATGTTAGAGTTGTAAACGCTGCAGGGGAACCATTCTTTAAATCATCATGGAATATTTTCACTTTTGGGGGGAGAGAGACGTGCCTCACTCTACCCTCAATTTTTTTAGTGTTATCTTTAATTTGGCCCCACATGTGTTTGTGTTTTTTTTTAAAAAGCAGCCTGTATCAATTTCTGGGTAAAAATCCCTGATATAAATAGAAATGTTTTCATAACATTAAGTGAATGAATGCAGTTTATTTTCTTGTTTTTTTTGTTATTTAAATATTCTTATTATTTGAAAGGATCATTGTTAGAATGGAGAAGTTAATTGGGGCTGTATGCTATTGATATGAAATGGACTTAAAAATACTGAAATTGACCAGCCTACTGTCACTGTGCAGATAAGCAAAAATTCAAACATGTTAATTTACCCAGATTGTTTAAATTAGGGGATTGGTCCTGCTTTGAGCAGGGGGTTGGGCTAGATGACCTCCTGAGGTCCCTTCCAACCCTGACATTCTATGATTCTATGATGGGGCTAGAATTAAATAGTTTTATGAAACTATCATGGTTGTTTAGTTTGTTTGTTTTTACATCTGATGTGTAATTCAGCAGTGACTGAAATGTCCCTTGGGCTAGGTCTACACTACAGCGAACTTCCGACCTAAGATACGCAACTTCAGCTACGTGAATACCGTAGCTGAAGTTGCGTATTTTAAGTCGGCTTACCTGGCGGTGAGGACGCGGGAAAGTCGACCGCTGCCGCGCTGCCGCCGACTCCGCTACCGCCTCTTGTCGAGGTGGAGTTCCGGAGTCGACGGTAGAGCCATCAGGGATCGATTTTACCGCGTCCTCACGAGACGCGGTAAGTCGATCCCCGATAAACCGATTGCTACCCGCCGGATCGGCGGGTAGTGAAGACGTAGCCTTGGAGGAAATTGTTCCAAAACTAAAACCCAATCCAACAGCGGGGATTCCCACTGGCCTTTTTGTGCTGCAGACACCCCTGAGCAGCCCTGTGGTTGCTATTCTTAGAACTATAAAGAGGCAGAGGACCTGTCCCTTTACCCTCCCACCTACTTATACGTGATCTCTCCACTTTACAGGGCTGCTCTATGCCACCAATTATACCTGTGTCTGCAGCCAGACCAGTGCTGGATGCAGCTTAACTGCAAGCAGAGACGCAGACAGACAGCGTTCAGCTGTTCCCTCTATTGGGCCCCCCCCATGCTAGAAACTGGGGCTTTGGCTAGTACAGGCCAAGCTTCAGTAGTACTTGTGCCACCAGGGAGTGAGTGGTAGGCAGTGATGCTGGTGTTGAAATCACAGACTAAAACAGCATTGGCTCCTCCGTGTGGCCCCTTGCAAACCAAGTAATGCAATGGGAGCCTGTCCTTTATAAGCTTGTGGCCCTATCCTGCAAGCATATACAACGGGACCGCTCGTGTGCATCAGGTGAAGAACAGGTGTAAGTGCTTGCAGGACACTGGCCTGGGTGAATAAATGTTGTGTGTTCCTGTCGCCCACCCAACCCCTATTAGGACCCTAAACACACCAAACACAGGGTGTATGGACTATAGCGCTTCACGCGGGCTGCACGCTAATCTGATATATTATTTATATGTGTTTCAGTTGCAAAGAATTATTGCTGAGAGTGGAGCCTCCCACAAGGATTTGCCCAGGATGGAGAAATCACCACCTGCAGGCATCTTTTTCAAACCGTCGCTGCCACGTGGGAACACAACTGTCTGCTTACTGACCCAGGCGCTGCAGCAAGTGACAAGAGAGAATCAGAGTCTAGGTGAGCGTGTCCAGGATTTGACAAAGAAAGTGTCCACAATGGAGTCCAGACTGGCTGGTCTCGCGCGAGCCCCATTCCCAGATGTGACTGGCCACTCCACAGGCACTCTCCTGATTCCCAAGGTGGGAGAGATCCAGATACCCCTGGCAGAGATGGATGGAATGAGGCCAATGGACTGTGAAGGGACTGAGATCAATTTGCCAGCTGGACACCCTGAGGCTGTGGAATCAGGAGAGGTTCCATCCACCCCTGAGGGACAGTCCCTGCCCCATAACCCTCCTGTAGCAGCCACCATACCTGACAGCTCCCTCCTGCGCATCTCCCCCAAGGAGGACAGGAGACTGTTTGAGAAGGCCGAGGGCGACATTGCCAAGTATGCCCTGGCAGTGTTCAGACACACGATGCCGCAGGATTATTACCAGCAGTGGCGGGGAAAGGCCAATGTGTCCGGCACGCACCAGAAAGCTGCCCTGTCGCCCAATCTGATAAATGCAGCATTCAAAGCGGCAAAGAGATGGAAGCCAAAGCTGGCAGGCAAAGACTATAGTAACATAAAAATCCAGATCAACAACCTCATGCGATCCCGGAAGAGCAGAAGCCTGGTTGAGTCTACAGGGCAGAGGTAACAGCACAGCTCCCCTAGTACCCGGGCTTTGGATTCTTCCTATAGAAGAGTAAAGGAAATTCCAGGAAACCAGTCAGCACTGGGAATCTCCCCATGGCTCCAATGGGAACAGTGCCTGAGTTATGACGGCAGGAACAGGCAGTCAGTGTGGTACAAATCCCATGTGTTTGATCTTTGGGAGGCCACAATTACAACATGGAGTGTTACAACATGGAGGGGACAATTGTAACAGTGCTGCCAAAAGATATTTTCCAAATATTGGTAAGACCTTCATGCCAGAGGTGATAAGCATTGCATACATGTCTCAATAGATTAGATGGTTGAAGGGTTTTTTTGCATGTTAATGTCGGATACCTTCTTGGTGCAGGTAAAAATTACTAGGAATCAGGTCTACAGAGCTCGTAGTACTGTTATTGGTGTGCTGAGAGAAATATAATCGTACTGTGGCAATAAGGGCACAAAACAAAAAACAATGATCCTAACAAAAGGCCATAGAGACATCAAAATGAGTCAAATGAATGTGAGTAGAGCAAGTTCTGCAGGCGAGATCACTGTGTCACTGTCTCATTCCTTCTGGCTTTATGATAAAGTCCTTGTTGAAACTGTTCTTGTTCAATAAAAGTGCAAACTGCTTTCAAGCATTCAGATTGGTTTTATTACCAGTGAAATGTGTTCGCCTGAATTGTATAGAAGCTTGTCATTGTAAATGCCCTGTGTGTAGTTTTAATAACATTAGTTCTCGGATTTTTGTGCAAATTCATTTTGATTGGATTTGACCTAAACTTTTGGGAACCATTGTTAAGCCTCAGACTCTTCCTTCTTGCAAACCTCATCCACAAAGCATCCAAAATCAGTCCCATTTTTTATTGATGAGTCTCATAATCTGTTTTGCCAATGCGTTAAACAGATCTTATGCTGGCCCTCTGCACAGTCTGATGCCAGATAGTTTGCTGAACTTATGGGGTGAATTTGTCACTTGCCAAAGTGTGTGCCATGTATGCACACAACCCCCCATCAGGCTTGCTAAAGCCCCATGTACTGATCCAGGGGCTCATTAGACCTTGGGAGTTTGTGCGGTACCTCTGAAGGACCATAGCCTACATGGCAGAGAAATGGGAAATGCAAAGATGCTGGAGCAATTGGAAGTGCTTAAGGAGGTTTTATAAAATTTGCTTCTGCTTCCTTAGGTTGTAAATTACACCCATTTACAACCACCTCCCATTTTTTGACCTGTCACCTTCACCAATACTTTCATTGCCTCTGATTTTGGCTGTGTCTATCCACGCTAGACATTTCCCACCCTTGCTAGCAGCCATGCAATTCCACCAGTGCTAGCACTTAGGCAGACTGGGCACTCCTCGCTTTTTAACCAGCATGCACCTAACCCTGCTCTAGAGAGATGACATAGTGCTTAGAATGGCAGCAGCTTGTCTCTACTAGGGCTCCCAATAGGGTTACCAGTGGAGCTGCTCCAGAGAGGAATTTGAAGGGGAAAAGCCTAGGGTAAGCCCAGGGCTGTGTCTATGCAAGGGAGGGTTTTAGTGGAGCAGGTATTTCTGTACCAGCGATACAGAACGTACCAGTAGGCCCGGTCTTACCAGCATCAGTCTACACATGCATGTGGTTTGGGATATTGCTCTTGTACTGAGAGCAGATTTTACAGCTTGCTTAGCTGTGTCTTTTATATGACCTGGCTTAGTTACACTAACTGTTTCCTCTTGCAGTAATACCGAGTATCTGGGGCTGTTCTAGCATTCAGGGTCAGCACACAAGGATTTGGCCTTTTCTATACAGGAGTAGCCCTTTAGCAGCCAGCAGGACCCAGCAATCCATGGTGCTTAATCAGTGCTGACCCCTCTATGAAGATAAAGGCATGCAAGGGTTGCACCAACTGAGCTCATCAGGGTTTAGTGGGATCAGTACAAACCATGTTTGCTCTTGTTTAGATGCTGTAGGACTGGGGCAAGTAGCCCAATTGCTGGCAACCGATAGCTAGCCAGGGCCATTCCTGAGCACAAAGTCTTTTCTCACTGTGCAGCCTGCATCTGGACTGTGCGCGTGCCAGGTAACCGTGGGCTTCTTAGGCTGGAGAACTGAAGTCACAGCATTGCCAGCTCTCATCATTTTACTGTGAGTTTCGCAATATTTTATGTTATACTTGAATCCCCAGTTCCTGGAATCAAGTGATCACATTACAGTCTCAGCTTCCATTAAAAAAAAAAAGAAAAGTGTCCAGCACTCATGGTAGCCTAGTAACGCATGAAAATGTGATCCAAAAGACAAAGAACTGAACCCTACATGTAATTATTATTTATCTAATTAGTTTATAAATCTCATGGCATTTTGGGGACTGAACTCATTATTTTAATATTTGAGATTGGCGATACTGGAATTTTGCTTAACATTGTAAGGTTGGTTCCTCTGGGGCTTCCTGGACATCCAACCACAGCGGAAGTCTCTACTGTGATGAGCTGTGACAGTTAACAGTGCTGGCATTTGAATTTGTTACAATTCTGTCTCAAGTTCCAGAGATGAATGCATTGGTTAGCACCTTTCAGCGGTATTGTCTGAATGGGTCTGTTTGAAGCTCAGTAGCAGCTGTCTCAGGTCACACAACCTCACATTCACAAAGAGGAGGGCTTAACCTGCCACTGTCTGATGGTTTCAGAAAGCATATTAAGATTGCAACACTAATGTGGAGCATTTGCTAGATTTAGTTCTATTTATTCTTCTGTGTGTAGTGATTAGAATAATGATACATTGTGTTGTGGCAGGTTTGTCAGTAATTTATTAGAAAAATGCAGCTGCACTAATGCACTTCTTCTTTTCACGTAATCAAATTTAAAGCTTTTGTAAAATACTGCAATTTAACTGAAAGTTGAGTGGGCAGTCTTCAATCGCAGGAATTTTTCATTTCCAGAACAGACACGTTTGTTTCTTCCAATATTTAATGTAATTTCAGTTTCTGATATAAGGGAGTTACTTTTATGGTTTTTTTTGTTTTGTTTTGTTTTTTTTAACTGGTTTGTTTGATATAAGCTTGAAGGTGGGGACATTTTCATTAAATTAAAAGAGACTGCTTAATTGTTAGCTAAATCGCTAAATTAAACAAAACTTGGTAGAAGCTACTTTACAACAATTTTGATCTCTATACATTTGAGTGGGAGCTTTATTCCCTGAATTCTAATGGATAATTATGCTATATTAAATTAAATTATTCTATATTAAATTAAATATAGACACACATAGACATCAAATTCTAAAGAACACGATATATATTCTTTGTTTCTCTCTCTCTCTCTCTCTCTCTTTTCTCTAACTGTATAATACTTCTTTAGAATTAGATGTAGACATTAGAATATCTAATGTTTCCTTTGTTGGTAAACACCCTTGAATTGTTTGGGGTGATTAGTCCTGGGTAGAGCACCCTCTCTAGCAGACCTGCTTTGAAATTATAAATTGCAGACCGTTCAAAGCAGTATTGTGTCTGCAGCCTCCATTGCTGCTGAGCGTCCTTCAGAACTGTAGCCAAAGTCGTTTCCAAAGTTTCTTTGGTCCTATCTATGTTCGTGGTGGGAAATTAATGGGTCAGAAGAGCTGGCCACAAGACAATTGAAAATCTAGCAGGTTTCCACACACAACGTTTAAGTAAAGCTGTGGTTTTAAGATTGATTTAGTTGACCCAATACAAAATCCTGTGATGATGCTTTTCTTTTGATTGATCCCTCTTAACAATTTAACTGACGCACAAACTATGCTACAGCCCCAAACCCTGATAAGGACCAAGGCTGTATTATCATTATCATTATGTATTTGTTACTGTAGCACATAGGAGCCTTAGTTATGGACTAGTACCCCAATGGGTGTTTGCCTCTACACTAGAGACCTGAATCACTGGTAATGCAACAAGTACAGTCTGGAAAGGAGAACGGGGCTGTGCTCTGGCAGTCTGGATGTCATTCCTTTAGTCAAACTACCTTCCACAGCCCCAAGCCTTTGCCTGTGTCCACCCTTTCATGGGAAGTGTGGAGAACAACCCCAGCTCCTGTGACATCTAGGACTAAGGATGGTGTAGGGCTTACAGGACTGGAGTCTGTGCATCCCTTTCCCCATGGGCAGGCTCAGACACCGTGTCAAGGCTGCTTCCCCACTCTGAACTTTAGGGTACAGATGTGGGGGCCTGCATGAAAACTTCTAAGCTTAATTACCAGCTTAGATCTGGTCCACTACCACCACTCTCGATGCTAATTCCCTTCCCTGGGTAGCCTTGAGAGACTCTTCACCAATTCCCTGGTGAATACAGATCCAAACCCCTTGGATCTTAAAACAAGGAGAAATTAACCATCCCCCCTCCTCCCTTCCACCAACTCCTGGTGGATCAAGATCCAACCCCCTTGGATCTAAAAACAAGGAAAATCAATCAGATTCTTAAAAAGAAGGCTTTTAATTAAAGAAAAAGGTAAAAATCATCTCTGTAAAATCAGTATGGAAAATAACTTTACAGGGTAATCAAACTTAAAGAGCCCAGAGGACCCCTCTAGCCTTAGGTTCAAAGTTACAGCAAACAGAGGTAAACACCCTAGTAAAAGGTACATTTACAAGTTGAGAAAACAAACGTAAACTAACACGCCTTGCCTGGCTGTTTACTTACAAGTTTGAAATATGAGAGACTTGTTCAGAAAGATGTGGAGAGCCTGGATTGATGTCTGGTCCCTCTTAGTCCCAAGAGTGAACAATCCCCAAAACAAAGAGCACAAACAAAAGCCTTCCCCCCCGCCCAAGATTTGAAAGTATCTTGTCCCCTTATTGGTCCTTTGGGTCAGGTGTCAGCCAGGTTACCTGAGCTTCTTAACCCTTTACAGGTAAAAGGATTTTGGAGTCTCTGGCCAGGAGGGATTTTATAGTACTGTACACAGGAGAGCTGTTACCCTTCCCTTTATAGTTATGACACACCGTTATCACAGGAAGTGCCATACCTGTGGCCTGGATATTAATGGTCTCTGTGCCTGCTGCTCTTTTGGTTGACGCTGCCTCTCCTGTCCTACCATGGGTTATGCAAGCATCCCCTGATGGGCAGATTGCTGGTAGAAGGTGGTTCAGCTCTACGCTAAGCAGGTGCAGGATGGCGGTGGAGCATGGGCTGAAGGCAAGGTGCAGATGTCTACAAGCCCACTTGGACTGCCCAATGGGAAACATGTACATACCCATTATAGGGGTGTGCTGTGTCATGAACTATATTTGTGAGGATAACAGGGAATGTTTCAGGCTTGAGTGGGTCCAAGTTTCCAGAAATGTTCAGACCATTTATATCTCTCTCTCTCTCTCTCTCTCTCCACAGCATAGATGCCAGGAGTTTCATGGTCACTTTTTTCGTAGAGAGATGTGTAGCGGGATTGTGATCCTAGAGTAATCTGAATTGCTGCATCCAGCCTGGTGCTGCACTCACTACTGTGAAGCGCTAAGACTTCTGGGGGCATATCCTATGGTTCATAGCCCGCATGATGCTGTGCTGATCTATGAATTATTTTGCAGTACATTGTGGGAGAACCTGCCTATTCCTTTTGGGCCTCTGGATGGAAGTGGTCTTTGCCCACCCACTCAGTAAAGTAAACCATTTCCAGCTTGGTACGCTCTATATTTTTGTCCATAGCCTCCCTTCCAACCTGTAACAAGGCATGGATCCAGCTCAGGACTAGATCCTGTTCCAGCTGTTAGCTGTAATGCAACTCTCATGTCAGAACCAGGAGGCTGATGCTGGGCATGAGACACAATGGAGGGAACTTCGGCAGCATCTTGTTGCCCTGAAAAGACAGTGGCTGGCCATAATGAGGTCATGCAGGCTGCCTGCAGACATGAGCACTGGAGACAGCTAATGCAGGTTTGAATAGCTCTGGTATCTCCCAGTGCTGATCAGCAGTTCTGGAGCAGGACCACAAACACAGAGGGGTGAGACTAAGGCTTGGTTTACACTTAAAAGTTAGGTCAACATAGCTACGTTGGTCAGAGATGTGAAACACACACTCCTGACCCACACAGCTACGCTCACCTAACTCCCAGTGTAGATGCAGCCATGTTGATGGGAAAATGATTCTATCAACGTACTACTACCATTTGGGGAGGTGGTTTTCCAACACCAATGGAAAAACCCCTTCCGTCAGTGTGGGCTGCGTCGACACCATGGGGTTATGCCGGCATAGCTATGGCGATGTCTCTGTAGTACAGACGTACTCTAACTTGTTGTGCAGACCTGGGATGATCAGCAGTGGCTCCAGAACTTCCTGTGATCCTTGTCCTACCTTGCTTGCTAACTAGACACCTGTGTTGTGGCTGGATGGCAGTGATGGTTTCAGTGCTGTTACATCTGTAGACAGGTGTTCCCTGCAATGGCTCCTTTCTCTCCTGCAATCTTCTATAACCTGTTAGATGAAAAAATCCTATTTGTACAAAATGCTGACTCGTTATTAATGGTAACATCAGCAACCAGGAAGCAACTGAAAAGCTTCCATTGTGTTCTCTGCATTTATGCCATTTGTTATTACTTTACTTTCACTCAGGTTAAGAGTGAAACCAAATTGTTCAGTGTCACTCTCTTAATTGTGTCCTTTTCACTTCTTTCTGTCTTTCAATAAAGGGTCGTCCCAGGGGAATGTTTTTTTAAAAATAACAGAATAAACTCTATTCATCTTAAGAAGTTATGTAAAAGGATTTCCCTTTAGATTGGTGTTGCTTTAAAAAAACAAAACCTCCTCCACATTTTTAAATACAATTTTAAATTGGAACCTGTCAGAAAATGGTGAAGATCCTACATTCTGGTTTTCTTTAATAGGGCAGGAAACATTTTTACAAAACTAAATAGAAAGGTGTGAATGAACTCCAAAGCATGAAATGAAAATGTTTTCTTTTGATTTAGGAAAACATTCTGCAAACATTGCAGCATTCTGCTTGTGCATGACATCCAGGAAAAACAAACACACACGTAAACTGTGGCAAATCAATAAGATTTTTGGCAATGATTTGTATCTAACCACTTTGTGTTACTATTATTTATGATTTGTATTGCTTAGGAGTAACACGCTAGCTTATTACATATTCCATGTTACGCATTAGTAACATATGTAAGATTTTGTTAATATGATCTTTTCATCAGTCATTTGAAAGAAATGTGTACTGGAATAATAATCTCACACACTAACTAGGAGACCTAATTATAAAGAGGAGCGAACCACTGCAAAATCTCTTAGATAACAAAAAACCCTGAATCTTATAGACAGCTGACAGAGTGATGTAGAGTAGCACGGAGGGAATGCAGCTCCCATTTGAAAACATGACTTTACAAAGATGATCATTGGTCTATGTTATTGGTCTCCACACTGGCAGCTGATCTATACCATGAGTGAGACCCTGGCTTCTTTGAAGTCAATGGTAAAACTCTCACCGACTTTAATGAAGCCAGAGTTTCAACCTCTACATTTAGCAAGTTCCTTCTGAGACAATGATCGATTCTGAAAGGACATTCACAGTTCTGGAGAAAGTGAAACTGTTTGGCAACACCCATTTTTTCATGTTCTCTGTGTATATATATCCTCCTACTGTATTTTCCACTGTATGCATCCGATGAAGTGGGTTTTAGCCCACGAAAGCTTATGCTCAAATAAATTTGTTAGTCTCTAAGGTGCCACAAGTACTCCTCGTTCTTTTTTCTTTTTGCTGATACAGATTAACAGGGCTACCACTCTGAAACTTGTTTGGGAGTCTTTCTACTAACTTCAATTGGCTTTGCCTCAGGAGCGAAGGAGGTGTGAACCACCCCACTCATCTCAGTGGGGTATTAAGGGAGCTGTCTCCTTATGGCTATTGAAATTGAGAACTATTACATTGTTCTTTGGCTTGGCAGATCCAGTCAGCTACTGGGGGTAGATGTTCCATTCATTTGAAATAAAACTGGACATTAGAAAATGTACACAATTGAATGGTCTCTTGTGTATGTTGTATGCTTCCCACAGCCCGGGATCTCCCACCCCTATGCAGGTGGGGTGACCAGATGCTTGGGTGTCTGCGGACATCTTGGTCATGTTACTATATTTTGTAGATATGATTTATAGAAATGCTGCTGTTTGTGCTGGGGAGCTTACACTGGCTTCAAACCAGGATAAACTGCACTGGCCCAAATCCTGGCTTATTGAGGTTTTGCCTGCCTGTACCAGTGGTATGCATGGATGTAAGGTTACCATTGGCTGGCCCCTGATGGCTGAAATCCATAGTGTGGGCTCCAGCAGTTTCATAGTAACTTTTTTCGTATAGAGATATGCAGAGGGACTCCGAGCCTGGAATAACCTGGCACTTTACAAAGGAGAAAAGTGTCCGCTAACAGATGCCACAGAAAACTTTGTGAGAAATACCAGGGTATTGTGGTTTTGCTGGCTCAGGATGCTGGTTATGCAATATGAATAATTCAATTTCTCAAGCCTGACATCCAAGTTTATCCATTTTAAGGCTTGGTCTGATCAATACTTTAGCTTGGTTGTGAAAAACAAGGGTATATTTACACTGCAATCAGGGGTGTGACTGCAGCACATGTAGCCCCCTGCCCAATGCTAAGTTGATCTAGCTCCAGGAACAAAGCAGTGATGCTGTAGGAACATGTGACTAGTTCATATGACTACATGCATTGCAGTAATTTCACACCTCTGACTGCAGTGTAGACATACCCATAGCTAAGGCCCAGTCTCTGGTGCAAATCATAATCCTATTGGTGTCCAGGTTAGGGGACAGCTGAGCTGTATCCAGGTTGCATTTGAAGAGTAGACAGCAGGGCCTTCCTTTAATGTTTTGCACTTGTACCCTATCCACTGGAGGATCTCAGAGTATCCCTTAAACGTTTATTTAACTTCATAACAGTCTGGGAAAGCATTAGCCTCATCTGATAGATGGGGAAACTGAGGCGCAGCATGGCCATGACTTGCACTTATGCCCTGTGAGTCTGTGGCAGACCACAGTGACTCTCCATCATGTGCATTAGTCACAAAACTATTCTTCCTTTATTAGAAGGCAGCTGTATGGGCCTCCGCTCAGAATGGCCTCCAAGGGCCTCGGCTTTTGGCAGTGGAAAGGCAGAGGGACTGCGGATACCACATCCCCAGGTGTCCCAAACTGCACAGGTAACGCTGAGTATACCAGAGGAAGGCTGTGTGAGACAGCTGCTCTCAAGAATGAAGAGAGTCATGTAAAGTAGGAGATTACTTTTCTTGTCTTTTCAAAGGGCAGAAGGGCGGGGTGTGTGTGTTAGATGCAGAGGTTCTTGGGTTGTGTGGGGCATTGTGTATGTGACACTCAGGGGTCATGTGCAGGGCTCAGAACAGCAAGGCAGGTACCAGACACCAGGGGATGCTGTCTGATGAATCTGTCTAATGAGCTATGCTCGGAGTTATTTCAGTTCCAAATATATGTAATCCTTCTGCCAGTCAAAGGTGGCAGCAACAAGGGCTAGGTTCAATATCTAGGGGTTCCTTTTCAACAATACAACACAAAACCGGCTCGAGCCCCCACCCAGTGACCTGGGACAATTACACACCACCCCCTGGGCACCTCTAAGGGAATGTCTTCACTTCCCTGCCGGCAGGGCCGGCTCCAGGCACCAGCCCACCAAGCATGTGCTTGGGGCGGCGCGGCGGGGCTCCGGCCGGTCGGGGAGAGCGGAGAGCCCCGGCCGGGCTTGCCGCCCTCCCCCCGGCGCTCCGGCTGGTCGGGGAGAGCGGAGAGCCCCGGCTGGGCTCGCCGCCCTCCTCCCGGTGCTCTGGCCGCCGGGGGCTCTCCGCCCTCCCCCCGGTGCTCCGTCCGGTCGGGGATTGCGGGCCCGCGGCCGGGCTCGGTGCCCTCCGCTGCCGCGCTGGGTGGGGGGGGGGGGGGGCGGGGGGGGGCTTTTTTGGTGGCAAAAAAGCCAGAGCCGGCCCTGTCTGCCGGATCGGCGGGTAGTGATCGATCCAGCGGGGATCGTGTCAGATTAGTTTAGATGTGATAAATCGACCCCCGAGTGCTCTCCTGTCAACTCCTGTACTCCAGCGCTGCGAGAGGCGCAAGCAGAGTTGACGGGGGAGTGGCAGCACTCGACTCATCGCGGTGAAGACACCATGGTAAGTCGATCTAAGTATGTCGACTTCAGCTATGTTATTCACATAGCTGAAGTAACTTAGATCGATTTCCCCCCCATCCTCCCAGTGTAGACCAAGGCTAAGAGGCAATATGTCCCCTCTCACAAGCACACAGTCTGAGTGTAGTAAAAAAATTTAATAAAAGGAGGGAAGTAACTCATCATTCATTTGGGAAAACTCTGCAAACAGGGTTCATAAATACAAACCATGAGCAAAAGACCCACCACCAAGTAAGTTGGGCAATGTCCTTTTCCCCTCAGGTTTTAAAGTCCAGCAAACCCAAAAGTCACTTTAACGTGCCCAACCCTTCTCTACACCCAACTCACAGTTGCTGTCCTTGGTTAGTGCAGCCCCAGAATTCAGTGGTTTATCTGCAGAGTTCATCTCCCACCCTGGGTGGAAGTGGGGTAAAGAGGCACCTTACACACTCCGCTGCTCGCGCATTCACTCACCACCCCTCCCTGCCAGCCGATCACCATGCCTCTCCGCCAGCCACCCTGCTGGCTGCTCACCAAGATGTCTTGAGGGCCTACCACTTAACACAGCTCTCAGTGACTTCAGCTGTTAGTGGGGGAGCCTTACTGCTGGCACACACTGGGCAGTCTCTTGCATCAGAGACACTGTCCCAAAGCAGGTTTAATACATCAGTGATTTCAGCATGTAACAAGACTCTCAATTGAGTTTAAATTAACTTTTTAATTACACAGTAGAGAGCAGAAGGGTCAAACTGTCTAGGACCCTCAAGCAGAGCCCACATCACCAGATACAAGCACCTAGCCCCACTTGTTTCTCCACCTGTCCCTTGCCTAGTGCCATTTAATTGAGGGTGAGTCTCTCCATCGAGGTATGCCAGGTCCAGTTCTGCTGCCCTCGATTCACACAACAAGGATAACAACCCTTTATTACTCCTGCCCCCAAAACAAGGAGACTGAGGATCCAACACCAGCCAAAAGTGATCATTTGGGCAAGCAATCCCATCATGCTGAGCACCTAGGCAGGGTGGGTGTGTCCATGCAAATGAGATCAGCTCCTGCAGTCCTCTTCCACAGCTCATCACTAGATGTCAGGGGAGAGCTCATTCAGACTCTGCTTACATCTACTATTAGTATTAAAAATCTGATATCACATTAGAAGCTACAGCCCAGTAAGAATAAACCCTGTTATCTGTAATTTAATTGTGCAGCAGGTAGTGGATGCCAAAATCCATGTCAGATCTGCCCAAAAGGACCAGATAAGGAAATATATTAATTTTAGATTCAATTCCACTGATGCACTTGTTTATTTCTAGCCATGGCGTAAATTGTTTTTTTGAACTAAGCCAAAACTGCAGCAGTTAACTTCTAAATCTGTCATAACTCAGGCCTCATAGAAGCAGCTGAACACAAAATCAATGAATTTTGTTGTTGCTGTAAAATTTTTATTATGGACTAATTTCTGCCTAATACTCCCCTCAGCAATAGGTCTCTGGATGCCTTTTACTGCACAGAAGTAACCTGCACCAATTTGGGAGCAGCAGTGGGCTCCACTACAGGGTTCTTCCTTGAGCACTGTGGTTTTTATTTCCCAGGAGTGACTGTTCTTATCAATTGGGGGTGAAGACCACTGCAGCTCCAAGATCCAGACACTTGCGAAAGAATTCACGGAGCCGGAGCCTCCGGTAAGAGATTCTCAAAACAAAGGGATTTAGTCTGAGGGTAGATAATTGACCAGTCACAGCCACTGATGATCAGTGAGTGTAGGGAACTTGAGTGTAACGTGGGTGTGGCTGGGCAAAAGCTATAGTGGCCCATCAGCCGGCCAACATAAGGGAATCCTGAACATTGCTCTTGTCCCAGCATCTGTTTCACCTCTGAGTGATGGCATGTGACTGGTTAGGCTTTTTGGTTGGGTGTAGCTGTTATGCCAGCATTGCAGGTCACCCTCAAACAGCAACCCGCCAAGAAACCAGAGGAGAACAGACATATCTTTGAGAGGGGCTTGACATGTAGCATTTGCATCTGGACACAGATCACAAGCTGAACTCTCCCACAGTTCAGGGGTTTGTGGCTTGGGAGATTCCTGGGTCAGAACCATCAGCTCCATTCCGCTGTCTGTGCAGTAGCACCACTTATTAAATCTTCTTCCAAGAAAACACTCAAACGTCAAGGAAGTAATGCCCCTCCTCCCCTCAAAGTATAAAAATGGGTTTTATTCCCTTGATCTTCAAATCTTTCTTTAAAAGGCTGTGCTGAGTGGAGTGCAGCGGAGATACAGCCAGATTAATATACCGATTTACAAACTGTTGTGGTGTTAGACAGGAGATTATTTTTCTCCGCTGATTAGTATTATCTCACTTGTGCACACTCATTCTCGGCTCTCACCACTGAGTGGGGGTGTTGTCACAGCAAGCGCACAGAATGTGCTTCTCGAGAAATAGGCTAACATGGAAAAGGACTGGGGAAAAAAAGGGAGTATGCCCTTTTCTGCAGCTTTATGATACAGAAGGAGGCTTAGAAGTTTTGGAATTTTTTTTAAAAGTTCTTCTTCCTTTCTGCTTGTTGTTTACCTGAGAAATCTCAGGCCTGGCGTGTTCTGGTTTTGCAAGAGTCAGTATGTGTGCTCAGAGCATATCTATTGTGAGCTCTGAATCATGATTGGAAGATCATGGGTCAGTGTGTTTAATTTTTACTTCAAACAAACTTTCTCCAAAATGCTCATTAGTCATTGGAGTTCACAGTGTTAACAAACCCAGTTAGGGCTTACTAATACAGCCAGATCAGGGGACCCCTAGCTGGGCAGGGACTGGATTTTCTGTTTTGCAGAAACTGCATGATTTTGATTTTTTCCCCCATTCTGAAATGGAATGAAAACAAACAAACAAAAAATCATTATTTCCCCCCAGAATTGGTTTTGGGTCAATTGCAACATTTCAGGTCAGTTCAATCAAAATATTTTGTTCCAATGCTGACATTTTAAAATGTTCGTAAATGTTTTTTATAGATATAAAAATGATTTCCAGAAGATTTCAAAATGAAACATTGAACCATTCCTCTAGGGAAATGTTGAAGTAGGATATTTCATTCTTATGCTTAATTTTAATTTTTTTAAAGCAATTTGTGTTGAAATGGACACGTTTTCAGAACATGTTGATTTTGACAAAAGTATCATTTTATCCAAAAACCATTTAGATGAAAAAATTCTGCCCAGCTCTGCTTGTCACATGGCTTGTACTTGTCTGTAAGTGATGCTTGCTCAACCGTCACTTTACTAATTAAAATGTAGCTACTGTGCAGGAGCCATATGCTATTCTCAACCTTGGTGCAGATGTCCCCTATCAGTGGGAGACCTGCTTTGGTTTAAGGGGACTGGGTGACCTTAACTTTGTAGACCTTGCTATGGCCGTAACTAAAAATGTAATTCACTCCTCTTCACAAAATGAGTTTGACACTTTGCACCTAGATAGACAGATTTGCCCAGTACAGGACTTTGAGACCTAAGGCTGAAAAGTGCTAATGAAGGGCACAGTATTGTCGGAATAAGGAGACAAGGTGGGTGAGATAATATCTTTTATTGGGCCATCTTCTATGGGTGGGAGAGACAAGCATTCGAGCTTACACAGAACCCTCCCTCATAATCACAATGGTCCCTTCTGGCTTTGAAATCTATGAATCTACTCCGAGCCTTTGACATGATTTCAAACAACAATACAACAAAACCAGCACAAATCTCCTCCAAAACTTCACGCCTAACACAACCCAATAAGCAGGATTTCCCCCAACAAACTTCCATCCCCTATACAAAATAAAGGACTTGTCTTGACTAGCAGGAGCATAAGTGATAACTCAAGATGGTAAAACTGAGTTAAAGATATTCCCATGCATCTACTTTAGGCAGTGCTTAATTTGTAATGAGAGGGGCCAGGGCTCAAGCAATTAGATGCTAGGACTTAAGCAATTTTTTAAACTTTTATAACTGATGCAGCAAGTGCTGGGGCTATGAACTGCCAAGCCCAGAGGTGCCGGGGCTATGAACTGCCAAGCCTAGAGGTGCCAGGGCTCAGCCCTGGCACAAATTAAGCATTGCCATTAGGTAAATGGTTGAGTTTAGGCTGGGTTTATCTAGCTCACGTTAGCTAATCCTGAACTAAATTTGACCTTTATATCCCCGTTTCCCCATCTGTGAAATGGAGATAACAATGTTTACCTGTCTTTTATAAAAGGCTTTAAGCTCTACAGATGCTAAGTGTTGTTGTTATTTATGAAGCTTACTTTTGTTAGGGCCCAAACCAACCATCCAATATCAGTAACCAAAAGAAAGACGAGGTGGAGCTGTGATGTCTCTTTAAAAATATGTTCCTTTTTCCATTTCAAATATCAGCATGAACTCTTTCTTCGAGGACCTTCAAGGTATTTTATTCAGAGAATCAGAAGGAGCGGCAGAGCATAGAGAGATCACCCAAGAGAATCTTGAAAGAATTGCTTGGGCTCTAAGAAATGAGATTAAAAATAAAAACAGGTGGGTGAACAGTAGAATCCAGCACATGCATCTATTAATGACGACTCATCTGTGGAACTCACAGGACTCTGCCAACGTTAATTAAGCCTCACAGTTGGGAGGTAGGGGAAGTGTTACTGTCCCCATCTTACAGGCCTTGTCTGGGCTGGTAAAACGCATCACGTTAGGCCTGATTTACACTAAAACGTTGTCATTCAAGGTTGTGAAAAATCCAAACCCTGAGAGCTGTAGTTAAGACTAAGGCTGCAAGTCTGTCACGGAGGTCGCGGAAGTCACGGATTCCATGACTTTCCAGGACCTCCATGACTTCCGCAGCTGCAGGGCCGGTGCGGCTGGCCCCGGGGACCGCCTGAGCAGCATCGGTGCCCTCGCATCGGTGCGGGATGTTGCTGCTATCTCTGATGTCACTGCCTCCTGCTGCCTGCCTGCCTGCCTCCGACTCCAGATCTCCTGTGGCTCAGCCCTCAGTTCCAAGTCGCCTATGTTCAGACCCCTTCCAGGGGAACCTGAACAAATCCAAAAGGAATGGAACAATTCTGCTGCCGTCTGGGGCTACTGAAGTCTTGTCTTCTCTTACAAACCCTATCACAGGGCTTCCCTTGCAGGAGCCTAACCGGCTAACCTGCCCCTCCAGTGTGCTGCCCCCATTATCTGTCTTTTACCCTAACCCTGGGCTTTTCTCAGCCAGAGATGCCTGTCTCTTCTACAGTCTCCCCCTCAACTGAGCTCCTTCAGTCTACTTATTATGGCTTAGCTCTGCCCCTCACCCCTCCTGGATGGGAGCCAATTAGCTGCTCTCCTCCCCAGGAGCAAATCCTGAGTACTTGTGTGCATTCCCTAGGCTTGCAGGTGAGGGTGGTTAAGCCCCATCACAGGCACACAGGGCAAGATGTAATTTAACATGGGTTAGCTGCTTGAGGTGAACTCTGGTTGGAAACACTGGATTCACCTCCACCGGCCAACATGACTTGAAAATACAATGTGGCTTATCTATGCTTGGACTTTAACATGTGTTAGCTAACTCGTGTTTGGAAAACACACCTTTTAGCCTAGTGTAGACAAGGCTTTAGTGTGGACAAAGACAATGCCATTTACCAAGGTTAGCAAGTCATGGTTAACGCTAGAGCTAACACGTTTCTAAACACCGCTTGTCCCATTCTGCACCAGGTTGTGTTTAATATCATGTTAGTTAAAACCTGTTATAATGTTTACTACCACGATTGATTTCCCCCATGCAGACATGACCACAGGCAGATTAAGGGAGTTGTCCAAGGTCATTGGGGTAGGCAGGTTGTCAGTGGTTTAAGAACTGCGCTCAGAGCAGGTCTGGATGACACGGTGGTTAAAATGCCAGCAGCTGCCGGGGGGTCTCATTACGCTGGCCCTTGTGGTGGTAGCAGCTATAGGAAATTGGAAGAGAAAAAAGCGTGGGTAGAAAAAGCCATACCGGGCTGGGTCCAGCACGGGGTTGCAGAGGGTCAAATTAGGACAGGCACTGCAACACTAGACTCCACATGAGGTCCCCTCTTCAGAGGCTTATCTTGGGTTTTCTTTGGCTTTGTGAATCCTTGGGCCAGCACCTGGCCCAGCACAGCAAACATAGCCTGGCTCCAAGTATGTCCGTTGGTTTTTATGCTGATCGAGTTAGCCAGAGGCACACAGTACCCAATGGCCTGCCAGAGAGATCAGGGCTTACTACCCCCTGCCTGCCGAGAATCTGTTTCTCACCTTCTGGTGACTCGTCTTAACTTACATACTTTAAGAACGTAGTTTTGAGACTACACACATAACCCCTTCCACATTCTCTGCACGTACATTTCACAATGATTATGATGACCAATGTGACACACGCTTTCAGTAGAGATACTACATGACCCCCTTTGGTGCAAGGGGATCTCTTTAACTCCCTGACTGAAGAGCATCTATTCTGGGGAGAGGCAAAGGCAGAGCAGGATGTGGAAGGGGTGAGGCAGAGGGAGAGAGAAATCCAAATACCACCGCAGTGATTCCCTAAGGGCGCAGCCCTGGATTCTACAGGAAGGTTTGAGAGGGGACTAGGAGATCTCTGCAGTACATTTCTATGGGAGCAGCATTAGCAATGCCAAGTATATACAGGGATCTAAGGCAGGGATAATGATGGATCATTATTAGTTGCACAGACAAAAGGAACTAAGACTGCAAAGCAAAGCCCCAGAGACCAGTTACATGCAAGCAGCTCATTTGCGTTCTAAAGCTAACGATAAGATAGGCACGAACTTCTAATTTCCTAGGGAGGTGAAGGCCCTGAGGGGAGCCTTAACCCTTTCATGCCCTGAGTCACAATCTTCTGACTCTTTAAACGTGGGCGTAAAATGCACAGACTGTAATAATTAAGGCTATGATTTAGTCACGGGTATTTTTAGTAAAAGTCATGGACAGGTCACAGGCAATAAACAAAAAGTCACGGCCTATGACCTGTCCATGACCTTTATTAAAAATACCCCTAACTAAATCTTAGGTGCTGGGGGAGT
>NW_020664584.1:4995426-5041782 GCF_002925995.2 Terrapene triunguis | reverse complement strand
CCCCAGCTGCTTGGGTGGCCCTGGGGTTGGCCACACCAGCCTCTGCAGCTGCGGAAGTCCCGGAGGTTCTGGAAAGTCATGAAATCTGTGACTGCCGTGAATGACTCACAGCCTTAGCAATAATTAGTGTTGTGTCAGGTTAACAGGAGGCGTATGCAGTATTTCGGGTGCTGCTCCACCCTTCTAGCTAGTTTGCATAAGAGACACCTTCAGCTTATAGATCATGCTTTGGTATGAACCTATCTCACCTGCTCTCGTTCCAAGTAACACCAGAGATTCCTGCAGCTGTGAGAGAGGGAAGGCAAACATCTTCCAGAATTGTTTTTCTGTTTGTGACTCAGTCCGTTTGACAGCACTGCGGGTCTGATTCTGATCTCGCTTACATCCGCTTCACACTCGTACAATGCCATTGACTTCAGCGAAGTTACTCCTGATCCGCACTGCTGGAACTTAGGGTACGTCCACACAGCAACTGGGAGGTGTGAGTGCATCATGTGGAGACCTACTTGAGCTAGCGTTGATAGATCAGGTTGGGTGGCTGGCTTGTTCTGCCACCTGTGCTGCCGTGGCTTCGCTGCTATTTTTAGTGAGCAAGTGAGATCCAAGCTCACTCAGGTACCTCTACAAGTGCTGCACTCCTACCCCCGATTGCTGTGTAGACATACCCGTAGAGCAGAATCAAGCCTTCTGAGGATAGTCAGTTTCACAGCTTGTCCTAGATCTAGGCTGAGGTCTATTTGTCCAGTTCCCCAACCTTTGCACTTACAATAATATTGTCACCTGGTGAAGAATGGTGACAATAATATTCTTCCGACAAAAAAAAAAAAAGGATGACTAACGCTTGATATTCCTGATATTCCCGAGATCAACACCCAGCACAACCCACTCACCCCCATTTTTTTTTTAAACCTGTAAACTATCCCTAACTTGGCGAAGTTAGTGACTGGAGCTATACGTGACCAGGAACTACCGTACGTCTCTTTCCCCTGGCTGGCTCTATTTAGAGAAACCATTCTCTCCAGCTCAGAACTGGATTTAAACACAGGACAAAGTGCAGCCTGCGAGACTGGTGTTTGCCCTGGATAATCTCACCAGTTTGTGACCCAATGCTAATTCCTGCAGCACGACAGGCGAAAGAGGCTCATGGTCCAGTCTAGCAGTGGGCGGTTACTCAAGGCCCGAGTTACTCCAAGCCTTTCAGTTGCTTGGAGCCCTGCAAATAATCAAGCCAGCCCTGGTCTGGCCCCCTCCATTCTCCTCACCAGCTAGTTTCCTCTTTTCTCCAAAGCTGAGGTAACAGCTGCCCTAGTTTTATTTTAAAGACATTGTTAGACTAATGTATTCCATTTCAAAGCAAGATAAACAATTCCCGGCCCACGTAGAACTGCAGGGCCTGCAGTCCAGAACAGATGTTTAAAAGCAGTTTCATTTGGGGATTCAAAGGAATGTGACTGGTTTGCTTGAGTGGGAGGATAGGAGTATGGCAGCTGCTCCTGTATACATTCGCCATGTCTAGGTAGGGGAAGCACTGTGAGATGGCAGAGAGACTTAATAGGTAGGACGTGAGTGTGTTCTAATGTTACAGAACCTGGGCACCTTGCAAAAATGATATCCCCAGTGCAAAATTAAGGGAGACAGTCCTAGATTTGAAGGCCAGGAGGGACCGTTATGACAGTCTAGCTTGACTCCTGCTTAACGCAGGACGGAGAACCCACCCAGTAATTTCTGCATCAAACTCGTAATTAGCCATGAAGGGTTAAAATCCATGTGCATTTTATATAACAACCTGGTATATGGATTGTGCCAGCTCTTTTTCAGACCCAAAGTCTGGAGTTTGGTCTGGAGACTAGAGGCCTAGCTAATAGTGATTAGCTAAGAGAAAGCTGGGGTAAACAAGATAACATTGCCTTTGCTAAGATATGCTTGGTCAGTAGAAATGCCAGATATTGAAGCAATAACTGAATAATTATGTTTCATCCAATGTTTCAAATTGAACAAAGGATCCCTGTTCCTATTGTGTTTCTCCTGTAGGGAACGTTCTTCCCACAGATCCAACCTTGAGTTTATGAAAATTGGCACATGTCAGTATAAAGATATGGCATCCTTCCACCTCCCTTCCCAGACCAATGCCCTGCCTTAAGACATAAAGAAGACAATCTGTATTATCATATCCTTTCACTGGTTCTTTGCTTTAACCCCTAGGAATGTACCCATTGGACAATCAAAGGAGTTGCTCCATTCCTATGGACCCCAAAGCAGAATTCAACATATATATTTTATACTAATAACATTTCATCAAAGTATTAATATGTTAACTTGCTAACTTGAGACCATGGGTGGAGACATTATGTAACCTTTTAACCATTGGCTAATGTGCTATCTTGTCTTGCTGCAAAACCTCTCCCGGGGTGTGGAACTGCTACCCCGTCACTTTCCCCCGCCCATGGAAAATCTATATATTCCAGTGTAATCAATTGATTGACAGTGTCTCCGAGCCTAATAAGCCAGGTGACACTCCGCCAGCGCTGTGTGTAATAAATCCCTATGCTTGACCTCTACACGGTGTGGATTTATGTCCTTCAAGCCATGTTAAAATGCATACTGTTTGTTAGCGCTAAGCTTATCAAGCGATCTAGATTGCTCTATAGCAGTGACCTGTCCTCTTCCATTATTTACCACTTCCCCAATTTTTGTGTCTTCTGCAAACTTTATCAGGGATGAGTTTATGTTTTGTTCCAGGTCATTGATAAAAATGTTAAATAGCCTAGAACCGACCCTTGAGGGACCCCACGAGAAACACACCTGCTTGATGATGATTCCCCATTTACAACTCCAGTGTGAGACCTATCAGTTAGCCAGCTTTTAATCCATTTAACGTGTGCCATGTTAATTTTATGTCTTTCTAGTTTTTTAATCAAAATGTCATGTGGTACCAAGTAAAATGCCTTACAGAAGTCTAAGTATATTACAACAACACTATTACCTTTATCAACCAAACTTGTAATCTCATTTAAAAAATCAGGATAGTTTGACAGGATCTATTTTCCATAAACCAATGTTGATTGGCATTAATTGTATTACCTTCTATTAATCGAGTTCTATATCAGCTGCTCCATTATCTTGCCCAGGCTTGATGTTAGATTGACAGGCCTATAATTACTTGGGTCATCTCAGCTGTCTAATACAACTCTATTATTGTCTTTGATCTGCACTTTAAGTTCTTGTCATTGGCAGTTCCATGCAGGAATCAAGAGCCTGATGCAGCACCCACTTAAGTCAATGACAAGATTTCCATTGGCTTCCGTGGGCACTGGATCAGGCCTCAAGTGAGGATTATACAGCAGAGATGGGAAAGAACCACTAGCTCAGCAGGTTAATCCCATCCTCCTCAAGCCCCCATGGCAAGGGCATGATAAAGTGCCTTTCCAGAGAGGTTATTAACCGGATACTATGACTTATTTTAATACCTATGAGAACCACACTCCAGATAAGAGAACCGCAGTGCTGGTATATCCAACAAGATCATTTAGGTTTGATTTTCCTCTCTTACCTGGATCTCCAGTTTACCTGCTGTTGTCCCATTAGAGCCTGATTCTGAAAAGTGCTGAATGCCCTCAACTCCTGTTGACTTTAATGGGAATTGAGGGTGCTCAACACCTGGAAGGATTCTCTCTTGAAGCTCTGTAGATATCAGTGCATCTGGTATGCTCAGCAATTCCGGTCGGGGCAGCAGGCAGGGATGTTCAAGTGACCTGGAAGCAGCAATCTATTACAAAGGGCTGGTGGGTCTGAAAGGCAATCCGTTACGCTACATATGATTTAGTGCCGCACAGATGAGGCTGATCACCAATCACTTTTAGATTCCTTTTGTGTGGGATATGTGAGATATACTGTGAGGCCACGGCTGTGCTGGGCACAAGTACAGCCTGCCGGGGATAGCTTGGGATATCCAGCTACTGACTCCTTTTTGCAGGCAAAGAACAGTAGAATCCCCATGAAAACAACCTGATGCTAACCTGCACCCACGCTTGGCCTGACAAAGTAAGTGAATACTTGTTAGGGTTACTGTGGATTTGAAATGTTTTCAAAAGCTAACATTTCCAACATTTTTTTAATGATGTTTTTGGCAATTTTTACACAATAAACATCCATCAACTTTAATCATGACTGGGGTGTTTTAAAGAGTCATCTTCTATATAAGTCCTTTTGGGGCTGTATCTGAGCCCCTCACCAACTATAGCCAACTCACCCCCACAACTCTCCCGTGAGCGAGGGAAATATCATTCTCCTCCTTTTGCAGAAGTGGCAGATTGTAAGCTCTTTGAGGCAGGGGCTGTCCCTTTGTTCTGTGTTTGTCACAGGGTTAATGATCAGTATCTGTTGGATCCTTTAGCAATGTCTCTCTCTGTACCTGTGATAAAATAAGGGGAATGGGGAGCCCTTTGAAGACCCTTTGCTGCCATTTCTGAAATAAGGTTTATTTCCGCTCACACCCATGCTTGTGAATAGTCATAAGTAGTTTCCATAATGATGTTGTTTATACACTCACTATGGAGAAACAATTGCCTATCCTATAGTAAAGATTGCAATTAAGGTTGACTTTCACTCCCAAACGCAAGGGAGTTGAATTGGGGGGAGAAGTAGTTCCCAAGTTATTCTCCCAAACTCCACCCACAAACCAAGATCCACCTACTTGAGAAACCAAACTGAAACACCACTTATAGTAAATTGTACAGATCTTCATAATATGATCACACCTTCTCTTTCTTCCATGCTTTGATCAGCAGAGAAATAGTTCTGTCTTCCTAGCTCAGGGAGGGAGAGGAATTATTTCAGCTCAGTACTAATGTGGACACGAGAACAAATGGATATAAACTGGCCGTCGGGAAGTTTAGGCTTGAAATTAGACGAAGGTTTCTAACCATCAGAGGGGTGAAGTTCTGGAACAGCCTTCCGAGGGAAACAGTGGGGGTGAAAGACCTCTCTGGGTTTAAGATTAAGCTTGATAAGTTTATGGAGGGGATGGTTTGATGGGATAACGTGATTTTAGTCAATAGGTCAATAACGTGCCATCGCTGGTAATTAGTAACAATGGTCAATGATGGGATATTAAAAGTTACTACAGAGAACTTTTTCCGGAGGGTCTGGCTGGAGAATCTTGCCCGCATGCTCGGGGTTCAGCTGATCGCCATATTTGGGGTCGGGAAGGAATTTTCCTGCAGGGTAGATTGGCAGAGGCCCTGGAGGTTTTTCGCCTTCCTCCGCAGCATGGGGCAGGGGTCACTTGCTGGAGGATTCTCTGCGACTTGAAGTCTTTAAATCATGATTTGGGGACTTCAACAGCTGAGTCAAGGGAGAGAATTATTCCAGGAGTGGGTGGGTCAGCTTTTGTGGCCTGCATCATGCGGGAGGTCAGACTAGATGATCATAATGGTCCCTTCTGACCTTAAGGTCTATGAGTCTATAATTGTTAGGTTTCAGAGTTAACATCACATTTAGATGAAGAGGGGCATTCAACTCCGCTTTTAGAGGTATTGTTTCAGACAACCTGCAGACTCAGGCAGAAATCACTGCATTGGTTTGCACCGGGTTTACCTTCTGAAGGTTTTCTTCACAGATATAAGCACTAGAGACTTAATTTCCCGCCCTAACTTGACTCCTCTATCTTACAAGAGGACAAAGATGTTTGCTTCAGCACATTAGTGATTTCTCCTTGATTAAGTCAATTTTTTTCCTTACATGCCAAGCTCTTTTATGAAACAATCTTGTAATAACAGACTGTTAAAATTAGCTCCTTTGTGCATTTGAAAAAATTGTCATGTGTTTTTCAGCTTGCCATCCCTCGACTTCAAACTGAGAGGGCTCACATGCCGAGGCTGTGTTGAAATCAATGGGACTTGTTAGGGGCATAGGTGTCTGAGCAGAGTTCCTTCCAAAATCAGGGCCCTAAACATGTCCGAACAGAGCATTTTACTGTAAAAATAGCATTCAGGCAGCTTAGAAAAATATATCACTGTCTTGATCCCCATTAAGGAAGTGCATCTTGGATGTTTTCAGTGTCAGTGCATTGCCATATAAAGCTTCTCCTGATGACGTGTGCTTATGCAGAAATAATGCTGCGCTTTAAAACTGTGGTGGGTAAAACGTCCCTTGACAGTATGCTGGTGCAGAGAGCATTTTCTACAGGAGTTGACCCCAAAGACATTACACTTCCCCGCAGAAAAACGTATGCACCTATCTCTTTCTCTCTCAGGTTCTCATAAATCCTGTCACTGTGGTATCTAAACACTGCACCAATCACCAGCAAGGTGTTTGTCATTTCTTCCACCCATTGGACACACTCTAGGTAGCATGAGATTGTACTCAGTGGCGCAGCCAGGTCTAAGTGTAGGGAGAGCAAACATAAAAAAGGCGCCCCCCCCATGGCTCCTCCTCTGGCCACGCCCCCCCTTGGCTCCTCCCGTTCCCCCCCCAGATTAACCCCGAGGCCCAGCTCAGGACTCCTGCGGGCTTCCCGGGGGTGCGGATACCCCCGTCCCCGTGCGGTCCCGGGAGAGTCTCTCCTGCCCAGCCTGCTCTGCAGGTGTCCCCCGCCGGGCTGCGCTGCCCGGCCCCACCCGCGGGGTCCCGTCCCCCCCGCCCCGGGCTCCAGGCTCCTGCACCGCGCCAGGCCCCCCCCCGTGCAGACAGCGTGGCCTGCGCCCCTGCCCTGTGGGCCTGGCCCCGGGGAGCCCCTCGCCTGGAGGGGACCCCCCAGTGCAAGGCACCGGACCCCCACTGTTCACCTTCTGTTCTGCGCTGCCGCCTGTCCCTGGCCGATCCCGGCCCCGCGCTGCGGGCGGATCCCAGCTCCGGCTCGGGGTGGGGAGCGCTTGGCCACCGAGTCCTGAGCCACCGCAGGAGGTGGCTGTGCCTGCGGCGATGTTGGGGCCGTGTGGGGTGCGATGGCCAAGGAGCTGGCCCCCTCGCTCCTCCTGCCGTGCCTGCCACCCCCCCCCCCCATGGCTCCTCCGGCCGTGCTGCCCCCAGCACCGGCCCAGCAGGCGCCGCTTTTGGGAAATGTGCCGAGGGGAAGCGGCTGTTTCCCCTGCACCCCGCTAGCTACGCTACTGATTGTACTAAGTCCTGAGTAGTGGGAACTCATCTAATCAGAGACAATGTCCCTCAGACCACCTCACTTCCCGCTTGCCTCCTCTCTGGGTTGTGATCTCACAGCCAGCCCTGTGACAACTGCAGCAGTTGTTTATGTGGAACAGTAGCAGGACATACTGAATGTATTTTGGCTACCTCCAGTGTGATAAAGGGCATTGCTGGTGCCCTTATCACATTAAGTTGTATGTTACTTTGCGCATAGTTCTCTCGGTCTCAATGGGAAAGGTAGTAGTCAGGGTGAGTAAGGGCCAGGATTGGCCCTCTGCTGTTGTCCTTTCTGAAAAAAGTTAATTGGTCTAGTGCATTCAGAGGAGAGGGCTGAATTCCATGTTTAATTATGGGGCTGCAGTCTACGCCCCCCAGGGCACAGTGGAATGCCCACTGCAGTCACTAGGGGTTGGTAGAAAGATTGAGGGGAGGCTGCAGCCTTTATATAGCTTTGTTCAATCATCCTGGTCACTGTGTATAAATCCTGCTGGGCCACAGCCACTCGGGTTTAAGAGACAGAGGCAATATTGCCTCAGCTGGCTAATTGACAGACCATTAACAGCTGGGGTAAGAGCTTGTAGGCCAGGAAGAAGGGGGTTGTGAGGGAACCTGAGGAGGACTCTTTAACGACAAACTGGGCAGAAAGCAGCTCAAGGAGCCAAATTCTCCATGGACAAAGCATTGGGATGAGGAATTGTGAAAAAGGGGCCGGAGGCAGATGAAGGTGGGAAGTGGCCCAAGGAAGCAGCCAGGAGTCTGAGGAAATACATCTTAGCTGCTTAATACCGAGTCCCTGGGCTGCAATGCAGAGGGCCTGGGTTGTCCTCTATCTGCTACCAGGAAAAGGGGGGGTAAAAGCCCTCCTGAGGCAAGGACAATGGAGCCCAGAGTAGGGCTGGAGACCTGGCATAAAGTTGCTGGACTTTTTTGTTTATTGGCTTCTCTGCTACTCTGGGAGACTATAAGCGACCTCGCTGGAGGGCCGAGTTGTGAGAAGAGGCAAACCAACAGGAGGGGCTGTCAACAGGAGGCGCCAGAATCAGAGAAGCTGCTGCAGCCTGGCTGGCCATGAGGAGGTGCACTGGATGGTGAGTGATCCCTCCACAGTTGCTCAGTGAGGAAATCTGCTCCCCTTTAGTCTGCCCCTATTCCTGCCCTTTGTTTCTCTTCCATCCCTCCCTGTCCTGCGAAGTTTCCTCTGCTCTTTTCTCTGAATTTCCTTCCCTGCAGCAGCTTTTCTTTCCCAGCCCTGTGGGCTTTGCCCCCAGCTGCCCTCCCCGTTCCATGCACGACTACGATCAGTGGTGAAAGTGTCAGTGTTAGGTTTTAGAGTTGATGCTCCTGACTTAGTGCTGACATCACTGCATCAATTACCCTTACACTCAGTTATGATTTGAATCTTGGTGGTGGCCATGGGGGCTAGAAATGTACATATTTAAAAAAAAAAATTCAGATTCTTAAGAATCTGTGTCACACAGGCCACATAAATACATCACATGGGGCAGTTCTGGGGACCTTGTGTCTCATGGTGAGGGTGCTAGGTTAGGAACCACATGACTTGGGTTCTAGTCCAGTCTCTGCCACTGGCCTGCTGGGTGACCTTGGACAAGTCACTTCCCCCCTCTCTGTGCCTCAGTTTCCCTATCCATGTAATGGGGATAATGGTACTGATCTCTGTAAAGCACTCTGAGATTGCCTGCTGAAAAGTGCTAGATAAGAGCTGGGTATTATTAGTCTGACTCTGCTACTGATCTACTGTGAGACCTGGGTCATTATACTGTAGTTTTTCAGGGTAGGGCAGGGGTGGCCAACCTGTGGCTCCGGAGCCACATGCATCTCTTCAAAAGTTTATATGCGTCTCCTTGTATAGGCACTGACTCTGGGGCTGGAGCTACGGGCGCCAACTTTCCAATGTGCTGGGGGGTGCTCACTGCTCAACCCCTGGCTCTGCCACAGGCCCTGCCCCCACTCCACCCCTTCCCACGCCCTCCCTTGAGCCTGCCATGCCCTCGCTCCTCCCCCTCACCCCCCCAGAGACTCCTACTCCCACAAAACAGCTGATCGGGAGGGAGGGTGAGGTGCAGATTGGCGGGTCTACCAGTGGGCGAGAGGCGCTGGGAGTGGGGGAGGGAGGAGCTGATGGGGGAGGGGGGGGGCTGCTGACGTATTACTGTGGCTCTTTGGCAATGTACACTGGTAAATTCTGGCTCCTTCTCAGGTTGGCCACCCCTGGGGTAGGGCCTGTCTCTCACTGTGGATTTGTACAACAACTAGCACAATGAGCCTCTGATCTCTGCTGGCACCTCTGTGTGCTGCTGCAGTGCACATAATGATGCAAACAAACAGAGCAGAGTGTACATTTAAAAAACAATCCCTATAACAAAACACTCCACTGCACACATGGCTTTCCCCCTAGGGAGAGGGTGAAAGAGAGAACAAACCAGATGGGACAGGTGTTGTTAGTAGTGTCACTTAATGCACAACTGGAAGGCACTGAGATATTACAGTGATGGGGGCTGGATAAGCACATGTATGGAATAGAATATACACAGCGTGAGGGGTCAGATTTTAAAAGATTTTTATTTAGGCACCTAAAGATGCAGAGAAGTGCCTAAAGGGATTTTCTAAAGCTCTAGTTGAATCTGGTTGAATTTTAAGCTACCTAAATACCTTTAAAAATCTGGCCTTCGGAGCCCTAACACATCCTTACTATTACAACGTAACCCCAGCAGCATTAAAATAATCACTGAGACAAACTTTGTCAGCCAGCCGCCTCCCATAAAGCTCCTTTCCACCCCTTCATCATTCTGGGAAGCAAGGCTCCAGCCCTCTTCACAAGCCCTATCAACGACTGCAATTTGTCTTTCCACTTCCTATTCCTGTCTGCTTTCAAGGAGAAAAACCGGGCCCATGAAAGCAGTAAGTGCTCAGGTCCCACTGAAAGTCAATGGGAGTTGGCTATCTATAATCCCTAGGCCCCATGTCCCCTTAGAACCCCAGCTTACTGTAGAGAGCATCTAGGTTCCATAGCTGTAGATACAGAACTGGGTAATCTCTGTATAATATGCTAATTAAGATGTAAATATTCTGCTGTTAGAAGCCGAGCATGCAGTAGACCTTGAAAGACACTGTTTATATAGCTGACGCGAGACGGTTATAGTTATGGTAGAAATGTTAGTGCTTTATGCATTAAAACGACTCTCTTCAGTCTTCTTAGCTGCCTGTCCATAATTCGTTATCTGAAGTCCTCGGTGTCCGTGCAGCTTTGCCTAGGAGGGCAGAGTTAGGGTTGGTAAGGGAATATCAAATACTAACTTTCACATGCTCAGGTTTGTGTTAGAACTGTCTGAATTGCACACTGGAACTGATCGCTATTCACTCTACCATGCCTTATCATTTCTACGAGACTGAAGCCAGATGGTAAAAGATAGGTAGGCACTTAACTCCTGTTGAAAGCAATGGGAGTTGGGTGCCTAAATACTTTTAAACAGCTGGGCCTTGATGGCTAGAGAATTTGTTTAATATACAGAGTCCCAGAGATTAGTGTTTTTTAAAAAGCTTATTTGCTGCAAATTTTAATTAATTTCAGCATTTGTTTTGATCTGGGGATACAGCATGGGGATGGGGTGTGGTCTAGTGTGGGGAGCAGGTGACTGGGAGTCAGAACATCAGAGTTGTATTAAGCTCTGACACTGACTTGCTGTGTGACCTTAGGCAAATCACTGGACCTTCATGTAGCTTCTTTACCTAGCTGCAAAGTGGCTATTATAATACCTTTGTGGCACCCAGGTAGGATTGTGAGACTTCCGTCAATCCATGTTTGGCAAGGTGCTTCGAAATGCTTGGATGAAAGGGGCAGCCTCAAAGTGCAAAGCTTTCTTCCTATAATGAGCAAGGATCAAGTTTGCTCAGCTCCCATTCTAGCATGTCAGCAAGGTCTGCTTGGAGCTGATTCAACATTTACTCAGGTGGCAAAGTCAAACATGGTCAATACACCTGTTAAATATACTTGCACACAAATTAAGGCTGAACTGCATACGATAATTCCCTTCTTATAATGTGTAGAAAACTCAATAGAGAGGGCTGACTCTCTCTTCCAGGGCCTATTGCTAAGGAAACATCTTCTCTCCCAGTAGAGAAGGTGGCTGGTTAGCAAATCATGACTGTTGCTTTGGCACCAGAATGTTTCCAAACTCCAGGTGAATTCAAGCCATAAAGCTGCAGCAAACTCAACTATACAGGGAATATTTATACTGAGAGCCAAGTTCCTGGCAAGCTATTTTCTGTTTTTTCTTGGCAGCGATTGGAGGTAATTGTGATGCCTGAAAGAAAGCTCATGGCCGCCCAGCCCAGCTTCTCCTCCTGCTTTGATCCCAGAATACTACACAATGTCATTACATTGCCATGGAAATGAATTTGACATCACACATTCACCATTAAGACTTCACTCCAGGTTCAAGGAGGAGGAGAAGACCGAATGGGAAGGAGAAGTCTTGGGGGGAAACTGAAGATGGGGCAGAACCAAATCCCCAAACTTTAGGGAGATGTGGATTCCGTCTATTTTAGGTACTTACAGGTCTCCCAACTCCTAAACTAGTACCCTAACTACTGAACCATTCTTCCTCTCTCTCTTCAAACATTGCACCTGGTCTTATTCCTATAATGGGCCAGAACAAAACATTGGGTCCAAACATTCTTGATTGTCTGATCTAGATCTGAACTTTGAAGCTTGGGTCCACCTCCTAATGTAACAACATTTCATATAGGTGAAGGCTAGATCATCTGTCTGACCTCCTGTATACCACAGGCCATTTAATTTCACCCAGAAACCCCTATAGTGAGCCCAATAACTTTAGTTAGACCAAAGCATCTCAGTCCTCAGGAAACTAACTTGTGTACCACAGGCAGAGAGCAGGAGAGTCCGAAGTGCCACCAATGGCCAAGGCCTCTGCAATGACAGGGAATTAGGTGAGATATACCCAGATAATTCTGGCAGGTGATCCAGGCCCTATGCTGTCAAGGAAGGCAAGGTCCCTGTGGTGGGGCGACTTCCCTCCCCCCGAGAGAGGAGGCTAGAGTAGGCCAGAGCAGCTGCGCAGGCTGGCAGCCAATTAGGGAAGGGCCTACTGAGAGCAAATCAGGGCCGAGATTAGAGCCAGCCAATCAGGGCTTGGCTAGGCCCTATATAAAGGCGGCCCAGGAAGGGAGCGGGGAGTCTGTCCCAGACCTTCATGGGAGAAGGTCTGTCTCCAGAGCAGGAAACCAGCACCTCAGACAGAGCAGTGTTGGGCAGGCTTGGGGGGAGCATAGTAGGACTCTGGCCCAATACTTGCCAGATTGCAGGCCCTGATAGAAAGGGCCTAGAGTGTGCGAGGGGCCAGAGGGGAAGTGACCCAGGGACAGTTGGACAAGGGGAGAGAAGGAGGTCAGGGAGGCTGCCACTAGAGGGTCCCCGGAGTTGGCGCCTGTGGCTGCATGAGATCAAGGCAGCCTCCCCGTTTAGATAGGAGCAGGGAGCGATCAACTGCCTGGGTACAGCTAAAATGATGTTGCGTTGCAGCAATGCAGTTTCATCCCTGTTTGTCAGTTCCCCAGCTTTGATGCAGGGACCAGAGGTCAATTTATTAGGGGGAGCTTGGCATTTAACGGCCAGGCTTTCTGACAAAGGCTTTGCTGACACTACTGGAAAAGAGACTTCAGGGTTGTTTCTATTTGCCAAAGCAACGACCTACTGGCCATTGAGTATCTTGAAGCCATTCATTAACCTGACAAATCAACTAGCAGTCCCTAGGGCAGTATCTTTAGCCACTTGCCAGTACATCTGTTTTTGTCCCAATAAACTTTCCCATCCTTTACAACTCAGCTGAGGAATTTACCCTTCCCTGAGTTTAAGGGCATCTCCGAAACAGCCAATTCCTGTCAAAGGATTTGTGAGTCACCAGCTAATCAATTCCAGCCACAGAAAGACACAGGGAGGAATATTGTTCCTGAAAATACTGCATTATTGATTAAACATTTGTGAGCCATAAAATATAGTAATAACACAGGGCTGGCTGCAGAGTGAAACCTGCCAAGAAAGCTTCTCTTACCTCTGGCCTTCAAGGACGAGGGTTAAACAAGTCCAACACCGAGATTCATTTGTGTAATAATAGCTTGTGATGATTAGCAAAGGTTATTTTATGGTTAGCTGTCTAATTATAAAATGACCAGCAGTATCATCTTATCCACATCTGCATCAGCTAAATTATGACATTCCCCTTGTTTTATGCAGATTCTAGTAATATTGGTTCTATAACCTTCCAACCCCCCTGTCTGCCAATAAGGCTCATGTGGTACGTAAATCATAGGGCAGTGCTGGAGTTTGATTCAACTGAAAATAAAATGGGGTGAATTAATTTGGCAGCTAAACTCAGTGGGCAGCGAACAATGAAAAGGTGAGAATGAGTCAGCTGCTGGGACACGCACATGCCAGCAGGTGAAACCTTGGTGTAAATATTGCAGAGAATCTGTACAGAGCATCAGACAGTAACAGGGGATGAGGGATTAGTATAAAATGGGACTGAAGTACAATACCGAGAGCTACTCAAATGCACTGTATGGTGTATACAAAACAGAAGTGTCTGCCAAAGATGGTCCAAAGACATTTAGCCCTTCAGAGCCCAGGACCAGCTTAGGAGGACAGTCCACGCATGGCACAGAGAAGCACCACTAGACACCTGGTGTAGCTGGGCAGAAGGAATGCTCCGTTCTTGAAGGGTCCCTGCATGCTGGGATCTAGAGTTATAATTTACTTCAGCAGTTGGATTTTGTGTGTGTGTGGTGGGGCAGAGTGTTACCACCCATCCAGGTTATTAGACAGATGATTGGGAGGAAGGATGCTCCCTTTTGGTCATGGGGCTGAGCCGTGGGTTCAATTTCCTGCTCTGCCATAGCCTCTGCAGGTATGTCTACACTGCAGTTCTAAACCCACAGCTGGCCTCTTCCAGTTGACCCAGGCTTGCGGGGCTTGGGCTGCAGGGCTATTGAATTGCTGTGTAGACGTTCGGGGCCTGGGCTTTAAGACACTGCAAGGCAGGAGAGTCCCAGGTCTTGGGCTGCAGCCTGAGCTCAAATGTCTACACTGCAATTAAACAGCCCCTTAGCCTGAGTCCTGCATGCCCGAGTCAGTTGGTACGGGCCAGCCGCGGGTGTCTAATGGCAGTGTCGACATGCCCTCTGCATGACCATGGCAAGTTACCCAGGGTGGGATCTACAAAGGGACTCGGGTGTTGCAACATTAACGTTTAGGTGCCTGGAAAATCTCTGGAACAACACTGTGATCCACAGAGCTGTGTTAGGCATCTAGACTCCCTATACAGTGAATGGTGGGAGAGAGGCGCCTAAGAATGCGATCCACAAAAGCCAACATGCTAGGCAGGGAGCCACGTGAGCTAGCCAATGGACGGTACCAACTCCAGGGGTGTGTGCTAAGCCCTGCCCCGTCTGAGATGGGCATCTAGGACCATGTCTACGCTACGTGTGCTACAGTGGCACAGCTACAGCGCTGTAGCTATACTGCTGTAGCCAGGGCCGGCTTTAAGCCGATTCGGCTGAATTGGGCCCCGCGCTGCGAGGGCCCCGCGCTGCAGCTCTCCACCCCGCCCTCAGCTCACTTCCCCCTCCTTCCCTCCCCTGAACGCTCCGCCCCCTCCCCTGCTTCCCGCGAATCTCTGATTCGTGGGAAGTCTGAAAAGGAGCAAGGGGCGGGCAGGCAGCACCATGTAAGCTGGCGTGGTGGGGGCGCGAGAAGGGCTCCGGGGAGGCGTGGCCCGTTCCCGCAGGCCCCAGCGGCTCTGGCCCGGCGTGGCTCGGGTCCGGCCCGGCCCCGGCCCGGCCCCCGCGGCTCGGGTCGGCCCCGGCCCGGCCCCCACGGCTCGGGTCGGACCCAAGCCCGGCAACCCCGGCCGGAGCGTGGCTTGATTCCTGGGGGCGGGGCTTGCTGCAAGCCCCGCCCCCAGGAATCGGGCCCCGCGCTTGCTAAAGCCGGCCCTGGCTGTAGCACTAGCGTATAGACGCACACTACAGCAATGGAAGGGTTTTTCTGTCACTCTAGTAACTCCACCTTCCCAAGTGACAGTAGCTAGGTTGACGGAAGCATTCTTCCATTGACCTAGCCACATCTACACTGAGAGTTAGGTTGGCATAGCTGCGGAGTTCACAGTGGATTTTTCTCACCCCTGAGCACCATAGTTCTGTCAACCTAAGCTTTAAGTGTAGATCAGGCCTATGTCTGGGCTGCAGGGAGGTGCCTCGCTCTGCCTAGTGATCCATAAACAGGAATCTGCCGCTTGGAGGTTCCAGGAGGCGGCCTCTGGACACAGGTATTGGATCAGGGCCCACCCGCGTCTTTGGTGGCTGAACAGCTATCTTCCCTGGCTTGTGGCTTGCTCTGGGGCTTAGGTGAGGAGATAGGTGTGACACATGGAGGGCGGCTCCAGTGTGCATTCCCAGAGGCAGAAACCTAGGTACCTAGGGAATTTTTACCCCGAAAATGTAGGCGCCTACAGCGTTCGGTATGAGTCTTGTGGATTGCAGTGGAGCCAAAACTGAGATTTAAGTGCCTGACCCTGAGACCTAGGCACCTACGTCTGGGTTTCATCACTTAAGCACCTTTGTGGATCTGGGCCTTCATCTCTTTGTGCCCATTTGTAAAGCTGGGTTAATAATAGCTCCTTTCTCCCACCCTGTATCCATCTTGTCTCTTTAGAGTGTGAGCTCTTCAGGGCTATCTGTCTCTTAAGTACTTATGTGGCTCCTATTCCCCATAGCGCCTCATCTTCTTCAGTGTATTTATCCTCACAATGCCCCTGGGAGACCTGGAAGTGCTGTACTTCCCATTGTATAAATGGGGAACTGAGGCACTGAGAGGCTAAGTGAGGCCTTGCCTATGCTTGAAAGGGTTTGCTGGTATATCTGTACAAGCAGAGGTATCGCCACCCTCTGACCACTAGGTTAGAGTGGAAGCAGAATGGTGGGACATGGTGAGGGAAGCTTTCATTGTTTCAGCTCTGGCTCTGTGTTCTGTGTATGTGCAGAAGACGCAGTCTCCATGTTTTAAGGAGAAAAGAAAAGGTGGAGGAGTTGCACTATATGTAAGAGAGCAGTATGATTGCTCAGAGCTCCGGTATGAAACTAGAGAAAAGCCTGTTGAGAATCTTTGAGTTAAGTTTAGAGGCGAGAGCAACCAGGGTGATGTCGTGGTGGGTGTCTGCTATAGACCACTAGACCGGGAGGATGAGGTAGACGAGACTTTCTTCAGACAACTAACAGAAGTTTTCAGATTGCAGGCCCTGGTTCTCATGGGGGACTAATATGAGGGGGAAAGGAGTCCAGGAGAGCTGGCTGTATTTTAAAGAAGCCTTATTGAAGGTGTATGAACAAATCATCCCGATGTGCAGAAAGAATAGCAAATATGGCCGGTCACCAGCTTGGCTTAATAGAGAAATCTTTGGTGAGCTTAAACACAAAAAGGAAGCTTACAAGAAGTGGAAACTTGAACAGATGACTAGGGAGGAGTATAAAAATATTGCTCGAGCATGCAGGGGTGTAATCAGGAAGGCCAAAGCACAACTGGAGTTGCAGCTAGCAAGGGATGTGAAGGATAACTAGAAGGGTTTCTACAGGTATGTTAGCAACAAAAAGAAATTCAGGGAAAGTGTGGGACCCTTACTGAATGGGGGAGGCAACCTAGTGACAGATGATGTTGAAAAAGCTGAAGTACTCCATGCTTTTTTTTGCCTTGGTCTTCACAGACAAGGTCAGCTCCCAGACTGCTGCACTGGGCAGCACAGTATGGGGAGGAGGTGAGCAGTTCTCAGTGGTGAAAGAACAGGTTAAGGACTATTTAGAAAAGCTGGACATGCACAAGTCCATGGGGCTGGATATAATGCATCCAAGGGTGCTGAGGGAGTTGGCTGATGTGATTGCAGAGCCATTTGCCATTATCTTTGAAAACTCGTGGCGATCGGGGAAGGTCCTGGATGATTGGAAAAAGGCAAATATAGTGCTCATCTTTTAAAAAGGGAAGAAGAATCATTCAGGGAACTACAGTTCAGTCAGGTTTCAAAGTAGCAGCCGTGTTAGTCTGTATCCGCAAAAAGAACAGGAGTACTTGTGGCACCTTAGAGACTAACAGTCAGCCTCACCTCAGTCCCTGGAAAAATCATGGAGCCAGGGCCTCAAGGAATCCATTTTGAAGCACTTGGAGGAGAGGAAGGTGATCGGGAACATTCAACATGGATTCATCAAAGGCAGGTCATGCCTGACTGACCTGATTGCCTTCTATGATGACATAAATGGCTCTGTGGATATGGGGAAAGTGGTGGACATGATATATCTCGACTTTAGCAAAGCTTTTGATACGGTCTCCCACAGTATTCTTGCCAGCAAGTTAAAAAAGTATGGATTGGATGAATGGACTATAAAGTGGATAGAAAGCTGGCTAGATCATTGGGCTCAATGGGTAGTGATCAATGGCTCGATGTCTAGTTGGCAGCTGGTATCAAGCGGAGTGCCCCAGGGGTCTGTCCTGGGGCTGGTTTTGATCAACATCTTCATTAATAATCTGGATGATGGGATGGATTGCACCCTCATCAAGTTCACGGATGACGCTAAATTGGGGGGGAGAGGTAGATATGCTGGAGGATAGGGATAGGGTCCAGAGTGACCTAGACAAATTGGAGGATTGGGCCAAAAGAAATCTGAGGTTCAACAAGGACAAGTGCAGAGTCCTGCACTTAGGACAGTAGAATCCCATGCACTGCCACAGGCTGGGGACTGACTAGCTAAGTGCCAGTTATGCAAAAAAGGACCTGGGGATTACAGTGGACGAGAAGCTGGATATGAATCAATAGTGTGCCCTTGTTGCCAAGAAGGCTAACGGCATATTGAGCTGCATTAGTAGGAGCATTGCCAGCCGATCAAAGGAAGTGATTATTCCCCTCTATTCAGCACTGGTAAGGCCACATCTGGAGTATTATTGTGTCCAGTTTGGGCCCCCACTATAGAAAGGATGTGGACAAATTGGAGAGTCCAGCGGAGGGCAACAAAAATGATTAGGGGGCTGGGGCACATGACTTATGAGGTGAGGCTGAGGGAACTGGGGTTGTTTAGTCTGCAGAAGGGAAGAGTGAGTGGGGATTTGATAGCTGCTTTCAACTACCTGAAGGGGGGTTCCCAAGAGGATGGAACTTGGCTGTTGTCAGTGGTGACAAATGACAGAACAAGGAGCAATGGTCTCAAGTTGCAGTGGGCGATGTCTAGGTTGGATATTAGGAAAAACTATTTCACTAGGAGGGTGGTGAAGCACTGGAATGGGTTACCAAGGAAGGTGGTGGAATCTCCATCCTTAGAGGTTTTTAAGGCCCGGCTTGACAAAGCCCTGGCTGGGATAATTTAGTTGTGGTTGGTCTTGCTTTGAGCAGGGGGTTGGACTAGATGATCTCCTGAGGTATCTTCCAACCCTGATATTCTATGAAGTCCTGTAGGATTTAACAGGGGGGATGCCAAGAAGGGTTGTTCAGAAAATCAAAAGGGCTTTATAGAAATTACTTCTGTCTATTGACAGAGATCCCACTGGACAGGGAATCCTATGCAGCCCATGTATCAAAAAACAGATTTTCTTTGTCAGTCATAGCCAGAAGAGGGAGGGCAGGGGGATTATTGTTTTTTATGATGTTACAGTGTCCTTCTCTGTATGTTAAATGTACTAAAAATACTTGACCTGAAGACTGCACAGTTGAAAGCCCAGCCCAATGCCAACATTAAATATATGCTGCATCAGTCAATATATCATTTAAAATTAGTTTCCAAATTACCTCCAATAGCAGAAAGAAGATACCAGTGTATAACCTAGATATAAAGCTCTATCAAGGAGAATCTGCTTTAGCTCTTAGCCATGTATGCATATTACACACAGTTCTGATTCCATCCAGCAGAGGACACTTGTGTGTACAGATCAGCCAATGTGTTTCAATATATTGAGAGGAAGTACCGAGGAATAATATAGTCCTATATGCTCAAAAGCTCATTTTGGTGGAGGTTTGAAGATTTGGGCTCTACTTATCATGAAATATTAAAGTCTAGAAATATTGGTGTTAGCAAACATATTGTGTACATAAGAAAACAAAAATGAGATAAACATTTACATTCCCTGAAACTCTGGAAGGTATGAGATCTTCTTGAATTGTGCTTTAAGCAATTTTTCAACCTTAAGCTCACAAGCAGATGATCTTTCAAAACCCAAACTCCCTTGGGCATTGGCATCAAAGGAAAATGTCTGCATGTCAAAAATAATACAAGGTTTGGTGGGTAAGAATGGAGATAGATTCTCAGCTAATGTAAATTGGTGTCCAGGTTTCTGTGCTCATAGCGGTAACATTGTCCTGTTGGTACTTGGGTTATTTCTTTTTCCTTTCAAAATGCTGTGCAATGGGCTAGTGTCCGTGCCACTAATGCATGGATGAGGCTGTGGGAACTGAGAAAACAGAAAGGCGAGCTCTTTGATAACCCCATAAATATAGTGACAATCAGCATGCTTCCTAGGAAATATAGAACTAGTTTGATGCCCACATCTATCCTGATGCCCAGCAGGGGTAGAAAACCTCATAAAAGTCCATAATTGATAAATAGGATTTGGATCAGTTGGGATACTTGTAACATTGGTTGAAATGTTGCAGTGGTGCTTTAAGAAGAGAAACACAGCAGATGTGTGCTGTAGTTTTTTGAATGATAGGGAATGATAACTTGGTCTGATTCAAAAGAAATAAGCAGGTCATGACTGCTGCTTGCTGTAGCTCTGTGATAATAAGAACTTACAGCACCCACCTATACACCTGCTTTCCCTTCCTTCCCTCCGCCCTGTGTGACCACAGTGATTTTATGACCAGGTTATATTAACCCTTTCATTCCTCCTGGAGCCTGCACGTGTCTTGGCAGCCATTTTCAGGTGAAAGTGCATTCTTTGGACCATACTAGAAGCAGTGGAAGGCCAAGTTCCAGACCTAGCTGGTATTTCATTCAGCATGGAAGGGGCTAAAGGCATCCATTATGTGCCCAATGAGTATTTGGAGTGGGATTAGCACTCTGCATTGACCTGATTCTGCGCCCAAGGACATCGGGGGGAGTCTCTAGTTGTCTGGAGATGGAGGTTGGCTCAGCTCAGCTGAGCAGATGCATTTTCCAAAGCTGTCTGCTGATTTCCAGCACTTTGCTGTGTGTCTGACTTGAGGAACCCATCCAGGGCCTGCTTTGCCGAGGAGCTGAGCACCCACAACACCAGCTGATGTCAGGGGGAGCTGCGAGTGCTCAGCGCTTCTTCAAATTAGGCCATAAATGAAAATGACCCTGAACTTGTCCCCTGTCCCTGACTTCAGCGGGGCTCCATGTTGCTGCCGGGATGGGAGTCCCCTCCTGGGAGAGGTTGCGGGATTGGGACCTCAGTGCCCAGTGCTGATGGGTAACAGTACTGGGGAAATGAGAGGAGCAGAACAAAAGAGAGAATGCTGGAAAAGGGGTGGGGAAGGATCGCAAAGATTAGACCTCATTAGATACAAGCACTTTAAACATCAGATCCTATTAAATGTTCACAGTTTAAAACCAGGCCTTATTATACACTAGCAGTTTGCAGATGAAGTCCTACTAAATGGAACTGCTTTGAAATCCCAGGCCTCAGACGCATTCATTATGAAGATCAGGCCCTATGAAATGTATTCAGTTTGAAGATTAGGCCCTATTAAACACAGGCAGTTCAAAGTTGAAGTCCAATTAAGCACAGGCAGGCAGAGCATTGGTTGTGGGGAGAGAAGAAAACCTGTGGTGCCATTCAGCACATCTGTGGCTCCGTGCTGATTGAAATGAATTAAATAACCTTCCTTCATCTGACCATTCATAGAACCCCGGCTCGCGGTTCTCATTGAAGGAATTGAATTACCGCAGCCGCGCTTTAGCAATTCTCCAAATTAATTCTTTAGTGTGATGCAGCCCTGACTTGAGCTCCAGATGGCTGGAGGAGAGAGGCAAGTGACTCCAGCAGAGAGATTTCTGGCTGATGTGGGGCTTGCTGCAGCAGTTGGATGGGTGAGGAAATCTCTGCTTTAGCGCAGCCTTGAGGCTGTGACCTGTTTGGGTTTGTGATTAATTATTAACAATCATTCTAATAAGTGAGTTAATGAGTGAGCGCTGAATGCTTCCTGGACACAGGCATGGAGAAACCACTGGACTCCAATCTTCTCGGCTTCTCATAAACCCATGGAATACAATGACACTTTATTTCCTACTAGCCTCTCCTTCTGTCCTGTATATTGTATGTATCTCTCTTCTTCCTCGCATTAATCCCATCAAATGGGGTCCACTCTGAATCCTCTCCCTCCAAAGTGCTCGGTTCAATGCCATATTCTTTATCAAAGTGTTTCTCAATGACCAGTCCATGGACCAGTGCTGGTTCCTGAGATCGTTTAGGAAGGCAGCAAGGTGGTCCCTGGTATCAAAAAGGTTGAGAAACTCTGCCAGTTGATTGCACCACATGCTAACATGCCTTTCTTCATGATATCCCACTACTACTTCTTGAGTTGAAGATTTCTGTCTTTCCTTCAGTCATGCTCTGTTGGACTCTTTCCCACCGAGTTGTCAGGACTGCGCTTTACATGACCAAACCATCTGAACCTGCACTCCTCACATTTCTGTGTATGGGTGTTACTTTTAGCATGTCTCTAACATACACGTTCCTAATGTGGTCTTCCTTGCTGATACCACTTATCCATCTCAACATTCGCATTTCTGTGGGACAGATCATTTGCTCATGTTTCTTCTCTGTTGCCCAATACGCAGTGCCAGCGATTGTATGTCTCCCTCTCTGGTACTTATATGGCCCTCATTCCCGTAGTATCTAAGTGCCTCACTCACTTTAATATGTTTATCCTCATAACACCCCTGCGAGGTCAGGCAGTGCTATTATCCCCATTGAACAAGATGGGGAACTGAGCCACAGACAAGGTAAGGGCTAGCTTCACAATGGGGACTTAGATGCCTAACTACCACTTTAGGTGCCTAAGTCCAACATTTAGGCGCCACTGTCATTCACAAAACCACCACTCAGCTGCCACCTAATCCTGTAGGCACCAATAGTCCCTTGGCGCCTGAGTTTCCACCATTAATGTCACTGAGGTGCCTAAATTAAGTGGGAATGTGCACAGAGGCCCAAGTCCTGGTGCCCCCCAGCGGTGCAGTGCCTAGCACATGACTGAGCCCCAGCAGGATTCTCAGAATAGGTGTCCCCTACATATCTTGCCCAAGCTGGTATGTATGTGCTGAGCCTGTGTAAACCTGCACAACAGACAATGCTGCCAGAGGAGGTGGTGGTGGTGGCACCCCCACCCCTAATAGCCTGGGGATTAGAGCACTCACCCAGGAGATAGGTAGACCTCAGTTCAAATCCCCACTCTGCCTGATTGGGAGCAGGGATCTGAACCTAGGTGTCTCCTCTCATAGGTGAGTGCCCTGACCAGCACGTTGTATATCTGGTGCCAGGGCCTACTCTTCAACAGGGTAGTATCAGGAGGCCCCATGTGGTGGTAGGGCCTGGATCCTCATAAACTGAGGATAAACCACCTTATTCCCACTGTCTGAACAATAGCAAGTCCTTAAAAACCAACAGAAAACAGATTGCTCTGTTGGTCTGGAAGAGCCCTGAGCACCCATAAAGAAAGGGAGGGAGGAGGTGATGGTTCCCCTGGTCCTGTTCATGATGTCCCTGGGTTGAGAACTCTTGCTCTGAGGACCAGCCACTAGAGGGAGCCACAACATGCACTTTACAAGCTGCTCACATCTATTTCCATTGCTTCCCATTTCAACTGGCAAGATGAAGATGTGAGTCAGGAAAACATGGCTCATTTTGATGTATTGCATCAGTGCAATGCAAGCAAGTCTCTTAGGCAAACACTTTTTTAATGTACATGAGATTTCCTTTTTCTTTAATCTTTATCTATTTTTTTCTGAAGAAGCTGATGAAACAAACCGCCAATCACATCCAACTCTCATCAAGTGCATTAAAGGAAATATTGTTTTGTGCATGGCTCACTTTGAAGGAAACAGTGGGGAGATGATTTAGGAAGGCACCAAAGGTACTCAAGTTAGTTTAGCAGCATTTATAGTGTCAGAAATTTGCTCTCCAAAGTAATTAAGACATAGGCAGTTGCACACAATGTACTAACACTGAGTCACTACAGCAAGTTTTCATTCAGCTTCCTAGCCCCTGCTTCTCATCCGTGCCATAGAAATTGCTCCAGAAATACTGTTCCACTTAAACAGAGTCAAGGGCAGAAAGTCTTGTGGGTGGAGGGACAGAAAGTTAATGTGCTGTGTACTTCAAAACTGGAAACCTGAGTTCAAATACATCCAGTTTTAGCATAAGTTTGGATGTCTTGGCTTAATTTTAAGTGTCTGTCCACATTTCAAAACTGCTGCAGACTAGGAGGCTGTGTTTAAGAGAGGCTGCTGACTGGACTACAGTGCTATGCAGCGAGTCACGAATGAAGGTAATTGGTAAGAGCAGTGCAGGGTTCCAGGACTGGAATAACAAGGTGTAAATAAAAGAAGTGCTTTACACAATGCATAATTAACCTGTGGAACTCATTGCCACAGGATATCAAGACAGATTGCTTGGTAGGATTTAAAAAAAAGATTAGACTTGCAGAGAGATATTGAACACCCACAGTTTCATGAGGCAGACTGCTGGGACGAGCCAGACATTAACCTGGGTCGGAAAAATGTACCCTATTGCAGTTATTCCATGGTTGTCCACTAGAGGGGTTCTTGCACCTTCTTCTGAAGCATCTAGTGCTGGCCACTGTCAGAGACAGGATACTAGACTAGACCTACTGTTGGTTTGATCGGGTATGTCAATTTCATTGTTCCTGTGGGTGCTGCAGGTCAGGACTGAATTGCTTCAGCAGAGGTGGGTGGGGGCAGAGCAATACAATAGCAAGGAGTGCTGCAGGTCAGGCCTGTGGTGCACTGGCGGAGCTGCTGAGATGTAACTGCTGATGCGAAGGACTTGTCTACGCATGGGGTTATTCAGGAATAGCTACTCCTGAATAACTCCATGTGTGGACAAGCCCTCTAGACAGTGCTTAGCCCTTCCATTTTTATAAGCACTAAATTCACTAACCCTAGTGAAATAAAGAAATGAAATGCAATATCATTAGATCACTGAAGAGATTGTTGCTGCATGTATCTGGCGAAGAGCTGGAGAGCAAGATGATAACTGGCCTGCACTATGTGTGGAACTGGCTTCTCGAGGCAATTTGCATTCCTCAGAGGAAATCTAGGTGGGGAGGGAGTGGAGGTGAGGAGGACTCTTAAAGCTCCTAGGAAATTACTTGCTCTGTATCTGTGACTTTGGGTTCAGAATTTAATAATGGGTCAGATCGAGCTTCAAGATTGCAAATATTGTAAACCATGAGATTTGAGGGTTCGCTGTTTTTGTTGCACTTGAGTGATAGATCGCTGCCCTTTTGTCACAGACATATCACAGCTGAGGTTAATAAAACCACATTAAAAATTCATTCCAATCAGCAGAGACAAGAGTTCTAGGCATGAGCTCTGCTATAGGGGCTCCCACTGGATCCTATTTGATGCTTATCAGGCTCTTATACCAAAACAGTCCACAATCTTCTCTTAGGGCTTGTCTACATGAACAATTAGACTGCAGCAAGTTGGGGAGTGACTCTACCCCATGCTAGCCAGCTGCGGACTAACTGTCCATGTGCACCCTGCTGACATGCGTTAACAGCTCGTTCGAGTGCTTTGAGCTAAGTCCTCTTTGAAATGAGACTAGCTCAAAGCGCATTCATTGTTCACATAGACATGCTCTTAGACTGTGAACGCCTCAGGCAAGGACAGCCTCTTCCCGTGTGTGTGTGTGTGTGTGTGTGTGTGTGTATGTATGTATGCTGCTTTGCACTGGGGTCCTGATCCACACTGGGGCCTCTGGGTGCTACCATGAGAATAATAAATCATAGTAGCTGTTTCACTCTTGCCTTGCGTCCCCCCGAGTTAGTAACTTGCACTCAGTAAAGATCTCCATGCTTTTGGTTCAAGCCCTTCTCTAGTGTGGTCATGCTCTCCCATGCTATGAGACAAGCCTGGAGTCACTTGATTAATTTAATGGCAGGTAACTTTAGAACAAATTCTTCTTTGCTGCAGAGCGTGATCACCATGGGCATCGCAGTCAGTGCCTCAGGCAAATCAGAGCCAGACTTGGGAGATGGACTTTTCAACGTGCAGAGTAATTCTATGGCCATTACCATGCCTACTTCTATGGGTTAAGTCTCATCCTTTGGGTTGGAAACTGACTGCACTCTGGGCCGGAAAGGTTTCCACCAGCCCATCTCCATATACAGCAATGTTCAGCTGTCTCAGTCTATTATGGTTTGTTTCCCATTTTCCTTTGAAGCATCCGTTATTGGTCATTGCCGGAGGCAGGATCCCAGAGTCAATGAACCAACGAGCTGATCCATGATGACAAGTCTTTTGTTCCTATGCAACAGAACAAATGTAAAACCATACCCACCTTTTCCTTGGCATGTTCCTTTCAGCAGAAGAGCCCCTTATTAAATGGAAGCCATGCACGTAAGCTAGTCCCATCTGTCAAGGGAATAGACTGATGAAGGGAAGAACTTTTAAATGCTTCTAGCCCCTTAGAGTGCCATGACAATGTGAAAATACATTGTAACTGATTTTTCCCCCCCCTCTCTTCAGCACGGCTTTGCCCTATAAGTGCTATGGTAATAAATGGAAATGATGAAATCCATTCCTGGGCCTGATGCGTTTTTTATCACGTCTGCAGCTCCCCAAGCTCTTGAAGCCAAAACATATCACGGGAGGCAGAAGGATGTCATTATGGTCCGCATGTCACTTTGCAGCTGCTGGAAATAGGCAACTGTGGCCTATATTTCACCACTTCTGAAAAGCAGAGGAATGTAAAATTCTAAGTGATAATGCGAGTTTTATTTTTATGGGCAGAAGGGGAGCACTGGGCCTTTTACATGTCAGCCGCAGAGGGCATAAAACTAAATTGAATGCAAAAGTTTAATCTGGATTTAAAAAAACTGGGAAGAGTTGGCAAAGAATTTCGCAGCTAGTGGGCCAGTCAGAATTCCCGAAAGGGAACTTAGCCAGCAGGTTGGGTAGAGAAGAGGCATTCAAACAGGTGCAGCAACCAGCAGTGATCAAACAGCACCAGAGTTATCACTTCATTGAGCGCTAGCATTCAGCTGCCACAAGTAGGGGTCACCATGAGATTTAGTCTGACCAATAATAAGAGGGAGCACTGAGGGTCTTTCTTGATTTGCCTTTATTTTTGGGGTTAGGCCTTTGTCTATACAAAGAATCAACCAACTTTAACAAGGGTGATTAAACTAGGTTCTGGCCTACCCGTTTTTATAAGGTGGCTTGGTCCAGCTTGTGTGGATGGGGCAAAAGCAAATTAAAATCAAAGCTATTGTTTAGGCCTCTGTCTTGACTAAATTACGCTCTTTTAAACAGGCTGCTTATATAATAGGAGTTGTTTCTATTGCACAAGCTGGACCAAACTGTTTTGCAAAAGGGAGATGGATTTTCAAAAGTGCTTGTTGCCTGGATTTTAAAAGGTGCTCAGCATGCAGGTCTCTTTGGAAAATCTAACCAATTATTAAGGTGTGTAAATAGGGTCTGAGCTTGCCTGAAAACTTCACCTGTAGTGGAGCCAATAATTGAGTTTCAGGACTATTGTTAAGTGTGGTTGTGTTTGCAACACAGTTAGAGTTTCATTCACTCTGGCCTTCTCTACACTGCACAAGTGCACTAGCAGCGTGGGAGCACGAATGTAGCCACGGCTTGGGTATTTTCACCACTGTATTGTCTAGACCTTCTCTGAGTAAAATGCCATGCTGAGTAGAAACACCATTGGCCAGTCTACACTTCCCCCTTAGCAATTCTTGGAGTCAGGAGGGCCCTACCCCTGACTAAGCTAATCATGAGAACCACCCCCTCATCTGGGAATCATAAGGATGGCTTGATGGGCAGGGGAGGGGGAGAGAAAGATGAGATTAAAATAATAAAAAATTCAGTTTCTTGGATCTGAATCTGATTTCAAAACAGCCAGCATCCTGCCTGCCCCCTCCATCTGAGTGAGTGAAGCAACCAGCCGTCCTGACATGCACTCTGCTGTCCACCGTGGCAGCATCCTTCCCCTCTTACCCGCTGCTCACCTTCCTCAAGCTCTCTCCATTAGCATCCACCAGCCCTTCCCTGGGGTAAAGTGAACATGGCACGCTCCAGCACCCTTAGCTAGCCCCCCTGTCCCCCCGGTAGCATTTAAGGTATGTCTACACTGCACCCTAAGCCCGAGCTCTGACTCCAGTTTGAGCCCAGCCCCTGCCCCACTTTCCATTCAGACACATCAGTCTGATTGGGGCCAGCAGCACTCCGGTCCTAGCGCCTGCTAGCGGGGGTGGGTCAGAGCCTGAGTTCTGCTGTGGCGTGGGTCTAAGCCCTGTCATTTTGTAGTGTTGACGCAGCTCAAGCCGCAGCCCCGAGTCAGAAGGTCTGCATAGCAAAGCATGGACGCATTAGCACAGCTGTGAGAGCCGCAGTCAGCAAGTGTTTAAACCCAGGTTTACAATGAAGTGTGGATGCTCAAGCATGGCCTTGGAGACACCAAGTCCACAAGCTCAGGTTCCACAGACCCGGGCTTCGTGTGCTGTGTAGATATACCCTAACAGACCCCACTCCACACCTGACAGCCCACAGCAGGTGCCCTTGCCCTCTCTCCAGCCCGCAGGGAAGGGGATTACCCTTGGGCTTTACCCTGTGCTGGGGGTGGGGCACTGTTGCCCGGTTGGAAGAGATGGAATGGGCAGCTCCAGTGCACTGCGCCTACGGAGGCATCCTTCACTGCAGGTGGCTGCTGCCTGCAGCACAGCAGTTTCTGGTGGCCAAAGGGAGGAAATGGCAGGTGGTTCGGACCAGATGCCTGAGCAGCCTATGGCTGTGCTTGAAATTGTGAATAACCCCAAACTGCAGACCTGGTGATAACAGTGTGAGTGCTGCCTGCGCTGGGGAGCCGCAGTGCTGGCCTCACAAACTTGCTTAAAGGGGCTCAAACTGAGCTAAAGCCCATATTAAAACTGGGTCCAGACTTGGTGCCAAATAAACTGCAGGGTGGCAAGGGCAAACCCCTGTTACAACTGTCATTAAAAACCATATTCTGGCCTAGGTCTGTACTTAGGCCACAACACAATTTGGACACAAACTCTAATTGGTCAAATAGGCCCATCTTGTTGTACTAGGGTATGGAACAAAATGGAGGGACAAATCAGCTTCGGCTGAACCCTCAGTAAAGTCTCCACAGGGCCAAACCTGGGCCTAGCCTGGAGCAAGGGCTGGCCATGTTCATCTGATAGGATCGGTAGGATTCAGTCTCCCCTGATTTATATACCAATCGCTATGGCGCAAGAGCATCTGTGCTGCCCAGCCAAGCTGTGTGATAGAAATTGGTTTAGCAAGAACAATGTTGAATGTTAGTGTTGTTAGCAGTTATCTTTGAGAACTCCTGGAGAACAGGGGATGTCCCAGCGGACTGGAGAAGGGCAAATGTAGACCCAAGGAACAAAGAGGACCTGAGGAATTATAGACCATTCATCTTAACCTCGATACCTAGAAAGATATTGGAACAAATTATTGAACAATCAGTTTTTAAATACCTAGAGAATACTAGGGTTATAAGGATAGCTAGCATGGATTTGTCAAGAACAAATTATGCCAAATCAACCTGACTTCCTTCTTGGACAGGGTTACTGGCCTAGTGGATGGGGGAAGCAGTAGATGTGATATATCTTGAATTTTAGTAAGTCTTTTGACAAAGTCTGACATGACATTCTCATAAGCAAACTATGGAAATGAGGTCTAGATGAAATTACTTTAAGGAGGGTGCACAACTGGTTGAAAGACTGTACTCCAAGAGTAGTTATCAATGGTTTGCTGTCAAAATGGGAGGACGTATCTAATGGGGTCCTGCAGGAGTCAGTCCTAGGCTCAGTACTACTCAATATTTTCATTAACCACTTGGATAATGGATTGGAGAGTATGTTTATATAATTTGTGGATGATGCCGAGGTGGGAGGAATTACAAGAACTTTGGAGGACAGGATTAGAATTCAAAATGATCTTGACAAATTGGAGAATTGGTCTGAATTCAACAAGATGAAATTCAGTGAAGATAAGTGTAAAATTCTACACTCAGGAGGGAAAAATCAAATGTACAAATCCAAATGGGGAATAACTGGCTGGGCAATAGTACTGCAGAAAAGGATCTGGGAGTCAGTGGATCACAAATTGACCATGAGTCAACAATGTGATGCAGCTGCCAAAAAGACTAATATTCTGGGATGTATTTGTGACGTTGCAGTCTATATGGTTTTATAAAAATATGCCGAGAGAATATAATATAACTGGAAAATGCTTCATGCAAAAGGTTTCTTGTAAGGTATCATTACAAAGCTTATAATCTACTGAGTGTGATCATCCTATTTGTATAGATGTACCACTCTTGTATCTGAAACTAGAAATATTAAATATAACTCTGAGGACCTATTGTAATTATGTAAAGCGTGGGCCATTAATGGTGGTTTGGAATCTTGATGACTCCCATTAACCAGGGCAATTGTCTGCAGATGGCTGTGGTTTACCTGTAAGTCTTCATTGCCCACTTGCCAGCACACACGTATACAGGAAGTCTTGCAGTGACGTGATCATGTCACCTGAACTGGAATCCATCTTTAACCTGGTATCTTTCCATTGAGAAGGATGGGGTGGGAACCTAGAGAGGGACAAAGGATTCCTGCCTTATGCAAAAGATATATAAATGGGTGCAACACAACAAAAAGGAGAGGCGCCATCTTGAAGAATCCCCTAGCTACCACCTGAGCTGGAACAATAGCTGCACCAGGGGAAAGAATTGTGCCCAGGCCTGAAAGGTGTCCAGTCTGAGGAAAAAACTTACTGAAGCATCTCTGAGGGTGAGATTATCTGTATTCAGTTTGATTAGACATAGATTTGCGCATTTTATTTTATTTTGCTTGGTGACTTACTTTGTTCTGTCTGTTACTACTTGGAACCACTTAAATCCTACTTTCCATATTTAATAAAATCACTTTTTACTTATTAATTAACTCAAGAGTATGTATTAATTCCTGGGGGAGCAAACAACTGTGCATATCTCTCTATCAGTGTTATAGAGGGCAAACAATTTATGAGTTTACCCTGCATAAGCTTTATACAGGGTAAAACGGATTTATTTGGTTTTAGACCCCATTGGGAGTTGGGCATCTGGGTGTTAGACAGGAACACTTCTGTTATCTGCTTTCAGGTAAACCTGCAGCTTTGGGGCAAGTAATTCAGACCCTGGGTCTGTGTTGGAGCAGACGGGCATGTCTGGATCAGCAAGACAGGGTGCTGGGGTCCCGAGCTGGCAGGGAAAGCAGGGGTAGAAGTAGTCTTGGCACATTGGATGGCGGCTCCCAAGGGGGGTTCTGTGATCTAACTTATCACAGTATTAATGGGAGTGTCGTATGTAGGAATCAGGAGGTAAGTGTTCCGCTCTGCTTGGCACTGATGAGGCCTTAGCTGAGTACTGCTTCCAGTTCTGGGCAACACACTTTAGTAAAGATGTGGACAAATTGGAGAGATTCCAGAGGACAGCAACCAAAATGATTAAAAGGTTTAGAAAACCTGATCAGTGAGGAAAGGTTGAAAGCGCTGGGTATGTTTAGTGTTGAGAAAAGAACACTGAGGGGGGACCTGATAACAGTCTTCAAATATGCTAAGGGCGGGTATAAAGAGTATGGGGATCAACTGTTCTTCATGTCCACTGAAGATAGGACAAGAACGAATGGGCTTAATCTGCAGCGAGGGAGATGGAGGTTAGATATTAGGAAAAACTTTCTAACTATAAGGGTAAAGTTTGGGAACAGGCTTCCAAGGGAGGTTGTGGAATCCCTATTATTGGAGGTTTTTAAGAACAGGTTGGACAAATACCTGTCAGGGATGACCTAGGTTTACTTGGTCTTGTCTCAGTATATGGGGCTGGACTCAATGACTTCTCAAGTTCCCTTCCAGCCCTACATTTCTATGATTCGATGTTTTCAAAACTCTCTTTAAAGGCCACTGTTGACAGGGTCTTAGCATGACCTCTCCCAGTAGAAGAGGCATTACAGGGACATTTCCATCACTTCTGCTGTGTTAATGAGTAATCCTAGTTTATGACCAATGTACTGTCTTCCAGGTGACCCTTGCCTCTGATTCAAGGGTGGGAATGCTGCCCAGAGAAGTGGGGAGTACAGTATAATTTCAGTTATGTGAATTCCCTTGATCCAAAAATCCTAGTTCTCCAAATCCAGTGTGCCTCCCATGCAGCCCTATGTTAGTTAATCACTTCCGTTTATCTGAATGCCCAGTTATCCAAAAGTTTCATATGTCACCCAGACCATTTGGATAAATGGGAGTGTACTGTATATGGAATGTTCTAGCTATTTGAATTTCCTCAGTCAGTCTCGATGTCTCAGAAATAGTACAATGTGTTTTCAAAAGCAAACTGATGGAGCCCTGAGATAAGAGACAGCCGGGATGCCAAGACACCAGAATGTTAATCATTGGGATATTGTGGAGATGCCAAACCCAGGGAGTGGGCTATTTGTGGTGGCCTACTTCACCCGTGGTTTAGTTCATGGGAACTTCTATAGATTAATAGATTAAAAGGATTGGCAACCTTTGGCACATGGCCCATCAGGGAAATCCGCTAGCAGGCCGGGACGTTTTGTTTATCTGCTGCATCCACAGGTTCAGCCAATCGCATCTCTCACTGGCCACAGTTTGCCATTCCAGGCCAATGGGGGCTGCGGGAAGTGGCATGGGCCCAGGGATGTGCTGGCCGCCGCTTCCTGCAGCCCCCATTGGCCTGGAACGGCGAACCGCGGCCAGTGGGAGCTGCGATTGGCTGAACCTGTGGATGCTGCAGGTAAACAAACCGTCCCGGCCCACCAGCAGATTTCCCTGACGGGCCATGTGCCAAAGGTTGCTGATCTCTGGATTAATGAGAAAAACACAGGAAATGCAAGATGAGTGTGAGTGAGATGGGGAGTGGATCACTCAAAAAACAGAACCATGATCATTAGTTAAAGCTCTAAACAGGCCCATTGTCTGCAGGGGAAGAATGCTGCGAGTAGGTGGCAAAAAGATTCAAGTAAGTGAATTCGACACCCTTGCCCTTGTTCTCAAGCTCTTCTCCTGCTTTTCACCCCCAAAGGCTTCTGAAGCTGGCACGTCTCTGATCTGCTGCTACAGTTGATATTCCACGTCCCACCCCCTGCAGGCATGGGGCCGTTCGATACAAACCACTGCCTGCAGGAATGGCGGCTGGTGAACTGATGAGAAATCTGCCTTTAAATGGGAGGAATTTGTGAGCATGGTTTGCCAGAATTGCAGGGCAACGCTGCTGAGCTGTTGTGCTATTGATTTAGACATTTCCTTGGGGTTTGCAATCTCACTCTTCTTCCTTTTGTTCAGTTTGGGGCTCTGCTGGAAGGTATTGACAGAATCTATTTAATTATGTCTAAGTGAAAAAGAGAGGCGAAGAGAGGGGGCAGCCATTACAGGGAGATTCTGGTTGAGGCATGTCTTAGCTCTGTAGAATTAAGGTTCATACATGGAACTCCAGTGGCACCCAACCCAAGTCACCCTGGAGACAGGCTTACATAGTTCTATAGAAGCTTTTCTCTCACTCTCCTCAGACACCATTATCAGCCACAGCAATCAATAGGGGATGGAACACATTCACTGAGACCTTATCATAATATCACTTTACAGTTACACTAGGAGAAAGCAAGCATGGCAGGGGGAAATCTTAGGTGTTTTTCCTAGCTCAGTCTGTTCCCCTTTTCATTAGAAAACAGCGTCTGGGATGAATCTCTTGGGATATCCCTATAGGAAGAACTTGTGAATGTTGAAGATCCAAAAAGGTAACCAGGATGTACTTGCTCCACCCAGATACTGCTTCAGAATCATTTGTCCGTCTCTGGTTCCTGTCTATACCCTGAAAAAGGAACTCATGGGTGGGCAGGTCAGCCCAAGTTTAAGGAGGGTTAGTCAGAAAGCATATATTTAATTCCAGTAGCTTGAAAATCTGATCCAAAGGGACAGGAATTTTGTGATTGTCTTCAGTAGAAGAGAAAACTTCTATTCCCATGACCACTCTCCAAGGTGAGTTTGGTATGTTATTGCCACTTCTCATTGCAAGTCTCATGATCTTTGTTGCTTTTCTTAACGCCCCAGCTCTTGGAGTCAAACGAGTATGTGAGAATCTCAGCGTTCATTTTTTCCAAAAAATAAGTTTCTAGCCTTCATGGCGGCTGAGAAAAGCTGGTAAATGTGACCCTTATGATTCAAAAACCAGCAGGCAGCTAAAAAGAACACCAAATGTTGTCATATTTTAAAAATCTCATGATTTTTAAGTCAATCTCATGATTTGGGGAGGGGGTTTGACTTATTGGCATTGGCCATACTGATAACTCCATGCCACTTCTCTCAAAAACAAACAAACAAAAAAAAAACACCAGAGGCCATATGAAAGAATCTCACAACTTCCTAATTCCCTAATGACCATGGGGTCTGACTCTTGGGTAGTCGTTTACCCCTCCGCTAAGTATGTAAAATGCTATCACTGTAAGCAGGAACCATTTTACACTGTTCTGCACTTCCGTAAATGAGGCGTGAGCGTGCAAAGCAACGAAGAATTAGGCCTTTGGTCTCTCCACATTACTACTTTTGAATCTGTGACCTGTCTCCCTCTTACAGCATTTCCAGGGGAGTAGGACTGGGTCAGACAGAAAAGGAGCATTCAAGGCATAAGCAGAAGATGATTTCCTTTCTAGGAGAAGGGTTAGTTCCCAGCCCTGCTGGTGTGAATTTGCATAGGAAAAAGTTGTCTGGTTTACAGGGGAAAAAAAAAATACTCTGCTTAGTATTAAAACGTGGGCAAAATCCTGAAGTCTTCACTAAGGCCTTATCTGGCCAAACTCCCACTGCAAGGCTGAGCAAGGGCTGCAGAATTTGCATCACTAGAAACACTTCTCTGATTAAAAAAAAAAAAAATCCCACAGTCCTTAGGCAAAACTCCTCCTGATTGCAGTGGGAGCCATGATGGAGGAATACCGAAGGGTTTATCCCAGAGTCCTTTTCATCTAGGGCTCTCAAAAGAGTTGAAAAATGTTGATCCATTAAGAGTCTCGTGAAGCAAATAAACCTTATGCCTGAGTGTCAGAGGGAGACCAGAAACATCACCTTCCCCAGAGCAGAGACTGGACTTTTCTCCTTCCTTCCCCATTTACCATCTAGTGTGAGAGAAGACAGGCTGGATGGATGGTGCAAACCTCATCCCAATGCCTCCCTTCCCTTTCTGTCTCTTCCTGTTTTCCCTGTCTCCTTTCTGCTTCACTTGACTTTAAAATCTTCTCTGCTTCTGGCTGCTCTCTGCCCCAAGGTGCTGGGGGTGTTAATGCAAAATGGCAGCCAGCGGGTTTATAAGAGGAGCCCTCCAATTATGGTTAGGATGGTCATGGAATTGTTATGTATTGACCTATGAATACTGATATGTACTAATGGCATGAATACAGTGTCACCTGATCAGCAAGGTAAAGTTACAGTATAATTATGAAGGGTTGATAGAATTTCCTGTATGACCTGTATTGATCCAAGTGAATAGGGGAAAAGAAAACAGGAAAGCCACATGATAGATCTTGGTAAACAGCCCAAGCACACCCTTGGAAGACAATGGGGCAAGCTGATAGCTTCCCGGACCCTGTTTCCAACAAGTTGCAAGCCTTGTGAGCTGGGAACTAGAAATCAAAAGGACAGTAAACAGTTAAAAATTGTTTTTCATGGGAAAAAATGGGATTTAACAGAGAGAGACACTGACTGCGGATGAGTATGGAGGAGTTGGGCCTTCCCAGATCTAGGGAATGGTAAAGCCTTAGGGAAAAGCAGGCATGTGTGTTGGCTGGTTTATTGTTTTTTTCTGAAATGCTTTTGCTCTAATAAATAATATTTTTGCTTGAAGGCTGTTTGGTCACTAATTAGCACTGTCATTGCTCCTGGGAGAACAGTGCACTGCAGGGTGTGAGCCTTAGTTACTCCTGCTGAGGCAATCACAATGAGGCCTACTCTACACCTAAAAATTAGATCTCCCTACATTCATCACTCAGGGCTGTGAAAAATTCTGCACGCTGTGCGATATAATTAGGTCGGCCTAACCCCCACTGTAGGACGCAGCCAGGTCAACACGAGAAGTCTTCCATCAACCTAGCGAACTACCTCCTGACAAGGTGGATTACCTAAATCCATGGAAAAACCCTTTCCATCTACGTAGGAAGCATCTACACTATAGCAGCAGTGCAGTAGCTATGCCGCTGTAGCGTAGACACGCCCTTACAGGGGACTGCCACTCAGGGCCCAGTCTGAGAGTGAGAGAATTGGGTGCTCCCCCTAAAACATCCCAGACATTCCAGAACCTAAGACCTGAAGGGGTGGGTGCCTGGGTACTTGAAAAGTCCAGGAGGGTTAGAGGTGCAGCTAGGCCAGGAACAGTAACAACGGCTTTTTGGGGGACCGGAAGTGGAGCTGTATCCACATATATTAGAGCAGGTCAAAACAGAAATTTTAAACAAAAAAGTTTCATTTTCACTGAAAATGTTCAGGTTTTCATTGAAAACCATTTTCAATGACAAAAACTATTTTTTTCTTTTCACTGAAATTGTTCATAGGAAAAACAAATAATTTCCAACCAGCTCTAATATATAGAGAGACAGCTTTGGCTGGGAGAGTAGCAATGTTGTGGTGTTAGCTGTGGAGGAGATTGTGCCAAGTCATGTGTGTTCATATTTGCTATTTTTATTCACTACCCCTTGCGTGCTGTAGTTCTCCTTTGTAATAACAATTCACTCAGGCACAGGGTGTTGCACCCAGCAATTGGGATACAGGACCATTATTTACAATGTTCTGCTCCCACTGTAAAAGACAGTGTCACACTAAAGTAGAGAGAGACTAAAGGCCCCATTTCAAAAGGCATTGTGGTGCCTAAAGATGCAGATAGGTACTTATGCAGATTTTCAAAAGCACTGAGGTACCTAACTCCTATTGATTTCAGTGGGACATAGGTACCTCGGCACTCTTGGAAAATCCCACTAGATGCCTATCTGCATCCTTAGGTGCCTCAGAACCTTTAAAAATCTGGTCCTAAGTGACTTTCCCCAATGTACACAGTAAATTGGTGACCTGGCCAGGAGTAGGATCTAGGAGATCAGCTCTAAGCATGAGAGAATATTGCAAATTTGAAATAATGAAAGGGTATTGATTCAAAACCAACAAAGTTCAAAGTGACCAACATTGCTTCCTCCCCAGCTCGGAAATGCTGCCTGATGCAGGTGATCCCCTATTCACAGTTTAACTCACTACACTCAGTTCAGACATGGTCTGGTTCTTTGAGCCATTCTACCACCATGCACAGGCAGAAACATCTGACCCTTGGATAAGTTGAGAATCTAAGAACATTTGTGTCAGTGGCATTCTAATGCAGAAGCTGTCTTCTGCTTCCCAAACCAGCATATGGGCCTTTCGTACCTATCTGTTGTCTCCTGTTACGCTGTGATACTTTGTGGAATCTTCTTTAGGACATGTGGTTTGATCGGCATTTGGTATGAGACTGTTGAAATCAGGTAGAAGTATAATACAGCTCAGGTTTTAAGGGCAAGTTGCCCATTTTCAGATAATGGAGCTATTTGGCCTGCTGCAGTTGTCTGTGAATCAAAATAGTACATGGCACTGTTACTGCAAAACAAAGAATTTTCAGTGTTCCTTGCTGATGCTTGCAGACAGGGGCACCTGAGCTGTATTTCAGTGGGAAATCAAGGCTTTGATGTTGGTTTTCTGACAGACAGGGACACATGAGGTTTATTGCTCACATTCCAGTACCACATGATCTGGAATACAAGCTGCTTTATGCTGATTGAAAGCCTTGGGATGATGCTGGAGAATCAGTAAGTTTTCCTCTTCTTTATGCCCATACCTGAGGCGAGTTGCAAGTTCTGATCCTTGCATTCAACTGAAAACTGTCTTCCTACCTCCTGCCACAAATACATGCACTATTTCTGGATTCATTCCCTGTTCATTCTCATAGACTCATAGACTTAAAGGTCAGAAGGGACCATTATGGTCATCTAGTCTGACCTCCCGCATGATGCAGGCCACAAAAGCTGACCCACCCACTTTCCCTTAACTCAGCTGTTGAAGTCTCCAGATCGTGATTTAAAGACTTCAAGTCGCAGAGAATCCTCCAGCTTGCGACCCCTGCCCAATGCTGCGGAGGAAGGCGAAAAACCTCCAGGGCCTCTGCCAATCTACCCTGGAGGAAAATTCCTTCCCGACCCCAAATATGGCGATCAGTAGAACCCCGAGCATACAGGCAAGATTCTCTAGCCAGACCCACATTTTACCAGCGATGGCACTTTATTACCTAATTGACTATAATCACGTTATCCCATTAAACCATTCCCTCCATAAACTTATCTAGCCTAATCTTGAAGCCAGAGAGGTCTTTCGCCCCCACCGTTTCCCTCGGAAGGCTGTTCCAAAATTTCACCCCTCTGACAGTTAGAAACCTTCGTCTAATTTCAAGCCTAAACTTCCCCACGGGACTGAATCCCAGCCCTTCTTAGCAAACATGATTTGGAAGTGTTGTGTACTGAGTCTTGAAGCTTTTGTCTAGGGGACTCAATCCAATGGATTCACAGAAAGCTCCAGATATATTTGAATCAGGTTTGCAGAGGACTGGCTGTCCCTTGCCGGTGATTGAACTAGAATACAATGAAAATCCTGGCCTGTAATAATCTGGCTATTTTGTATATGCACTACTGCCCTCTACTGGAGGGAATGTCAGATTTCTTCATCTGCATGAGATCATACGGTTACCTGGTGGGTGACCTGAGGCCTACAGTGAAGATATTAGCCCTAATATGAGCTTCTCATTTAGCAAACAAGCCAGAGATGTTGCAGTAAAAGATGGAGACTCTACGTAACCTATTTTTGTTTTCTTGCTGCTGCAGCATGAAGCAGTTATTTTGGGGTTCAATTTCCTTCCCTCGTCACCTGAGCTTTATTTATAAGCTACTGGACAGAGGAGAAAAGAAAACCCTTTTGAAAGGTTATTTAAACACAGAACAAAACTGAATGAGGTGAAACTATTCAGCAACAGCCTCTGTTTTTAGAGAGTCCTTTGCAGTCAGTTGCAAAGGTTCTTTTAAAAGACCAGTTAAAAAACCCTTCCATTAGCAAAAGCTTGGCTGCAGGTTATAGATTCATAGATTCCAAGGCCAGACGGGACCATCACGTAGTCTGACCTCCTGTACAGCGCAGGCCAGAGAACGTCCCCCCAATAATACCTAGAGTAGAACTTTTAGGAAAAACAGCCAATCTTGATTTAAAAATTGCCAATGATGAAGAATCTATCACATCCCTTGATAAATTGTTCCAGTGGTTAATTACACTCTCAGACATTGTATGCCTTATTTCCAGTCTGAATTTGTCAAGCTTCAACTTCCAGCCATTGGACCGTGTTATACCTTTGTCTTCTAGATTAAAGAGCCCATTATTAAATACTTGTTCCCCAAGTCCCCACTTAACCTTCTCTTTGTTAAGATAGATAGACTCAAGGAGCTCAGTCTATCACTATAAGGCATGCTTTCCAATCCTTTAATCATTCTTGTGGCTCTTCTCTGAACTCCAATTTGTCAACATCCTTCTTGAATTGTGGGCACCAGAACTGGACTTAGTATTCCAGCAGTGGTTGCACCAGTGCTGAATTCAGAGGTTAAATAACCTCTCCACTCCTACTTGAGTTTCCCGTGTTTATGCATCCAAGGATTGCATTAGTCCTTTTGGCCACAGTGTTGCTCTGGGAGCTCATGTTCAGCTGATTATCCAGCAGGACTCCCAAATTTTTTCAGAATCACTGCTTCCCAGGATAGTCAGTCCCCCCTCTCCCCCCATCTTGTAAGTATGGCCTACCTCCATGACCTACATTCTTTGTTCCTAGATGTATATGTTTACATTTAGCCATATTAAAATGCATACTGTTTGCTTGCACCTAGCTTACCAAGCAATCTCTATGCCAGTGACCTGTCCTTTTCATTATTTACCACTCCCTCAAGTTTTGTGGTGTTTGCAAACTTTATCAGTGATAATTTTATGTTTTCTCCCGGTCATTGATAAAAATGCTAAATAAGGTAGGGCCAAGAACCGACCCCTGTGAGACACCACTAGAAACACAACCGTTTGATTATGACCCCCCCATTTAGAATTGTTTTGAGACCTATCCGGTGGCCCAGCTTTTAATCCATTTAATGTCTGCCATATTTTGTATTGTCCTAGTTTTTTAATTAAAATGTCACGTGGTACCAAGTCAAGTACCTTACAGAAGTCTAAGTCAATTACATCAACACTGTTATCTTTATCAACCAAACTTGTGATCTCATCAATAAAAGATATCAAGTTAGATTAACAGGATCTATTTTCCATAAATCCAATGTGACTGACATTAATTATATTATCCTCCTTTAATTCTTTATTAATCAAGTCCCGAATCAGCCACTCCATTATCCTGCTCAGGATAGATGTCAGGCTGAGAGGCCTATAATTTCCTATCTGGGTCATCCCGTTTACCCTTTTTAAAAATTGGCACAACATTAGCTTTCTTCAAGTCTTCTGGAGCTTCCCCGGTGTTCAAAGACTTATTGAAAATAAACATTAACTGTCCAATGAGTTCCTCAGTCAGCTCTTTTAAAACTTTTGGATGCAAGTTATCTAGACCAGTGTTTCTCAACCTTTTTGATACCAGGGACCAGCTTGCTGCCTTCCTAAACTGTGTCCGGGAGATCTCAGGGACTGGCACCGGTCCACGGACTGGTTGTTGAGAAACGCTATCTAGACCAGCTGATTTAAAAATGTCTTACTTTAGGAACTCCTGTTTAATATCTTCCTGAGTTTCTATTGAAATGGAAGGTATTTCATCATCATGATATGGTATGACTATATCATCTGTTTTCTTTTCCCAGCTACAGAACAAATATTTATGGAACACTTCTTCCTTTTCTGTACTATTATAGATAGTTCTACCATTTCCATTGAGTAATGCACCAATACCATTGTTAGGATTCTTGTTGACCCTAATATATTAAAAAAAACCTCCTTATTGTCCTTAACTCTGCTGGCCGTAGAGTTCTCCTTGTATCCCTTTGCTTCCCTTACTATTGTTTTCTGATTTTATGGGAATCCCCTTTGTCCTTGTAAGAGTGCCTGGTTCACATTTTCTGTCATTCCTTCTTCAATACACCTGTTTTGTGTCCCCTCGTATCCATCTTCTCTCTCCACTGTGTAGTCCTAGTACTTTTACTCTCTCCTCATAGAAGACTTTCAAGAGGCTTGAGAAGGCTGCAAACACAATGAGAAGAGTTGTGGGATGAGTGGGAGTCTAATTGGCTAAGACTGCTTGGGGAACCACCAGCTGGCAGTCGAGAAGCATCTGGCTTTCACCTTATTATTTTTTTGAATTGTGTTTGTTTTCATTTTGTGATAATATGTATAACCATCTGTACAACCTGGGAGATAAAGCTCACTGAGGCATGTATGGAAAGGACACTAATAATGTTCTTAGTTGAAGAGATTACAACAATACAAAGATGTTTATAGCCAGACGCACACATACAATGGGAAATGTCTGAGAGGTCAAAAACTGACCCTTCCCAGCAGCATCAAAAGATACTACTTAGATTGTAAACTCTTTGGGACAGAGACCATCTCTTGGTTCTGTGTTTGTACAGCACCTTGCACAGTGAGGTCCTACTCCATAACTGGGGCTTGTAGGTGCTGCCACAATACAAATAATAACTAACAATAATAATGTATTCCAATAGCCTTGCAGTCACTAGCTACACTGAGCCACTTGCTCCTCCACCACACAGAACAGTATGGTTTCACATAAGCATCTTCCATAAAGTATCCCACCAATTTCTTTACCATAATGTTGGAGGTGCTGCTGCATTGCACCCAACTATAGACTACACAGTCTTAGGTATTCAAGAACCCATTTTACTTAGACACAATGTTGGCAGGAGCACTGGAGTTATTCCTTTTTTTCCTTTTCTTTTTATAAAAGTGCCATGGATCTCTGAATGTTACTAGGGATTCAGGTGAATTTCAGCCATACTCTTAATGAAAGGCCTAAGAGATGATTTGAAAGGAGCCAGTGCCTTTTGCCAAGTGTGGTCATCTGGTCTAGGAGTCAAGGGAAGAGATCATTCCTATGAAACTAGGATGCTAAAAAGATGTACGCAGATGACCAAAGATCTATGGGTTTTTTTGGTTTTGTTTTTTGCAGTGTTGGATGTGATGCATGTATTTGTGTGTATTGCGTTCTGTAGACACCCATTGAGAATGAGGCTTCTTGAAATGTTGAACATTTTTGTCCACGTGTCACCTGCAAATAATAAATGCATGGAATTTTTTTTAAAGTTGTCAGCAGGAAGACCCTCTTAGCATCTTGTCTGGCAGGCAGCAACTCTCACACTGCGGTCGCCTCTCTAGTACTATGCTGTAAATTTGAGCTGGTTGACATTTTCAGTCCAGAACTGTTTTAACCAAAACATGCACCAAAAAATCTATATCCGAAAATGGCAAAAAATAGCTGGTTTTCAATTTAACTCAATTTCTATATTGATTTTAATCAATTTTTTGTTTCATTTTCCATCTTCAAAATAAGATTTTAAAAAATAAATTGTTTTTTTAAAATGTTTTTTGAGAGTGGAAAAAATCCCACCCTGTGGTTAAGCTGACTAAAAATTTCATTTTTAAATGTTTATTTCAAAAATGGAAAACAATAACTGAAAATTTTTGTTTATTTTCAGAATGAAACAAAAATGATTTCAAGATGTTACACACCATGTTTTGACCAACTCTACTTTGAATATTGGATAGGAGCCTAAATGCTGGGGGTAGACTTGATCCCATATCTTTCTGATGCTAAGGTAAGAGTGCTACTAGCTGAGCCACCTACTGATGTGCAGTGTTAGCAGCAACGTATTGGGGAACTCATTCTTTAGCTGTGTAAACATCATCCTTGGCAAGTTTTTCCTAGTTATATATGTTACGCATTAATATAATGTTTTTGCACAGATGCAATTTCCTCTGAAATTGAGGCTTTTAACATATGCTTATAGCAACATGTCCTCCTCATCCTTTTGTTATGTGTCATTAAGAGGGATGTAAACAGCATCAACTAAAATAAGAAGGGAGGAGTGATAGCTCAGTGGTTTGAGCGTTGGCCTGTTAAACCCAGGGTTGTGAGTTCAATCCTTGAGGGGGCCACTTAGGGATCTGGGGCAAAATCAGTACTCGGTCCTGCTAGTGAAGGCAGGGGGCTGGACTTGATGACCTTTCAAGGTCCCTTCCAGTTCTAGGAGATAGGATATCTTTATTTATTTATTATTTTATTACTCACACCTTTGAAGCAGGGCCCACAAGGGCATTCTTGTGCACAAGCAACTTTCGTCTGTTGCCCTGTGATCCAGCACATAGGATATTTTATTCATCCATGTTTGAGAGCCATTGATAATGAACATCTAGTGAAGGAGTGGCAGAAATTTGCTGAAGGTGATTCAGATCAAATACTGGGCGAATGGCAGAGAAGCAAAGGTGAATGGCTGGATCCCAAATGAGAGCCTAAAATAATAAATATGATGGGAATTAAAAATGGTAGCACTGCAAATGGTGGTCCTTGTGGATGTGCTGGAGCAGTGTTCGTCTGTATAGTGCCGATGAGGAGCACTTGGTTCTGGTGTGTTGCTAAAGCAAAGCCAAAACGGTTCACTAAGACTTTGTGGACAGGACTTGGGATTTAGTGCCTTATTTTAGAAAGATTATGGTAACTCAGTGAGGTTGAAAACAGCTGATGAGAAGAGATCAGCTGAGGAGTATAATACAACTAAAGGGCTAGATCGTGCAGTCCTCACCCATGTAAATAGTTGTGTTGGAGCCAATGAGATTAACTAACATGAGCAATGAGGCACTATCTGGCTAGGCTTGAAGCCTTTAATATTAGCATGCTGAAAGCCTGCACATACGTTGCTTCTTTCATATGACGATCTCAAACCACTTATGAACATTTGCATAAACATCCTTTTACTCTCACAACTCCCCTGTGAGGTAGGCAAGCGTTTAGTTGTTTTTAACAGATGAGTCACTAAGAAGTTGAAAGCAAAATGCTCAGATCTACCCACTAATTTTTGGTGGCCACCTTGAGGGTGCTTATGGGCTGATTTTCAGAAATACTGAGCCCCCACAAATCCTATTGAAGTCAGTGGCAGTGGTGGCTGCCCAGTTCCTTTGAAAATCACGTTATTAAAGGCTGGTGTTTTCAGATGTGCTGAGCAGCCACAAATCCAATTCAAGCGAATGAGAGTTATGGGTGCTCAGTGCTTGTGAAAATCAGGTCCAAAGTGTTTTAAGCTGGACAGCCCAAGAATTAGTGGACCCTTCTGAAAATGCTGGCCTAAATGACTCGCCAAAGGCCACATGGGTGGGGAGGGAAAGGAGAGGGGCGTGCCGTGGGGAGAGACAGGGCTGCACCCTCCATTCACTGAGCCAGGAGCTGGCCAAGCACGGGGAGACAGATCAGCTGTACTCTTTCAAGGGCTGCAGTCAGTTGCTTTTCCCTCCCTTCTCCCTCAGAACAGGGACGAATTGTAACTCTGGGAGACAGTGCTTTCTCTAAGCCCCCTAGGGATAGAAGGGAAACCTGACAGGGGGCTGAGCACTATCTCCTAATAAAGCATGCCCAACGGAAGAGACAGCTCTCTGCGCCGGTGGGGAATACGTCACCACAGTCTCTGAAATACGAGGTTTAGTTGCACAATTTGCACAGGCCGCATTACTCATCAGTGGCCAAACCTGAGTAAATAAATCCGACTCGCCAAGGGAGGTCATGCTGATTTGCAGTATTCCCAGGCCTAGCAGCCACGCATGGGGCGTTTGTCAAAGAGCAGTGGCATGACTATTGCTACTGCTGAACCATGGGCATTAGAATGAACACCTTACCCCTTTAAAGAAGCAATCAGCCCAGCCATCGCAGGCCCTAAGCATGGGTGAAAAGCAAAGAGGGCCCATAAGGGGCACCGACATCCACTCTGCCTGGAGTGCCTCAAAACAACTATCATTCACACAGCACCGGCCAAAGAATCTGGAGTGAACTGAGTGAGGGGACTGGCAAGCTTCACTCAACCCCCACTCTCGCAGTTCAATCCTGACACCTCTGCTGTCTGAGGCTGGGACCTCTCCTGAGAAGAAACTACCAAATGGGTGATGCTTTTGTGATTTAGCAAAGTGGGGTCTGATTCTGCTCTCCCATAACCAGCTTGAGTTCCCACTGAAGATCATAGGACTTGCGCACTGGTGCCTGAGAGCAGAAATGAGACCAGGGGTGCTGGAACAATTTGTATAGCGGTGGTGCTGAGAGCCATTGAACCAAAGCGTAAACCCTGTATATAATATGAACATAAGAGCGGCAATACTGGGTCAGACCAAAGGCCCATCTAGCTCAGTATCCTGTCTTCCGACAGTGGCCAGTGCTAGGTGCCCCAGAGGGAATGAACAAAACAGGCAATCATCAAGTGGAAACCATTTCAAGCCAGGGGGTGCAGCAGCACCCCCAGCACCCTTGGTTCCAGCACCTATGAGTGAGACCCATCAAATGTTTTGTCAATTGTGTAAATTGAACTGGGGTTTCCAAAACTAAGAGACTCTGCAATGAACTCAGAGTCCTCTGGCACTGGGCCCCTGAAACTCTTAACAGGAAGTTCTGTGTTCATGCACCAGAGAAGTGTATCTTCAAAACACCCCTCCCCCCCCGCATATTCCAACAAGCTGCTGATACAGAGTAATATTTCCTCTTTTTCCCCAGGAGATCCAGTTTGTGCTTCTGGTTGCTCACCTGAAGGAGGCAGTAGGGGTTGCTTTAACTGGCACCAGCTAGAACAGTGTCCTAGGAACTGGTTTATGGGTTGGGTATTGGTGGAGCACATCACACTCTGGCCTCACCTTCTCCAACCATACTCATGCCACCTCTTTTTGCACGGCACTACCACACTCACAGCTAGCCTTGATGTGGCTCCTGCTCCAGGAACCAGGAGTTGCTGGCATAAAACTGGTCCAGGATTCCCCCATACTCAGGGAACCATCATGGGTCCCTTCAGGTCTCATTTAAGGTCCTTTTATGCCACTCCAGTGGCAGAAAGTGACCATGGCAGGGGCAAAGGATTTGGTGCAGAATCTCTGTATGATTTATATGACTTTTTTTTCTGTCTCTTCATTCATCTATCCCGACACATGTTTGTGTCTAAACATTATGCCACCCTCCCATGAACTGTATTGTTGATCAAGTGAATAATTTATTTCATGAACATAGCCCTTTTTTTTTTCTGTTCTCCACAAAGAGGCTTTGATTGTTCATTATTCAGAACTGTTTGACAAATATTTTATGGGAACATGCGTCAGGCCATGGGCTCTTTGCAAACTAGTCGCTCTGATTTTGTCTTTGCCTGCTTACAGTTTGTCGAGCGTAATTGGTCACTTAAGTCACATGGCATTTCTTCTGCTCCCTGATGGGTTGACTAAAACTTTTATAAAGCAGAGAAGAGACAGCAGAGATTTCAAGACCACTGTGTGAATGATAGAGTCTCAAGGCTTCATGCAACAGCTTATTTATCCCTGTGTTCACCTAGCTTTTGCTCTCAATGAACAGAAAATCACTAACATGAATGTTTGTGGGAAAAGAGTCTAAAAGGGACTCAGATACCACATGGCTATTTTAGATTTTATTTGAATGAATGTTTGCAGTGACTTCTTGGTGATATTTGCCCAGCTCTGGTTAACATTGACTAAAGCCAAATATGACCAACTTGTGCCGTTCAGCTCAGGAAGGGTAAAAACTGGTTACCATCAGGGCCGGCTCTGGCTTTTTTGCCGCCCCAGGCAAAAAAGCCTCCG
>NW_020664584.1:4963322-4995326 GCF_002925995.2 Terrapene triunguis | reverse complement strand
CCGCGCCGCCCCCCTCCAGGTGCCGCCCCAAGCACCAGCTTGGTTGCCTGGTGCCTGGAGCCGGCCCTGGTTACCATAGAATCACAGAACGGTAGGGCTGGAAAGGACCTCAGGGCCTACCTCCACAAAAGTACTTAAGTGCTTAAACCCCAGGTGTAGATGCCGAAATTTGGACTTAGGCTCCTAAGCCCCAGTTTAGGGCTAACTGCAATTCCCAACCCTGCCACTGAATGCAATGGGTGCCTAAACTCACTCTATGCCTAAGGTTTTTGCAATAAAAAGTTCCCCAGGCATCAATGTTTCTGCCTCTGGGCACCCATCTATCTCCTGCCTGAGCCCCGGAGCGATTCACAAACTGGGGGAAGACATGTGGTCAGCCGCCTAACTCATATGCAGTGCTCAGCCTGGTAGGTATGCTCAGATGCTGCCTACTGGATTGGGCCTCTCAGGTGAGTTCATACAAAAGAGCTGGGGAGGAGGAGGATGACGACATACCTTTTAGCCCAGTGGTTTGGGTACTCATGTGGGAGACCCCTGGTTCTAGTCCCCCCTTCACCTGAGAGGGAAAGCAGGGATTTGAACAGGGATCAGCCATCTCTTAAGTGTGTGCTGTAACCCTTGGGCAATGGGCTACTCCAGTGTGACGCTCCCTCAGTTTCTCCTATGGAGGCTGTTGCACTGTAGATAAATAATTAGTCATTTGAGGAGGGAGAGATTGAGAGTGAGCACAAGCCTGAGGATGGCCTTCTAGCCTGATGGTTAGAGCACTCAAGGATGCGGGAGGCCCAGGATGCAGTCCGCCTGCTCCCATGACTTTAATTATTTGTCCACTGTGCGACAGCCTCGCACCAGAATATCCCATAGACCAATGGTTAGAGCACTCAGTTGAATGATCCCTGTTCAAATCCCTTCACCCCTTAAGGTGAAGGGGTGACTCCCACATCCTAACCACTGGGCTAAAAGGTTATGAGGGAGCTCCTCCGCCCCACCAGTTCTAACACCAGTGGTGGAGGCGCCTAACTTCAAGGAGGGTTCCTGGCTGTGGTTCGCCAGCAAAGATAGGTGCCTCACTGCAGCCAGGACTTAGATGCTAAGCCCCACCCAGTGTGAAAAGGGGTGGGGCTTAGCACATCCCTCTGGTCTGCATCTCCCATTGGCTAGTTTAGGTGTCTCCCTGCCCAGGATGCTGGTTTTTGTGAATCACAGTCTAAGGCACCTATTTCTCCCCATTCACTGTATAGGGCACCTGGATACCTAACTCTGGCTTTGTGGATTGCACTGTTGTTCCTGTAACTTTTAGGCACCATGATGCTCAGGATCATGACACCTAACTCCTTTTGTGCATTCAGACCCTAGTCCGTACATCCCTTCTCCCCGCCCCCACCGTGCTGAGGCCGGATGTACCTAGACCATCTCTGACAGATGTTTATCTAACCTGTCCACCTGTTATCAGCTGGAGCAAATTGCAAACAGCGAGCTATCTTGCCAGTGCTAAAGGTGATTGCTTCAAATGTGTGTCATATACACGTTTATGCTTAAGGTTATCTTTCAAATGATATATGCTTTGCTGAAACTCCTAGAGAGCTTTGTGCTGTCATTTGAATCCTGAACTATCTGATGGATTCTCTTGCCAGGCAGAGTCAGTGATGAATGTTTGATTGGTTTTAAAGGTGTTTATCATTTTAATCTATACTCCGCTTTTAGGTGTTCGTGCCTAACTTCCATGCAGTATTATCGCAAGCTTACTGTCTTGCAGTATTGTGATGGCACATGGTTTGGTCCTTCAGCCCTTAGTCACAGGGGCACCCCCTGAAAATTTTCACATGCCATTCACAGCTGAGCCACTCTCACATTAACTTGGCATGGCAGCTGGCGTCACTCAGGACAACGGAGGGGTCGCCACACCAAATTTCAGTGAGTGGTGTCACAACCTGGCGTGACCCAAGCACACTGCCCCTTTTCCACCCCCCCAGGGCAGTTATGCCCCTACCAATGGTACACACCATGCATAATGTGTACAGCTGCAGGCATCGCTACTTATTTAGGCAGTTCAACTTCTGCTGAAATTAATGGGATTCTTTGTGGGGACAGGAATGTGGAATCAGACCCACAGATTGTACTTGCACTACAAACACAAGCAGAGGGATTTTCCTGTATTGAACTGAACTATTGATTTTATTTACTTGTTCAGTAATAACTTGCTTAATATAAAAACCCCTCAAACAGATTACTAAAATGCAAACCCTCCGGGACTTCTGATTCGACACCAAGAACGTAATCAATTTGAACTTCCATATCAACTGCGAGTGAGGATTCTGATACTTGATATAACATAACTTGGGGTTATCTGAGCTGCCTTGAGGATACTCTGATGCTTTCAGTGATGGGCACCAGCATAAGAACCTGGAAAGATGGATAAATGCAAATTTAAGTGGTTAGAAACTTATGCAAATAGAAGATCCTAAATTTTGTTTCTATTGTTTTTCCATACACAAACAACAAAGACCTTTCCGTCTGAATGACCTTTTTCTGAGATTAAGAAAACCAGCTGCAAGAAAGAGCAAAAATAAGGTCTCTATGAAACAGTGTGGTCTGTCTCTCTGTGTGTCTCCTTTGTAGCCCGCTGTGGTGACTTTAGGAACAAAATGGCCACAGCTGTGTCTGTGCAGAGGCAATGTTCTTCGAAATATCAAAGTGCAAATTGCGGAAAACAAAGGCCCCATAGTGTCATAGTTGCCTAGAACCACAATTCTCAGTGCTCCCTGCATAAGCTTAGCAAATGACTGTAATGTCTTTGTATGTAAGTGATCTTAACAGCATGTTACACACACTCACACGTATCTGATCACAATTTTAGGCAAAAATCTTTCAAAGTTGGGGACTGTGTTTGTGTGCATGTTTGTACAGCTCCCAGCACAATGACCCCCCGTTCTGAATGGGGCCTCCATGAAATACAATAATGCAAATATTAAATAATAGTAGTGAGTAGGTGACTTGCCATATGCAGTGCTGCAGGGAGCTGTCAGGAAGTGACAATACTGTGTGCAGTCTATGATGTGAGATTAGCAAATGTTTGGAAATTGCCCCATGAGCCCTTAACTAAGAATGGACAGTATGCAAATACAGTTCAATCATCATTGCAAAATATAACAGGATTTCTAGGGATAGGAAGCCATTTTATTCCTTCATTAGGTTAGTTCTTTTCTCATGAATATGTTTAAAAGACATTCATTGAACGGTTTACACACAGTAGACTTTTTCTGGGACTTCTCATTGTTCTAGGGTCTGAACCTGCCAGGTACCACTGAGAGTTGAGGGACACTTGTAGAACTGGGCCCCTTTTGGGGTTGGTGGTTGTGATGATTTTGGCCCCATGTTCTGAGCTGTGTCCAATAAAGGTGGGGTGCAGCTAAGAGTTGGGAGGCCAAAAGAACTGTCTGGAGCTCTCACCCATCCTCAGGCTGGTTCTGAGCCAGCCTAGGCCCTGGCATAGTTTAGGGAAGCCTTAGGGTTGCTCTCAACTACTTCAGTTGCTTATCGCCACCAGAGGCTATTATATAAACCAAGGATTGCCAGAGTACAGCACCACTCTGGCCATGTACCTAACGTTGCAGCAAGGGGAGGCCTAGCCTAGAGGCTTGCTTTGTAGGTTTTACATTGTCCAGGGAGTCCCTTTTGCTGGGGGAATCCGCTGATGACCAGATCTGCTGACTTTATAGCTCCTGTGCACCAACAGAGAGGAACAAAGGGGTCATGCTGGGGAAAAGAATCTGGCCCTTTTTCACTGAAGAGTAAAGAGATGTCCCAAATTTCCCACATCCCCTGCCTGCTATAGAGCACAGGCAGTGCCATTTTGAATGACATTGCTATCCCACATCTGTTTGGCGGTTTCTATGAAGTGAGTCAGTGAGCCTCAGCCCTCTTTCCTAGTGTTCATATCACAGAAAACTACCACCCTCACCGTATATACTAACTGGCAGGCTTATTTGCAGTTTCAGCCATGAGGGCAAGGGCTAGTTACCCTTGAGGGCAGGGGACGGTCCCTCTAAGTCTGGACTGAGTAGAAAATAAGGGGAGTTTTGTGATGCACTTCGCAACATTTTATTACCAATTTACTATCCCCAGAATCACTGTGTAAATACTGATAGTATTCTATCCAACTGCGGCCAGGCTCTGTCTGCACCCCGTCACTATGGTATCTGATCGCCTCTTTATATTAATGTAGAAAGCTGGTTGGGAATTTGCCATTGAAACCTTTTTTGATGAAAAATGCAATTTCTGCAAAATCAAAATTTTCCATGGGAAAATTTCAGTTTTTGAGGAAGCTCTTTAATTCTGGCCTTGAGTTGACCCATACTGAAACATTTCAGTTTGTTGAACCAAATTGGAACATGTTATTTTGGTCAGTTTGGCATTATTATGTCCTCCTGAGGTTGCTCCATTGTCTCATGGGAGATGTAGTTCAGGTACCTAAAGACTCCTTTCTACTCTATCGGTTGGACTTTCTGGCAGGACTACATCTCCAATGATGCACACACAAGCTCCCTGCTGGTTGAACTGGTGTGGTGGATCATAGGAGTCAGGTGACCACAGTGTGTCATGGTAGATATAGTCCAGCCGGGGAGCCCAACCCATAGAGGAGAATAAGAACATAAGAATGACCCTGCTGGGTCAGACCAAGGGTCCATCTAGCCCAGTATCCTGTCTTCTGACAGTGGCCAGTGCCAGGTGCCCCAGAGGGAACGAACAGAACAGGTAATCATCCCCTGTCGCTCATTCCCAGCTTCTGGCAAACAGAGGCTATAGACAACATTCCTGTCCATCCTGACTAATAGCTATTGATGGACCTATCCTCCATGAATTTATCTAGTTCTTTTTTGAACCCTGTTATGGTCTTGGCCTTCAGAACATCCTCTAGCAAGGAGTTCCACAGGTTGTGGCATTGTGGCGTATGAGGCACCTGAAATACAATTCCCGTGAGGCACCGCAGCTGCTCATGGGGACACAGAGTAACAACGAACCAAACCAAAATGAAACGTTTTCATATTTTTCAAATCAAAATTTTTCTGAACTTTCCATTCTGCAAAAAAATGTCAGTGTGTCAACTCTTCAGCCCAATTCGAGATGAAATCAAATGTTGAACTATTGGAATTACCTGTGGGATTTTCAGGCAGCTCTATTAATATATGGGTACCTATTCTATTAATAGTCAAACCTGCCTCAAACGGGGATAGCAAGGTCTGCCAGTGAGGAGACTCCACTGTCACCCATCTTAGCAGAAGCTCAGCTCTATGCTACCTGCAGGAGATTCGTCCCTGCACCCCATCATGGCATTGGAGGGGTGCCCTTCTATTGGAAACGCAAAAGGAGCAAATTAACCTCCTCTTGATACTAAACAAAATGCCAAACTGTCTAGATTTGCTAATGTGTATACCATCTCCTGCCTGTAGATGGCACTGACCCAACATGATACACAAGGAAAGCCGGACAGCTTTGTAATAGATTTTTCTGTGGGTTATTTTTGTTGTTGTACAGTTTCAGAATGATGTGTATAAACCCTGTAATAAAGGATTTTCAGTTTCAGAAACAGGTTGCTGATTATTTCTGTAATCAATGCTATTGATGATAAATAGCTTTCCAATGCCACAAATCATCTCCTTTCCTGCTATCTTGACTTCCCTTATTTCTGTCACTGGGAGAATTAAACTGAGCCCTCAAAACTTTCCTGCCTGACAAGCTTTAGAATGCATCCACCATTATCTTTGCATCACGCCTTGTGGATAGCCATTTGCTGGATTCTAGATCTGGCAATCAAAATGACCACTCAACATTTAAAAGAAATGGATCAGGCACTAAGGTGCTTGATTTAAGTTTGAAAACTTGAGGAAGTGCCATGGTGACAGAGGAATGCTGGACACTCTGGACGGAAGAATGGATTGAAGAACCAAGGCTAGGTTCAGCTTTGTGGCTTGCATCATCATTACAGCTGTGCAGATAACAATTGTTTCCCCCACCCCATTTTGCTGGCATTTCTGAATGATTGAAAATAAAATCAATTTTGGGTAGACCTGAAATTGAAGAGTTTTGAAATGTCTGGCAAATTGAAAAAAAGTCAAAACAATAATTTCAGGTTAAACAAAACGTTTTGTTTCAGTATTGGGCAGGATTTTGTTAAATGCTTTAAAAAATAATAAAATGGAAGGAAATTTGAAAATGAAAAGCATTTTGAACAGAACAATCAAAATGTTGCATGTCAAAAATGTTGAAACGAAACTTTCTGACTTTTTCTAAATTTTTTTTGTCCCTCTCCCCTTCCCCATCCAAAACGAACAATTCAGCAAAACTGACCCAAACTGGTGAAATGATCTGGTGTGGCTGAATCTGTATTTTTTTCCTCTGGGAAAAAAAAAAAGTTTCAGATGAAAAATGTCACCTGACTTTAGTTGTCAGGTACGCCGGGCCAAGGGCTGGCAGAGGCTGAGCTGTCTGTGTCTTATATCCACGTTGCACTGGAGTAAATGATGGCACAAGATGCAAAGCAGTGGGGAAACAGCCCCAGATTCTGCTCTGTTACAGGTGGCACAACTGATTCTCATTTACACTAAGGCGATTTGATGCTGTAAATTACATTCACACTCATGTTAAGGCCCTTTTACCCTGCCCTGGCAGTACTCTGCTGAAATCTATGGCATTTCTATGGATTTACTTGGTGTAAGAGAGTAGAAATTGGCCCCTTTAATTATACAAACCTGCTGCTCACCCAGTTCCTCCTCAGCCTTCCTAACTTGTAACCGTGTGGCCTGTAATAGATCATGAGTGGCATTCTTGGGGCCTGATTCTATTTTACACTGTCTCCTTTTGTGCTGCTTTGGACCTTAAAGTGGGGGTAAATCTACTGAGCTCTGGAATAGACAGTGGGAGCTTAAAAAAAAATACACAGGACTCACTGGGTCATTAGCGTGCTTCTATATGGCAATTCTGAAGTGCAGTGATTGATGGCTTCTGTGAAATTCTTTGGTTGGGGAAGTGGGGAGGAAGGCACAAGCAGCAGACAGAGGCAAATACAGCCTTGTATTTAGTAGGTGACAATACACTGCAAAGCAAATGTCTATGGCGGAGGCAGGGAAGGTGACCTTTCCTGGCAGGGAAGTTTTTTGAGGGCAAGATTCTCAAGGGATGGGTGTGTACAACTGTGTGTGTGGGAAGGCGGGGTGAAGACTGTCCCAGGTTGCAGTGGGTTAGAGCTATTTAGTTTTAACCCACCCTTACACAGGACATCTCTTTCCCTTCCCCTCTTATTACATAGATACCCATGTTTCCAATGACATTCTCTCCTCCTGTTCATTGATGCCAATGAGAATTGGATCCATTTACTCCAGGGCTGAATTTGACACATAGCAGAGGGTGAGGCAGGGATTTTAAAAGGGTGTACTGGGAAGGGTTGGGGCTCCAAAGCACATGGACTCCTTCTGGCTCAAAAAAAGAGGTCAGATCTGAAGAGGTGGGGGACAAGCACCTGAGTTTTCCAGCGACCACTGTTTGGAAGGAAGGGTGCTGCAGTGGTACAGCCTGAGCACAGCTGGCCTGGCACTGCCCCTCAATGCAGAGATTATGATCTCTTCCCCTCACATGCACGCAGCCTCCATCCCTCATACATAGACACCGAATTATTGCTCCAGCGAAGGGGGATTACTTATCTGATGGAAGATAAAACCCACAAGGTCACACAGGCTGAGAGGCTGCTTATGTGTCCCTCTTAAGAAATAATCAGAACATTTTCAATAGCTTTTCTACCGATCTGGTTGGATAATAATGTGTGTGCATGAAAGAGAAAGAGAGCAGGGATGGAGAGGGGTAGAGTGGATGGGGTGGGGGCGCTAATCAGAGCACAGACCATTGCAATGAAAAGATTGATCTCTTTGGAACTTGAGCTGGCACTTAGCTTCTGGACCTTGTTCAGCTCTGACACTGGTGCACTGCCATCAGCAAGGGCCCTCTGTGTGCTGTAGTGGCCAAGCAAAACAGGGTGCCGTTGGGGGGCAAAGTGGCCGATGTAACTCTGAATTTGTTAGCCAAGGTCAAAGGCAGGTTCGTTGTGTGAGTCAATAACCTTCCTCTAGAGTCAGTGCTCATTTTTCCTTCATTGGTACCCCCTGTAAATGCCCAGATCGATGTTGTTTCCCTGTGGCTGTTTATTTGCATCATTTATTTAATAGCTTCCATTATTTCAAATATTGTACGAGCAGGATATAAATCTTCCTCTGAGTGCCGGCCTTTGGAAAGGCCCACTCTGGGTCCCATGGGCCAGGGATCAGTAAATTGGAGTTAATGGCGTGTTATGGAATCTTTAATTGGTGGGTATTTGTAAAGCTGCCTGGCTGAACAGTCTATTTGCCCTGCAGGTTGCAAGAAGGGTTTGTTTGTGTATGCATGTATGGCTCTCAAATAAGAGGCATGAGGGACTCAGCTGCATAATATAGGCGTGTTTTGAAGAACACGTCACGGGAGATTTCAGGGAAATTGGGGCTATTCCCCATACAGCAAGGGAAAGGAATACTTAATTCCCTTCTTTCCAGAGCAAATGAGCAGGGAGTGGATGAGTTGACTAAACAGGAGGGAATAGAATGTAACAGGAAACTTTTTAATGTAGGCTGCATCTATTATTGCACTAGCTGCCTGTGCTACCAATGCAGCTCCTTCCATGCAAATGCCCTGCATCTGTCCAAGGTGCTAGAGAAAGCTGCATGGTTGTCTCTCTGTATCTCCTGGCCTGGCTCTCCTCCTGCCCAAGGGACATCCACTCCTAGAAGTGGCTTCTTCTCTCAGCTATACTTAAGAAGAGGGACTGTCCCTCGTTTTCAAACTCCTTGCCGCTCCTCCATATCTGGCTTTGCACGTAGAGGGGGACTCCAGACCAGGTCCCATTTCCCAGTTCCTAGATGAATGAAAAATGAGCATTTAGAATTTGATTTTGTTTTTTTTTTTTTAAAATCTAATTTGAATCCCTCACCCCCTTCCCTCAAGTGCAATCGGGGATGTGCATGTGTGTTTGGTGAGGGGAAGCAGGAAATAATGTAAGAAATAAAACACAACCTATTCTTTCTGGCGACTGAACTCACAACCTATCCTTTTCCATTTTACTAATGCCCTGTAGTCCCCCCCAGCATCACTACATTACCCACTATGCAGGGCTCTCTACACGGTATCTGTTATGGAGAGGCAGACATATGCACAGGAGGGCTTCCAACAGTATACCTTGACTGTGCCAGCTAATGTGGTGCTGCTTGTTGTGCTGGAGGGGAACACAGCAGATCTGGGTAGAGGTAACAACATAAACATGTCCTCTATTCAGGTAGAGGATTTAGAGAGGAGGTGACTCCTTGCCTAGCTCATGACTTCCCAGAAGGGAAAGCCTGTACCCTAAGAGAGCTAGAGAGAGGCACAGAGGAAGTTTGCAAAGTGACAGACCCCACAAAGAGTATATGCAATAGAACTAAACATTTCCTACAGGCTGGCCAGTACAACTGGCATAAACACCTGGAATTTGATTCACTGTTATTCCTCGGGGTCATCTCATTCTTGATCTGTAAATATTTGGGGAGTGCTGGGAAATCCATGAAAATAGTGTGAGACCTGAGAATTAAGCAGATTTGTGCTGGGACCAGGTTCGTTATTTACCATTCTCCTGTTAAAAAGTTTCTCATCCAATCAGGAAGCAGAATCAATGTCATGTGACCAAATTACCATTCCATGAAGAGCAAATGGTCCAAATGAACAGTTCACAAAATGCCCATTGTCCAAAAATTATTGGTCCAAACTATTTAACCAAGACTTATGCATAATATATGAGAAACAGTATGGTCTAGCAGAAAGGGCACTGCACCGGGAGTCAGGAGACCTGGGGTTCTATGCCTGGGTCCACCGCTGACCGGCTGTCCGATCTGGGGTAAGACATTTCATCTCTCTATGCCTAGGACTGTCTTGTCTATTTAGACCTTAAGCTGTTCATGGCAAGGATTGTCTCTTACTATGTATATCTACAGTGCCTATCACTGTGGGGCCTCTAGGCATTACTCTAACATACAAATAATAACAACAGTTAATATGTTCTCTGAATGGCTTGACTAACTCATCTAGCCAGTGATCATGGAGGAAGATGAGTTCAAGCTGTTGACAGAACTCCTGATGGGGTTCTTTCTCTGATAGGTTACACTGTGAGGAACAGATAGAGTCCCCAACATTTTTAATCAAGTTGCAGGGTCCACAGATTCCCTCCTATTATTATTCAGCTGTTACTGAATTTTAGCCATGACTGAATTTTAACGGCTAAGTGACATTCCTATTTCCTAACATTTAAAAGGAAACTAAGCAGCAAATTGTTACTGGGTATATTCCTTTGACCCAGTTGTACTGAGAGTTTGGAATTCCAGGTTTCCCCCTGCTTTTTTTTTTTAAATGTCCCTGGCTTCTGAGTTTTGGGATTGGTGTATGTATGTGAGTTTAATGCATGTAGTGTGTGTGAAAGATTCCAGACTGACAGTTTTGGGGCCTGATCCCACTGAAGTCCATGGGAGTCTTTCACTTGATTTCAGTGATCTATGGATCAGGCCCTTGGAGACTGACGTCTTCTGTTGATCTCTAGGAGCGGTGTGGCACCCATCCCTCCGCTGACACTGCCAACAAGGATGCAAAGTGGGATGGGGTTTAAAACAGGATTATCCAGAACAACCAATCAGAACTCTTGTTTGGCCGGGAGGGTCAGATGATAGGCTCTGGTTATGTTCTATATCGGGAGGTGGGGGCAGCTGGTGAGTTCTTTGCAAACTAGTTGCTTTGACTGTGTCCCTGGCTGTTCACTGGTGGCTGTTTGGGAGGGGTGGTAATTGGTCCTGGGGATTCTTCTGCTTTCCTGGGATGACTGACATTCTTATGACTAGGAAGAGAGAAGTCAGAGAAATTTTAAGGTGTCTTTGCAACCATCTCGCCATGAGCCTTCGTGTCAGTGCATATTCACACATGTGGGCACCAGATTTGTGCTTTGCACTATGTTGCCAGCCTGTGTGCTGTCACCAGGAGTGTTGTGAGGCTGGGCTAGTTTCTTCAGGGCGAGGGGGTGGAGAATAAGAGGGAGGTTCTTGTGATTGTGCAAACAAGCCCATGCTGCTCAGGTATTTTGCCTGAGCTGCCTGCAGTTCCCCCTTTGGCTGCTAGGGGCTGCTTGTTGTCCACCTGGGCACTCTGAGCAAGGCAGAGCCCTGGAGCAGGTATGGAAGGACAGAGAGTCCCTGCGCTTGCAGCAGGAAACTCACCTCCACCACAGTGCAGGAGTGGGAATGAAGAGAGAGAGCATGTGCAGCCCCTGCAGACTGGAGACAGGGCCAGCTACTGGAGCCTGCAAAGGGACTATGGGAGGAGGAGAATGGGGCCAGGTGCAGCCTGTTGAGGGAACAGGTGTGCACAGAAGGAATCTGGGAAGTGCGGGGGGCAGGGGCAGGGGCAGGTGTAGGGGACAGCAGTGAGGAGTCAGGCAACAGGGTCCAGCCCATGTGTGTGAAAGCTGAAGTGGACTTATTTGTCTTGTGTGCATGTATGATTGAATTTTCAGCCTGTAATTGTCTCTCGCAGGGGGAGCAGTGGGCATTTCAAACCCAAAAACAAGCCAACCCATGTTTTAATCTCTCTTAAAAATCTTGTGATTGTTAAGGGAATCCCGTGCTTTTTTTTTTTTGCGGTTCTGACTTGTGATTTTGTTGAACTCCTGGTATTGGCAACGCTGTTTCTGGGAAGAGAGAATCACTGGGATGAAAGCTTGCAGGAAAAAAGTATATGGGGCACAGGTGCCATTGAAGCAAACTCACAGATTTGATTTGAATGGGTGTTCGTGGATACTTGTTGGGACTGAGTGCATCAGGACAAACATTGTAAAGTGGATGAAATACTCACTATCTTTTGTTTGCAGACATATTAAAACTCCCAGAACTGTGGCTTCTAGGAAACCTGGCTTCTAGGAAATCTGCCAATCAGATATGACAAGGATTATTTGCTGTGCTTATTTAACTCCTCCAATAAATGTCCCTGTCTTTTACACGTGCGCTCTCAACACTTTATATCCTTAGGAAGTTCAAAAGAAATAACTCGCTGCATGTTTGCTGTGTTTTTATTGTTATCAACACTTCAGTACTGGCAGAAAGTAACATAAGGTTAATACATCAATAAACTGGAGCTCTCTGATTCAGGTCCTGATCTCAGTTTCACCAATAAAGATCCAAAGCAACCCTATTGGCTTCAGACTATAAACCTTTTTGCAAATTAGAACTCCCTGGAGAGAAATGACTGGATCAGTGTTCTTTACGAGCTACCGTCAGTCATTTCCTTGACACCACAAATGTTGAGTGTAGGAAACACTACAAACTATTTTAGTATGTGAGCCTAGGCAATCATAACCATGCTAAGTAACCAGATGAAGGGGTAGAGCTGAGGAGGGAGAGAATACATAATAGCATCACCCATAGGAAAGATTTCAGGACCCACTCTCAACCCTAAACCAATTACAGGGGTAACTGGAGGGGAGGGGAAAGAGGGATGCTTATCTGTAGGACGAATGGCACATGAATTTTGAAAACCAGCGGCACCACTCCAGAATGCCTTCCTGCCCAAATGAGACTTTTAATACTTTTAATACCATCATCTCCTCTCAACCCCATTTAAATGCAAGCACCATTCTGTCCTGCTCCTCCTACCGATGAAGGAGTCAGCCCACAATAGCTAGGATGCTGCCGTACACTGTAAAACTTGTAGAAAGTGAACAGAGCTGCCTCCTTTTGTCTATGGCTTAAGGATGGGTTTTCATCATGCTGGGTTCTCGACTGGCAATAGAGGAAGCAGCCAGCCTTTGTCCTGTTGTTAGATCAGGGGTCCATTGGGCTAGGTGCTGTAGAAACACATAATGAGACAGCCCAGGCTTCAAAGAGCTTCTAGTCTAAATAGAGCGAAAGAACTGCTGAGGTCACACACGCTCAGTGGCCGAGCCAGCACTAGACCCCTTGCTTTGCGGTTCCCAGTCCAGTGCTAGATCTGTTAAATCACACTGCCTCTCAGGCCAGAGAAGGTTCTTCCTGTGCTCTGAGAATGGGATCGTTGCTAAAAGGTCAACTCTCATGTGATACTGCATTGCTATGCCGAGGGAAAAACACCTAGCAGCCCTTTTGTCCACCAAACTGAACTTACAGCAACACAATTGGTTCAGTCAGGCTTGGTATCAACCTTGGGTGGGTTCATTTTCACCCACCTCTAACACACAGGGCTCTGCTCAAGAACACTCAGCCCCTTATAATTTGCAACCAAAGCAGCCAGGAGATATTCAAAATGAAGTGAATAATAGTCAGCAATTCTGGGACAAGATGGTAACCTACACTTGAGAAGAATGGAAGGCTGTATTCAGAGGAAGGAGTGAGGTTCTCGTGCTCTAGAGATATTCAGAGAGAACAAAACTCCAAGCACCAAAAAGATAAAAAGGAGAAAAATAAATTGAGACCATTTATAAGCAGTAGCAAATAAGTAAACATGAGCTAGAGCAGTGTTTCCCAAACTTGGGACACCGCTTGTGTAGGGAAAGCCCCTGGTGGGCCGGACCGGTTTGTTTACCTGCCGCGTCCACAGGTCCGGCCGATCGCAGCTCCCACTGGCCGCGGTTCGCTGTTCCAGGCCAATGGGAGCTGCTGGAAGCGGTGGCCAGCACATCCCTCGGCCCGCGCCGCTTCCAGCAGCTCCCATTGGCCTGGAGCAGTGGACAGGGCAGGTAAACAAACTGGCGCGGCCCGCCAGGGGCTTTCCCTAAACAAGCGGCGTCCCAAGTTTGGGAAACACTAAGCTAGAGGACTAAGCAGGTATACAGCTCCATCAAGGGAATCTGGTGACATAATGATAATAGCCTACTTTTCATAACAGGATTTAATAACCTCCTGAAGGGAGCAGCCAGTTGTCAGAACCACAAGATGGAATTGGCTTGTGTTCCATTGTTACAACTGGTTATAAAACAAGGTCCGAGAGTTTTGTTTGAAATGTTGTCTGTTCACATTTCCTGTCCCAAGCAGCCTTACAGATACTAATGAGATGGACAGAGATCACATCGATACTGATTGGACTCTGTTGTCTTCTTAGGAACCACTTTTCAGGAGCCATTCTATAGGCCCTGGGCACATATCCTTCAGGGTCTCTCCTGGCTGGGGTTTTGTCCAGGGACCCTTCCCTGACATCCTCCTCTTGGCAATCCCCTAATCTGTAATGTCCTTGGGATCTTCCCTACAGATTCCTGACTGGGACGTAGGAGCCCCCAGAGAATCCATCCTAAATTTTATACTGAGCCTGCTACATTCTAGGACAGGATTTGAAGGCTGCATCTACTCAGGAGAATCAAACTGTTGGTAGCTGGACGCATGGGCTAGTACTAGGATAGGCACCAACAGCGAAATGTGTCCTGAGCTGTTTCAGTTGCAGCTTTGTCCTGTATCCGCACTTGGCCTGTGTAACACCATTACAGTCACGCTGCTCTCTAGGTACCTATCCCATAGCTCTCAGTGCAGCTCCCTCATACGGTGACTTCTGGGAAATTTCAGAAAACCTTCTGGGAACCCAAGAGTATTGTGGGAGAAGAGGACAGGCTCTTAGGCACAAATCATGTTCTCTTTACTCCACTTGAATAGTCACAGCAAAAATAGTGTGTGTGTGTGGTGGGGGGAGGAGGAAGAGAGAGAGTATGTTACAAGGCCATTCAAGAGACAGTATCAAAGGGGAGTGATGATATGGTAACCACAAGAGTGAAACTTGATTTAGCTTGTGTTGTGATCAATAATTAATGATGATGATTATTTATTATTAAATGCCAACAATGTGCTTGCTTCAAATCCCCAAATGTATTTGTAGCCTCATTCAGTTTTCCTGGCTTGTATTTTTATACCATTCATGGGTCACAAAATATTTTTACAAAAAGAATATTTAAAACAATGTAATCCGTGTAGAAAATGTCCCTCAGTTACAAACTTTGCTATTACAGGAGAGAGAAATTCTTTCTTTCTCTTAACAGATTGACTCCAGGACAACTCTAGGGCAGCGGATTGTCAAATGGTGTAATCTTGGGGTCAGAAAGCGATTGAGTTAATTACCATAAAAGTAAGGAGAGTTTGTTTTCATGCTGCCTTGCCTCTGGTTAACACAGACTGAGAGTCACATGAGGGGCATTGGAGCAAAGTGAAATGAGAGACATCATGCAGCCAGATTCAAAAGGAGTTGAATAATTTAGGTGGCTGGGTCAGAGGTGGTACATGCCTTTCGATGTAAATTAATTTGACGAGGTGGCAGGAGCCAAGATAAGGAACCTGGGAGCAACCATCCAGCACTGTACATCTACACTACAAGCTAAGGGCGTGATTTCCCCTGCTCGTGCACGCATACTCGTGCTAGCTGTCATTGAGCTAGTGCGAGTATAAAGAGCAGTGTAGCTGCCATAACATGGGTAGTGGCAGCGCTGAGCCATGCCAAGTACAAAGCCACGTGAAACCAGTGGCTCAACTATCCCTGTGCTGCTGCTATCTGCTACATTGCTATTTATGCTGACACGCGCTCAAGGAGAGCTAGGATGGGTGTGTGTACACTAGCCATGGGAATCACAGGAGATGGATTAGTGTATGGCAGAGCCCTGGCTATGATGCCACTGGAATAATGTTAGTGCCTTAGGGTGAAATTCACCCCAATGTGGAGGCTCCAAGCAAGGCCGTCTGTATCGCTGGAGCTGTTTATAGGAGTGCGGGAGGGTATGGTCAGAGTGGCTGTGCAGCAGGACCTCCGCAACCCCTATGTGTTGTGGAGGTGAACTCCATGCTGCTGGCATGGAGGGAGCTGGTGGGGCTAGGCTGGCAGAGGAACCATTGGATCTGCTTTTAATTAGATGCACCGTCCAGGAGTCACTGTCTAGGGACTGGGGCAGCTATTCCAGCATTGAGGCCCCAGGGCTTTCCCATAGGTTGAGGAGTGGGAGTGAAATGCTGACCCCTCTCTGCACATAGCTTGTTTGCTTATGATTTGCGCAAGGAGTGGTCAGAGTGCACCAGAGGGCAATAACAAGGATACCATTGGCTGAAGGAGCTAAGTTTTGAGGGAAGGTTAAGGGGGTAGGGTTTATTTTTGTTGGACAATAGACATCTTTGTAGTAACATAACTAAGGTTTCTGAAACGATGAGGGGGATTGATAAAGTAGCTCAAGTTATATTCTTTGTGCTGGCAAGGAATTAAAAAAAAAAGTAGGACAAAATGATACAATTGGGAAGCTGGAAGCAAATGGAGACCTTGGGCAGAAAGACATTGTGCAAATGTAATCCTTCCGCCAGATGGTGTTGGCAGCAAAACGGGCCAGGTTCAAATATCCGGAGGCAGTTCTTGACATTAACACCCACCACCCCCTTGAGCCCTCACCCAGAAACTTGGGAAAAAAACAATACCTTCCCTTGGCTGGCTTCAGTGGGACAGGTTATGAGAGTAAGTGCTCACTGAGATGAGCAAGAGCTCCACTCTCCGGCCTGTAGAAATTAGATGCGGAAAAGACCTGTTAGAGCATCCAGTGCATCTGTCCATGGCCAAAGCAGATGTATTTCCCATTGTACATTCCCCATTGCGTTTTGTCCTGCCTGCCTTTTACATGAAATGAGGCTTCTGCCACTTGCCTCCGGAGAATAGAGAACTTTTGTGTTTATTTTCAAAACACTGGCATGGAGAATCATGCAAAGAGAGCATTCACCACAGGAGCCCGACACTTTTAGTGAGCATATGCATCTGGTCTGATGAGGTGCAGACCAAGAGATGTTTAAAGCATCTTGTGTTATTTTGCACAGTTGTCATATCAGCAGGTGAATTTTTTTTCCCCTCTCACCATTTGTCTCAGTTATTTTTAAGCCTGTTGGGAAAAGTGACTGCTTCCTACTGTTGCTATATGAACTATTTTATTGCTTGCCATATTGACCCAGAGCATTCCTGTTGATTCCCCTGACTCCCTGAAAGGATGATTCCGTAAGGACTGTGCCACCAGGAATTCCCAGGTGGTGTCTGCTCTGGGGACTCGCCTCATTTCATGAGTGTAGAAAAATTAATGCAGGCTCGCTGGCTTTTCCAAGGGTCTTTTGGGTGGTGGGGTGGGAGTCTGTTCTGCTGTCCTACCCCTTCCCTAGCCACAAATGTCTTGCTCCACAGAGTTCCTCCGGGGGTTTACGTCTGCTGTTAAAGTGCTATGGAGGCAGCAGAGCCAATTTCACATGGAGTCAGGAAAATCTGCATGGAAAATGTCCTCCATGCTCCTCCATTTGGGCCCATAAAAAATTAGAGATGGAGAAGACATATGGGTCATCTAGGCTAGTTCCCTGCCACTGCAGGGCTGTTCCCCACAGTAAACTTTCTGTGCTTGCTCCTGCCACTTCTCTTGTCATGTATCTATCTCACCCTTTCCTAATGCCCAGATTAATTCTTCCTTTGCTTAGATGTCATCCTATCACTCTTAGTTTCACCCAGCTGGATCAAGCAGGCAAATGCATTAATATGGACAGAACGTGATGTATTGTAAACTGGGATTCAGAGTAAATGTGCATTAGGTGTCAGTGTTGTTTGTAGCTGCCTGGCTATAACAAATCAAAATGTTAAGAAATGGTAGATACTATATAGCTCTATTGTTATCTCGGTGGTCCTGGTGACTTGAGCAAATCACTTAAGCTTTGTGCTTGTGGTTTATATGTTTGCCAGAAACCTTTGCTAATACCCCAGCCTTATGTCATACAGATGGGCCGAGTTAATCTTCTCTCTATATATAGAGAGAATTTTGTGTATATAGAGCATTATTTCGTACTGAAACCCTCTCTGCTTAATCCTTACTTTGTTGCAATAAGAAAGGGACTGAAGGGTTAATTAACCCTCTCGGGGAGAGTAGTCTGGAATTTTTAAGGCTCCTGTAGCCCTATAACATTTTATGAAAGACATTTTTGTTTTATTGTTGTAATCTTTCATTTGGAGACGTCCCTCCTGGAGAACTCTTTCAATTTGATCTCCAACGCAGACGTAAACTAGCTTATCTGAGATCTTTTAATAACATATTCAAGGCTTTTAATAAATGTGAATTTAATCAGTGACTCTCTCTCTTTTTATTTTTTATTTTTTGCTGGCAAGATAATTTAATATTAACACATCACACCTTATCATCCAATAACACTTAGTCCCTGTAATCTTATGACAGGCTAATTTCTGTAGCAACGTCCCCAGTGTCAAATCTGCTCCATTCCATTACTACCCCAACTACTCATACAACCTGGCTTGGTAATGAATATTCTGGCTCCTAAGCTTTTATCTAAGGATTATGAAATGAATGCAGAGTTTAGCCAGAGGGAGTTGCGGCTTCAGTTTCCCCACTGGAGTTTTGTTAATGTCATTGGAATAAATGAAAAAAAAAAAAGCAAAGATGGAGAACAATATATATATATTATAATAATAGAAAACCCCCCAAGGTAGGTTGACTATTGGGTTTAGGGGTTTGGAAAAGGGTTTAATGCTAATTTGGAAGGCGGTTGCTGGAAAGCTACAGCACTGCATCATTCCAGGGGTGACAGAATTGGCTGTATGGTGGCTCTCTTTCACATTTTGGATTGAAAAAAGCCTCGTCGTTGCTAACGTGCTTGCTTTCAGAATGTCAAAATACAGATGTAAAAAAAGGATGATGCTTTTTGTTTCTCCATCACCGACTGTCCAAGGAGCTCAGAATGCATTGCAAACATTATCTAGTCGAGCTTTGGAATACACCATGAGCTAGGTATTATCACCCTCATGTTATTGTACATAAACGGAAGCACCGAGTGGCTTAAATCCAAGGCCACCCCGTGGGTATGTCCACACTGGCGTGGGAAGGTGCAATTTCCAGCTGAAGGAGACGCACCTGCACTATCTCTGTTCAAGCTACTGTGCTACAAATAGTCATGTAGCTGCAGTAGTGTGGGTGGTTGGAGGGACTGGCGGCCCCGAATACATCATAAGGGTCTCAGATGGAATTGTACTGAGGGCAGCTAGCCCAACCCGCTGCTTGCACCACCTAGATTACACGCTACTTTCAGCACACTAGCTCTATGCAAGGTAGCATGGCTATGTCTCCGTGAGCTGGGAATGACATCCCCAACTCCAGTGCAGACTTACCCAGCGAGTCAGTGGCAGAGCTGGGGATAGAAGCCAGACTTCCTTGCTCATCCTCCCCTGCTCTCATCGCTAGAAAATATTCTTCGCCTCACCTGGGTTGTTGAAAACCACCGTTTGAGGAGGTGCTGTAGGCTGCTTCTGGCACATGTCCGGGGGAATGTTAGGGCAGGTCTACACTTCAAATGCTGCACCAATGCTGCTGTAGCGCTTTAATAAAGATGCTCTACACCAATGGGAGAGAGCTTTCCCCTTGGCCTGGATAATCCACCTCTCTGAGAGGTGGCAGCTGTGTCAACGGGAGAAGCACTCCCGCCGACACAGCGCTGTCTACATGGAAGGTTAGGTCGATATAACTTCGTCGCTCAGGGGTGTGGATTTTTCACACCCCTGAGCGACGTAGTTCTACCGATAGAGGTCTGTAGTGTAGACCAGACCTTAGTGTCTGTGAAAGTAAGAGACTAAGAGCTTTGGTCAGAGTCAGGCACATTGTTGGACAAGGGCTGTGCTACCTGCCCCCACCTTTGTCCCCCTCCCACTACAGCCCATCCACTTAGCCTGTCCCCTGATGGAAAGCGTTCCCACTTCTGGACCCTTTCTGAACAGAGACGGGCCAGTCATGCCCTTGGGAACTAAACTGAGACCATTGCCTCCTTTGATTTCTGACCTCAATCTCAATGTGAGTCCCTGTCTGTAGATCTGAAGGGCAAGCGGCCAAAACCAAGGAATCAGCAAAGCACCCGTCCCATGGCATTCTCCCCCCCAGAACATTGCAGAGCTGTGACAATTCATGTGTCTGTATCAAAGAACTGCCCTATGAAAAACTGCATCTGTTTTGATTGTCTCCCTCTCCCCACTGCCCATAGCATTTAGTTTCTTTTCCTGGATTGTAAATTGTTTGGAACGGGGACTGTTTCTTCCTCCATGTGTGTGGACAGTGCCTAGCATGTTGTGGGAGCGAGCAGGACATACAAATAATAATGTCTGAGAAAGATCCTAAAGCGAGAGACACTGAGAAACTAGTACTGAGGGAAGGTTAAGACCATAATTTGGCATTTTTGATAGGAAGAAACAAATAGTATGACAGTGGTGCCCAGCCCAGGTCAGGGCCTTATTGTGCTGGGCCCTGTTTGCAGACAGTCCCTGACCCAAAGAGCTTATAATCTAAATAGATAAAAGGTGGGAAGGGAAATGGAGGCATAGAACAGCAAAATGATTCACTTAGGATCACACAAGAGGTTAATAGCCCAGTCAGGAACAGAACCTAGCTCTCTTTGGTCCTAGAACACTGCCCTATCCACTAGCCCATACTGCCTCTCCAGAACTCAAAAAGACACTCCCAAGATGTACGGCCCTAAACCATTCCATACCATGGAGTATTCTCTTGTCCCACCTCCTGCTTCACCTTCCCTGAGAGAAGGGTGCCTGCATCAAAGGGCCTTGACGGTGAGTGGCTATGGGGATTCACCAATGTGGGGCTGGAGTAAGGGGGGATCTGGCGTGCCACAGGGTTCTGGTAGGGATGTGGTAGATTCCCCATGACTTGGAGCCTTTATATCAAGACTGGGTGTATTTGTAAAAGAGATGCTCTATTGCAGCCGAAGTGCTCAGCCTGATGCAGGGATTGCTAGGTGAAATTCTCTGGCCTGTGTGATGCAGGAGGCCAGACACGATGATCATACTGGTCCCCTCTGGCCTGATGATCTATGAATGAACGGGTAACGGTAGTGGCTGCTGGACCTGTGGCAAAAGCCAATGGCGTAGGTTTGAGTGAGAGAGTCAGGAGCCTTGGGTATTATTCCCACCTCTGCTGTGAACTGGCTGTGTGACCTTAGGAAAGTCATGTGACCACTGTGCCTCTGTTTCCCTGAATGTGAAATAGCTTAGTCTATAATAAGTGGCCCTGAACTTTGCTAGTGTTTGGATCCAGAGTTGTGATTCAGGCTCGTCTGTTGTAATAACTCTTACCCACCTTACGGGGGATGGCTGGGTTATATGACTGTTGTTACTGTTACTGCAGTAGCATGTAAGGCTAGGAGTCTGGGCTCTATGGTACTAGACACCAGACAGAGCTGCAAAGCATAATCATTACCACTAATAACATGAAGTACTGATGGCTGGGTAGGACAGTGGCCTAGGTGATGGATTGGAGTGCTTTAGCTTTTCCCCTCCAGACCTTCAATCTTGCTGTCAGCGCAATCCACAGGAGCTGTGCCTAGTCCCAACTGCATGTCAAGAGCGTGGCTGGGTGCTTTTTTCTGCCTTTCTTCATAGTGTCGCTAGCCACATCCACTTACTTTAATATGTGCAGCTCAGAAGTCAGAAGATGAAGTGAGCTCATTTGGCATAATTATCAGAGGTGTCAGGAATGTGAAATTCAAGGCAATATAACTGTCCTGGAGCCATCACACCTCAGACAGCCTGTCAGCTCTTGATGCTGCAAGGATAGGAAATGCACCTGCTTCCTCAAGCAGAAAATAGACTGTTTAGAAAAAATTGGTAAAGACTAAACTGCTATCATGTTTTTATGTTTAGCATATGCTTTCACTTCCTGCTCTGCTGCCCCTCCCCTCTTTGTCACTCATCTGTCACAAGACCTCAGAAAAGCAGTCTGATCTGAGATGGGCAATATGGCTCATGCTTCATAACAAGGTCATTTTGACTGCAATTCTGTGACCGAATAGTAAGCATGGAGGACATTTCTGTTTCACATGTCTTGGAGAGTCCAGTGGAATAAAGCTCTGTTGACATACCTGTTGCCAAAATCCGTCCATGTGTGTGCACAGTTCCTGTGAAGTCAATGGAAGGAGAATGGTCTTGTGGTTAAAGCATATGTCTAGGAGCCACAGTTTGGGTTCTCTTTCTAGCTCTGGCACTTACTTTCTGGGATCTTGGGCAAGTCACGGCACCTGTCCGTACTGCACTTCCCCCATCTCTGAAATGGTGCTAAATTACCTCCCAGGGATATGGGGAGGTCAGAGAGAAGGGGCTGTAGAAATGCAGAGGGATATAATTTAGCTCTAAAAGTGGCTAGTGCATTCTGGACCCACAGGATGTAGCTTGTGGAAATGCACCACAGGCGTGATCCCAAATCATGCTCAGTTCCTATAACCGGGGTTAGCATTTCCAAGATGGTTCTGATTATGGCATTTAGCGTTGCTTCCCACAAGGGTAGCATGGGTGCATTAAAGCTGGTTGGCAAGCCGGTTTGCTTAACAGGGCTAAACTGCATCACTGAAACTTTTCTTAAAATGGGGATGGCTGAGGGAGGGAATTAGCTCTACACCAATGTGGACAGGACTCTAGTAGGGGTTCCAGAACTATTTGTGGGGACGGCTAACTGAATGAGGTGTGAGCTGTTCCAGGCACCCTTTGCTCTTCCATCCAGTGTTGGTGCCCTCTGTTTTCATGTAATTGGGCCTCTGCCATTTTGTATTCAGAATTAAATTGCTGCTTTCTATAAGAACATAAGAACGGCCATACTGGGTCAGACCAGAGGTCCATCTAGCCCAGTATCCTGTCGTCTGACAGTGCCCCAGAGGGAGTGAACAGAGTAGGTAATCACCAAGTGATCCATCGCCTGTCACCCATTCCCAGCTTCTGGCAAACAGAGGCTAGGGACACCATCCCTACCCATCCTGGCTAATAGCCATTGATGGACCTTTCCAGATGTTCTGTGACTGCTGAGGCTTTCTATATCCTCTCGGTGTTTCATAAGCCCTTTGGAAATGAAATACAAAATGAACACAAACTAAAATAAAAACCAGGAAGAAGCTTGGGTTACAGCACTTTTAGCAGGGCTATGCAGTTCTAGTGGGCTGGTTGAAGGCAGCCCAAATTCTGAAATGAATTCACTTGTTCCTCTCTCTTATGATAGAGAGCTGCAGTTCACCGAGCCTGCTGTCCCATTGTGTAACACCCGATTTCGTCTGAGTGCCTGGGGCATATGGCACCATGGGATGTCAGTCTCATCCCCCTATATTTAAGAGGGCAGTTGCAAACTGCTCCATCTAGTGCAAACCAAAATCAGCTCTGGCAAGTTACTCATGTGGCCCTTAGTTGGGCAGAATTTGGGTGCCTCCAGCATACGGTTTTGTGTTTTGATCTTATTATTTTGCCTTGCCCCTAAACTGAGCATTCCCAACATCACACACACCTTGCTACCCTCTGAAAACCCATGTTCAGCTGAAATGTAAGGAGCCAAACACAAAGTTTAATGGCCAAAAGAGGGAGAGTAAGATGGGCACACATTTCCAGTGCAGTGTTACACTTCATGTATGTACCCACTGTGGTTGCTGGGTGGTTCGATTCATTCTTTGTCCAGAGACAATCAAGTGTTGAGAAAGCAGCTTGTGGAAATATACGGGAGTAAGTTTCAAAGCACTAGGCCAGCCATTTTTGCAGCAGTGCTTTTTAATTGCACGTGTAAAACTTGGGAGCACACCCTTTTTGCACACTCCAAGCCAACTGTAGCACTCACACAAATGTGTAACCGTGCATATGAAAGTTGATGTGAGGGTGCAAAGCTGTCTGTGTGTGTGCATTTACGCCCTTGTCGCGTACACAAGCTGGTTTGGAGCACGCACAATGGATGGGAATACAAATATTTGCAAGTGCCAGAATGGGGCCTAACGAGCCTGAGGCAGTGAGACTGTGGTTTTGGGGAACACAAAGGGTTTATTTCAGGGACATTAGCTCTCAGCCACAGATGCTCCAAAATCACCCCCCAAAAAACCAACAACAGCCTGGGACTCCTGTTTCAGAAAGGGATCAGTTTCAGTAAGAGATTAGAGGTTAGACAGCCACCAACCTGCTCATTTTCCCCCGTGTTACTTGGCAACATAACTGCTTTGTGCCTGCTCCAATTTGCACCCAAAAACGGCTTGCTCTATGCTGGCTTGTTCGTATTCATCCCTACTACAGCATGCAGAAATTAACCTGCTGCTGATGCCTCTATTCCCTGGCAAATGCCTAATAATAAATTCAACAAAAAATAATTACCTTTCTGTAAACTGGGTATTAGCATATGAATTAGAGTTTAACATATGAAAGGACTTTTGATGCAGTATAAAATTGATATAGAAAATGACCATAACAGAATAACAAATTACACTTTAAAAGACAGCTTTATCGAGCACAGATTGAAGGCTCGATGGTTGAACAGAAATGCCTGTGTTGCAGAGGGGGAGGAGGCTGGGAGGAGTGTCATCGTGTTAGCTTCTCTAGATGTCTTGAGCATTTTCAGTGCCATGATTATTAGAGCATTTATACCAAACGACTGTTTCCCACGATCCTTGTCCCCCTCCATCCCCTGTTCTATATTCCCCATCCTTAGACGTGCAAGTATCCTGGGCTCAGGTAATCAATGTGGGTCCATGTAGCAGCAATGCTATTCTCAGAGCAATGCAAATTCCAGTGGTGGTGACAAGTGCACAAACAAAAAGTTGACGAAAGGGGGTTGTGTTTACTCTTTGAATGCACAGGACGAATAAGATTCACCCTGCTGGTCTCTTGCATGTTCAGCATTCTTCGCCAATTCCTCACCTGACTAAAGTGAAAGGAGGTTTTTTTCCCCCCCACCTACTTCACTGGGATCAGGATTTGGCCCAGGTTTGGAAGGGGGACTCCCATTATTGTCAACAAGAGACTGACTGGGCTGGGAGCAGAGGAGAACCTTACATTATGGGGAGAAAATGGGAACCAGCATTTGCCAGATAAAAAGGAAGAGGCTGGTGGAGAGGAATGTTTCTTTGGTTTTAGCTTCTAAGGGAATGAAGGGGAAAGAACGGGGAAAAGTGACACCGATTTCCTTTCCAAGGGTTGTATCTTTTTTTTTGCCAGCCATCACATCTGGTGCAGCTGCAATGCTTTTGCCTGTCACCTAATCTAGAACGTCTTATGCAAGGCAAAATGGCTGGTAGCCTCAGTCTATTGCCTTTCTGTACTTACTTCAGCGTGGGGTGGGGTGGGAGTGTGGAGAAGGTCCACAACAAAGCCTACATACAGGGGAGTACGAGAGAGCACAGGAAATGGGAAGAGGAGAGGATGGCACAGTGTGAGTCTAGATCAGTGATACTCAGATCTCAGTGGGTCAGGAGCCAAATTCGCAATCAACATTACCCCAAAGAGCCACAGTAGTGTGTATTCATTGTTTCATTTACTATAGGGGCAGGAAGAGGTGGGGTGGGGGCTGCAGGGTGGGGGTGAGACTTTGCGGGCAGGGGTGGAGTGATGGTGAGGCCTGGGCAGAGCTGGGGGGGGGAGCACCTTACGGCAGATTAGAAACTCAACGCCTATGTCCCAGGTCCCACACCCTCCTGAGGATGGCCCTGTGTGTGTGTGTATATATAATATTATTCTCACAGCAAATAAGTTAACTTTGTGCAAGTTGATAACTGGTTAATAACATAATAAAAGCATCCTGATTGGTTAATAACTTGGATTGGTTAATAATGAAATCACACCGTGTTTTAATATCATGTGCTCCAAAGAGTCGCAGGAGACGCATTAAAGAGCCACTTGCGGCTCGCGAGCCTCAGTCTGAGTATCACTGGTGTAGATATTGATGAAGTTCAGCAGTGTGATGTGCTGTAGCTTTTTCGCAGGTGAACTGTTTCATGACACAGTATATGATGGCTTTAAATGTTGTGTGTGAATTTAATCAGCCTGTTCTAGGGTGACCAGATGTCCCAATTTTATAGGGACAGTCCCGATATTTGGGGCTTTTTTTTATATGGGCTCCTATTACCCCCCACCCCCGTCTCAATTTTTCACACTTGCTATCTGGTCACCCTAGCCTGTTCTGGGTTGGTGAGCTTTGAAGAAAGCAGAAAATGAGGGGGAGGGGCGGTTGTGATAATTGGGCCTGCACATTTGCCCTAAGTGTGAGATCAACTGAAAAAAGGTGAGTGAAAGCTCATAAAATGTGACAATAACCTGTAACAATAAATGCTGATGGGAAAAGGTGTACCAGAGAGAAAGACTGAATTAGTCAAGACAAAAGGCCTGACTGATATAACTCAGGGACTGTGTTAAGATCATGCCTGGTAAACAAGACAAGCGTGGGACTGGAAATTAATGAACCCAAACTGGTTGGAAATTAGGCCTAACTGGTGGACAAAATAATGAGGAGATGCGCTATTCCACCCATCACTCCCTTTTGGGATCCTCAGAAAGAGACTTTGGGGGGAAAAGCTGCCCATTGTGACCCTGGCTGACTGAAAGAAGAATGAGTGAGCTTCACTCTCATGGCTGTCACCACCACTGTCTCCTGGGACCCCGAACCTAATCCTGAGAGATGTCCTGACCAGACCAGGCCAGAGAGAAGGACCCGGATGGCCACCTCCACATCACCTGGAATGTGAGATTTTATCACCGCACCCTCCGGTGTGTTCTTTTCCTTCCCCTCTTTACTTCTTTTCTTTCCTATCCCTCTTCTTTTGCTTTCTGTCTAATAAGCATCTGGCTTAGCTGGCCAACGTTGTATATTTTACAACACTGCTGTAAGCCTGTGACCAGAAAGAAGCAGCTAAAAGCAGTGCCCTAAACAGCCTGATGCTGGTACCAGTTTGCCAGGTCTTGAAGTGGCTGATAAAAACATGTGCTCTGCCTGTGCTTTTTCAGCAATGAGATTGCAAGTGAAAATCAACATCAGAGACAGAAGCTGCATTTTCTATCTTTGTTATTCTCTTCTTTCCTTTGTTGTGAGTATTTGTCTTGTTTTGTTTCCCAGGAAATGGGATCAGACTTAAAGAATAACAATCATAACAACAGCTTCAGCCCATTTCAACTAACTTTTTCTCTTTCCCCCCAAAAGGACAGTTCTTACCAGCTTTAGTACCATCTAAGAGATTGTCAAACAAGGAGGTTTTTCCTTCTAATGACTCTCTATAGCTAACAGGAAAGAGAACAAGGGATGTTGTTAAAATAAAAGTTTTACTTAATACTTTACATTTCAAATGCTTTAACTTTAGTTTTTTCTTTTTCTCTGTATCTTTAATAAAAGGTTAAAAAGATTTTTAATGGTGTGTTTGCCATGGTACCAAGCAGACTAAGGTCTCTGTGTACCAAACCCTGAACCTTGTTTAACAGTTTAATGTTGCAAGGTGACAGGGTAATGTTAACACCTTTGACTCTATGGGTTCATTTATTCCATCTAAATTAACAGAATAAGGTTAGAGAACCAATAGAGAAACTAGTTACGGGGGACAAAGAATGAAAAAACAGGGATGGGGGAGCAGGTCACAGGGTCAGACGAGGGATTTGAGGGAGATGCAGAGCAGAGAACCCTAGACAACACCCACTGCTCCGAGAAAGAATCTAGGGAGTCAGTGGGAGCCACCTGCAGGAACACTATCCGGCTGCCTGATTTAAGAAGTGATGGGAGGTAGGCACCCCACACAGTCAGTCACCCCAGAGGACTGGAAGGACCCTCCTGGGATATCAAGACTGGTCGCCTGCTGTCGCAGCAACCCCATCATAGAATCCCATTCACAAACTTATCTGGGTTCCTTCCCTTGGGGTGATGGCTGGCCATCTCGTCTGGGGCCTGGAGGAGGGTGATGAAGAGGTCTTAAGACTCTGTGGTGTTGCAGGTGGGCAATGTGTAAACAAACAAGTGCTGGGACAAATGAAGCCAGAGCCTTAGTAAGAGGTTCTGGAAGAGGCAGAGAAGGGACTGCAACCTGGCACACTGCAGGTGGGCATATGCAGTGTCTGCCTCTCACTGCACAAGGGGAAGGTGTCAGGAGTGTCGGTGAACTGCGCTTGCCTGTGCTCATGGCTCTGTGAAGGAGCTGCCAACTTGTGTCTAGAGACTAAAGTCCATAGAGCACGCTAACTGTGAGCCTCAGCAGGGTAGGTTTCCCCACCTCACCTTGACAGGATGCCTCAGTCCTGACCTGGAAAGATCTCCTCATGGGATGAGCAGGTTCATTCTCCATGCCTCCACTCAGCCCCTGGCCTCTCTGCTGAGATTGTGAGCAAGGGTGCCAGCTGGGAGGTGGACTGAGACTCCTACATCCCTTTCATGCAGGACACCCCACAGCCATCAGATGGCAACAGCCTACAGTCACTACTGATGATGGGGTAGAGGTGGAAAGCTCTGCTATTGCCCACCATTGCCAGTCCTCAGTCTGAGTTACCCAGCCTTCAGGAGGGAGCATTTATATAGAAGGATGCACCTGAGAAATTGTATCCTCTCTTCTCTGACCACTGACACCCCATCCTGCCCTAGTTGTGCTGGTCTCTGGAGCCTCGCTGCTTCAGACAGACACATATTTCTGTACCTGGCCCTTTAACACCCTCTCTGCAGCAGTGAAAGCAGCAATCAGGCCCTAATTGGAGCCACCCAGGTTGCTGCAATGAGCAGAAATTCTCACTGAAGTCAGACCTTAGTTTCAGTGGCTGCCAGCATATCCCAATAAGTGACAATGATGAGGACAGATGAGGGCAGTTTTCTTAATGGCACCGACAACAGCTCTAAGTAGCTTATTATTTTGTTTTCATCTGGTGATTGTTCCATTTCCTTTCTCTTCCAACACAGAACAAAAACCGACCATGTATGGATGTATCGCAAGCCAGGGTAAACGAGGCGGCCTCTGTCCCCTGTGCCCTCCCTGTGTCTCTTGCTGCCATGGCTTTTCCTGAGAGATGTCTAATCTGCACAGCCTGTCTTTGTGTGGTGGTACAGGGTCTCCAGCCCCAGAGTGGGATCTCCACTGGTATATTTGACCCTTGTCTGAATGCTCCCGTATGTTGGGCTGAAAGGCCCACACCAGAGGGATCTGTAGGATCTGGGAGTTCCCTTGCAAAGTTAGTCTCAGTGGTCCCCTCAGACTCGACCCGCTCCTATCTGAGTCTGTGTCACTGTACTACAAAGCTATGCACTGCCATGATGCGATACTGCACCGTGAGTGAGACACAGTGCAAGACATGCTTAGATCCAAAATGCATGGGAAGCCCTTTGATTCTCTAAGCTAAACTGGTAAACCTGCTATGGCCTCTAGAGGCCATCAGAGATGGTATCAAGCCCTCCTCACTCTGGCTTGCTCTTGCTCCTTCATTCCGGGGCCCGTCACCTTTCTCCTTTCAATGGCTATGAAGGTGGCGTTGGTCCTGCAGTAAGAAGGAACAACAAGTGCACTCCCAGGCCTCCTAACAGAACAAATGCTTCTACTATGTGCTAGCCAGCAGGAGAAATGGGGGCCAGGTGTCTCCCCCTCAGCCTTCCCGCTGAGCCAGAGGCTGCCACTTCCATAAGGCACAGGGAGAGTGAATACAGGAGCCCCCCTCTGGACCCTGCATCTCCCTCACTAGAACTAGTAGCTCAGTCTCAACCAGTCACATCTTGCTGAGCTTTTACCAACACATCTGAGGCAACCAGGTTTGACCCCTGGCCACCGCGGCCCTTTAAATCTGCAGCTTTACTGAGCACCTCCCCTCTGGCCAGTGAGCTATGGAGAACTGACTAAACACCCCCGCCATGTCCCATCCCAGATTTCAGTGAGCCTTCTGGCTTCTCTGGCAGCTGTCTCTGCTTGGCAGGAATGCAGTCTGGTCTGGAATGAGCACAGAGGCGGAAGGTCCCAAGTTCTAATCCTGGCTCTGCTGCTGACTCCCTGTATGACCGCAGGCAAGTAACCTCCTCTTTTTGTCACATAGGGATAATGCCACCCACCCACGCAGCTCACGGGCTATTGTGAGGGGAATTTAACGTCGGTACAATGCATCGAGCATGTAAACACTACTGCAATGCCAAGTGTTATTCCAAAATCACAGTCAGGAGCATGGAGGGGGATGTCCTGGGGCACTATCAGCAGCCAGGTGGGCGACCTTGCACCTGAGCCTCTTAAGGTCTGTCTACACTGCAAAGACAAACCCGTGGCTTGTCCGTGCCAGCTGACAGGCTCGCAGAGCTCGGGCTGTTTCATTGCAGTGCAGACTTCCAGGCTTGGGCTTCAGCCTGAGCTCTGGGACCCTCCCACCTATCAGGGTCCTACAGCCTGGGTTCCAGCTCGAGCCTGGAAGTCTACACAGCAATTAAATAGCCCCACAGCCTGAGCCCCATGAGCCCACGTCAGCTGGCATGTGCCAACCGTGGGTGTCTAATTGCTGTATAGACATACCCTTAATGTGGACAAGGACTCATTGGCCAGGGAAGCAGTCAGAGTTGGCAGGGATAGGAGGTGGGAGAGTGTCTAAAATCCATTGCCAGGAAAAGACAGGAGGGTAGACGATGAAGATCAGTTATCTGCAGGATCCACGAAAGAGAGCTAAGAGAAGAGTGGAGTGTGGGGGAGGGCGAGTGGCTGAATGGCTGTAAACAGGAGCCGTGAAAAGGGAAAGATCAAACGGGGGTAGTGGCAATAAGATGGAATCTGAGGCCTGGTCTACACTACGACTTTAATTCGGATTTAGCAGCGTTAATTCGAATTAACCCTTCACCCGTCCACACAACGGAGCCATTTAGTTCGAAATAAAGGGCGCTTAAAATCAATTTCTGTACTCCACCCCGACGAGCGGAGTAGCGCCAAAATCGATTTTGTCAATTCGAATTAGGGGTAGTGTGGCCGCAATTCGATGGTATTGGCCTCCGGGAGCTATCCCACAGTGCACCACTGACCGCTCTGGACAGCAATCTGTCCTCGGATGCACTGGCCAGGTAGACAGGAAAAGCCCCGCGAACATTTGAATTTCATTTCCTGTTTGCCCAGCGTGGAGAGCACAGGTGACCACAGATAGCTCATCAGCACAGGTAACCATGCAGGCTGATAATCGAAAAAGAGCACCAGCATGGACCGTTCGGGAGGTACTGTATCTGATTGCTATATGGGGAGAGGATTCAGTGCTAGCAGAACTTCGTTCAAAGAGACGAAATGCCAAAACTTTTGAAAAAATCTCCAAGGGCATGATGGAGAGAGGCCACAATAGGGACTCAGATCAGTGCCGCGTGAAAGTGAAGGAGCTCAGACAAGCCTATCAAAAAACAAAGGAGGCAAACGGTCGCTCTGGGTCAGAGCCGCGGACATGCCGCTTCTACGCCGAGCTAAATGCAATTCTAGGGGGGGCCGCCACGACTACCCCACCTGTGGTCGTGGAATCTGAGGCGGGGGTGATCTCAGCTACACCTGAGGATTCTGCGGACGGGGAGGAGGAGGAGGAGGAGGACGAGCTTGCGGAGAGCACCCAGCACTCCGTTCTCCCCCACAGCCAGGAGCTTTTTCTCAGCCTGAGTGAAGTACCCTCCGAACCCTCCCAAGCCAGTATCCAAGACCACGACCCCATGGAAGGGACCTCAGGTGAGTTTACCTTTTAAAACATAAAACTTGTTTTAAAAGCAAGGTTTTTTAATGATTATTTTGCCCTGAGGACTTGGGATGCATTCGCAGCCAGTACAGCTACTGGAAAAGTCTGTTAATGTGTCTGGGGATGGAGCGGAAATCCTCCAGGGACATCTCCATGAAGCTCTCCTGGAGGTACTCCAAAAGCCTTGCCACAAGGTTTCTGGGCAGTGCAGCCTTATTCCGTCCTCCATGGTAGGACACTTGACCGCGCCATGCTTGCAGCAAGTAATCTGGTATCATTGCCTGACAAAACCTGGCAGCGTATGGTCCCAGTGTTTGATGGCATTCAAGCAACATCCGTTCTTTATCTTGCTGTGTAATCCTCAGGAGAGTGATATCGCTCATGGTAACCTGGTTGAAATACGGGAATTTAATTAAGGGGACAGAAGTGGCCGTTCCTACTGGGCTGTTTGCCTGTGGCTGAAAAGAAATCCTTCCCTGCAGTTAG
>NW_020664584.1:4873506-4963222 GCF_002925995.2 Terrapene triunguis | reverse complement strand
CAGCCACGCGGTGGGGGGAGGGATAAAGCGATCACCCCAGAGAATTCATGGCGGGGTGGGGGGTGTTAGTTTGGTTCCAGCCACGCGGTGGGGGGAGGGATAAAGCGATCACCCCAGAGAATTCATGGCGGGGTGGGGGGTGTTAGTTTGGTTCCAGCCACGCGGTGGGGGGAGGGATAAAGCGATCACCCCAGAGAATTCATGGCGGGGTGGGGGGTGTTAGTTTGGTTCCTGCCACGCGGTGGGGGGAGGGATAAAGTGATCATCCCAGAGAATTGGATGGGGGGGGTGTTAGTTTGGTTCCTGCCACGCGGTGGGGGGAGGGATAAAGCGATCATCCCAGAGAATTGGATGGGGGGGGTTTAGTTTGTTTTCTGCTGCTGAAGGTTAACAGGAAAACCGCAGCACTCAACGGGCTTTGCTTGGTATGTGGGAAAGGAGGGCGCAGAAGCCGAAAGACAATGGCTTACCATGGCTGCATACAAGCCGAATTCTGTTGCCCGGACCTGCGTCTGTGATCTCTAGCAGCAAAGCCACAGGCACTCACATGTGCTATGTAATGTGAATAGTGTTGGTCACCATGAAAGAGTATAAGCATTGTTCTGCAAAATGTATCTTTTTAAAAAATTCTCTCATTTTTTCCCTCCCTCCTGCAGCTGCAAATTCTTCAAGCCTCCCTCCTCCATCCCGAAGGCTAGCACAGATAAGGCGTCGGAAGAAGAAGACGCGAGACGAGATGTTTGCAGAAATCATGCAATCCACCCGCAGTGACAGAGCTAATCTGAATGAGTGGAAGGACACGGTTTCAAAGTATAGGAAAGAAGCCAGTGAACGTGAGGACAGGAGGGACCAACGTGAGGACAGGAGGGACCAACGTGAGGACAGGAGAGACGCTCGAGATGAGAGGTGGCGGCAGGAAGATCAGAGGAGTCGGGAAGCAACGCTGGGGCTACTGCGAGAGCAAACAGACATGCTCCGGCGTCTGGTGGAGCTTCAGGAACGGCAGCAGGATTACAGAGTGCCGCTACAGCCCCTGTATAACCCCCTCTCCCCCCTCACCATGTTCCATATCCTCCTCACCCAGACGTGTAAGAACGCGGGGGGGGGGGAGGCTCCGTACACCTTCCCATTCCACCCCAGTGGACAGCCCAAGCAAAAGGCTGTCATTTTTTTAACCATTTCTTAATGGCCTTTCCTTCCCTCCTCCCAAACCCCACCCGGGATCCCTCCCTCTTTTTATAATCTATGAATAAAGAATAAATGATTTTTAAACGATAGTGACTTTATTTGGTTTGAAAGCAAGCTGGGGGAAGGGGGAGGGTGGATTACTTACAGAGAATGAGTCAATAAAGGGGGCGGGGTTTCATGAAGGAGAAACAAACAGAAATTTCACACTGTAGCTTGGCCAGTCATGAAACTGGTTTTCAAAGCTTCTCTGATGCACACTGCTTCCTGGTGTGCTCTTCTAATCGCCCTGGTGTCTGGCTGCGTGTAATCAGCAGCCAGGCGATTTGCCTCAGCCTCCCACCCTGCCATAAAGGTCTCCCCCTTACTTTCACAGAGATTGTGGAGCACACAGCAAGCAGAAATAACAATGGGGAGATTCCTTTGGCTGAGGTCAGAGCGAGTCAGTAGCGATCGCCAGCGACCTTTTAAACGGCCAAATGCACATTCTACCACCATTCTGCACTTGCTCAGCCTGTAGTTAAACAGCTCCTGACTCCTGTCCAGGCTGCCTGTGTATGGCTTCATGAGCCATGGCATTAAGGGGTAGGCTGGGTCCCCAAGAATAACTATTGGCATTTCAACATCCCCAACGGTTATTTTCTGGTCCGGGAAGTAAGTCCCTTGCTGCAGCCCTTTAAACAGAATAGTGTTCCTGAAGACGCGAGCATCATGAACCCTTCCCGGCCAGCCTGCGTTGATGTTGGTGAAACGTCCCTTGTGATCCACCAGTGCTTGCAGCACCATTGAAAAGTACCCCTTGCGGTTTACGTACTGGCTGCCCTGGTGCTCCAGTGCCAAGATAGGGATATGGGTTCCATCTATCGCCCCACCACAGTTAGGGAATCCCATTGCAGCAAAGCCATCCACTATGACCTGCACATTTCCCAGAGTCACTACCTTTCGTAGCAGCACCTCAATGATTGCTTTGGCTACTTGCATCATAGCAGCCCCCACAGTAGATTTGCCCACTCCAAATTGATTCCCGACTGACCGGTAGCTGTCTGGCGTTGCAAGCTTCCACAGGGCTATCGCCACTCGCTTCTCAACTGTGAGGGCTGCTCTCATCTTGGTATTCTGGCGTTTCAGGGCAGGGGACAGCAAGTCACAAAGTTCCATGAAAGTGCCCTTACGCATGCGAAAGTTCCGCAGCCACTGGGAATCATCCCACACCTGCAACACTATGCGGTCCCACCAGTCTGTGCTTGTTTCCCTTGCCCAGAATCGGCGTTCCATGGATAGAATCTGCCCCATTAACAACATGATCTCCAAAGCACCGGGGCCCGTGGTTTGAGAGAATTCTGTGTCCGTGTCCATGTCCATGTCCTCATCACGCTGGTCGCTGCGCTCCCGCCGCCGCCGCCTCCTCGCCTCGTTTTTCTGGTCCTGGCTCAGCATAAACTCCACGAGAACGCGCGAGGTGTTTACAATGTTCATGACTGCTGTCTGGAGCTGAGCGGGCTCCATGCTTGCCGTGGTATGGAGTCTGCAGTGTTCACCCAGGAAAAAAGGCGCGAAATGGTTGTCTGCCGTCCGTTGCTTTCATGGAGGGAGGGAGGGAGGGAGGGAGGGGTGAGGCTATACCCAGAACCACCTGCGACAATGTTTTGGTCCCATCAGGCACTGGGATCTCAACCCAGAATTCCAATGGGCAGGGGAGACTGCGGGAACTATGGGATAGCTATGGGATAGCTACCCACAGTGCAACGCTCCAGAAATCGACGCTAGCCCCGGTACATGGACGCACACCGCCGAATTAATGTGGGTAAAAACCGAATTAATGTGCTTAGTGTGGCCGCATACAATCGAATTTATACAATCTGTTTCCCAAATTCGAATTATCTAAATTCGGATTAATCCCATAGTGTAGACGTACCCTGAGTGACACATCTGAGCCAAGAGCATTGGGCTGCTCCATCAGCCTCTCATTGTGCGGGGAAGAGGCTCTGAAATGGAACCAGATAATCGTGCAATTATGGCTTCCCAGTAATGACGGCTTCTCTTGTATGTGACATAATGCAGACCGTGCCACAGCAAGAGATTGTGTGTGCCAGGGTGGGGGAGCTGTCGTGCCCTCGGTGGTCAGTCAGTCCAATGCCTTGCTAAACAAGGGGCTGCGTGAGGTTAGACTAGCTTGCCTAACACATCCTGTGCTGCCTAGTGTCACCTCACGGGAGCCCTGATCCTCTGTTGTGCTGTCCTGAGCATTGTCACCTTTAAATCTCTTCTGTTCTTGGGCTGTCTGGAGGCTCTAACTGATCACCAACATGTGCTAGAGCAGCCCCATGGTCTAGTCCCATTTGGTTCCCCTTCTTAAAACAGTTTAGGGCCAGATCCTGCCACGCTTATTCATATCAAGTAGCACCTTCCTCCCGGAGCAGCTGCACTGATTTAAATGCACAGTGCATGGAGTAAGATGCTATTCTCCTTGAGCAAAGGTGGCACGATCTGGCCCTTAATAAAGGGAAAAGGCAGAAAGGAAGGAGCATTGCCCTTGTTAAACCCCCGCCACCATTTGTGCCCTGCTGTGTGTGGAACAAACCTGCTAATTTATTGTGTCCATGCCTTTTGCCCAAATGCACAGTTATTCCCTACTGCATCTGCAACCAGTGCATTGCATGTTCTAGTCTGGAATATCTCAAGCAGTGGGCTTTCCATCATTGCGCTGCATTGCTAATACATTCAGAACAGGTGAGGCTAAAGACAGCTGTTGGAGTATGTTATAATCTGGTGATATTGTTTAGAAATCAATCTGTTGAAGACATAGTTTATTATTCGCAGACAAAATGTTTTTGGTTAGGAGAAAATTAAGATTGTAAAGACAGAGCAACTGCTCCGGGGCAGAGGGCGGGGGGCATGGAGGACAGGGGAGGGAAACCCTTATTAGAGTATGTAGTTATTTAAAATAAATGTTTGGAAAGTTTGGAGATTTTAAGCACAAAAATAAACTCAAATGTATGAATGTCTGGAAATTTCTGAGAACCTTAGCCCTGCACCGTACCCCATTGCAGTGAGCACTGTCCAGTGACATAGCATCATGTCTATAAGAACGATCGCAATATCTGCTCATGTTCTTGTATTTCCCTTGTATCTGCTGTGTACGATCATAGCTCATGAAGTTTGTGTTGAATACTGGGGGACTCTGTGATCATTATTTGGCCAGAGGACAGGGTCAAGGTGCAAATCTGACTGTTTGTGGATATTTATGTCTGTGACTCCCATGGATAAGACTATGTGGCTGGTCTTTGTATTCTATATATAGAGATGATGGGCAGAGTGGATTTAATGTTGTACTGGCTGTCCTGTCCTGACTTCTGATTTGACCATGCAGCTGCTTGTCATGGAACGAAAGGTAGTGATGGTTGCCTGAAAACTGTATAGAGAAGGGCAGATATGAGCAGACCACAATAGTCTCACTGTAGTGGAAATGTAGAACAGGGTGGGGTCAGGCCTTTGCACTGTATTGAAATGTGAGAGATTGGAACAGTTGGTATTTCTGTCTGGGGTAGCTGGCTGATAAAGGGTGGGTGAAACAGATGAGGGTTTGGGGCTTGTTATGTGTCTCCTCTGTAATATGAGTGTAGTTCAGAGATTTGTGTATTTAGTATGGAATATTAGAGTTGGGGTATGTGGCATGGGAAATGTAGCACATTATATTGTATATCGGACAAGGGTGTTCCAAGGATACGGGCAGAGTTTGGGCAGGAATTCGTGGAAGGGGCAGAGTTAGTCCCTGCCCCCCACCCAATGCTCCGCTCCTGGCCCCACTCTATGGAGGGTTCTCTGGGAGGAGGGTGCTGGGCATAGGGGTTTGTGGGGGGGGGTTAGCTGGGGGGCACTGTGGTTCTCAACCTGTGGCCCAGGTAACATGTTGTGGGCCACATATGCGGTCCACAATGATAAATAGGTTGAGAACCATAGCTGTAATACCTGGTACCTTCTGATCTTGAAGGTATTTATATACTGTAATCAAGTCACATCTCAATCTTCTTTTTGATAAATTTAACTGATCAAGCTGTTTAAATCTCTCACACTAAGGGAATTTCACCAGCCATCAAATTATTTTTGTTCCTTTTCTTTACCCTCTCCATTTTTTTCAACACCCTTTTAAAAATGTGGCTACTAGAACTGTACATAGTATTCCAGTATCAGTCCTCCTAGTGCTGTATACAGAGGTAAAAATCTCCCTGCACCTCATTACTCTCCTGTTTATACATCCACGGATCACATTAGCCATGTTCCCACAGCGTTGCACTGGGAGCTCGTGCTGAGATGCTTGTCCACTGTGATTCTTAAATCTTTTGCAGAATCACTGCTTTGGAAGATACAGGCCCCTATTCTATAGACATGGCCTGCATTCCTTTTCCCTAGATGTACAACTTTGCCTCTGGCTGTATTAAAACACATTTTGTTTGAATGGGCCCGGCTTACCAAGCGATCCAGATCACTCTGTGTCACTGCCCAGTCCTCCTCATTATTTACCACTCAGTCAATCTTTGTGTCATCTGTGTATTTTCCAGCAGTGACTTGATGTTAACTCCCAGATCTTTGATGAAAATGTTGAATAGCACCAGACCTAGTACTGATCCTATGGACCTCCAAGAGAAACACTCCCATTCAGTGGTGATTCTCCATTGACAACAACTTCTGGAGATGTGTCAGTTAGCCAGTTCGTATTCCACCTAACGAGTGCTCTGTTGATATTGAATAGTGCTAATGTTTTAATCAGAATGTCATGTAGACATTCCAAAGGTCACATAGGAAGTGTATGGGGGAGTCGGGAATTTAACCCAAGTCTTGAGTCCCACTCCTTCCTCTCCAGTTGCACATACTATAATTTTGCAGCAGTGGTGTTTAATGATCTCTTTAGGTGTTCCTATGGCTGTTGGATATTCTGTAGGCATCCCTGTGGTATTTATGATCCCAGGGCCGCCCGGGGGGCGGGGGTGAGGGGGGGCAAGTGGGGCAATTTGCCCCAGGCCCCGGGGCCCACAGGGGCCCCCACATGAATATAGTATTCTATAGTTATTGCAACTTTTTTTTATGGAAGGGGCCCCCGAAATTGCTTTGCCCCAGGCCCCCTGAATCCTCTGGGCAGCCCTGTATGACCCCCATGAAGTGCTTACCCCCTGCAGGATTACCTGTGGCATTTGTTCTTCTACAACAGTCTCTGCAGTAGCTATAATTCTCTTCGGAGTCTTTGCTGTATTTCTAATGCCCAGGGGAATGCTGGGGGAGGTTAGAACCCCTATAGTAGTTAGAACAAGAGCCTTTGTGGGGGCTCTTAAATCTTGAAACCTTCGGCATGTCGTAAGCCCTGCATACTGGCCCAAGTCCAGGGCATAACTGAAGAGGTCTGCAGCCCGTGGCTGTGCTTTTGTAAATGAAAAGCCCTTGGTTGTATGTGTGCCTAAGATAGTAACATAATTATATCTACCCAGCTGCTCTCTTCCCCCATTGTGAGCATGTGCTACCAGTGCCATTCACTGGGCTCTTGAACTAATATCACTGTTTTTTTGAATATCAAACTTGAATGCTGCAGACAGAGAGGCTGGGGCTGTGAAGGCGTCTCATGTTAGCACCTAGGGCTTATGTCCCGTCTCTGTTCTACAGAGCAGTCAGGAAAAATACAAGAGGATCCAGCCCCACAGGTCCCTCCTGTACAAGGCAGTGAACTGCAGTGGGGAATTTTCCAGGCTTTTGATTGGGTGGCTGCTGATGCTGCGGAGAGATCCTTGGAGCATCTCCTCGTACCTGATGAGCAGAGCAGGCTGTGGGTTATGAGGGCTGTGCTCATGGGGAAGAGAGAGAGAACACTGCTAAAATGCCTACTCTGAATTCGTGGCCATGCAAGGGAAGCTAAATGGAGACAATCACACTTTGCCCTGAGGGTTAATGGCCTGCTGCTGAAATACTAATTGCTGTGAATTGTGTCCATCAATTATTGCAAAGAGTTGTTGTCTCTCTGTAGATGCAAGAGGTGGAAGGAGTCTGGATTCGTTCAGTGAGGCACAGCACAGAAAAGCCCGCTGCTGACAGCTATGGGGGCTGGATGGCTCATGGCTCAGAAAGCTGGTAATGAATGGGAGACACAGAGGCAGCCTAGGATGGGATTAAGCAAGTTGTTCCCTCCCATTGGGCATCTGTTTGGTGTCTTTGGTATGCTTGGTCCAATTCTTAGTGGACTGATGTCCACATCACAGAAACCAACCTCACAGTTGGTACTGTTTGGCTCCCTGGCTGGCAATCTTTAGACTGACTAGGCAAAAGGAGACTGAAGTACCCTGTCGCCCTACAGGTGGATATTGTAGGTCAGGTTTGAGGCACAGTTGAGGGCAATCAGAGGAAGCTCATGCTGATCTGTGGCTAAATCAGGCACTTCTGTCCCTAGGACTGTGAATCTGACATTTCCCCAGCATCAGGCATCAACTATGAAAAGTTCAACAGCAGCTAGAACTGATTGATTGGATTATTCACTGGGAAAATGTGTTGCAAATTAACCCCTTTATTGGCAAATGGATCTTGATTTTTGAGAAAAGTATCAATTATTTGGTGAATAGTTTTTGTGCAAACACATTTCAGCCTGTGTTCAATTTGACTATTTCCTTTTTATGGTGTGTGAGTGACCACCCAAGTCACATGATAGATTTTCTGCTCCATGATTGGATGACTGAGATTTTTTAAAGCAGGGAAACAGCATGATGTGTAGCAAATAATAGATAATGCTGCCACATATGAATTTTCAGATGAATCAACTGTGCTAAGTTTGTGAAACTTCTGGGACTTGTGAACATTTTCCTGTCTGCCCAATAGCCTTTTAAATATTTTCAAACAATGAATAACCTGACCCCACAAGTAACAGCAAACTGAACTCAGCTCTCGCCTTCACAAACACATTCATAATTCACTTTTGTATTCTTCTGCTTAGTGCCTACACAGAGAGCACTTTTCAGCCTTCATGGCATGATGCAGCCATGAGCTAATCCCTACAGCACCCCTGCAGAGTATGGCTGGTCTACACACAATTTTTGTACTGATTTAACTACATTAAAACAATTGAAACGATGTCAAAATAAGCTGTAACGATGTAAGTACCTTCAGACTGGGATAACTGTGCCTACACTAGGGGGTTGTACCCATTTAATTATATCCATTTCTAAACTAGTATAGTTAAATCAGCACAAAAACTGTCTGTTGACCAGCCCTGAATGTTATCGCTATTTTTATAGATGCGGAATCTTGAGCAGAGAGTTTGAGTGTTTTGCCCAGGGTTACAGGAAGTCCATTTCAGAGCCACCTTTAGAACTCGGAAATTCCTGCATGTCAGTCCTATGCTCAGATGATTAGATGACACCCCTCTGCCTACAAATTACAGCTGAGTGGGAAATGGTTTTCCCATCCTGAGAAAATATTTGAGATTACAACATTTTTTCCTGCCCAAAATTGGGACTAAAGGATGAAATCTTGAAAAATGTTGCAAACCGACAAACTGTTTTTTAAAAAAAATCAGTTCATGTCCATCAAAGCATTTTGGTTTGATCACTTTGAAATGTTTCCTTTGTCTTGGACCACTTAATTTTTTTGAGTATAATTTAGCTCCAATTTTGAAATGAAAATTTGTTTTGAACCAGGAAATTGGCATTTTTTGTTTAGATGTCCAAACAGGATGTTTCAACAATTACAAAACTTTTTTTCCACATTTTTTCAGGTTGAGAAATTTGTCAAAACCAACACTTGCCTGTGAATGGTTTTGGTTTCATGGAATCAACCTTTTTTTCCCGACAGGAAAATGTGTTTGCTGAAAATTTCCCAACCAGCTCTACTAAAAATTAAATGAACAAACCAGAGAAAACTCCATTTATAAAGAATATTTAATTATTCTTAGTATTTGTATTGCAGTACCATTCAGTGCCCCCCCTCCAAATCAGGATTGGGGTTCCATTAAGCTGAACACTGCACAATCATGTAGGAAAAGTTAGTCCCTATCTGCAAAATTTATAATCTAGATTATACTCTAGTACTGAATAGGAACAGCCTCAAATGTCATCATAACACTGAAATAATCTTTGGTATTTAGGGTGATTGCTGTAGAGAAATGTAGCGTTGTTGCCCTTGGGGATGGTAAAATGGTTGTTGTGAGCTGTGGGGCAGCTGGAATTGTCCCACAATACCACCAGACCTTGCCTGCTGTAGCAGCGCTCCCTTGGGTTGTCTATAAATGAAGTCACTGTATTCCAATGAAACCACCTGCCCAGATAACAGAAGAACAGTAGGAACATCCATTGAGCTGGGCAAAAACTTTCCTTCACTACTACTACTTTTTTTTTTTTTAAGGCAACTACTTTTATGACAATATTATGATACTAACAATAAAAAGAGAGACTTAACATTCTTGCTGGCATTGGGAATCTATTGTTCAGTCTGTTTATCTCCCTTTTGTTCTGCAAAATGATTAATCGTCTCCTTGGACAAGGTTGTCCTCTAAATTATACTAAATTGCTGGTAATTTCTGTAATATTTCTCACTTCGCACAGTAATGATTTATTGTTTACAGATTCTCTCGACAGGATTGCCTTTTGGGAACATTCTGTTCGGCTGCTTTGGAGTCCTGCAGGGATAAAAAACAGAGCAGCCCAACTCTCTGAAATGCTCCAGCGGGATCAAGAACCTTAATGGGGATCTAACTTCACCACCACAACCTTGCTTTTACCTCTCCCTTCCCGGGAGAGTTAAGCCACTGCTCCTGTTTTTGATTCTTCTGGAGTAACTGTTCTGCAGCTTTGGAACATGGGGGAAGGATGGGATAGAGCCAGGCTGTGTGAAAATGTTTTATCTGCCCTTTGTGAATGGCCCTGTTCCCTTGTTATTTAGCTTGCACAATGGGAATCTAGCTAGTACATGGGTCAGTGCATTGTTCTGAACCTTTCGTACTTGCCTCTGTAATTGCTCTGTAATTCCAGGTCATAGCTGCCACTGTTTGAAGCTATAAATGTGGATGTTTGGGAGGTAAAACAGACACAAATGCAAGGATTTAACAGCACTAATACAGCATAGGAAAAATAGAGGTTTTGATTCCATAGATATGAATTGAAGAAAGAGAATTGTCCGGAGATGCACAGAGAAGGGGGTCAGGAAATGGTATTTTGGTAAAATATAAAGACTGTCCCACCATATTAGCAATGGTTCCATAGTGTGTATGTCAGGTCCTAGCCAGGCCTGGAAATGAAAGTGCCAAAATGTCATTGGGAAAGTTGTTCTTGTGGTATTTGCAGCTGAGATGAAAGTAGGGAGGAGTTGGTATCTCCGGGAAAAGGCTGACCTCTTTCCCCTGCATCCCTGCCCCCTTTTGCATTCTCCAAATGTGTGGCTAGTTTAGATCAAATTCTGGGTAAGCAATCACACTTTTGCTGCTTTACCTAATCATCCCAATCTGTGAGGTTTGCATGGTACAACTTAGCATATTGTGCAGTTGATTTCTGTGAGCATAGGTGCCTCTTTCCCCTTGTTTCCATGGTCACTCATTTCTAATGTCAGTGAAGTGTCCCTTGGATAAGGGAACAGCTGGCAGGTGATCTGCTGTGCTACAGTGAGGAGGGATCTAGGATTTGTCCTATCTCAATTGTTGGGTATCCAGCTTGAGAGACTTTAGAGAGGCCTGTCTCAAGTCAGGCACCCAACAACTGATGCACCCCAAAGCACAAGTCACTTTGGAAAACATAAGTCTCTGTTTTTCTCATTTCCAGGGGCATTTTTATTACCTAAAGGCACAATCTGTGGAGTGGAAATAACATCATCTTGTCTTCTCATGGCATTACAGCACCTGTGGGAATGTAAAATGATCCAATCTTCTGCTATTTTGGCCCATGAAAAACATAGGGATAAATACAAACACAGCATGTCCATCTGTATTTGGATTTACCTGAATCCCAGGGTTTGGGTTATTGAGATGTTGGCAGACCCTGAATGCACAGTCTTAGCTATTTTTCCTCTCCATGAGTTCAAATCTGGGCTTTTGGTGACAAGTGAAATTGATTTAATCTGTCTAAAGGTTTGTTCTTGTGACCAAACCATGACATGATTGTCAGTCTCTTCTCTAGAGAAGTCCATCCCTGGATTATCAGTGGTTGCTGTGTATTTTGGGATTGAAGTATCTGGGCAGAACTTCTGTTTTATTCTACTTTAAATTGTTCCATTTTCATCAAAAGTGTTCAGGTTTTCATAAAAAAAACTGAAAAACCAATTATTTTCAGCAACCAGAAGACATATCTTTTTTTGTTTGTTTGTTTGTTTGTTTTCAGCACCTGGTTGCCAACAAACAATGTTTTTCGTGTGCTTTTTTGACAAAAACCAAAAATTTTAGATGTTTAATTTTTCTTGAAAATTTTCCAATAGTTTGTTGTTGAACATTTTCAAAGGAAAAAAAATCATTTCCTGACCAGCTCGAGTCATGACTAGGACCATATAGCTTGTGTGGAGGCATTTGCCAGCCCTGATCCCAGGCAGAAGCTCTGGTTTTCCTTGCTTGTTTGTGATGCATTTAGAATCATAGAATATCAGGGTTGGAAGGGACCTCAGGAGGTCATCTAGTCCAACCCCCTGCTCAAAGCAGGACCAATCCCCACCTAAATCATCCCAGCCAGGGTTTTGTCAAGCCTGACCTTAAAAACCTCTAAGGATGGAGATTCCACCATGTCCCTAGGTAACCCATTCCAGTGCTTCACCACCGTCCTAGTGAAAAAGTTTTTCCTAATATCCAACCTAGACCTCCCGCACTGCAACTTGAGACCATTACTCCTTGTGCTGCACTTCTGGAGGGTCATAGGCCTTATGGCTCTGTCACTTCAAAGCATATCCCTCTTAATGGGATAGCTGTCCATGACCTTTCACACAGGACTTTCCCATCCTTCCTCCTGCTTCTCTCCCCCACCCCCAGTTCCCTTAATGGACAAAGGCTTACTTTACCAGAAGATTCCTTTTATCAAAAGAAGCCATATACAGTTCCAGAGACGAGCACATCGCAGCTTGCGTATCAGGTTTCCCAGAATCTGGATATACAAGTAGAGGTGAATTCTGGATTTGATCTAGGTGATCGCTCCTAATGGAGAAACCTGTCCTTGCCTTGAATAACAAACTGTAGCTGTATATGTACAGATGCCATGGGGATCCAAACCTGGAACCTTCAGCATCAAAAAACAACAACCCTTATCTCATGAGAAAGAGGGGGACCGTCTTTATCAGTCAGTACCAGTAGCAGGCTGTTTTCCTGGCTGGGAGCCAGCTGCTTGAGGGAAATATGATTACATCCAACAAGCCAGCATGTGGCACTTGCAAACAGGAAGACATTCCCTCCTTTGCTGCATTTCCTGATAGATTTCTGAGAACATTCTGTCCGAAAGTGGGCCAAAATACCACCTTCTTAAAGCCTCGGACAGTTTTCTCTGTCTGCAAAGAACCTTGAAATAGGGTTGTAGCTTGTGCTTTTTTATTACTCTTTTTTTTCAACTCCTGGGCTGTAGCTTTAGATCATTATTGGAAACATTTTTTCAGGGTTGAGTGTCTTCCTGGTTAAAGGAAGGGAAGCCATTTACCCAGGGTCGGCTCTGGCTTTTTGGCCGCCCCAAGCAAAAAAAAATAAAAATAAAAAAATACGGGGCCGCCAGAATGGCAAAGCAAAAAAAACAAACAAACCTGCGGCGCGGCTGGAGCGCGGGTGCAGGGGGACCGGCTAGGGGGGGGGAGAGGGAGGGAGCAGGCGGGAGAGAGAGAGAAGGGGGGTGGCCAGGGCTACAGCGGGGTTGCTACCACGTGGCCCCTCCTGCCGGGAGGGTTCCGCTCCGGTCGGCGGGCAGGGAAGGACGAGGACTGCCCTGCCGGGCTTGCTGCAGGGCGCTCCAGTCCTCCGCGCCACTGCCCCCTACAGGGCAGCCGGAGCGGAAGAAAAAAAAAAAAAAAGCGGCCGTGCCGCCCTAGGATTGGGCGGAATGCCGCCTCGAACAATCTGCCGCCGCAAGCACCAGCTTGCTCGGCTGGTGCCTGGAGCCAGCCCTGCATTTACCCCAAAGTGCTAGTTCTACTTGAAATTATTAAATGAAAACTAAAATCCAAGAGTTTCATGGTTGATCCCATTCCCAGTGAGGCTGAATACCCCCCCCTTGGTGTTATATGGCCAGCATGTTCTTTCTATCACCAGTTGTTTCTCCTCACTGTTGTTTGAAAAATCCTATATGCTGTAGGACTATAAACCATGCATGTTAGTGCTCTTAAGATTCACATCTGACTCCTTTTGTTCTCTGCCAAGGGGCAGATGTCTCGGCTAATGTTTTATGGATGCAGGAATCTGACTGTTTGGAAAGGATCTGACCATGCATGGTCTCTATTTCAGCTGCTAGGGTGATGATTCATCTTATTCTACAGCCAACTGTGTTACAAACCCCATGTGTTGGCATGTACCCCATTGCCTCTTGCTTTGTTGTCCAAAGTGTGAATGAGGCATACAGACTCAACTGTCCTCTTGCTTCTCCGAGGGCTGAGGCCCATGTGTACAGTGGCATTAGAGGACTTTGTTCTGTTGCTGCAGCCCCCCTTCTGTGGCTAGATAGAGAACTTTGGTCTTCAGAGCTGTCCATATGGCGAAACTCACTGTGTGGTGTCCTTTTCTCGTTCTCTGTTGTTGTACATCTGATCTCACCTCTGTCCTTACCTCTTTTCATTTCTCACCCACATTTAGTTGACCTTTCTGTCTTTGTGGCCACATCCTTCTCCTCTCCAAAACAAAAACATTCAAAATGTCACGCAAAATGAAATTAAAAAAATTGGGATGGGGGTGTGTGTGTCAATTAATACATTTCATTTAAATAAATTCAAAACATTTCATTCTGATTGTGCCCTTTTAAAAGGGTTTTCCTATAGAAAACAATGAATTTCATTTCGAACAGTTGTTTTGAAACAAAATATCAAAACATTATGTTCTGAAATGTCAACAGACAGGTGTTAGCATTATCAAAATGCTCCATTGATGAAATTTTGTTTAAAAAACCTCAAATCGACACACCTTTTGAAAGTTTTGATTTAGCTGTAAATGGCATATTTCACTGAGAAAAGTTTAAATGTCTGACTAGCTCTAATCATTATTATTATTCCCATATAATGGATGGGGAAACTGAGGCACGAAAAAGGAACTTGCTCAGAGCCACACAGGAATCCCGTGTCAAAGCTGGCACCCAGCTCTCCTGACTCACTGTCCAGTGCCTTGTCTACAATCTAGTCCATGATGTTTTTGACAAAAAGAGAAACCACGTGAGAAGGGAGCCCCTGCTTTTGAAGAGGCAGGATAGGAGGGAGTTGCTGTTCTTTCCCTGGAAAGCATTTAGCAGCCCTGGTCCCAGGCAGAAGCTGTGGTTTTCCTTGCTTGTTTGTCAGAGAGGCATTTCAGCAATTCTGGAGTGTCACGGCCGTTCTGGCTCTGTCACTTCAAAGCTAATCCCTCTTAATGGAATTTCACTCCATGCCCTTTCACACGGGACTTTCCCATCCTTCCTCCTGCTTCTCTCTGCCACCCCCCAACTCCCTTCCTCTTTGCATTAATTCTTTATGGACAAAGGATTATTTTACCAGAAGACTCCTCTGATCAAAGGAAACCTTATCCCGTTCCAGAGACGACAAGCGCATCCCAGTGAAATCACAGAAATTAGGTCAAGTCTGTGCTTTTCTAAGTCTCTGGGACCTGGTTGCTGAACAGTGATCAGCTGATAACTTTTGCTTGCTGCCCTGTTTATTATGCAGATGATAGTCCTGGTCACTTGGCCCCCCTCTATACATACATACATACATACATACATACATACATACAAACACCCCCCCCACACACACACACCCTCCTCCCTCCCTCCCTGGGGAAGAAGCTCAGCAGCCAGCGATTTCTCTCACATATGCTGGAAGTATTCCCTGCGAGTAGCAGGGCAGAGCCAATCATTTGCAACAGGCTCTTTCACGGAGGGCAGCTGTGCTTTCTACCCTTGATCAGCTCTTCTTTGCTGCCTTGAAGTGAAAAGTAAAATTCAACCCATGATTCCTTCATGAAGGGAACCCAGCCAAACCAGCTGTCCCTTTTCTTATTCACCATCCTCTACTGCCAGCATGTTTCACATTCAAGTTATCCTCACGGGTCAGCCTGTCCGAGACAGCTCTGTGGGTGGAAGAAGTATGAGCCTACAGTTGAAACCCTGAGGAATCTTTAGGTAGCTAGCTGTGTGGGTGTCATTCATAGAAATGTACAGCTGGAAGGAACCTGTAGAGGTCATCTACTCCACCCCACGCCCCCTCCCTCATGCTGAAGAAGGACCAAGTATACCTAGACCATCCCAATCGGTGTTTGTCCAACTTGTTCTTTAAAACCTCCAGTGATGGGGATTCCATAACCTCTCTTGGAAGCCTGTTCCAGAGCTTATCTATTCTTACAGTTAGAAAGTTTTTCCTAATATCTAACCTACATCTCCCTCACTGCAGTCTAAGCCCATTACTTCTTGTCCTACCTTCAGTGGACATGGAGAACAATTGATCCCTGTCCTCTTTATAACCGCCCCTAGCATATTTGAAGACTGTTATCAGGTCCCCGCTCAGTCTTCTTTATTCAAGACTAAATGCACCCAGTTTTTTTAACTTTTCCTCACAGGTCAGGTTTTTCAAACCTTTTACATTTGTGTTGCTCTCTAGTTTGTCCACATCTTTCTGAAAGTGTGTTGACCCAAACTGGACATGGCACTCCATCTGAAGCCTCACCAGTGCTAAGTACAGTGGGACAATTACCTCCCTTGTGTCATATACAACACTCCTGTTAATACAAGAATATTAGCCTTTTTTTCCCCTTTCTTGCAACTGCATCACATTGGTGGCTCACATTTAATTTATGATCCACTATAACCCCCAGATCCTTCTCTACAATACCGTTGCCTAGCCAGTCAGTCCTCATTTTGTAGTTGTGCATTTGATTTTTCCTTCCAAAGTGCAGTACTTTGCAGTTTACTGAGTTTCATCGTGTCAATTTCAGACCAATTCTCCAATTTATCAAGGTCAGTTTGATAAAAATAGAGCAGTCTGGAACTTCCTGCTCACCCAGGGTGCAATTCACCCCATGCAGCAGGACAGCACAAAGATCTATGCAACATTTTAAATCCCACTAATGCCCTATTTTGAGGACTTAAATGAGGCATTGGGTTGGGCTAGTTCTCTGCACAGGGGTGAATGCCACCCACAGGGAGAGAATCCCAATCAAACACCAAGTATAGGTGCAAGAAACGCTTTTTTGTATGCATTTCTATTTAATTTCCCTTCTCCCTTTCAGGCAGCTGGACAACTGGATCTGGAAATTCAGGTAAAACGGACTCCCTCCTCCCTAGCTGTAGCTCTTGCAGTACTTCCCAGTCCTGACTTGCCAAACATCCCACTTTTCCAATCCTCTGTCCCCACACCTACAACGCTTCCAGTGCAACTCAATTCTGGCTTGCATCACATCACTGACCTTCTGGTCCTGGGCCTTTCCTGAGAAAGAGCCTGCGAGCCTGTTCCAAGATCACATGACAGCTGGCTGCATAGTCTAGGCAACATTCACCGGCTCTAGATGGAGGACTCAGTTGTAGCCACCAAATTCATTTCATGTGTATGTAGCAGGCAGCAAGATTTGAACCTGGCTCTTTGGGGAGGAAGGGTGGTGTGGTGTTAACTCCCCCCTAGCACTGTCTGGAGTGACAATTGGCTTCTCAGATCAAGCCAATGTTAAGAAATATCAATGGAGAATTCAGTCTCCTGGGAATGGATGAACAACTCCTGGCCTTCCTCACGTGGCAATGAAATGCTTTGCTTGGGGAGGGCATGGCCAGTGCTGAAACCCTGAAGGGGAGATGGAATAGCTTTTAAGGTAGCAGTGACCAAGCTCTCTCTCTGGAACATGCATTCTTGCCATGGCCCCAAAGCATCATTAATCTCAGGCAGATGACCTTTCTTCCAGCTCATTAACATCAAATGCTAAAGAGAAGGAGGGCAGAGCCATTATGTAGCAATTTATATGTAAATGCATCAGGGACCAAATAAAAGTGAGTCCATTGGCATTCATTAAGAAAACAGCATTACTGGGGCAAGTTCGGAAAGGTCTGTGTTTTCAGAATTTAGCAGAACAAAACAAAACACATTTGCTAACCGCCCGGTCAGCCTCTGTTCCCAGACTCTGACCTTGCGGGTTTAAAATCCCAAACACGCTTGCAAATGTGTACACATAGGCATGCTAGGAGCTTAACTGATTTAATGCATTGGTCTTCCAGCTCCATCGACCTAGCTTCAAACTGGAATGAGGAAGGTCCAAGGGGCTATGGCTAGGAGTGGTAGGATCAAAGTTAGCTAAAGGAAAACCAGACTGAAACATCCCACCTGGGAGTGTGAAATAGGCTCCAATAGATGTCCCCTTGATGCCGAGTTATTCAACTGGACAAAGTACTAAAGAGCATATGGGGCCAGGCTCTGCTCTCAGTTATGCAGGAGTAACTCCAGTGGCTTGATGAGGGCTGCGTTAGCCCAAAACCTCCTGCTCACCTCTTTTGTCTAGGATTCTTTCATATGATTCTAGACCTGCCCTTAGTAGCCCAGAGCGTGCAGCCCCTGATGGACAGGGAAAGAACAACCCCCTCCCTTCCACTGGGTCTCTTGGCTGGCCCGCATCACATGTTGTGGGGGTGAAGATACTTGTCATTCTTCTCTCTCACCCTTGTTACTTAGAATGGGAACATAATACTTAAACTGAGCCTATCTGTGCTCCCACTTTAGGGCTGATTCTGCCAGCAATACATGGGAATTAGGGAGAGCTTCAGGCTCTGTTCCCAATTTTAATCCACAGCATTCAAGAAGGTATAACACTAGGCAACATGCATTTGTTCATCCCTAATCAAATCAGTAGAGTATTTTACAGCAATGGCCCCAAGTACTACAGCTGCCAAGAATGTTACTGCAGGGAATACTTTAGAATATTTTTATATACACAAGTGAGGAGCCTACACATATCTCTTTGTAGCCCTGGAAAAGTTTGCCTCTGGTGCAAGTCTGGCTTGGATCAAATGGAAATGAGTTGGTAGATCTCAGATTCCAACCCAAAACCTAGAGCTCCTTTGTCTGCACCACAAGACTGGCGCCATTTGGTTTCATTGGCAGTATCTGCTCAGAAGAGACTGAAGACTGGAATCGCAGAGGCAAACTGGCAGAGCTGTCTGTTCAGTATTCATGGCTCTGTCAGGCCTCCATAATCACAACCAAAGGCCTCAGAAACCACTATCCCTATCCCCATAGCCCCCCCAGTAAGTTGCTCATCCTTCACTGCTGACCAAGCGTGACTTTCCTCTGAAAGCTGCCGGCTAAAGCACGCTTCCTGTACTAGCTCCACAAACAATAGCAGTGCTCAGGCTGGTTTTCATGTCCAGAGATGTACAGTGCCAGCAATGGAAGAGGAGCGAGGCTTTGGCTTTCCACTTTCTAATTGATGAGCAGAATGTTTGTGCAGCTGTGTTAATGAAGCTTACAGAAGATTTGCTGCAGAGGGTTTACTACTCCAATGTACTGTTTACAATGCAGTAATTAGGTTAGGGTATATTCCAGTTGGCTTCTTGCAACATCTCGGTGCTCAGCATTGTGGGTAACAGTATGCAAATTACAATAGCTGCAGTGAGATCTTTTTTCTCTTTAAAAACAAACAAAAAAATCCTACTAAGGTTCTCTACTTTTCTCTGTTGTTTGGCGTTAATTCAACAAGGCATGGTTCACTTGGGCCTCTCATACAAAACATCACGATCTATGAACAAAAATGTCCTGGATTTTTCTTGTTTTCCTTATTTGTCTTTCAACAGCTGCATCAGAGAAAAGTATTTAGAGAAGGGGAGATAATGAAAAACAGTAGTGAAGTCATACCCCCAACATCAAATATACAAGAAGATTTGTCCTGTAAGAGATGCACAATATCAAAGTGTCAAGCAAAAAGAGCACATGAACACTGTATAATGTGGTGGAAAGACATAGCAGAAGCATAATAAGTGCCATCAGCCCAGGCTTATCCTCAAAGCACTCTCCCTTCTCTGGTTTCCAAACATGCGTTTTATAGCCCTTCTGCTGGGCACCTGTACAAAGAGAGGGCTAAGCTAGAGTACACGCCTTGATCACTGTGGACCAGGGAGTGCCCTGGCGCCCTGTTAGTCAATAAAACACACCAAAATGGAGGTATTGGCTTTCTTGTTATCTGTTTCCAGCATGATGGGCATGACAAGCCACACACTGTTGCTCTGGGATCCTCAGTGGCGCAGCAGCAGGATCAGCCTTGGTAGAGCTTTCAGCTGCATCTGTTGGCAGGGTGACCATCAAGAGGCGTCTTACAACACACGCTAGAACAGGCGTGGGTTTAAAAAGCACTGTATAGTAGAAGCTCTAATTTAGGAAAGCACAGACTGGTTTTCAGCGAATTGGTTTAGTTCTGGCACATTTGCTTTGAAAAGAGACATAGCTTTGTCTGCAACCCAATAAGGTTCTGTGCTAACATCTGTTTAATTTCTTACTGGAAACGGATGACACAGGGGTATAACTATCAGTCCGAAATGTAGGCCTTTCTACTGCCCCTGCATACAGGGTACTCCCTGTTACGCTACGTTAGACCTGCATAAGAGGCCTGGTTCTCCTCCATTTGAGGTCATCTGTAGAGCTGGCTGGGAATTTTTTGACAAAAAGTTTGATGCCTCAAAACGGAAACTTTGTGTGGGGAAGGGTCCGGTGTGATTCGAAAAAAAGTTTCAGAATTGTCAAAATGTCCGATTCTGACATTTTCCAAGGTGCAATTCATTCAAGTGAACTTACTATTTCAAAATTGAAGCTAATTTGTAATACATTTTTTTTAAACAAGGTCAAAATCTAAACACACAGTTTCAAAATTATACATTTTTTAAATTAATTATCAAATTAATAACCCACTCTTGAATCCGCAAAACTCTCCTGTCTGTGGGTGTGTCTACACTGCAAAGAAAACCCCTGGCACTGGGTCTCAGAGCCCGGGTCAACTGACTTGGGTGCTTGGGGCTTGGGCTGCGGAGCTAAAAATAGCAGTGTAGATGTTCCCGCTCATGCTGGAGGCAGGCTCTGTGACCCTCCCCCATCACTGGGTTTCAGAGCCCTGCCTCCAGCCCGAGCAGAAATGTCTCCATTGCTATTTTTAGCCCTGCAGACTGAGTGTAGACACTGTGTCTGTGCCCTATATCTTACATGTGTGGAGGTCACTAACCACACAGATAAATGTGAACAAAAGCTTGTGCCCCTGAATGTTCACAAACAGCAAATCAAAACAAGGCCAAACTGAACAGCCTTTGGGAGTGAATATTTGCAACCACTAGGCTGCTTTGTGCAAAGGGATCGGAAAGCTCCTTTAAAGGGGCAGCTAGGGATTCCCTTTGTAAGGAAATCCCTTGGCTGCATGAAGCTGGTGTAGTGCTGTACCATGTAGAGGGTGTGTCAGGGCACCAGAAAGAGACAGGGCATGTCAGCAGCAGGGCTGAATTGGACCAGTCCCCAGCTAGTGAACCACACCCTAAGGGCTGCTGCAGCTACTTGCTCTAAGTTTTGGTTGGGGCCAAAGTGTCCTTGGTGGTGGCCCCAGGATCAGAGTGTTGGAAGTTAGCTTAGAGCAGGGGTAGGCAACCTATGGCACACGTGCCAAAGGTGTCACACAAGCTGATTTTCAGTGGCACTCACACTGCCCAGGTCCTGGCCACCAGTTCGGGGGGCTCTGTATTTTAATTTAATTTTAAATGAAGCTTCTTAAACATTTAAAAAACCTTATTTACTTTACATACAACAATAGTTTAGTTATATATTATAGAAAGAGACCTTCTAAAAACGTTCAAATGTATTACTGGCACGCGAAATCTTAAATCAGAGTGAATAAATGAAGACTCAGCACACCATTTCTGAAAGGTTGCTGACCCCTGGGTTAGAGTAACCTTTCCCCCCATCATGTTAGTGGTGCTCACTGTTTTTGCACCATTGAACCAACTCTCCTCTCTTCCATTCCCCACCGATAACGACACAATGGTTCATTATTGCTGTGGCATGTAGCTGCAGACTGGGTAACCTTATGGTGAAGTGGGGCCACAAAAGAGCCTTGCAACAAGGTGACTCAAGAGGGAGTGTCTGAGTTGGTGGAGGTGCTAATACTGTATTGATTTCCCTGCGTTTTTACAATTATAAAAGTCTTTTCAATAAGCAGCATGAGCAAATCCTCAAATCCCCAAAGGCTTAGCTGGCTTCTTGCTTCCTCTTTGAAAAACAAAACAAAAAACTTAAACTCACAAGCAAACCATAAATAATCAGAAGAGCAAGTTAGGATTGCTTTGATATTGGAATATGACTGGGTTATTGCTTTTGTTTTTTTATCCTACACCATATTAACTTTCATAATTGCCACAGAAGAACTATTGTAATTACACCAGTACCCTTGTGCATGAGCAAGTTTGTGTGAGCACTTGTGTTTCTCTGGGCCTGTGTGTTTGCAAATGTGTGTGAGAATCTGGGTTTGAAAGTGTATCTGTGAGCGTGTGATAGTGTTCAGATTGCATCTGTGTTTTTGTGCATTTCTCTGTGTGTCTAGCATTAGGGGCAGTATCTGGGAATGTATTTATTGTATGTTTATCTAAACTTCTGTGTGCCTTTATATCTGTAAGTATCTGTGTGTGTGTGTGTGTGTAGATCGGTGTGTATCTCTGTGTGTGTCAGTGTCTAGAGCTGTATGTTTCTCTGTGAATCTGCATTTGTGTTTTTTCGTATTTCTCTGGGACTATAAATCTATGTTTGTGCATATTGTGTTTGTGCAACATCTGTGTAAGGATGCATCTGTCTCTGAGTGTTTGTATTTGTAGCTGCTGCTTCTTGTGCATCAAGGATGTCTAAGAAGTTTAACATAGGAGGAAAATGGCACATTTTGTCAGAGGGTAGAGTTTACAGTGAAAGCCAATTTAGAAGGATAGCGCTGCATTTCTGCTGTTCAACGTTGCTTATTGGAGCACAGAGCTAAAAAGATTGTGGCATTCAAAGGAAATAATTTATAAACAGCAGATGTTTCATAAACTGTGATAAAAAAACGACGCAGTGTATACATGCGCCTTGACTTGCAAAAAGGTATCTAGACGGAGCAGCTGCTGGAAAAGCCAGGGGAGCTCAGCTGCAGAGTGGCAGTAAAATGCGCACACAATGGCGAGCGCTTAATAAGAAATTTCAAAAGCGATGCAAAGCGGGGATCCAAGGGAAATTAATCTCTTGCATTTTCAAAAGCAATAGGAAAATGATGTGAGGTGGGGGATGGGGTGGGGAGGAAAATGGAAAAAATAATAAATAAAGATGCAGCAAAGTTGGGCTGAGATTTGAAATAATTATATTGCACACTCTGAGCTGACCTGGGGTATTTTGCAACTGGCAAGCTGAAGTCTGACCTGGTCCCTCTTTTCCCCGGGCCTGGGTTCTGTGATAGTGGTGCTGCCCCTGGGGAGATGGGGAGGCAGCTGGGGCTGTCACTCTTTCCCAGAGTGCCTCTTTGATACAGCTGTAAAAATTTCATTTTAGACATCAAAGTGCCTTTTAATTCCAGCCTTCAGTTTGATTGATTTCATTTCATCTGCATCCACCAAATAACGATGCCAGGATTCCAGCAAGTGTCCTTCCAGCACTCTAATTACGCGCTTTCCTTTTTGTAACTGGCCCGCCTCCCTTCTTCCCAGCCCTTTGCTTCTGGAGCAGCCACTTTCTAGTTCCTGTTGCTACCTCGGAAGCTGCATGGCACCAAAGCAGATGCACAGGAGAGAGGACATCGTCCCGCCTTTTCTATCTGTGTGAAGTTTCAGATGGGGCTTCATTTCAGATCAGGATGTGGCGTGCTGTGTGACCCACTGGAGATAGTGTGTTACAGGCCCCATTGGCAGTGGTGGATTAACTATTGGGCCAATGGGGCTCATTCCCAGGAGCCCCGGCCAATTGGGGGAGCCACGTAAAAATGGGCAGCCCTGCGCCCTGACTCGCTCCACCCGCCCACCTGACGCTCCTGCCAGGGAGCGGAGTCGGGGAGCAAGGGCTTGTCCTGCTCCGCCTGCCTGGCGCTCCTGCCAGGGAGTCGGGGCGTGGCGTGGGAGTGGGGCGGGGCAAGCCCCAGCACCCTGATCCCATTTCCCCGGCAGGAGCACCGAGGAGGGGTGCTCGGTGGGGTGGGGTGGGCTGGGGAGGGGCCCCCACTTGCTCTGGTCCAGGCCCCACAAAATTGTAATCTGCCTCTGCCCATTGGTGTCGATCTGCGGAGGATGTGAGTTAGTACAGCCTCTAGCTACAGAAGCTTGGCTCTTGCAGCTCAAGCTGTAGTAGTTTAGGATTCTAGTTCTAGAGGTTCTTGGTTCAGTTCCTGGTGTGTGATCCACAAGGGGGGCTGTCACGCTTGCATCGTGTCATGTGATGCCCTCTGGTTGACATCTACCTGTGGCTTTTAATCTTCATGACAAAGTGTCATTCCCAGAGCCACACCTGATGTATCCTCCATATATTTTCTCCAGTCCATCTCATGGCTGTTATTCCTTTTCCACCCCCTGTGTACACCTAGCACTGGCCACTGTCTCTTCCCACGATCTCACCACCATTGGCACATCAACCTTCTTGTCTCTAAACTGGCCAGCTTCATGGGGACTGGGAACACCCTTCCTGCATCTTTGCACCTCAGCAACTTTATCTATTTTCAAACCTCATCAGAAGGCATGTCCTTTTGCCCTGGCCTCGGTGGCCCTCTGTTGTTATTTTTACCAGCCTCAGTATGGGGTTTACAAACCCCACACCAAAGCTGAGGCAGGGGAAAGGCTGGAGCAATACTGGGCCAGGAAAACTCCACCCCTCAGGCACTGCACTGAGCGTGCTCCGGGGGAAAGCAGCGGTATAAAGTGAGCTCCAGCAGGCAGGGGGGGGCACTGCCCTGACACTGTAGGAGAAGGAACGCTTACCAAGGCGATCTGGCAGTGAGTCTTTCTGCCCTTCTTCGAGACATCACACAAGAGGTAGCGAGAACTGCATGCAGGTGCACCAGAGTCACCTGCATCAGCCTGAAACTTTGGCGTTTGATGCAAAGGACTATAACTAAAAGCAGCCACGTCCCAAACGGAGGCATTGCGTGTGGTAGGAAGTAGCCCAGGGGAAGGTGAGCAGGAGGAGGGCTGAACAGAGGCAATCCCATGCTATCACGCTTTCAGGGTCCCAGGCAGGGAACCCTGAGGAGTGGGAGGGCCTGGGTCCTCCTATCCACCCCAGAGCCTCCTCTGCCTAGCCCTGGGATGGGCAGGACTACTGACAAAGAGGCTGGCCTATCTGAACACCATTCAGGGGTTCAGAATACATTGAACTAAAAGAGAGACTGGAGCAGCAGCCTCTGACCAGTAGGGCTGACAGAACAGCCACCCCACTACAGGCATTTTGGGACAGTCCACCTGCAAGACACAATCATATACTAATATTTCCATGTGCATACATTGGAACCCCACTGCAGAGAGCCATAATCAGTGACACCCAGAAATACTTCTTGTGACACCCAGAACTACTTTCCCAACAGGAGACATAACCAGCTCAAGGCACTCTTGGAAATCTGTCATCCCCATCCCTTCCCTCATAAAGGTGAGACTAGAAGTTTCTTTCTTAAACCCTCCCTGCTTTTTGATGGTCTGACCATCCGTGAACTCTCCACTTTGCACTGATCCTTACAGAAGAGTCTTTGCAAGTGCCACATACCAGATATGGACAGGTTACAGAGCTTCCACCCGAGGGAGACACATGAAGATGTGTTCCCTTCAAGATATCCTTAATCCACTGTCAGCTATGGCTGGTCTCAGTTCAGCTCAGGTATGTTACACACTGTGTCACCTAATATAGTTTAACATTCCATTACATCTTCCCCTTTAAGTTTGACATTCCTACCATTTACACAGTCACACTATCTGTAAGTTCAGTACAGATCAGTCTGTTAAGTGTTTCTGAATCGTACTGGTTTTCTAATTACACAACCTGAACAAGTACCAACATAGTCACTTGGCTGTCCATTAGTTGCAATGACTGGCTGTGGTCGATTTGGTATTTCTGAGTCATTTTCTTCTTGTTCTGTATCCACCATCTGTAGAGCTTGCTTTGTTGATTTTTCTGTCTGAGGAACAAACTGTAGATGTCGACAGTTTCTCTTAAACTCTCCACTCTTGGTCTTGATCACACATGATCTGAGCATGTAATTTTTTTTCTTTATGACAGCTGGAGTGCTCCATCCTTTTTCTCCACCCAGTTTGAAACAAACATGCTCACCAGGTTCTAGAACAGGCAACTCTGAGTGATGTCTGTTGCAAAAGTGTTCCTAAGGTCTTTTTGTCTTTTTATCTGATTTGGCTACTCTCCTCATGTCTGGCTGTTTTGGAAATTGGAAAACAAATCAGAACAGTAGTTCTGAGTTGTCTTCCCATCAGGAGTTGTGCTAGACTACCTACAGTAGCTGCTATTGGTGCTGATCTGTAGCTCAGAAGAGAAAGGAATGGATCTTTCTGCTGTGGGATTTTCTTGGCTGCCTGTACAGCTCTCTGAGCCTCTCCATTCACTTGTTGGCAATGTGGGCTGTTAGTAATATGATCAAAATCATATTTAGTTTAGAATGACTGACTGACTTAAATTCTGTTGAAATGAATTGTGGTCCTTTGTCCATCACTGGTTGTTCCAGAATATGAGCAAAAGTGCACTTCAGTTTCTGGATAACACTGCAACCTGTTATGTCCTTCAAGTACATTATTTCTATATGCCTGGAAAATAAAAAGTTCACTACGACCAAGTAATGATGGCCTCTTAATTTGCATAAGTCTGCAGCTAGTCTCTTCCAAGATCTGTCTGGTAAAGGTGTTATTATTGAAGGTTGTTTGGATTGTGTTGGTTTGCTAGTTCTGCAATATTCACATGCAGATACTTTATTTTTTACATCCCTGCTGATGCCCTGCCATCACACTGACTGATTGGTCTGTTCATGGCATTTAGTTAGTCCTTGATGTCCTTCATGGGTGAGGTTTAGGATTTCTCCTTTCATTTCATTTGGAATTATGATGGAATTGCCTTTAATCATAAATTCATTTGACTCAGTTGTCCACATACCACAAAGTAGTTGCTTGTCACTTGCTTAGTGTCCATTAGATAGTTGGGCCAGCTGGCCCTAATGTAATTTAGAATTTCTTGCAGTTGTGTGTTTGTCAAGGTTGCTTGTGTAACTGGTGTAGTCCCTTTTCTGACACTGGTCCACATGTCCACAGCATCCACATGCACTTTTATATTATCTTTGAGCTCCCAGGTAGTTGGGCTCCATGACAGTGTGTCTGCTGTCACCAGATTTGTCCTAGGAACATATTGAGCAATTGCGTTAAATCACTTTAACCTTATCAATAGACGCTGGCATCTCAGCACTGCTTGATGCAGGTCTGTTTGGTTGATGAGGATTACAAGTGATTTATGGTCTATCAGTATAAAAGAATCTAATCCACACAGATATCTGTAAAAGTTCTCACATGCCGGTATGCTTTCCGGGCACTCCTTTTCAATATGTGCATATCGTTTTTTTCTGCTTCTGAGTGTGTGAGAGCAAAATGCAACTGGCTTTTGCTCAGTTCCATGTTGCAACAATACACCACCTAGGCCTTAGCTGCTTGCATCCACATTGACCACTGTGGGTTTATTCACATCCTAGTACTTGAGAAATGGAGCTGTTGAGATCATTTATTTTACCTTTTAGAAGGCAATTTCTTGATTTGGCACCCCTAGCCACAGTGTGTTGGACTCTAATAGTTCATCTACTTTTGTCACTATAGAAATGTCTTGCGGGTATTGACCAAAGTAATTTACTATCCCCTGCATGCATTTCAGTTCTGGTATAATTGCTGGTGAATTCAATTCTCCATTTGCTTTTACTTTCTCAGGGCTAGGACTGATTCCATCTTTGTTTATTGTATGTCCTAAAAACTCGATTTGGGATAGGTGGAAAAAGCAATTTTCCTTGTTTATCTTCAGCCCAGATTGACAGATTAGGCTTGTAACCTTGAGGGTTTTGTTGTGTTCTTCCATTGAAGAAGTTTATATCAAAATGTTGTCTATGAAAACTACAACTCCATTTGTGTTTGTGAACAGTTCTGCCATCTTTCTTTGGAAAACTTCAAGTGCACTGATAATTCCAAAAGGTGAAAGCAAAATCTCCCACAGGGTGTGATAATGTAGTCAGTTTAGCACTATCTCTGGCTAAAAGAATTTGCCAGAATATGCTTGAGGCATCCATCTTGGAGAATTCTGTAGCTCTTTTCACAGTGGGGAGGAAGTCCTTCAGTGTTGGGAGGATATGTCTTTCTTTCACAACTACTTCATTAAGTCTTTTAAGAACCACAAAGATTCATATATATATATATATATATAGTAATTGGTACCACCGGGGAACACAATGCTGTTGGCTCAGAGATTTCCTCCATTATGACAATCCACTCCATTGTCTTTTAACTCAGTTTCCAATTTATGAAGCAGTGGGATAGGAATCCTGAAAGGTGTATGTACACTACAGGGTTTGGCTTTGTCTCTTAATGTTATTTGTAATGGATCTCTATGAAGTTCATCCACCTTTCCCACTAGGCCCATCATGACTGCCATGCTCAGCTGAGAAGGCTGTTTGGTCTTTGATCACTCACACTCTGAATGCAAACCTTTTGTCTTAAGTTGTTTCTGTGTTGAACTGGCCCAGGGAGTTCAGAATACCTCCAGGAATAGTCAGGGCTGTGTCAGGTGATTTCAGCTCTGCAAGGCGTAAGTCCCTTCTAATATGACTGTCATGTCTGCTCCTGAGTCAATTTTAAAGTCAATAGTCTTTCCATGAATATTCAGTTTCACTCTCAAGGCAGGCTCTGTCTTCACACATAATAGATTCCAGAAACAATGACTCTTGGTTATCTGTAATATTAGTCAGCTCCCTGATTGCTGTTGTAAGGCAAACAGCTGCAAAACATCCATATTTTGTGCATTTATTACATCTTGTACCTTTGGTTGGACATGCGTATCTTGGGCTGTGAATTTTCCCACATTTTGAGCATTTAGTCTGAAAGGCTTTGTAGTTAGCCTGGGAGTTCTCTCCTTGCCTCTGGGGTTTTATGATAATGACTTTCAGCACTCTTGCTGTGTCTTTTTTACTGCTTCTCAACTAATTTCTGGTTTGTCAGGTTTGGCAAATTTTGTTTTGCTGCTTCACAAGTTCAGACTGCTTTGTTATTTTGAGTAGCTGCATGTGGGACTAAGTCTGTGTTTAATTGTGATGAAAGACTATGGTTTGTAAGGTCAATAACCAATGTATCTCAAATATTTTCATGTTTTACAAGCCCCAAAATCATAGCTTTCTGACAATGAATATAAAGCTCTGATAAAAGATTCAACAGAGTCCCCTGGCTGTTGAATTCTCTGGTGAAAACATGCCCTTTCATAAACCACATTTCTCTGAGATATAAAATGTGCATCAAACATAGCCACAATCCTTTTGTAGTCATCTTTGTGACTGACTTCAGTGAAGGTAAAAGATTTAAAGATGTGCTCTGCCAGCCTCCCCATAGAATATATTAAAAAGGATACCTGTATATCTCCAGTTTCCTTGTGGAGTTTGGTTGCAATGCGAAATCTTGCATAATACTGCTTCTAGTCTGTCCATTCTGAAAGTCTGTCAAAGCACTGCGGCATTGAAGAGTGGCATGTTGATGAGAGCGATCCTGCATCCTACCTTTTTTCCTTTTTCTTTTTCTTCTGCTTGCAACCTTTGTTGCTGCTTTTCTCTGGTTTCTGTTCTCTTCTGACACCCGTTAGCGTGCCTTCACTTCTGACACCATGTTGTGTACCAGAGGTGAACTGGTTACAGAGCTTCCACCCCAGAAAGATAAATGAAGATGTCCCCTTTAAGATCTTTTTAATACACAGCCAGCTATGGCTGTTCTCAGCTCAGATAAGATATGTTACACATGGCATCATTTAGTGGCTAAACATTATAATACAGTTTAACGGTCCATTAACTGAGTATGCTCACTGGGTACTTGGCCCTTTAAATCTGGGACAGGCCACCTATTGCAGCCTTAAGTGAGTCATTTTGTCTAATGCTCCCTTCCTCCTATCTTGTAGCTGTTTAGCTCCTTTAATGTTGTTTTCTGCTAGCTTTCTCTCTCTCTCTGTTCGCCTGGAGGAATGTCACAGTTGGTATTCACGCACATTTTGCCACAGTTTCAGAATTAGATGGATGCAATTGTGTCAGTTAAAGTTTCATGGAGGGAGCCCAATTTTCAAGCTTATGGTTTACATCTCCTTTTAAGTGTTCAAATCACCACTTACGGGCCCAAATGCATGCTTTAGGCATCATAGCTGTGATTTCAAAGGAGCCTAGCGAGCTAGGCACCTGGGTGCTTAACTTTCCTAGGACATCTTGATACATGGAGTTATTCAGGAAGAGCTCTTCCAGAACATGTCCATGTGTGGACACTCTTATTCCAGAATAAAGGTGCCTGGTTCCTGTGCAGCTTAACCCACTTTCACAGTGTGTTAAGCTCCTGGAATAAGGGTATGTCTACACTACGAAATTAGATCAAATTAATAGAAGCCAGTTTTATAGAAATCGGTTGTATACAGCCGATTGTGTGTGTCCCCACATAAAATGCTCTAAGCGCATTAGTTCGGCGGACCGCGTCCACAGTACCGAGGCTAGCGTCGACTTCCGGCGCATTGCACTATGGGTAGCTATCCCACAGTTCCCGCAGTCTCCGCCGCCCATTGGAATTATGGGTTGAGATCCCAATGCCCGGATGATGCAAAACAGTGCCGCGGGGGGTTCTGGGTACATGTCGTCAGGTCCCTCCCCCTACGTCACAGCAACGGCAGACAATAGATTCGCGCCTTTTTACCTGGGTTACCTGTGCAGACAACATACCACGGCAAGCATGGAGCCCGCTCAGCTCAGCTCACCGTCACCATATGTCATCTAGGTGCCGGCAGACGTGGAACTGCATTGCTACACAGCAGCAGCAGCTAACTGCCTTTTGGCGGTAGACGGTGCAGCATGACTGGTAGCCTTCATTGGCGATCTGGGTGCGGGCAGCTGTGGGGCTGGCAGCCGTAGGGCTGCATTGCACCAGCCCCTTGCCTTTTGGTAGAAGATGGTTTATTACGACTGGTATCCGTCGTCGTCGTACTGCAGTGGCTGTCGATCATGGGCACCCGGGCAGACAATGATGGTTATCAGTCGTAGTATGCCATTTTCTGCCACGCGCCCTGTTGGATCATTGCATGTTAGCAGAGTCGTAGTATGCTATTTTCTGCCAAGTGCCCAGTATTGTCTGCTAAGCACCCAGAAGAGGCCGATGGCGATCTGGGTGCTGGCAGACATGGGGCTGGCAGACGTGGGGCTAGATTGCTACACAGCAGCAACCCCTTGCCTTTTGGGCAGTAGATAGCATATTACGATTGGTATCCATCATTGTCATACTGCAGTGGGTATCAGATGGTGCAATAGACCTGAAGGCTTACTGCCAAGCGCCCAGTATTTGCTGCCAAGCACCCAGAAAATGCCAAGGGCTATCAGTCATGCTGCACCGTCGTCTTAAGATGTAAAAAATAGATTTATTCTGTATTCATTTGCTTCCCCCCTCCCTCCCTCCTGTTAAACCCTGGCTTTTGAGTTCAATCTTTGGGGGGGGGGGCATTTTGTGTGACAGTTGTTTGTGTTTCTCCCTGATGCAAAGCCACCTTTCTTGATTTTAATTCCCTGTACCTGTACGCCATGTCGTCACTCGCCCCTCCCTCCCTCCCTCCCCTGGTCCGTCAGATACTACTTTCGCGCCTTTTTTCAGACCAGACGCCATAGCTAGCACTGGGATCATGGAGCCCGCTCAGATCACCGCGGCAATTATGAGCACTATGAACACCACGCGCATTGTCCTGGAGTATATGCAGAGCCAGGACATGCCAAAGCAAAACCAGGACCAGGCGAGGAGGAGGAGGAGGCAATTGCAGCGCGTCGACGAGAGTGATGAGGAAATGGACATGGACATAGACCTCTCACAAGGCACAGGCCCCAGCAATGTGGAAATCATGGTGTTCCTGGGGCAGGTTGATGCCGTGGAACGCCGATTCTGGGCCCGGGAAACAAGCACAGACTGGTGGGACCGCATCGTGCTGCAGGTGTGGGACGATTCCCAGTGGCTGCGAAACTTTCGCATGCGTAAGGGCACTTTCATGGAACTTTGTGACTTGCTTTCCCCTGCCCTGAAGCGCCAGAATACCAGGATGAGAGCAGCCCTCACAGTTGAGAAGCGAGTGGCGATAGCCCTGTGGAAGCTTGCAACGCCAGACAGCTACCGGTCAGTCGGGAATCAATTTGGAGTGGGCAAATCTACTGTGGGGGCTGCTGTGATCCAAGTTGCCAGGGCAATGAGAGACCTGGTGATATCAAGGGTAGTGACTCTGGGAAACGTGCAAGCCATAGTGGATGGCTTTGCTGCAATGGGATTCCCAAACTGTGGTGGGGCGATAGACGGAACCCATATCCCTATCTTGGCACCGGAGCACCAAGCCACCGACTACATAAACCGCAAGGGGTACTTTTCAATGCTGCTGCAAGCCCTGGTGGATCACAAGGGACGTTTCACCGACATCAACGTGGGCTGGCCGGGAAGGGTACATGATGCTCGCGTCTTCAGGCAGTCTCTTCTGTTTCGAAAGCTGGAGGAAGGGACTTTCTTCCCAGACCAGAAAATAACCATTGAGGATGTTGAAATGCCTATCGTGATCCTTGGGGACCCAGCCTACCCCTTAATGCCATGGCTCATGAAGCCATACACAGGCAGCCTGGACAGGAGTCAGGACCTGTTCAACTACAGGCTGAGCAAGTGCCGAATGGTGGTGGAATGTGCATTTGGGCGTTTAAAAGCACGCTGGCGCAGCTTACTGACTCGCTCAGACCTTAGCGAAAAGAATATCCCCATTGTTATTGCTGCTTGCTGTGCGCTCCACAATCTCTGTGAGAGTAAGGGGGAGACATTTATGGCTGGGTGGGAGGTAGAGGCAAATCGCCTGGCCGCTGATTACCCACAGCCAGACACCAGGGCGGTTAGAGGAGCACAGCATGGCGCGGTGCGCATCAGAGAAGCTTTGAAAACCAGTTTTGTGACTGGCCAGGCTACGGTTTGAAACTTCTGTTTGTTTCTCCTTGATGAAATCTCCGCCCCCCCACCCGGTTAACTCTACTTCCCTGTAAACCAACAACCCCACCCTCCCCTACTACCCTCCCCCCTTCAAGCACCACTTGCAGAGGCAATAAAGTCATTGTTACTTCACATTCATGCATTCTTTATTACTTCATCACACAACTAGGGGGATAATTGGAAAGGTAGTCCGGGATGGGTGGGGGAGGAGGAAAGGAAAAGGACACACTCCAATTGAAAACTTTAAAACTTATTGCTATGGAAATCATCTAGGGTGGAGTGAGTGGGTGGCCGAAGGCCCCCCCACCGTGTTCTTGGGCGTCTGGGTGAGGAGGCAATGGGACTTGGGGAGGATGGCTGTTGGTTACACAGGGGCTGTAGCGGCGGTCTCTGCTCCTGCTGGCTTTCCTGCAGCTCAACCATACGCTGTAGCATCGGGGAGGAGGGCTGTTGGTTACACAGGGGCTGTAGCGGCGGTCTGTGCTCCTGCTGCCTTTCCTGCAGCTCAACCATACGCTGTAGCATATCAGTTTGATGCTCCAGCAGACGGAGCATGGACTCTTGCTTTCTGTGTGCAAGCTGACGCCACCTCTCATCTTCAGCCCGCAACTTCCTCTGTTCCTCCCGCGATTCAGCCCGCCACCTCTCCTCCTCAGCCCGCGATTCAGCCCGCCACCTCTCCTCTCGCTCATATTGGGCTTTTCGATAATCAGTCATTGACTGCCTCCACGCATTCTGCTGTGCTCTGTCAGCGTGGGAGGCAGTCTGTAGTTCTGTAAACATTTCGTCACGTGTCCTTCGCTTACGTTTTTGAATATTCACTAGCCTCTGCGAAGGAGAGACATGTGCAGCTGGTGGATGAGAAGGGAGAAGTGGTTAAAAAAGATACATTTTAGAGAACAATGGGCACACTCTTTTATGTTACATTTTGCTGTTCACATTACACAGCAGATGTGCTTTCGTTACAAGGTCGCATTTTTCCTCTTATATGGAGGGCCTGCCTGTTTGGTGTGAGAGATCACTCACGCAGTGCCAGGTCACAGATTTCAGCTTGCAGGCAGCCATGGTAAGACACAGTCTTTTGGCTTTTTTAACCTTCTTAACATCTGGGGATGGTTTCAAAGAGTACTGCTATCATTAACCATACCAAGGACCCGTTGGGTTGGCCATTTAAAATGGGTTTGCGATGTAAAAGGAGGGGCTGCGGTTTCAGGGTTAACATGCAGCACAAACCCAACTAATTCCCCTTCCACCCCCCCAATTCTCGGATGATCACTTCACCCCTCCCCCCACCGCGTGGCTAACAGCGGGGAATATTTCTGTTCAGCAGACCAGGAAGGGGCACCTCTGAATGTCCCCTTAATAAAATTGCCCCATTTCAACCAGGTGACCGTGAATGATATCACTCTCCTGAGGATAACAAAGAGCGATAAGGAATGGATGTTGTCTGCATGCCAGCAAACACTGGGACCATACGCTGCCATGCTTTGTTATGCAATGATTCCAGACTACGTGCTACTGGCCTGGCGTGGTAAAGTGTCCTACCATGGCGGACGGGATAAGGCAGCCCTCCCCAGAAACCTTTTGCAAAGGCTTTGGGAGTACATGAAGGAGAGCTTTCTGGAGATGTCCCTGGAGGATTTGCGCTCCATCCCCATACACGTTAACAGACTTTTCCAGTAGCTGTACTGGCCGTGATTGCCAGGGCAAATTAATCATTAATCATTAAACACGCTTGCTTTTAAACCATGTGTAATATTTACAAAGGTACACTCACCAGAGGTCCCCTGTGTGCCCTCAGGGTCTTGGGTGAGTTCGGGGGTTACTGGTTCCAGGTCCAGGGTGATAAACATATCCTGGCTGTTGGGGAAACTGGTTTCTCCGCTTCCTTGCTGCTGTGAGCTATTTACATTATCTTCATGCTCATCTTCCTCATCCCCAGAACCCGCTTCCCTGTGTCTTTCTCCAGTGAGGGACTCATAGCACACGGTTGGGGTAGTGGTGGCTGCACCCCCTAGAATGGCATGCAGCTCCGCGTAGAAGCAGCATGTTTGCGGCTCAGCCCCGGACCTTCCGTTTGCGTCTCTGACTTTGTGGTAGGCTTGCCTTAGCTCCTTAATTTTCACGCGGCACTGCTGTGCGTCCCTGTTATGGCCTCTGTCCTTCATGGCCCTGGAGACCTTTTCTAATATTTTGCCATTTCGTTTACTGCTTCGGAGTTCGGCCAGCACTGATTCATCTCCCCATATGGCGAGCAGATCCCGAACCTCCCGTTCTGTCCATGCTGGAGCTCTTTTGCGATCCTGGGACTCCATCACGGCTACCTGTGCTGATGAGCGACCTGTGCTCTCCACGCTGAGCAAACAGGAAATGAAATTCAAACGTTCGCGGGGCTTTTCCTGTCTACCTGGCCAGTGCATCTGAGTTGAGAGTGCTGTCCAGAGCGGTCACAATGAAGCACTGTGGGATAGCTCCCGGAGGCCAATAACGTCGAATTCCGTCCACACACACCCAATTCCGACCCCCTAAGGCCGATTTTATCGCTAATCCCCTCGTCGGAGGTGGTGTTAAGAAACCGGTTTAAAGGGCCCTTTAAGTCGAAAGAAAGGGCTTCGTCGTGTGAACGTGTCCAGGCTTAATTCGATTTAACGCGGCTAAAGTCGACCTAAACTCGTAGTGTAGACCAGGCCTAAGTGTCTGCACATGGAGTTATTCAAGAATAACTGATCCTGAATAGCTCTATGTGTAGAGGAGCCCTAGTGAGTGGCAAAGACTTACGCTGGGACTTTAACTTTTTCTGATTTTTCTCCCTTCCATCTCTTTCTCTCTCTGTAGCCTACACCCAGTTACCAGACTGATGAGTGCATTACAAAGGCTTAAATTAAGCTGAGAATCATACTGTTAGATTGCTCATTCTCCCCACCCTATTGGTATAGATAGACTCTTCCTGATGTGTGCATTTAGGATTATGATTCTGTTCCATATGCGTCATGGAGGAAGAGCAGATTGTAAATTTGCATGCGTTTTATTTTTGCTTTGTGCTCACATTCTTCAGCCCTCATTTCTAGTGCTGTTTTCCCACAAGGACAGAGACATCCTAAAAACCTGCTGCTGCCTCATCCCGGGAGCTGGATTGAGACATGAGGGAGCTCAGTCATGAGTCTGCGTTTTTAACCCAAAGGGGCGATCTGTTGTAAGGTTCTAATTCGAAAGGTATTTTGTAGAGCTCATTCTAACAGGATTACGACTTATTTGTTTTACAGTTTGTACTGGGAGCCTTACTGGGCGAGGTGCTGTAGATACACACATTTCTAAAGCACTTAGCGTGATGGGACCCCAGTCTCAGCTGGGGCCTCTAGTTGCTCCTGCAGTAAGCTATTTGAATAATAATAAAAAAGACAACTCCTGCCTTACAGAGCTAGTAATAGTTGAAGGCTGAGATTTTCAAAGTTGCTTTGGGGATTTGGACAAGCAATTCCCATTAATTTAGATGGGAATCCAAGCTCTTAAGTGCTGTGAGAGCCTCAAATAAAAAGCATTGCATAGACAGTTTCCCCTGTTCTCCTACCATAATTAGGAGCTGTAGAACGACTACTTCCATGAGCAGTCCACCCAAACCCAAAGATCCTGGGCTCAAGCCCTTGCTCCCAATCACCAACAAAACGAGGAGTAAACATGCTGACTTATTATATACCATTCACATACACGCCAAGGTAATGCATCATTCTGTGTTACCGGCTTAGCTGCCTTTATCGCTTCAGATGGCTAGTCTTTATACTGAGCAGAAGAGGTGGCTTAAGTATCTTTGCATGTTAGTGGAGACCCGGGGCATGGATTTGGTTGCCCTCTGAATAGAAATGAATTGCAGAGTAATTCTCTGTCTCTTTTGCACTAGAATAGATTTCTGCTTCTTTGCGGAGCAGATGGGAGGGGTCAGTGCGTTAATGCTCTCACTCTGTTTCATTTCCACGGAGCCAGACGGGGGGCAGAGAGGGAATGTGCTGCACCTGCAGGTACAGCAAGAGGGCTGCAATCTGTCTAGAGGTGGAGGATGTGTCTCAGGCCGCAGGGTGAGAGTCTCCTTCCCTTCCAGCCAGAGGGAGGCGAGAATGATATTACCCCTAAGAATGACACACTGTGACATGGCTTTGTTGCTTGTTCTTTTAGATCTGGGTGTTATACTGTCAACTGCAAAAACAAAACAAAACAAAAAGCGGGCGGGTTTGCCCTTTTGTAAGGGTTTTGTGTAACAGATAGAAGCTGCAGCTTGGCAGAAAGTGGGTGATGCAAGAAGCTGCAGCTGGCTCATGCCCGGAGGAGCAAAGGGCAAGAGAAGAACACAAAGAAAGAAAACAAGTTTGTCCAAGGGGCTGTTATACTGGTTGGAGAAACTCAGTACGCTCTGGTTGCACCTTCTTCCCAGCATGCCCCTGGCACGCCCCCAAAGCTGGGAGGGTTGGCAGGGTCTGATGCCAAGCCACACTGGAATTCACAGCTCCTGTGTTTTAGCCGTGCAGAAGGGCTAGGATGTGGCAGCCCTAAGTCTGTATCAACAGGCAGCCTGGAAGGGGCTGCAGGCTGCACAACACCCTTGCCATCCTTTCATTTACAGGCCTCCTAGCCCAGCTTGTGCTGGGGCATTTGGCCCGAGTCAGAGGCTGTAGTGAACGCTGTTGCTACTGTTAAGGCTGTTTTGCTGAATGCCAAGAGGTGCTTTTTGGTGGGCTGGGAGTATGGGGGAAGGGTCTGATTGTTTTATTTCTAATATGGAGCCTGAAATAGAACAGCTGCTTATTATGGATGAGTTTCCCAGGGCCAGGAGACTGAAGGAGAGAATAAAACTGGAGGAGTGGAGCTTGTTAAAAGTGAAAATGATTATTGGAAAGAAAACAAACCTACCAATGCAAAGGTGGGTGGAAGATGGGGGCTTTTATACCCATATTTGACTGGGCTAGTGTGGATTTTTTTTCTGTGTGACTTCTGTTCCCCCCACTCCCCTTTAATCTTTTCCAAACAAATCATCTGAAAATGTCAGGTTAATAAAAGGTGTCTGGGCCCAGAGGCTCTGTGCTGCTTTGTCACCTCTCTCCCTTCTGGGTCCCACTCCCCAACCCTGCATGCAGAATCGCTGCTTGAGCTGTTAAAAAGAAAATACGAGAGAGGCTCTTCTCAAGGTCCTTGGAGCACCTGATTTGCCAGCCATCCTCACTTTTGTTGGCTGCCACTGCCAGAGGCTGTAGAGGCCAGGGCCTGATTCTTACTTTGCATCTCACCACCTGTAGTTATTTAGGCTGAGGCCTTGGCTACACTTGTGAGTTACAGCGCTGTAAAGCCGCCCACAGCGCTGTAACTCACTGACCGGCTACACTGGCAAGGCACGTACAGCCCTGTATCTCCCTGGGTACACCGCTGCAGGTACTCCACCTCCCCGAGAAGCATAAGAGATACAGCGGAGTCGCTACGACTCTCCCCTGTGAGTGTGTACCAGGAATCAACCTGCAGCGCTGTACTGATCACCTTGTCAAGTGGCCAATCCTCTCCATTGTTGTGACCGGCTGCAGGAATGCGGAAGTGCCGGTTTCAAAGCTCGTACCACAGAGAAAAAGCAAACAGTTTGCTGTTTGCTTTGAGTGAGTGAATGAATGAGCAGGGGGCCGGGAGTTCGGAACTTGCAAAATCGAGTGCTGACACGCTCCAAAAAGCACTCTCTCTCCCCCCACATTCCCTGTCACACTCCATCCCACCCCGTTTTGAAAAGCACGTTGCAGCCACATGAATGCTGGGATAGCTGCCCATAATGCACCACTCCCAACACAGCCGCAAATGTTGCAAGTGTGGCCACGCCACTGCGCTGGCAGCTGTCAGTGTGGACAGACTGCAACGCTTTCCCTACTCAGCTGTACGAAGACAGGTTTACCTCACAGCGCTGTACAGCTGCAAGTGTAGCCAAGGCCTGAGAGTTTCAAAGGAGCCATAGGGGATTAGGGGATTAAAGCACTAAAATCCCATTGGAATCCAGCTGCTTTGAAAATTCCAGCCTTCGATCTTTGTGAAGTGGGTGTGAAATCCTGTCTCTGGTGCAAGGCAGCAGGGCATTCTGACTCAGGAGCATTTTCTGCCCATGCGCCGATGTAAAGAAAAGCAGGTGGAAGGGAGGAATTGGGTGCTGGGAGTGGTGTAGAGGTCCATAGGGGGGAGCTCTTCCATGCCCTATACCCCCTTTGTACTGACTATGCAAGTGCAAAGGGAGAGTAGAAGAAGCTGTGAGCACCCCCATTCCCCTGCAGGGAATACCCTATCCCCGGTGCAGGAAGCCTCCCGAAAAGGTGAAGAGCTGTCTGCACCCACCCACTGCAAGAGCTGTGAGCATTGCCAGGGATAGATAGGGAGTGTTCTGGAGGCAGATGGGGGTGTGGCTGGAAAGCGCCCTGCACCTCAACTATTCACCACCTACCCTAAGGACTGCAGGGGCCCTGAGCAGCCAGGTGCAAGGAATGGCTGCCTTAAATTATGCCAGGGGTTGAGCTGACTCCCAGCAGTGGCAGGATGGGTGGGGCACATTGCCTCTTCCCTTAGCCCCACAGTGGACTCAGCAACAGCATGGAGAAGAAATTCTGCTTCGGGGACAAGGGAAGGTGAACGGGATCTTGCCCTCACTGATGGGCTTGGAAAGCACGGCTGTTGGCCAGGCCCTTGGGGCCAGTTGTGACTCAGACCTGTCCCACACATGGGAATATTACCCCAGTGGGACCCGAGGGCCTGCAAAAGGGCAGAGCGGGACTGGCACATGCATCCATTAGGCAGGCAGTGGCCCCAGTGATACCGCCATATACCTGTACCCTACTAGGCCTTGCATCCTCGAGCATCCCAAAGCATTGCATGCACTTGGCAAGCCAAAGGCCTGTCTTCCCTCACTGCTCAAATGCCGCACGCCCCTCTGGGGTGAAAAGTGCCGGCTGTTTAACAGCACACTTCAATGCTCTATAACAGGCTCAGGGAGGCAGGGAAGAAGAATATCCTGCAGCTGAGACTGCAAGGCAGGAATTTAGGTGGGTGGTATGTAATCAGTCGCCCAGGACTTTGGCCTGGCCACTGGGGCTCTTCCAGAAACTCCAATTGGATTTTTAATGACCACAAGGACTTTCCTGCTTTGATGGCCCCTCAGCAGCATGCGGTCTAGATAAAAGGTTAACATGGCTCCCCTTGCTGTAGTACCTGAACACCTCACAATCTTTTCCCTCCTATCACCCCTGTGAGGCAGGAGAGTGCTATTATCTCCATTTTATAAATGGGGAACTGAGGCACAGAGAGTCTAAGTGGCTCACCCAAAGTCTCAAGGGAAGTCTGTGGCAGAGCAGGGAAATGAACCCGGGTCTCCTGAGCGATAGGTGGACTAGCCTTCCTCCTCTCACCTGATAACCTCAGGTTGTGGCACTGGGACACATATGACTTGGAAGGTAGAGCCCAATCTGCTGAATCATCAACAGCGCCTCCTGCTGTGCCTGCTTATTCCTCCACTGTCTCCCCCCACCCCTCCGCTCCGCTCCGCCTGATGCTGCTTGGCTCCAATGAGATCACACACCGCACAAGGCGGGATGGCTGGGGGGGAATTTTCTCTCCTTTACTCCCAGTGGAAGGCAGATTAGCTTTTTAAATGGAAGAACTAACATCAAAAACCTTGGCAATTTCCTGCTGAAATGGGCTAATCTGCTACTTAAATAGGTAATAATGCCAGCAAAGCAATCAGCCACCGACTGGTGAAAATTCCAGTACAGTACTTGGGGGCTGGGGGTATTAACGCTGAATACCAATCGCAGGCGAAGGTGCCATGTGTACTAAAGGTGGCAGCTGCTTGGGAGCTCAATAAAGATTTCCGGCAAGAATTATAGCCGAGTACTGTGGTTGTGTATATTCTGATCTCTGGGATATAACAGCAGCCCCAGAGCAATCCAGGCACTTAGACTCAAGCCTTTCCCTGATATTGCCTTCCCTTGCAATTCTCAGCCACTGAAGAGTGAGGGGTCCTCTGGTCAATCCCCGTACGTCTCCGTCACAGCACCATGCCAATACAGATGGCTGCCACAGGATTTAGGAGCTAATTTCAGGGGATCAGCACTGAGATTACACTTTCCTGCTTCCGATTGCTGTACGAATTTTAAACACAGGAGGCCAGCTGTAATATATTCTGTGGCACGGCTATTGACGGGGGCGCAGGGGCTGGACTACAATAAGGGAAAAGAGCTGAGGATGCACAGAGTGTGAAAACAAAGTAAGCTGAAGAGTCAGAGGGGACAGCGGGAGGGAGAGAGGGAAGCAGCCAGCGAAGGAATGTAATAAGGTGGCAAGAAACTAGCACATCAGCAGCAGTTTGCCGCGCCCACCAACCCAACACTTCTAATGAGACGCTGCATACTGCTAACTAGATGTGTTGATTTCTTTAAATAAATATTGTAATAAAATATGCAAGAACATTCAGACCATCGTATGGCTTCATTTCCCCTAGTTGTTCCGTGTCTCTCCTTCTGTTGTCCTGAGGGGGGTTTATTGAACCTGGCTGCGGGGTGTGTTTATGGCTACTTTAGCCGGCTGGCATGGCGCAATCTGGCACCAGAGTAATGGTTCTGCGGGCCCTGTGCAAGGATGAGCTTCCAGGGCATAGAGCTGATGTAGGGGGCTCTTATACCATTTGCCTCACCTGCTGCCAGCATGACAGGGGAAATAGGGTGTGGCCTAATGAAAGGGGGTGTGGCCAGGATGCCCCTATGCTGTGACCCAGGGCTTGTCTATACTTGAAACTGCGCTTCAGTGTAGATGCTACCTACGCCAGCGAGAGGGTTCTCTCATGGAAGAATTCTTCCATCCACCTACAACAGGGGTTAAGTCACTTTAACTGTGTTGCTCAGGGGGCTGGATTTTTCATGTGGTTAACCTAACTTTTTAGGGCAGACAAGCCCTATGTTTTCTGCCCACTGTTGTGGTAGAAATTAGAGCAGTGCTTAGGCTGATGGGGATGGGCTCTGGCCAGAGCTGCAGCAGGGTCAGCGTATGTAGAGATGAACTTTGCCATCTCTGCATCCCCTGCCCTGATGTGCATTCTGTGCAGTTTATTTACATATCAGGCTCTAGCCAGGTAGCTCCACAGTGCACAGACGAGTGCTGGGTGCTTTGCAGAGAGACATGGTGTCTTGAACAGCTTATGGTGTAGTTTTTAGGCCTCATCTATACAGCGGCCCTTTACCCGGCCTCTAACTGGTTTGTGCACCCTTGGCTTAAAAACACGGTTTATGTGCATGTGGTACACAGTCAAGAATGGGTTAATAATGCCAGTGAGTCTTCTCTGAGCTTTAAAGATAAACAGAAGGTGCTTATATTTGACATAGTGAATGAGAGGGAAACAGTGGGGAGGTTAAAAGGGTAGGGGTGGGACATGTCATTTTAGTCTGAAATCCCGTGAGAATTGCTGTTCTTGAGAGATTTGGGCTGCATCCGAACTGGAATTGGCAAATAGCCTTGTCGTGAGGATGGCAGTTTCTAGGGAGCCTGCATAAGAATGGTCTTTCTGAGTCACCCTAAACTCAGGTGCAGGAACTCTGCATAAAGGAGTAATTACTGCTGACTCGTGCGTCTTTGCACCAAGCATGAGAAGAGTTGGAATGGTTTGAAGAAGGAAGTAGTGTCTGGGACAGAGGAGCTCATGCAGGGAAGCCTAAGAAATAGGCAGGCTTGGGGGGAAAAAAGCTTAGGCTGAGGTTTGTGCTATTTATTATCACTCAGCCCTACTTCCTCTGTAACATTAATCTGAAGCAGCTACTCGCAGGCCGGGTGTAGGCTAAAAAGTGAAGTCTACCCAGCTACGTTGCTCAGGTGTGTGAAAAATCGACATCCCTGAGCGATGTACTTAAGCCGACCTAACTCCCAGTATAGACAGCACTAGATTGACGGAGGAATTCTTCCATCCACCTAGCTCCCACCTCTGGGGCAGGGGGATTAATCACAGTGTTGGGAGCACAGGCTCTGGCTTTTATTTTTCTCAGGGGTGCTCCACCCCCATTCTGCCCCAAGGCCTTCTCCCCCCCCCCCGCACTCTCCCTGAGGTCCCACCCTCACTCCGCCTTTTCCCGCCCCTTCCCTTGCCCCGAGAACCCCTCCCATTGCTGTAGTAAGTAGCTACCCTGAAGCTTGAGTGGACAAATTCCTTCCAGCTGGAGTGTAAACAATCGCTTTGCAGATTCTTTCTGCTTGCCTAGGGGGAGTTAGGGCTACGGAGAAAGATGAAGAGCTGGGAATAGAGTGGGCAGGTGCATGAAGCTAAAGAAAAAAGGTTAAAAGTCCCTGCAGTACAGATGTAATCACAGGAATGCTGAGCACTTTGCTGCAGGAGGACAAGTGTAAGACAATTCCAATCTTTATTGCTCCTCCAGGCCTCCTTCTCAGCCTGCAATCCTCCTCCGGCGCGCTGCGTCCAGCTACCCAGCTGCAAAAAAAAAAAAAGACAGAAAAAATAAGGGGCGAGGGGAGCCAGGAGAGCAGTAAAGAACTAGCTGGAGTTTCTCTCCGGAGTGCACCTCTGTGTCTTTACTTCTACTCAGCAGCTGCTGTGCTCAAAGAGCGGAGGATTCAATTGTCTGTAACACTTTGCAACCTGAACTCTTACTTTTAACTTGCTTTTCTGTTGGCATTTTCCTCTATCCTCTGTGGTCAAATTTACTGTGATTTGATTTACTCCTCTGAGCAAGATCAGATGGCGATTTACTCTCCATCTCTCCAGCATCTATTTTTAAAACTTGCTTTCTTCTCGGTAGAAATAACGCAGATTGCTTCTGCCACTGGAAAATAGTTGGGATCCTGAATCGTTCGTGGTTTGTAAATAATGGGGCTTTGGGCTAGCCTCTGGTGCTCGACAAATGGTGCAGAAAAATTCCTGGCATGTCCAAATCAGCCCTATTTAAGTCTGTCAAATGAAGCCAAACAGGGAAGCAAGGCTTCAAACTTTTAAGAGTCTGATCCAAAGCCTGTTGAAGGCAAGAAAAGCCAAAGAGGAGTTTGAAGAACGGCTAGCCAAAAACTCCAAAGGTAATAACAAAATTTAAGTTTTTTAAGTACATCAGAAGCAGGAAGCCTGCTAAACAACCAGTGGGGCCCCCTTGATGATCGAGATACAAAAGGAGCGCTTAAAGACGATAAAGTCATTGCGGAGAAACTAAATGTATTCTTTGCTTCAGTCTTCACGGCTGAGGATGTTAGGGAGATTCCCAAACCTGAGCCGGCTTTTGTAGGTGACAAATCTGAGGAACTGTCACAGATTGAAGTGTCACTAGAGGAGGTTTTGGAATTAATTGATAAACTGAACATTAACAGGTCACTGGGACCAGATGGCATTCACTCAAGAGTTCTGAAAGAACTCAAATGTGAAGTTGCGGAACTATTAACTAAGGTTTGTAACCTGTCCTTTAAATCGGCTTCTGTACCCAATGACTGGAAGTTAGCTAATGTAACACCAATATTTAAAAAGGGCTCTAGAGGTGATCCCGGCAATTACAGACCGCTGAGTCTAACATCGGTACTGGGCAAATTAGTCGAAACAATAGTTAAGAATAAAATTGTCAGACACATAGAAAAACATAAACTGTTGAGCAATAGTCAACATGGTGTCTGTAAAGGGAAATTGAGTCTTACTAATCTATTAGAGTTCTTTGAAGGGGTCAACAAACGTGGACAAGGGGGATCCAGTGGACATAGTGTACTTAGATTTCCAGAAAGTCTTTGACAAGGTCCCTCACCAAAGGCTCTTACATAAATTAAGCTGTCATGGGATAAAAGGGAAGGTCCTTTCATGGATTGAGAACTGGTTAAAAGACAGGGAACAAAGGGTAGGAATTAATGGTAAATTCTCAGAATGGAGAGGGGTAACTAGTGGTGTTCCCCAAGGGTCAGTTCTCGGACCAATCCTATTCAACTTATTCATAAATGATCTGGAGAAAAGGGTAAACAGTGAGGTGGCAAAGTTTGCAGATGATACCAAACTGCTCAAGATAGTTAAGACCAAAGCAGACTGTGAAGAACTTCAAAAAGATCTCACAAAACTAAGTGATTGGGCAACAAAATGGCAAATGAAATTTAATGTGGATAAATGTAAAATAATGCACATTGGAAAAAATAACCCCAATTATACATACAATATGATGGGGGCTAATTTAGCTACAACGAGTCAGGAAAAAGATCTTGGAGTCATCGTGGATAGTTCGCTGAAGATGTCCACGCAGTGTGCAGAGGCAGTTAAAAAAGCAAACAGGATGTTAGGAATCATTAAAAAGGGGATAGAGAATAAGACTGAGAATATATTATTGCCCTTATATAAATCAATGGTACGTCCGCATCTTGAATACTGCGTACAGGTGTGGTCTCCTCATCTCAAAAAAGATATACTGACACTAGAAAAGGTTCAGAAAAGGGCAACTAAAATGATTAGGGGTTTGGAACGGGTCCCATATGAGGAGAGATTAAAAAGGCTAGGACTCTTTAGCTTGGAAAAGAGGAGACTAAGGGGGGATATGATAGAGGTATATAAAATCATGAGGGATGTGGAGAAAGTGGATGAGGAAAAGTTATTTACTTATTCCCATAATACAAGAACTAGGGGTCACCAAATGAAATTAATAGGCAGGAGGTTTAAAACAAATAAAAGGAAGTTCTTCTTCACGCAGTGGAAGTCAACTTATAGAACTCCTTACCTGAGGAGGTTGTGAAGGCTAAGACTATAACAGCGTTTAAAAGAGAACTGGATAAATTCATGGTGGTTAAGTCCATTAATGGCTATTAGCCAGGATGGGTAAGGAATGGTGTCCCTAGACTCTGTTTGTCAGAGGATGGAGATGGATGGCAGGAGAGAGATCACTTGATCTATACCTGTTAGGTTCACTCCCTCTGGGGCACCTGGCATTGGCCACTGTCGGTAGACAGGATACTGGGCTAGATGGACCTTTGGTCTGACCTGGTACGGCCGTTCTTATGTTCTTATGTAAGGCAAAGGAAAGCCCTGGTCTACACTGGGGGCGGGGGGGATCGATCTAAGTTACGCAACATAAATAACGTAGCTGAAGTCAACGTACTTAGATCAACTTACTGTGATGTCTTCACCGTGGTGAGTCGACTGCTGCCGCTCCCCTGTCAACTCTGCCTGCGCCTCTCGCCGAGCTGGAGTACAGGAGTCGACAGGAGAACGCTCGGGGATCGATTCATCACGTCTAGACTAGACGCGATAAATCGATCCCCGCTGGATCGATCACTGCCCGCCGATCCGGCGGGTAATGAAGACATACCCTTAGCTTTAGTGGACTTTAGATCAGGACCCTAAATGCTTGCTTGTCCAAACCTTTGGAGGTTTACACGCCACCAGCATCTGAAAGTGTGCTGTGTGAGTGGACAACTATTTATGCATACAGGAGCCAGACTGAGCTATTACAAATACAGTCCTGGCTGGGAGAGTGGTTTGATGTTGCTTTTCTCCTGGGGCATATGGAGCTCCCCAAGCACTTTGCAAACACTAATTATGGAAGCCTCACAATATCCAGAGAGAGAGAGAGACACACACACACACACACACACACACACACACACACACACACATTCAGGCTAACACACAAACACACTCTGAGGCTAACTGATTTGTCCAGGGTCACATAAGTAAGCAGCATATTTGGGAACACAACCCAGTCATCTTCACACCTTGTCTTTCTTAAAACACTGGATCATCTATAGCAATACAGACTATGCTTGTCATCTTCTGTCACCTCCATGGGTGTCCCAAGGTCCCTTTTTGGAGCACTGAAAGCTCTCATGCTTGACGCACAATGGTGAAAGCTACATCCTCTTCAGATGCAGATTTGCTACATTTTGCACTGTTAAACTTTCCAAAGGTCCTACCAGGTCCTTGGACACCCCCTGCAAGCGATTTCACTCCAGAAAACAACACTGCCTGGGGTTCATCTTCTGCCAGGGAAGCCAGAGAAATTGGTGTCGTGCTACTGCTGGCGTTGAGGTGGAGAGAGAGGGTAGGCTGGGTAATGGAAATACCGACATTGAAGTCCTGTAGGGGCTAGAGAGAATTTCTGAAATAAACTCCTGGCTTTGAGCAACCCCCAGCCATCGAAGAAGTTCAGATCCAAACATCACAGCTTGGACACATCTCCAGGAGAATCAATCCACTTCTCAAGCAGGGCCAGATTGTGATTCTTAGTCATGGTGAGTAATACCTTTCACCCCAAGCAGCATCACAGAAGTCAAGATACGGTATTGTTCAGTGTGGGTAAGAGTATTGCAATCTGGCTCTTATTTATTCATTGTGCCCCATTTTGATGAGATAAGTGCTAGAGCAGGTTGAAAAAATGCAGGAAAAACAATCATAAACATTTAGTCAAAAATTTTCCTGGGATTTTTTCTTTCTGGTTGAAAAAATAGGTGAAAACGTGTGTGAAAATGTTTTCCTTCATCTGTTTGTTTGGGTGGTTTTTTTTTTTTTTTGTGAGATCAAAATTAAAAATGTAGATGAATGTTGGAGAATGCTGGAGCAGCTTTAGTAAGAACTAAGTAGATAAACTGGCAGCAAGGGAACACGAAGAGCGCAGATATACCGAGGGTTACCATCCGTCCGGGTTTCCCCGGACATGTCCGGGTTTTTCAGCCTTAAATGGCCGTCCGGGGGGCATTTCTAATTAAGTAGAAATGTCCGGGATTTCCCTTCCTGTGGAGTGCGGCGCGGCTGATTGGACGCCTGGCCTGATTGAAAGCCGCTCGCAGCCACTAGGGCCTCTAGCAGCCAGAATCCCTCCCCTTCCCCCGCTCCCTCCTCCCCCACAGAGCAGCCGGCAGTGTTGGACTCCACGTGGAGCTCACAGTTCTCCGTCTGCCGGGTGAGGGGGGCAGGCGGGGGTGTGTGTGTAGAGGCTGCAGGGCAGGCGGGGAGAGCAGAGGCTGCAGGGGGTGTGTGTGCAGAGGGGGCGGGGGGTGTGTGTGCAGAGGCTGCAGGGGCAGGCAGGCGGGGGGAGCAGAGGCTGCGGGGGGGGTGCAGAGGGGGCAGGGCAGGCGGGGGGGAGCAGAGGCTGCAGGGGCGGGGGGGTGCAGAGGCTGCAGGGTGAGGAGGAGCAGGGCAGGCAAGGGCATAGGGGCTGCGGGGCGAGTGGGGAGCAGGGAAGCACTTAGCAACCCCCAACCAAGATCAGAGCAGGAGGGAGGAGGGGGAAATGTGGGGTGCTCAGAGGAGGGGGCAGAGTTGGGGCAGGGACTTTGGGGAAGGGGTTGGAATGGGGGCAGAGAAGGGGCGGGGCCGGGGGCGGGGAAGGGGCGGAGTTGGGGCAGGGCCGGGGGCGGGGCCGGGGCCCCGTGGAGTGTCCTCTTTTTTAAATGTTTGAATATGGTAACCCTAGATATACCTAATTCTCTGCATGGAAAACTCTGGTCTGCCCTCTGCTCCCTGCAGAGAGGAGTTTATTTTGATTTCCTTACAGAATGTTTCCTGCTTTGTTGCAAAGGGGAAGAGATTCTGGTACATTTGTCTGTAAGATTATATAAACTGCAGGTTTTCACCTTTTTTCCCCCTATGGGAAAACACCATGGGGTGTTGCATATTGTTGTAAATACAGCATTCTCTGACAGCTAATTTTTGGAGGGGGGGAGTGCATGTGTGAAACCTGAGAGCTATGGTGGTTACCACGCAGCTTAGAGCAATGAGCACTTGTAATTACACCGCCGAGAAGCAGGTTCAACTAGCTTGCAGGATAGGACTGTAATCTGCCAGGGGGAATTGAATTGAGGATTTTGCCTATATCTCATTCAGTTGTGCCTAAGTATTGCAATGCTTATCCAGAAGGTTACTCGCCTTAGTATATAGGAAACTCCTATAATAAAGTACTTGGGACACAATTTTAGGAGGTGCTGAGCACCCTCAATTCCCATTGACTCCAGAACTGGAATGATCAGGGGGATATGGTTGGCCACTGACTTTCGCCTCTAGGGCCCAGTTCAAATCCAGCCCTGGTTGGTAGCTACTGGCTGTCTGGAGCGTCGGATGGAGGCTCATCTGATATTAATTTGCTAATCTTGGCTCAGTTTTCCCACCCAGTCAGAACTGAAGCCCATTTATAGAGAAGTGCATGGAAACTTTGTGTTACTGTGGCCTACGCTGTACCTGCTCTGAGGACAAGGACTTCCATGTCAAATTTTCAAAAGCACCTAAGTGTCCCTTAGATACTTTTGTACTTTCCCCCCTTAGTGTCCAGAGCTGCCAATCTAGCACAGTTATGAGCACTCCATTTACACGGAGGGTTTGTTTAAACTGTTGTAGGCTCCCTTTTATAAATAACATGTTCCGTTGTGATGTCTTCATAAAGATCATTGCCCCTGTGGTAGAAGCAGCCTCCTCTTGCATTGCCATCAGCAGTGATTGAAATGGTCACGTCCGAGGGAAGTAAATTCAACCACTGATTTCAATCTTGCTTGAGCACAGACAGTAGGATTTGGTCCCAGGTGTAACTGGCAGAGCCATGTAACTGGCATGCAGGGTGCCAAACCAGTGCAACTTACACTGAATGGTATTCAGCCCTAGCGTCAGAGGGCACAACGATAATTAGAGATAGTGGAAGTTGTGCTTGATTACGCTAGGGCTGAATTTGGCCCGTGGGAGTTTTGGAAGTGGGTTGGCATTTACGCTGCAGGAAGTAGGGGAATGTGACTACTCTAACTTTCTCCCTCCTATTTTTAGCTTTGCCTTCAGCACCCGCCCTGTTGCGGTGTACATTACTCATTTTGCAAAACCACTAAAATCACCAGGTTTAATTCTTCATAGCACTCTATCTTGTGCAGACACTTCCCCCAGTGCAAACTGGCATAAACCGCTACCTGATTAGAATGGTGGCTTTGCACCCACGTTGCACTGGTGTAACTGATGATGTGATGTGGAGGGCAATGGAAAGCCAGACCCTCCACATCAGGGCAAGTTGTGCTTCTTTGCCATTTGCACCTAGCAAATGTACACCCACCAGGTCAATTACACCAATGTTTACATCCCTATTGAGTTTGGCCCATGCACTTCCATGGGTGTTGCGCATGAGTACTGCTGGCTGAATCTGGGTTTATATGTTAGTACAGGGGTGGGCAAACTTTTTGGCCCGAGGCCCACATCGGGGAATAGAAATTGTATGGCGGGCCATGAATGCTCACAAAATTTGAGTTGGAGTGCGGGCTCTGGGATGAGGCTGGGGATGAGGAGTTTGGGGTGCAGGAGGGTGCTCTGGGATGGGACCGAGGGGTTTGGAGAGTGGGAGGGGGATCAGGGCTGGGGCAGGGGGTTGGGACATGGGGAGAGGCTCAGGGGTGCAGGCTCCGAGCGGCGCGTACCTCAAGCGGCTCCCGGAAGCAGCAGCATGTCCCTTCTCCGGCTCCTATGCGGAGGCGCGACCAGGCAGCTCTGCACGTTGCTCCGTCTGCAGGCACTGCCCCTGCAGCTCACATTGGAGCACCGGAGGGGGCCATTGGAGCTCGTAGGAGCTGGAGCGGGGCCATGCTGCCGCTTCTGGGAGCCGCGTGGTGCGGTCCTCAACCCTGCACCCCGGCTGGAACGCTGGAGCAGGGCCGAGCCACGTGGTGCGGCCCTGACCCTGTGCCCCGGCCAGAGCGGGGCCAAGCTGCATGGTCCAGCCCCCGACCCAGCGCCCCGGCCGGAGCGGGGCCGAGCTGCATGGTCCGACCCCTGACCCAGCACCCCGGCCACAGCACCAGAGCGGGGCCGAGCCACGTGGTGCGGCTCGTGGGCCAGCCGTAGTTTGCCCACCCCTGTGTTAGTATGTGCTATAGTAAAACAAAATAATTGATACTGCAGGAGTTCAGTCTAGTACATCACAGTGCACAACCCAAGAGGGCCAGCTGTGACTTATGGAAGAAGTAAATGAGCGGGAGGTTTTCACAGAGAATAGGTAAGGGCCTGGGCTTCCTTTTCAAATATTCCACAGAGATTTCTTCTCTCTTCCCTGTGAATTCCTTTTTCCTTGCCCGTTTGCTCACCTAAATAACAATGGAACTGGCCCCAGCATTCAAATCCTGGCTTAGCTTGCAAGTGAAAATTCCCGTCTTGGTTTCTCATCCTAGGTACCTACGTATGCAAATGAAAGATCACCACAGGGTGTGGCAGGTTGTGCTCCAAAGTGGCCCGGGACTGGACTAGTAAGAGATTACTGTTGGTCAGGAGAAAGGGCTATTTGCATAAGGGAGTTTGCTTTCAGCAAACTTTAATACTAGTCTCTCATTTGTGCCAGCAATAACTCATCATGCATGTGCAGGCACTAATAATGTGCAATAGTTAGGTGTGCCCATTTTGCATGCAGAATCGCACACCTTACCTATCCAGCCCTTACTCTTGCAATGCACTCAGAGCAAGGCTAGGAATAGTACTGCATGCCAGCTGTAATTCAACAGTTAAGGAAGAACAGCAAATCTGCTAGTATACAGAAGTGCTATGTTCCTTATTATAGCTGTCAGATAAGTTATAATTTAACCTGCATGTAAAAAGAATGCTCTCTGGAATGGAACTAGACTTGATATCTCTCTTTTTTTGACATGTTATTGCTGGAATATATGCCAAGCTTCATCTCAGTTTTCTGCAGACAGCATAAAATACCCAACAGAGCCAAATACAAGGAGAGAAGTATCAAGAAATATATTTTGGTATAGACAAACGGCGGAAGTCTCATTTCAGACACCGTTCAGCAAGGGGGCTATTGGGCTGGAGGCCAATCTTTTAAGCAAACAGCTGAAAAGAATACATTGCTTTCCACCCCCCAAAGAGTAAGTGATGGGCTCAGTGGGCCAGATCCTGCAGGGCTGGCCTTAGGGAAAATGGTGCCCAGGGCGAACTTACATTTTGGCACCTCTGGCCCCAATGGGCATGGTGCCTGTCCCCATAGACTCCCCATCCCCCTCAGGGCCCGCTACCTCCCCCCAGTGATTAATTTCTATTGAAAGAGGTGCCAGGCTCAGCCCTAGCAAGCCCCGGAACAAATTAAGCACTGGCTGGGCGGCTGGAGCGTGGCGGCTGTTGGCTGGGCGCCTCGCTCTGAAGGCAGTGCCGCCGCCAGCAGCAGCGGAGAAGTAAGGGTGACATGGTATATGGTGTATTGCCACCCTTACTTTGTGCTGCACTGTGCCCCCTGTGCCCCTGACCCCTGCACTGCGCCTCCTTCTCCCCTAAGCCCTGCACTCCCCTTCTGTGCCCACTTGGGGAAACTGACCTGGATGCATGGAGCGGCTGGCACTGCTGCTCGCTCCCTCCCTCGAACGCTGCTCCTCCGCACACCCCTAGGGGGCTGTGAGTGGGGGGAGCGAGGAGCAACATCAGGGCTCCCTGCCTCCAGGCTACTTTCCCCACCTGGGGAGGGCAGGGGAGCAGCAGCTCCTGATGCTTACCTCACAGCACAGCCCAGGTGGGGAAAGTGACCTGGATGCAGAGAGTGCTTGGTGTTGCTCCCCCCCCATCCCCTGTCCCCTAGGGAGGCACAGAGGAACGTCGGGGGGAGGGAAAGTATCTGTGCATCACTGCTCGCCTCTCCCATTCCTCCTCTGGGAGGAAGCAGGGAGAAATCTGTGTCCCCCCCCACGTCTCCTCTGTGAGTTTGTGGTGCTTCCCTGCCAGTCGGCAGCACACACCTCTGTGCTGCTGCATGGCACCCCCTGACCACGGCGCCTTGGGCGGTTGCCCGGGTGGCTCCCCCCTGAGGCTGGTCCATTTGCACCAGGTAACAGTATGATATGTTGAGCTCAGAGAGATTCCCAGCTATTAGAAATGGAGAAAGGCTATTAAATCCTCTAGCTGGTTCCCTTGCCGGCGGCGGTGCTGGTCTCTAAGTGTCATCCAGCTTCATTTTGGACAACTCCAGTGACAAAACGTCACCAACTTTCTGTAGGGCCCAATTCCTGCTGGAGGGAGCCGGGCTCCAGGACTCCGGAGATAGCAGTGGTGCATCAGTTCAAGCCCCTTGACACAGGACAAAAGGAAGACTCCTCTTGTGCAAGGACCAGCTGCAATCTCAGTGTTCACAGAGGGTTTGCTAGTGGCACGAGGCTCCCCAAAAGCAGAGGCAATGGGCCGTAGGCTCCTAAACCATCCGGTGCTTTTGCAAATGTTCCCCTTAATCTCCAGAGCTGTCTGCCCACCCCAGCTGGTGGACTGCAGTGTCATGAGGGGGAAGCACATGGTGCATCTGCAAAGAGGAGGCCTAAGTGCATCTCTTCAGCACACTCCCTCTCAGTGCCTCTGGAAGTGTTTGCTCTGCCCATGCCTTCTGCCGGGGGTCTGGTACATTCAGATCCCTACCAGAGCTGTGGCTCAGAGAGCTGCAACAGAGCCTAAGGTCTGTCCCCCTCCAGATTTTCAGATCCAGGGCCTAGTAGCTTGATTTGTGCCATTTAACAGAGCTGTCCCCATTGCTTAACGCCCAGCCCTCCGCAAGGAAGTAAAAATGCTGCTCAGTGACTTAACACCGTTCTCTGGCACAGCCCTGCTGCTGTCAGGGCTCCATCCGGATAGCTGTTCATTCTTCTACTGTCTTTCAGGCATATGCAAATGTAATTAATATCCTCTAAATTAATCTTGAGTACTCAGGGGAAAAAAGGCACAACCTTCCTCCCTCCCCCCACAAACCCAGCCCCCGTTCATCATTACGACTGTGTAAAATAATAGGGCTGCACAAAGGAGCATTTAATATCCAGCCGTGCCATTACAGAGCTCTGCTCGCAGCTCCCTGCATGGAAGGATAATCATTGTACCTGCTGCTGTCAGACTTTTCGGTGTGAGCTGTAATTATTGGCATCTGTGGCTAGGCACAGAGGCTCATTCAGGCTCCATGTAATGTCAAAGGCACCATCGAGGGGGAACCAAAGGGACCCCCCTCTGCACCCTGCCCTGCTGTGTTTTCTCTTTGGTGTTGGAGGGAGCCTGCCCTGATGTGGGGAGCACCAGAGTCACTTTGCACTGCTGTCTGGAGCAGATCTAAGCACTAGGGAATAAAATTAAGACACTGTTGAGAGGGCAACAAGTTGTTTCTTCAGCTCTAATCTCTGACACTTACCCAGAGCCCTGCTGATGCGCCATAGTCCTAGCCCAGAGCATTCCCTGCTATTGTAACCCACACACCTCCTTGGGTGTGGTGTTCTGTCCCATCTAGTGGCACGGAGACCACTTAAAGAGAGAGATTAATGAGTCTGCTCTACAGCCTTAGCTAAGCACCAGTTGGCTTTTAGCTCATGCGGTAGCGCAGGGATCGGCAACCTTTGGCCTGGGGCCCGCCAGGGAAAGCCGCTGGTGGGCCGGGCCGGTTTGTTTACCTGCCGCGTCCACAGGTTTGGCCGATTGCCGCTCCCACTGGCTGCGGTTCGCCGCTCCAGGCCAATGGGGGCTGCGGGAAGTGGCACGGGCCAAGGGATGTGCTGGCTGCCCTTCCCGCTGCCCCCATTGGCCTGGAACAGCGAACTGCGGCCAGTGGGAGCTGCAAACGGCCGAACCTGCGGACACGGCAGGTAAACAAACCGGCCCGGCCCGCCAGCAGATTTCCCTGGCGGGCCGCGGGCCAAAGGTTGCTGATCCCTGCGGTAGAGGCTCATGCACTAAGCTCCAGATGTCCCAGGTTCAATCCCACCCGCCGACAACTGGGGTCTGTTGGCGTTACATTATCGCATTCCTAGACTCGCACACGTAGCTTTGCTTGCTCATCTCACTGCAGCCTCCTGCGTGCCTTTCCAGTCCTGCCCCCACCACCTCAGCACTGCCAACGCACCTCACTCCCAATTTGCAGCGCCTCTGCTGCTTGGAAGCTCTGCAGATGCATTTTAGTCCTGACCAGCAGCTCTCTCTGCTACTTCAACCCTGAGCTCCCCACAAAGCTTCTAGGACACACAACTGCAAGTACACCTCAGTCCCGCTCTGCAGCTTTCCTGCGGTTCATCTCCTGGTTGCCACACGCAGCTCTGCTGATGTAACTGTGCCATAACCTGCCTCGCCTCACCTCCCCTGCCTTTAATAGTTCAGCAGGCCTGCTAAATTGCATGGTGGTTCTGGAATGTGGATAAACCTTCCCTAACCTACCACGATGAAACCATGAATTAACATACATTGCAACCAAAACCACAGATATGACCCAGATCTTCCAAGGTGAAAGGCTCCAAACATGCCTTCCCCCCCAATTATTAATGGTTAAGGTTTTTTTTTTTTTAAATAGCATTTGTCTCACCTGAAAAATATGCGGATGCCATGCAAATTACAAATTTAATAATAATAATACTTGTATAGCGCTTGTTATCTGGCTATCTCAAAGGGCTTTGCAAAGGTATCCTTTTATCCCCATGTTACAGATATGGAAATTGTTATACAGAGAGGCTAAGTGACTCCCCTGAGGTCACACAAGAAAACAGGGTCGGAGCTGGGTCGACACCCCAAGTCTCTTGACTCCTTTCAGTGCTCTAGCCCCTCAATCGCACTGCATCCCTTTATATACACTACTCTGGTGAGCCCGACTCGTTTACATTAAGGCTACATCTACACTACGTGCTGGGGGTGTGATTCCCAGCTTGAGAAAACCTGCGCTAGCGCTCATTGAGCTAGGGCAGTAAAAGTAGAATGTACCTGCGATAGCACAGGCAGTGGTGAGCAGCAGCATAGGCTAGCTACCCCGAGTTCAAACCCACCCAGACCCCATGGCTTTGTGCTCGAGTCGGCTAGCCTATGCCGCTGCTGCTGCTGCTGCCCCTGTTGCAGCAGCTACATTCTGTTTTTAGCATGAGCGCTCGCACGAGCATGTCTGCCCAAGCTGGGAATCACACTGCCAGTTCCAAGTGTAGATGTAGCCTTTGGCCCCTTTACGCTGCCTTGGTGTAAACAAGAATCAGGCCCTTATGATCAACTGCCGGTTTGCATTATACCCATTTTATGCACTCGAATGCATTTTTTAGGCGCAATTACTGGTTTATTTGTACAAGTGGCATCTTATTTAAATGCCCGCATTTGAAAATGTGGCCCCGAATTTGCCCTTCCAGTCTGTTTTCCATAGAGACATTCATATAACATCAGAGGCTCTTCTTTTGCTTCTGGTTGCTATAAGCAGCTCAGGCCTTTGAAGACTGCTTTAGTGTCCACTGACAACTGATACAGTATCTGATTGTACTGTTAACAACTGCCTATGCTTGACTTGAGGCAGAAATAAGTGGCTTGATTTTTCAGGCTCAACTAAAGCAAGATGAATGGAAAATCAATAGGTGTGCTGTAAATTCCATGCAGTTAATACATACAATATTTTAAAAGTACCAAATAATAGAAAAGCAGGTAGGTAAAAAGACAGTAATTGATGGATTGCATTTGATTTTTGCAGAGAGAATAATTGTGTGTGTAACTCTGAGATGAGGCACTTAGTGAGCTGACATCGTGTTCTGTAACTCTCCCATCCATTTAGTTATGAAAATCACTGTTTTCAGAGTACCGAGAAAGCTGCATTAAGACGAGCCATGCATTTCTTGTCAAACTTTGGAGATGTTGAGCTGAACATGAAGAGCAGCTGAGGAAGCAGGGAACTTGACTTGTTCTCTGTTTTGGAAACAAATTGCCATTCTTCTGCCACATGTGGAACTTCTGTCAGTTCTCTTGGGTAGGGTGCGTTCATAGCTACTCATCTATCTGGTAGCTCTACCTCCTAGGCTGGCTTTTTGGGGAGGGAGGGGCTGGAACACAGCTCCTCTACATGTGGGTAGTGATGCCTCTACAGCTTGCTGACCTGCTGGCGCCTCCTAGACAGGTATCTGAGAATGGCACTTACCTGATGAGAGGGAAAGTTTCCAAGCAAAATTAAACACAAACACAAAGAGTGACCTCTAACTACAGGCCCAATCCTGCTAGGCTGCCGTTACATCCAGTGGAAGTGCAGGGCTCTCATTAGAGCTAGGTGAAATTTTTCAGGCAAAACTTTGTGGGGGGGGGGGGGGGGAGGAAAAATGCAGATTCTGTGACACCAAAACGTTTTGCAAATTTGTGCTGATTTTGCCAAATTGTTTGTTTGAAACACCCGCCCCCCCCAAAAAAAAGTTCGGAAAAAATCAAAACGTTTTGTGTCAACATTTTCTAAATGAAATGTTTTGATATTTTGGGTTGAAATGCCTCTTTGTTTCAAAGCTTATTTTAACTGCATTTTAAAATAATAATAAAAAAAAATGTTTAAAAATGATCAAAATAAAAAAAAAATGGTTTGAATTTGTCAGAATGAAATGTTTAGTTTGATTTGAGATGCATTTTTTAATTTTTTTGGTTCACCAAAAATTTTGGAAATTTTCATTTTCGGTCTGGCCTGAAACGATATTTTTTCCTGACTTTTTCTAATGGCCAATGAACTGAAAAATTCCAATCGAGCCTAGAGATTGCAAACAAGATAGATTAGTGCCCCATTGTGCTAGGTGCAGTACAAACTCATGGTGAGAGACGGTCCCTGCCCTGAAGAGCTTACAGGTTATATAGACAAACAAAGAGTGGGAGGGGAAGTAGAGATGAAGTAACTTGCTCAAGGTCCCACACAAGGTCAGTGGCAGAGCTAGGGATAAATGTACAAGCCAAGATTTCTGAATCCCAGTCCAGTGCCCTATTCACTCAGTGTAATGTCAGGCTAGGAGGGATTCCCAGAAAAAACGGAGCTTTGTTCAGATAGGCAAGGAAACTACTCCTGTGGAGGTGTGTTTTGCACTCACTAGAGCTGCTGTCCACAGGCTGTCAAGGTTCCCATTTGAGCCCAGCAGCAGTCACTGGCTGTGTGGGGGCTCCTGTGCCAAATGATGAAGGCCACCTTGGTGTCTAGGTGCCATTTTGTCAGGCATTTCAGGAAGCTCCCAAGCCCAACATGGCTGGGGTTGAGTCAGTCAAACAAAAGCCTCCAATTCAATTTATAGGATGGACATGCTGCAAGTAACAGCGTCACCCAGGGTCCTGGTTTCCGTGGAGATAAGGGGAAAGTGCACGATCCACCTGGACTGCAGAGTGGGGGCTGGAGGCAGGGGATTTATAGCAAGTGGCCCCAGCATTGGGGGACGGTTGGCCATAGCATCCGGAAGGTCAGGCTTTTTGTTCTCTATCTTGTTCAGTTTTACTTTCTTCTCTTGCACTTCAGATGAGCCGGCAAGTCTGACTATTACCGCGCGCTGAGTGAGCGGGGGAAGTGGAGACCCCATGCTGTTCTGGAACCCAATAGCAAGGCATTAATAGCTTATGTCTGGCTGTCGTTCCACCAATCTATCCCACGCCCCACTGAGAAGCATGGGTATAGGTGGAAGTTTGCCATCTAATGAATATTTAAATTAAATTTAAGAATGAAGTGTCCCCTGGAGGCCTAATTTAGTCTCTAAGTGTTAAAGTGAACAAAATATCATATTCCATGATGGAGGGAAAATAAAGAGTTATGCTGGGCCGCTGAGCAAGGGAGTCTATCAAGGGAAGATCTAGTGCTTAATTTTCTTTACTAAATGGGTTGCCGAGCCTTCTGGGGGAACTGGATTCTCATTAGTTCTTTCCCAAGATAAGCAAAGCAGGGTCCTTATGCCATACCACTGCGATGGTGTATGCAGAATACAGCTCCCCTCCCAGGCCGTCCCCTTGTTATACTTATTCTCAATTGGCTGGCTGGTCAGAGGATAGGATTCTGGTTGGTCAGACAGGGAGACCATCATAATACCAGATGGAGAGGAATATGGGCTAGTGGCTAAAGCAAAGGACTTGCAGGAAGGATTATTCTGTTCCTTATTTGCCACTGACTTGCAGTGTGACCTTGGAGAAGTCACTTCCCCTTCCTGTGCTGTAGGTAAAAGGGGAATAAAAGTACTTTTTTAGGAGTGTTATGAATGTTCACTAAGTGTTTTGAGAGCATCACACAAAAGGTGTTACACAGCCGCTGGGCACTATTAAACCTGGGTGATTGGAAAAGGCCATTTCTAGCCAGGGAAGAGGGGGAGGGGACTTTGATCTGTCTGCAACTTTTAGGCCATTTTGGCTTACGCTGGGATACAAAAGAGCAGAAGAGTAATGGTTAACATCTTCTGGGTCCGGATTCATAACCATGCCTCCGCTGGGGTCTGACTTTCAGAACTAGCCTTTGGGCGGGGGCAGTTTTCCATCTGCAAATTATTTCTCCCATTATTAATGGGGGAGGGGCAGTTTTTTTTTTGAGAGCGCTCAGCACATTGGATGCTGGGCTCTATTGAAACTCTAGCCCCACTTATAGGTGCTGAGGACGATTTTTCAAAGACACACATGGCAGTCAGGTGCCTAATTCCTATTGATTTACCTACGGGAAGTAGGGTCCTATTTGTATCTTTGAAAATCTCCCAACTCTGAGCAGTTGGAAATCTGGCCCTAGATGTCTACCTCTGTTTGCACCCACATTCCAGTAAGTACAACTCTAAGTACTATTTGCACTATTATTCCACCGTGGGTACAAAATTGTGGGTGGAATTATTTTCAGATACCAAACTGCACCCATAAAGGCCTGGCTGACAACTGGACCCCAAGGCATAATTTCTGGTGGGAAAACTGCAATAGACTCTTGTTTAATTGGTTAGAGAAAGGGAGAATCAGAGAGAAGTGTAAGTGTTATGTAGCAAATTTTGCTCCAGGACAGGCTGGTCCTTTCACTCAAGATTGATTACTCTGCCTCAGCATGTGTTATTAAACATAAAAAAATATAAGGATGCAAGAGAATAAAATATAATGTAAAATCCCAAAGATTTATGCTTCAGATTCTCCACACAACATCCACATTTGTTTTACTGCTTACTTTAGGGGGTCAATTGTGTCTCTGCAGAGGCAGTGGGGTGGGGGGGGGTGAGGAAGAGGCGCGCCACTAAAATGACAGGGCTTGGAGGCACTATGGCTTAATGAGCCCTGGATGCTGATGGGAGGGAAGCATGGTGGGCAGCAGGACCCATACAAATAAAGGTAGTGCAGCCCTGTCAGCAGGCATGGAAGATGGGCTAGGTACTGAGTGGCGACTCTGGAGAGTCTGGTTCTCTTCCCACCTCTGCCATTAGCCTGATGTGTGAGCTTGTTGGTTTCATCTCTTTCCCCTCCTACCCTTTGTTTGCCTTGCCGGTTTAGATTAAAAGCTTGTTGGGGCATATACTGCCTATTGCTGTGAGTTTGTGTAATGTCAATGTGGCCCTAGGTTCTACAGTGAGATAAATAAATCACTGTTTTACAATTTACAGCCGGGGGGGAGGGGAAGGCTGTTTTTTCCCTTTAAAGCACAAAACAATCTAAACAAAGAAAGCTGAACTGTGAGATGCTATTCCATATGCAGAGCCTCCTGAATTTCTTGTATGATCCGTAGACAAGGGCTATTATTGTAGGTGTTTCCCTGACTCTCATCACCATGTTATCTGAGCCCCTCACAATCTTTAATGCGTTTATTCTCACAACACGCCTGGGAGGCAGGGCAGAGCCACTATCTCCATTGTACAGAGGGGGAAACTGAGGCACAGAGTGGCTAAGTGACTTGCCCATGGTCACACAGAGCAGGGAATTAAACCCAGGTCTTCTACATGTCTGGCTAGTGCCCTGACCATTGGAACATCCTTCCTCTCAGACTCTTTCATACCATGGCCGACAAGAGGAATCCCAAGTGGCCCAACTTTTGCATAGTTTGGATGGCTTTATAAGCCAGTGCTCTCCTGTGAGCAGCTCCTCTCCCTGCCTCCTGATCCCTATCCCTTGTGGCAGGCATAGGTCCAAATTCATCCCTGAACTGGAACTTAGTCTGATTTGTGCTTCCCCTGCAATGGGGCTGTCAGGAGCCAGCTCAGGTTAAAGAAACCAAGGGGGCTGCCCTAACTTGTGACTTAGCTGCCACAGGATCAGCCTATTGGATTGCACACAGGACAAGGCTCCAGGAATTCCTGACTTCTGTTCCTGGCTGTGATACTGCTTTCCTCTGTAGACCTGAGCAAGTCACTTAAGGGTGGGGGTTTCAAAAACTCCCCTTCCAAGTGACTAAGGCGTACAGGGTAAAATTTTCAAAGGTGCCTAAGTCCCCTTGACTTTCAGTGGGAATTAGGCTCCTTCTTCTCATATGCATCCCAAGTCAATGTCTAGATTGTTCACCCGTCTGACTGCTGCACCATGGAGGGTGGCAATGTGTTGCAGTCCACCTCCCAGTCTTCTAATTGTGTGCTCTCCACCACATGTTTGACTGTCTGCATCACTGCTCTGCAGTCCCACTGGGAAGATCGATCTAAGCCAAATTTCTGCATTGTGGCAGCCGCTCTGGCCCTTCCAGTCAGCGTTCCATTAAGCCTGGTCCAGGATCTGCATTCCGGGTTGCAAACAGGTGGGTGTAAGTTAGGACTTTTGCAGTTTGTCAGCATGTCTGTCTCTCTAGCCCAGAGTTGCTGCCTGTCTGTGAGGACATAGCTGTCAGCCTTGCTATGCCACTGTTCATTGGAGATTGTCGCTGGAGCAGCAGCACTGGACATGAATACCTGAATAGCCACCACAAAAGGATGTCAGCCTTGGCAAGTCTGCATGACCTGCAGATGTAGGTGTTTTCTTCTGGAGGTGGGCAGGTTGTCTTGTAGGAGGGTGCAATGCTTATTTTCACAGATTGAAAACATTGTCAGCCTCGTGTGCCGCAGGTTGTTTTCATCCATCCTAGCCCTCCGTCTAGTTTTAGGGGTGATGGCATCTCATGAAAGTTTTTGGGACCAACACATCTAAATTAGAGGTTTATGGGTGGCTAAGGCAACCACTAATGATATGAGTGTACATCTCCGAATCAATGAGATGCGTATGCTGAGAAATGCAGAACGCAGGCTTGTGTTCTAAGTGGAAGTAGGCTCCTAAATCCCTTAGGCATTTCAGAAACGGTTACCCGTACGTCCAATTGACTTTCCATAGCACTTGTGCACCTACATCACTGAAGAATTTTTGAAAATTTCACTCTTGATCTTTTTAGGTCCAATTCACTCTTGCCCTGCACCTTGTATCATCATTTACACTGCTGCAAAGAGTGTGTGAAATGCTACCCATCCCGTGCCTCAGTTTCCCATCTGGAAAAGGAGGATAATGATCCTTACTGGCTCACAGGGGGGCTCTGAGGCTTGATTAGTTAATGTCTTCAAGTAGTTTGAAGAGAAAACATGCGTCTGATGAAGTGGGTATTCACCCACGAAAGCTTATGCTCCAATACATCTGTTAGTCTTAAAGGTGCCACAGGACTCTCTGTTGATCTTTATTATTATTACTATTACTATTATTATTACTATCAGCCCTAACATCAGCAGTGTTGTGTTTCAAAGCTCCCAGCTTTTCCCCGAGGCTCTTTCACTCGCTGGTGATAAACTTTTGTCTTTCAGATGTTCACTTTTAAAAATATATTTAATTAAAAAAATAGACCAAGTAATTTATTGCAGCCGCTTCTGCTCAGAGCCCTGTAACTAGGGAGATGGTGGGAGTGGAACAAGAGCCCAGCCTCTCGGGGAGGATGAAAGACGTATGTGTGGAGTGGGGAGAATCAAATTTGGAGATGGAGAAAAGAATGAGGGAGAGATTTGTACTTAAATAAAAAAATCTCGACAAACAAGCTCAGATGTGGTTGAAATTTTTTTTATTGTGAGAGGGAACCTCTTCCCTCCTTTTGATGCCTGAACAGAAACAAAAAAAATGTATGTCATTGTTTCACGCCATGTTGTACAAGCCACCAGTACACAGGTTAATGGAAAAAATGCATGAATTTGGATAGATATATAAAGGTCCCTTGGGTGCTCAGTCATAAATCTTTGTAGCTGGAAGGCAGAGCAGACATAAATAAGCCTGATATAACCAACTGCTTTACATACAAATGAGTGCTTGCCTTTTATTTAGTTGACAATATTATTATTTCAAATCCAAGAGGAATATTAAATAACCTCTGTAATGCTGTCTCCATTAGGATTGATCTGTGAATTATGACTGGAGCAGTGGCTCTGGACTTTGTGTGCCGGATTGTATAAAGGCTGTGTGTGCGTGTGTGTGTGAGGGAGAGAGAGAGAGTGTGATTCTATATAATGGGGCAAGTGTCATTGAAATACATTCTATTCTTTAGAGGAATGTACCTTCCTCATAAAGCTCCACTGGGAAGAAAGGAAATAAATTGGCTCAGAACAGTCCCACACATGTTATTAAGGGACTGTGTATAATGGACTCCACTGAGCTGGCACCCAGACAGAGTTCTTTTTTTTTTTAGTTCTTTTAATTGAAGGGATTGCAACGCTGGGGTAAGATGCCAAACCGACAGCCCTGGAAAACCAAGTCCTATCTTTCATCTGCAGAACATGATCAGGTGGTACAAGCTGCCCCCTCTATGTATCGACCCTGCCCAAGAAGGTACCACTGCTAGAGAGCAGATTTTAGTTTAGCCTCTCTCGGGCTCAGTCAGCCCCCTCTGCTGAGGCAGCTGACCAACGTGCTAACATAGAGGTGGCTTTTATTTATTTGTTGCTTATCCACTAGGACTTGGCTGAGACTATCAATTTACTGAGACCAATTAATAAGCAGCTGCCTAATGCTGATGGCTTTTTGCCACAGCCTACTTGGTGTCAGATTTGGACCCAAGTCCTTAAGTGAAAGGGCTTCATACTCCATTAAAATCCCCTGCATCATCCAGTCCACCGAATGAAAAAGCCTTAATGAAGGATTTTCTTGAAATATCCTAGTGTACTGGCAATTACTAGAGCATTATTAAAAACAATCAAAGCAAATGGGGTATATTGCACTTTCACGTGCAGTGAAACATGTCTAAAGTGACTACTTAAAGGACTGATAACAATCAGCTGGGGGGGAAGGCTTGGGCTGGATTTTGTGTTATTCCTTTTATGAACAAAACCAAATCTCAGGAAGGGGGTAAGTTTCGATGCATTACAATCTGCATAGACTGTATTTGAAGCCACATCTTCCCAAGTTGATACTGGGCAAGAAAAAAAGTATTGAGGCTTAAATGGTCAAAATTGTATGCACGAAAATGCATGCACAATTCTATAAATAATTTGCATGTGCATTCACTGCAATTGTACCAGCAAATGGACAATTCTGATAATCTGCATACACAGAAAGCTGATACACAATTAAAATTAAAAGTGTGCAAATTAGGCATGCAATTGCACAACCAGTTTTAAAAACATGGCCCTAAGTATGTAACTGCTTATTTGGGATGTCCATTTGAGCAACAGTGTTAGTATTTTTAAATGCTGAGACACAGCATGTGTGTGAAATTGTCTCAGAAGCTCAGGTGCTGAGTGGCAGTCGTATGCTTTCACAGGGGAAGCTCGAACTCCCAGAGGGTTCTCTCCTTTTCACAGTTTGGCATTTTTGGAGGTTCCTTTTCAGTTATGTATCATACATACCTCTATGGCCCGCATTACTGTAGCATCTGAGCACCTTGCAATCTTTCATGTATTTATCCTTACAACACCTCTGGGAGGTAAGCCAGGCTATTTTCCCCATTCTATAGATGGAGAACTGAGTTTCAGAGAGATTCAATGAGTTAGCCGTGGTCCCACAGGGAGTTTGTGGAGAAGCGGGGGATTTAAGTATTAGCATCTCTGTTTATCCATCAGAAACTCTCAGCATAACCAAGGAGAGACTATGAAGGGTTGACTGAGCTAAGTGATGATCTTGCAGCATACTAGTACCGAAACATCTGCACTTGTGCAGCCTTCAAGAAAGCGTTTGAGATCAATACCTGTGGCTGTCACTCAGCAGAAGTTACAATGGTACTTGGGTAAGGAGTGCCAGGGACGGAATTAAAAGACATAACCAAGGCAAAGTGCACCCTTTCCCAACCCTCTCAGAACTCCTACAGCCAAACAAGCCCTTGAGAAAGGCAGAGGGTGGCTTGGAGCAATGGCCTGGGCAGCTGGTCTCAGCATCAAGGAACTGCCACAGACTCACTATGTGACCTTGGACAAGTCTCTCCTTGCCTGAGTTCCCCATCTGTAAAATGCAGATAATAGTACTGCCCTACCTCACAGGGATGTTGTAAGGATAGACATTGAAGGTTGCAAGGTGGTTAGGTACTACAGTCACATGGACCTTAGGAGTAGCAAGAGTTCTTCATGAAGTTGGCACAAACCATGGTCTTCAGATCTGTTTGCCATGTGAATTCCAGTTAACTCATATCTGCTTTGCTTGTGATATGCCGATGTGGCCAACAGGGGGCGATGATGACAGCAGACAGGGGAAAGGACAGTCAAGAAGCCACTAACATATATTCATACCCCTGAAATACAAATGAAATAACAAGGAATAGTGCCTGTCCTTTTATCCCTTTGTTACTGAGACTGCCTAGTCCCTCTGTGCTACAGCAAAATGCAGTAATGTTCCTTGCAAAGCCAACATATCCTTCGAATAACGGTATTTCAAAAGAGACACACCAGTCCTGGTGGTGCATTCACTGGTGCAGTGGCTAGCGCACTAGGCTAAGACTCAGCAGACTTGAGTCTGCTAGTGACCTTGGCAAGTCACACCACATCTGTGTGCCTCAGTTTCTCCAGCTGTAAGATGGGTATGATTTTATTGAGCTGCTTTGTAAAGCACTTTGAGATTGGTAGATGAAAACTGCTTCTAAATTTCCTTGCTCAGGAATACAGGACAGTGTGTGGCATATAAACAGTTCATCTCCAAAATGCTTTCTGAAGCTAAATATAATAGATTGGCAGAGTTAAATAATAATTCAGAGCACACAGAGAGAAAGATTATGAGGTACAAGAAAGGGAAGAAAGATACATTTTCGCCTGAGATTTTAAATGAGATGGAAAGTCGCTGAGGTGGAAATATGTATGAAAGCTGTTCCAGATAGCAGTATAATGAGAAGAGATGAGTGAATGAGTGGTGGTGGGCTCACAAAGAGGATAAAGACCTGCCATTATCATCTGGAGGAGTTCTCCTTTAACTCAAGTGGCAGAGGCCTCTTTAGGAAATGAAAAACTGGACGTTCTAGTCCCAACTCTAGTACTGCCCATCCCACAAATGCAAAACTATAAGCGACGCCCCCGAAAATTATGACATTGGCTTAAAAATAATACAGTTTAGGGTTCTTTTTATTTGCCTTTTGAACCACCAGGGATCACATTTTCAAGCTTTTCTTGCAACCATGAGGGACGGAAACTTTTTTTTTAAATGAAATCTGAGATTCTGGTGTATTCACCTGACTCCAGGAGCTGGGGCTTTAAGAAAAACACCAAATATCATGAAACTCACAGTAAAATTACAAGAGTTGACAACATTGCAACTCCCCATTTGTCATGTAACGTATAGTCAGCGTGACTGTCTGCAACATGGGAGCTGGTAAAGTGGGAGCAGGTGCACCAGTCAATCTGTGAGGAGGGACAGAGAGGGAAGCCAGTTCAGAAGCGGAGAGCAGATTAGATGGAGACAATGGGGGAAATCCATCCTTGTGCAGTTGGCAAACCTGGTGCAAGGACAGAGGGAGTAGGAAATTTGCCTCCCTGATGCTTGGTCTGCCAGAGCCCAGTTTAGCTCAGGTGCTGGTTTAAAAAGCCTCAAGGGTTACTTTAATTTATACCCGGCTGTCAAACCTCAGTGTTGGGGGTCATTATGGTACTAGCCACCACCCAGCCCCCACTCTGGCATGCCCACTGTAGCAGAGGCTCCTGCAAGGGGTGGCATAGAGCCAGCTGGGGGTATTCCCAAGGGTGGAGGTGCTTAAAGCTGTTTTTTTGCCCACTTGCTCCAGTGCAGGGTGGGGGCAGGGAGCAGTGATGAATTATCTTCCCTGCTCTTCCCGGTGTTTAATCATTTACACTTGTGCAAAGTGGGAGTAAAATTCTCCTCGATCTGAATTCACCCACTTTCCCCACGTGTAACTGATTATGCAAGGTCTGAGGCAGTGCAGAATCAGGCTGTGTATCAGAGCTTCTGCAGCTGGTGCACGAAAAGCAAAATAAACCATGTGTTTCCTTAGTGCACTTGACAGTTAATGTGGATTAAGGTAGGGAGTGAATCTGAAGCACAGCAGCTGTTCCTGAATCACTCTATGTGGGGACGCTTTTAATTCTGCAAGAAGAGCGCCTTGTTCTGGTTTAGCGTAATCCACTTCCAAAGTGGGCTAAGCTAAATTAGGAACAAGGACTCTTATTCTGAAATCAGAGTGTCCACAAATGGATTTAATGAGAACCAGTTAATCAGAAACAACCCCTATGTATAAGGCAAGCCCTCAGCAATAAAAGCTGAAGCAAATAGGAGGTGAAGTTGTAGGAAGTGCTTATGAAGGTGTGTGATGACTGCCATTTTGGTCAGCACACTGGGCTTTGAACCCGGGAAGCTCCAGAGTTAAAAGCAGAGCTGAGTGACTCATTTATTTTTTGGTTGGGTGGCCAAACTTGGAAAAAAATTGTTTGTTTTGAACCAAAACTGATTCCCCCTCACCCCCCAGTTTTTCTCACCTACCCAAAAAATTGAAAAAATGTTTGGGTCAAAATTTCAAACATAATTTCAAAATGATATTTTTGAATTGAAATGTCAAAATGGTTTGTTTTGAAAATGCGGAAACATTTCAGAATTTTTTTGTAGGCATTTTTCCGTCAAAAGTATTCACCAAATTCAACCGGAATTCATGAATAGTTTCTTTGCCCTGAAAAATGCCTTTTTGGAGCAAATTTATTATTCACCAAAAAACCATTGCCCAGCTCTGCTTAAAAGCCTGAACTGCTACAGCCTCCTTTCTTCTGTGGATAGACCTGGACCACACATTGACTAGTAGGTTACACATGCCCTCCTCAAATCAGCCACTCTTTCTCCCCTTCCAGCCCTCCTATGAACCTTGGCACCTCTGTCATTATTGGTTAGCCAACATGTACCCTGCTCAAGCCTCGTGTGTTTAGAAAACTCTCCCTTACCGGTGTGGATGAAAAGGCTGCTTTTCTCTGTTTATTGGGAAGGGCCGGTACCTCTGCTAAATCCCTCTGTCTGATATTTATTTAATTTGTCAGCCATAAATAGAAAGCAAACCCCTGGATAGTAGTGAATATGTTGTATGTCTGCAAATGTGCGGGGTAATTGTTCACGGGTTCCAATAAAAATAGTTCTAGGCCTTGGATGCTTTGCTGTTGTAGTCAGAATGTTGCACCAGAGGCTATTGAAGATATCTGGACTACCCCATTTCATGGCTTCTGCCAGTAGAAAAACCTTTTCCTGGGAAATGTCAGTGAAAGCTGCTAATCAGAGCAAACCTCACAATAATGCATTGCTCAGTTAACTGCAACTTACTTGTCCCTCCTTTGTTTGCATCTGATGTGCTCTGGCTGAATGAAGAAGCTCCTGAAATCTTGTCTATGTAATGAACAGAGCTATAATCGGTATATTCCAATACACAGCAATAATAATAATAATGTGCCCAGAGACAGCACCTATTATCCAAGGACCACAAAGCAATTTTCAAGTATGGAGCCTCCAACCCTTTTGTCAGGTAAGTATTTGTGAGCAGGTGAAGTGGTTGTGGCTTGGTCCCGAAAGAGCCAAACTCCAACTCTTCGCCCTCTCTTCTTGCCCTTCTTGTGAATCTTTCTTACTGGCTGATATTTCCAAAGGACTTTGGCATTCAGCTCCCATTGATGTTAGTGGGAACTGGGCACATCACTCAGCGTTGCCAACTTTCACAACCTTAACATGATTTTGGGGCAGGTTACAGACCAGCTTCTGATAATGCAAAAGGCTGCAGCACCTTGCAGGCAATTTTGGGGAGAGAGAGAAACCTTTTCTCTGCATGATAATCTGGAGTTTAGTTGAAGGTGCCCTAAATGACACACTCAGCAACTGTGAGGTCTAGCCCCAGCTCTTCTGCTAATGCCATTTCTGTACCCAGCCCTTTTTAGGAGCCCAGGACTCGTATCTTGGAGGGTAGCTACCATTAACTGATTTTGCAGTAAGATAACTAAGAGCTTGCATAAGGGCTCTTCAGGCAGAGCTTCAAACAGAAGACAGGGCTCCACTAACACAAAGCTGAGTCTCATTTTCTTTGTCACAGTCTGTCAGAAGCATCTCTACTTAGATGCTCCTGGGACCTACTCTAATGCAGTGTAGCTGTGTCACTCTAGCAACTTGACCACACATAAAAGTTGGCTTCTGTGGGTTGCTTAGCTCAAGCCGCTAGATCCACCAGGTTCATGCCTCACTGATGCCCCAAACAGGGGTGGTGGTGTATTTGGTTATGCTAGCTGTAACCAGTAGGCCAAACTTTGCTCTTGGAACCTGGAATAGAAATCACAAATCCCTTTTCCCTGTGTCCCATCATTGTCTTGCAAATTCGTGTGTAACTCAGTGGCAGTGTGGATGTTGTCTGCTCCAGTGTGGACTGCTCCACATAGAGGCTCAGCATAGCCTTTCTTCCTGTGGCAAATGTAGAAAGAAAAGGGTATACTTGATCTTCAGGTTTGGGTTCAAACCCTGCTAATAACCCATGTAGATATGAAATATATACACGCATATATGTCTGTAGAAGTTAGATAGGGCCCTGGAATAATTTGTTGAAGTGATTTTAAAATATTGTATTTGGAAGTGGAGTTTGAAGTTGGGCTAATGTTTGTTTCACTGTTGCATTCTTATTATAGGCGCTTGGTCAATGGGAGCTGTCCCTTTTAAGAATAGGGTGTGGCAGACTGAGAGTATGTTTTGAGGCTGAGCACTAGTAGGGCAGATTGTGTGTGTTTACTCCTTGGACCTCTAGGCACAGAGACCTTGGCTGCACAAGCTCCAAAAAGGTGAGAACTTGATTTAATAAACATATGTGTCCAGAAAGCAGCTTCTCTTTCACAGAGACAGCCTTAGCAGTTATGGGTAAGGCTAAGATTTTGTCATGGATATTTTTAGTAAAAGTCAGGGACAGGTCACGGGCAATAAAGAAAAATTCACGGAAGCCCTTGACCTGTCCCTGACTTTTACTAAAAATATCCATGATAAAATGGGAAGGGGCTGGGCAGCTTGTGGGGTGGCGGGGAGCTGTGGGGGTCCCCCTGCCCCACAGCGGTGGCCAGGGAGCTGCTGGGGCACCCCTGCTGCCCACGATGGCTTTGAGCTTGGGGGCCCGCTGTCTCAGGCGGTGGGCGTACCTCACAGCTCCCTGCTGCCAGGGCTGAAGTCACAGAGGTCTTTGGAAGTCACAGATTCCATGACTTCTGTGACAAAATTGTAGCCTTAGTTATGGAGGACTAGTTGCCACCGTGCATTGCTTGTGAACGTTAGAGCCATTCACCTGTATGTCACCACTTTGAATCCTAATTAGATCAGCAGGGATACAAAACTGCTCCCCTCTAGTGGAAGTTTGGTAGCCCTAGTTCCAGCTTCTATGCCACAAACTCACAAACACTAGATTGGTAGCTCTTCAAGGCAGGGAGTCACTCTTATTTAGGGTGACCAGATGTCCTGATTTTATAGGGACAGTCCTGATTTTTGGGTCTTTTTCTTACATACGCTCCTATTATCCCCCAATCCCATCCCGATTTTTCACATTTGCTTTCTGGTCACCCTCCTCTTATTATGTGTTCATACAGTGCTTAGCACAATGGTACCAGGATCTTAGTTGGGTCCTCAAATGCGACCATCTGCAGCAGGGGATGAAATCACCTGCTTTACTATAAATTTGGGTGAGTTGGCAACACTGCCGCATGCAGATTGAGTGAGTGAGGGTGGGAAGGTGGGTGGGGTGGAAAGGAAGGCAGAGTTTAAAAATCAGAAGCAGACTGAAAAACCACATTTTTAAAAAAAAGTATGAATTTTTGGGTTATAATTATTTGTTTTAACTTTTGGGGTTGGCAGTACTGCTGATTAGGAAATGCTATTGCTGACTTACTGTGTTTTCTTTCTCAGCTGAGCCATTCTATCATTTTACAGTATTGTTATCCCCATTTCACAGAAAGGTAGACTGAGGCACAGAGGAGTTACATTTCTTGCTCATGGTCAAACGATGAGTCAGTGGCATTATACACAACTGCTGAGTCCCATTCCCTTGCGTTGATAACTAGACCAGTGTATTTTCATCTAGCAGTCTCAAAGAACTCAGTAAATAAGCCTATGTGAGCAAATATATATTTTTTTAAAAGGGTATGGTAGCTAAAACACATGAGAAGTCAGCAGCTATAGAAATGTAACTTGATCTAGGGTGCAAACCTCTTCCTACATCTATCTAGCTGGAACAAGCATTTTCCAATAAAAGGTGGAAATGTAATTAGTTGGCTGTCCTGCCTCATTCTATGCAGCCCTTGTCAAAAAAACTTAACTCTGGCTATTTTTCCAAACAGAATAATGCTTTTGTTTCCTCAAGCACATCCCACTCTTTTTATCCTGAGGTTTGCTTCATTCCTTGCAAATTTGTTTGCCGTCTCTATTTTTATTAAGGTTTTTAAAGTGGGAAAACGACACATTCAGAGTACCCAGTTGTTGTGTTGGCTGATAAAAGGCTGGAGAACTCTTGGGGCAGGAGCAGAAGTTTGAGTTCCCTACTCAGGTGATAGAATTAGAGAAATCAGAGATGAAAAACGTCCTCCTGATAAGCTATTCCCCTCCTGCTGTCAGTCACCACCCCATTCCCAACTAATACATTATTATTCCCTGTTGTAGGTTCTTTTGTGCTTCGTCCAGCTAAAAGTGACTCGGGTGATAGAATGCCAGGCCACTTCACTGGGAAGGCACTTCCAGAGTCTAATACAGTGGTCCCCAAACTTTTTACCTCGCAACTTCCCCTTACCCCTGTCCACGCCCCCTCTCCCTCCTCTGGTCTAATAGACCGCCCTCTTAGGAAATCTGAGGATATTCAGTCCATTGCTGCTAATCCTACTCCACCCACCCTAAACTATTCCTCTTTAGTCATGGCTTGGCATGTAATATAGGGGAATGTGAAAACCATCTACAAATATTTGAAGGGTAGAAATATCAAGGAGGGGGAAGGTCATGAAAAATGTATGCTCTCCGTGTGGGGGACGGCCTACATTTTTCAGTTAATGACTCTTTGCCTCCTGGCCAGAACTTTGAAGATGTGCCCTGTTCTTATTATTTTCTATTTGTATGAATTCATTTGGGGAATTTGTCTCCCACTCCCCTCCTGTCTTCATACCTCAGTACTCTGTGCATCTTCTGTGCTGCTCTCGTGCGAAGGCCCTGCCCACATCAGCAAAATCTGCACTGGCATCATGACATCAATGTACTGACCCCAGAGCAGGCCACACTGGGGTAAGCCCTGCTTTACAGCCATGCAGCTCATGTATCATAATGGTTTGCAGTACTGTAACTGTATCAGTGAGGCAGTCTGATTTAGTGGATAGAGCAGTGTGACTCAGAAGACCTGGGTTCTAGTCCCAGCTCTGACAATGACCTGCTGGGTGACTTTGAGCATATTACTTTGTCTCTCTTTGCCTCAGTTTCCCCATCTATAAAATTGGGATAATGATACTGACCTCACTGTAAAGTGTTTTGAGATCTACAGATGAAAAACACTATATACGAGCTATATTTTTATTATTATTTATAGCAGTGCAAATTTTTCTATCATAGACAGTCCCTAACCCCTGAAGGACTAGATTTACGGTTAATAAAAAAAATTCACTTCTGTAAGCAAGAAGGGCCCCCGAGCTATGTGACTTAGCACTGGCATTTCACCTTGGAGGATTTTCAAAGTTGGAAAAAGACAATGGGGTTTTTGTGGAGACATTTTTCTCTGTCTCTTATAAATCACAATTATTGACACTGGCTGTGAAATACCTTCCCCGCTCCCAGTGCCTCTTTCTCGCTCCGTCACACCCACCCACACACTCTGTCTATGACGCACAAAAATACATGTTCATATTCTGCATGTCTCCAGGGTACACCCACACCCACTTACATGTCTGTCTTGTTTCACATACATTCTTTCACATGCACTCTTTGAAACACTTTCTGTCCCAGCACTCATGTAGTTAAGTACTGGATCTTGCTCTTAGGAGAAAGCACCCACAGAGAAGTACACACTCAGTGTATGTCTACACTGCGATTAGACACCCATAGCTGGCCCGTGCTAGCTGACTTGGGCTTGCGGGGCTCAGGCTGCAAGGTGCAGGTGCAGGGTGAGAGGTCGCAAAGCTTGGGCTGCAACCCGAGCCCAGAAGTCTACATGGCAGTTAAACAGCCCCGCAGCATGAGTCACAGGCCAGCTGCGGGTTTTTAATTGCAGTGTAGAGATCCTCAGTCACTCTCACTCGTAGACCATTCCCCTGCCTAGTTTATTGTGTTCTTAGCAAGGCATTAATGAGATCTTAAGTAATGACTGGTGTCTGAATCAATTTGCTCTTCTGTCCAGTTCATCTTCTCTTCAGAGACAATATTAGTATTGATTTCTGAACGGTTACCCTTCACATCACTAAATATTGCAGACATGCACACGTTCACAGTGGGCTGTAAAACAAGAACTGGATACATCCCAGCTGTCTAAGAGAACGTGTCTGAAATCAGAGGGCTCCAAAGCCAGGCCAGTCTGAGAGCAGAGGTGGGTTCGTTCACTCAAGTTTCTTAGATTCATAGATTAGATTCTAGGACTGGAAGGGACCTCGAGAGGTCATCGAGTCCAGTCCCCTGCCCGCATGGCAGGACCAAATACTATCTAGACCATCCCTGATAGACATTTATCTAACCTGCATTTATCTTCACACCATAGTTTTTAATTGGCAGTTGAAGTAACTTCATATATAATATATGCAAAATGGTTTGCAAATTATTCTCTTATGTCCATTCTAAAGGATCTGGAAGGCTGCAGTGGGTGGCAAAAAGACTGCAGTGGTAACCCAAAAAGGGCAAGTAACAGGGTTTACTATCAGAGGTGTAGTCCCTCAGTTTTCACTGGTCAGCGCTGTACTTGAGTGGAAATTTATCCATGATGTTGGAGGAAGCAGCGCTGGTAATTTAGTAGGTGGTGCTGTTCCTCCTGGATCAGTGCGGACCAAATGCCCCATTGTGGGGTCAGGGTGCAGTGGGCAGCTGGAGGCGCTATCTTTTGGATGAAATCAAAGCCCGTACTGTTTGTAGTTACTAGAAGATCTCCTGGCATTTTTTGCTTTGTTTTGCAAGAGCAGGGATGTTACGGCTTGAGCTGCTGTGGCTTTCCTAATGCACTGGTATAATCTCCGTGCCATGGCACGGGCCACCAGGTCGTGCACACAGAAGATAGGCATGGCTGCACTGTGGTCCTTCCTGTGGCACACAGCAGTTTAGCCTTCTAAGGCTTTGGTCTTATTCTGGGTGTTGGGCTTGGTGTGGAGGTAGCTGGGTGGTGTTTAGTGGCCTGTGATATACAGGTCGGACTAGATTGTCACAGTTCAGTGCAACTGCACCTGTATTCCCCCTGTGATTCAGCAAGGGCACCCACTTTAGGGTCCAGGCTCCTCAGCTGTCACCTGTCTTGGCTGGAGATATGCATTTCTCTCCCTTCTGACCGGGATAGTTCCAGGCTGCACAGGCCTTGTGTACACGGTGAACTCCCCGGCAAAGTCAGACTACGGAGGCAGGCTTGGTTTTCTCCCCAGAGATGGTAAACAGCATAACTGCCACAGTTAAGTTACCACACAGCTCCTTCTAAGAAATCATGTTTATTTTGAAGGTAAAAACAGAGAAAACATATTAAAGCAATGTAAGAACCTACACACACGCTAATAAGCTTATCAGAGATCACCCCCCCGCCCAACTCTAACAAGGGCTCTGGCTGGTGAACAATCCCTCAGACCCCCACACAGCGGTTTTCCTGTGGGCTCATGTTCGTAGCAGATTTTGCTCAGAACTAGCACACAGACTGGGCAAGTCCTTCCATCAATTCCCAGAAAGGATTGGGGCCCCACTTGGACACAAAGTTCTGTCCATTTGTAGGCTCAGAAAGTCTCAGGCCTGGTCTACGCTGGAGTGGAGGATTGATCTAAGTTACGCAACTTCAGCTATGTGAATAATGTAGCTGAAGTCGACGTACTTAGATCGACTTACCGTGGTGTCTTCACCGCGGTGAGTCGACTGCTGCTGCTCCCCCGTTGACTCCGCCTGCGCCTCTTGCGGAGTACAGGAAGAGCGCTCGGGAATCGATTTATCGTGTCTAGTCGATCGCTGCCTGCCGATCCGGCGGGTAGTGTAGACATACCCTTAGAATCAGTTTTCATTCAGGCTACTTAACCAAAGGTCCTTTCTGCCTTCATCCCGGGAGAATCCGGATTGAACCAGTTACATGCGAGCCTCTGCAGGTGGTGGTAGCTCTCTGGAGGTGTTACAACCTGAGTCAATTTGCCTAATCATCCCTCACTCTTCTTAGTTCCAGGAGGGCTGTGGTCCCCTCTCCCATGGGATTATATACTATCCCTGGCCCACAATGATACGTAAACCTAATTCAATAAAGTTTGCCCAAGATAGGGCAGGAAATTGCCATGTCTATCACACACATGATCTGGGGGTCCTTTCTGGCCTTAAACACTCTGACTCAACAGAGGGTGAGTAGAATGATAGCTGTGGGGAAAGCATTCTCTCAGGACGTAGAAGGCACCAGAAATGAGCCATTTTTGAACTTTGAAAAGGGCTTTCTTCTTAAGTTGTGTTTTATTATTTTCATGCTCCGCCAGCACTTTTTGGCTCAAGACTGGTTAGGTGCAGGATGGGTTTGCTAGGAAGGCTATTTCCTATGGATTGTAAGGGTATGTCTACACTACCCACTGGATCTAGTCTAGACGCGATAAATTGATCCTCGAGCGCTCTCCCGTCAACTCCTGTACTCCACCGCCGCGAGAGGCGCAGGTGGACTCAACCAGGGAGCAGCAGCAGTCGACTCACCGCGGTGAAGACAACACAGTAAGTCGATCGAAGTACGTTGACTTCAGCTACGTTATTCACGTAGCTGAAGTTGCGTAACTTAGATCGATCCCCACCCCCCCCAAGTGTAGATCAGGCCTCAGACTGACCACAGACCAGAGAGGTTCACAGCAGGTGAGTCACCACGCCTTTGGAGCGTAGGCGCCAACTCCATGGGTGCTCCGGGGCTGGAGCACCCACAGAGAAATATAAGCAGGTGCTTAGCACCCAACGGCAGCCAAGCTCCCCTCCCTCCCCCCCACTCCCGTGTGCTGGCGGTCCCTGTCGATCAACTCCTCCCCCTCCCTCCCAGCACCTCCTGAATGCTGAGAAACAGCTGGTTTGCGGCGTGCTGGAGTCATGGGGGGGGAGGGGAGGAGCGGGGATGCGGCATGCTTGGTGGAGGGGGTGGGAAGAGGTGGGGGAGGTGGGGCTTTCAGGAAAGGGGTGGAGTGGGGCTGGAGGTGGAGTGGGGGCGGGAAGAGACGGGGTGGTGGCTTAGGGGAAGGGGCGGAGTGGGGGTGGGGCCTGGAGCTGAGCACCCCTGGGGAAAATTAGAAGCTGGCGCCTGTGCTTTGGAGACTGGTCCTTTGCTAGCTTGAAGGGAAAATTATCCCTCTATCTAAGATACTTCTATGGCACCTACCACCATGGAATCTGAGCACTGCGCAGTATTTATTGCATTGGTCTTCCCAACAGCCTTGTGAGGTGGGCAAGAACGATTTTAAAGATGGGGAACTGAGGCACAGAGAGACTGTAGGTATGTCTAAGCTAGTAACGCTGCAGCATAGACACTTGGACAGTGGGAGGAGTTCTCCTGTTGCTGTAGTAAATCCATCTCTCCAAGGGGCGGTAGCTAGAGCAATGGGGTTAGGTCGGCTTAGCTATGTTTTTCGAGTGATGTAGCTAGGTTGACCGAACTTTCCTACGTAGATCAGCCCTAAGGAGTCTGTGGCAGGGCAGGGAATTGAACCCAAGTCCCCGGCTAGCCCCTTAACTATCTTTATCCTTCTCTCCTGCCTATGGTGGCCCTGACTGAGGTGGCAGCTGAACACCCACCAAGCTCTGCCTGGACCAGCCATGATGATTAAGCCCCTGTCCCATCTGCTACAGATCTCTCTAGGGGCCAGGAGAGGAAGGCCTCCTCCTCACCAGGCTGCAGATCAACTGCTCTGGACTGCAGTCCCCCTTGCCGCTCCTGCATCCCCCACTCTGTGGGGTGAATGGCTGGTGGATCCGCTGGCCCCACGCTGCACCTCCCAGGTCTCCTGGTTGCAGTGAGTCTCCATGGAACGGTGGTCCGAGGCACAGCAAAGGGAGAAGTCCCCTTATGTGAGGCTCTGAGATTGTTATTTATTTGTACTGCAGTAGCTCCTAGGAAACCCCCAGTCATTGGGCTAGACACAAACAGAACAGCCCAGAATCCAAGTGAAGCCACACCTGCTGCCGCCAGGTGCTTCTGCAGAGAAGCAGGGAGGGAAAGAATGGGACTAGCTCCCCAGACAAGAGTGCCCTTTTAGCTCTGGTGTCAGGGAGAGCAAGGGAAAGCCAGTCTCGTGGCAGGCTTCCTTGCTTCGTTACATGGAACGCAGCTTCCGCCAGGAAACAAGAAAGGAACGATTCCTCTGCCTCTTTCTCCTGCTTCGTTCCATTAGATTCAGAAAGCTGCAGAGCTTAAACTGTCCTGTTGCAGCCAGTTCCAGGGCAGAAAGGAAGGGTTTCCAGCCCTTCCGAAGGGAGAGCATGAGAAATAGCGACTAATCAAAGGGGGCAGGATGGATTGCTGCTGCAGGAATAAAAACCTGTCTGCACTGATAATAAACATCACGGCTGCTTCCAAAATCACTCCCCAGGGTGGCTTGTTCAAACTTTAGTCATGCAGGAAAAATAACTGCACCCAGCGGAGCTTGTCCATTTAAAAAAAAAAAAAAAAAGCCAATGCAATCAGGGTGGGATTCAATCTCTCCTGCTGTTATTGTCAAGGAGATTGGCTTAAATGACCCAGGCTCCCTGAAGCAATAAAGTCCACCTGACCTTGGACTTCAACGTACTGCCTCTAACTGGCTTTGTTCTTATTTCTTCCGTGTGCTTTTTCTAATAGGCTGCAGGGTTTTAAATGAGGGCAGAAATACCTACATGGGTACACACATGTCCAAAAGGGGGAAGGTAGCTGAGAAAAAAGTGTGGTCCAACAGTTTGGGCCCTCGCTCGGAGTTGGGAGACCTGCTTTCAATACCGCCACAGGCTTCCTCTGTGACCTCAGGCAAGTCACTTTGTGCCTCAGTTTCCCATCTATACAAGGGGGATAATAGCACTCCCCTCCCTCACAGAGGTGTGATGAGGATAAAGCCATTAAGAAGCGTGAGGGGGCCAGATCCATGGTAGTGGGGACTAAGTACCAAAGGGAGATAGAGCTTCACCCTGTCTTCCCCAAAGACACTCAAACATGGAGGGAATTTTCAGTCTCTAACACACTCTGAAATGGGGCAGAGGTCTGCAATCTGCCATGTGCCTCCTCTCCAACAGCAAAGGGCTCTTCAGTGTGTCCCGAATCTCTGCCCTCACCGCACTGCTCCCACCCCCTCCCAAACAGAGGTAGGAGTCTTTAGCTCCACACATAAAATGGAGCCATAAATCTTCAGTCACCGTCCCACAACATCCAGACAGGAGCAAGAGTCTTTAATTCCACCACCCACATACCTAATCAGGGGCAGGAATCTTCTCTCCTGACTCCTTCTGCCTAAACAGCTTAATCCCTGTGTGGGGCCATCCTAGTAGAGCTGTTTCCCCTGAAATGCAATGCTTAATAAAATGTATTGCGCATCAATAATTTTACCACTTGTGACAACATATAAAATCTGTTTAAAAATATTACCAACTTGGCCAATATCCCTGGTAATTAAAAATGGATGTTATGACAAAGTACAGCAGGTGTTAAATGTATTTCAGGCTTTTGGTGTATTTAAAACGTGGGCCACGCCATCAATTTTGAAATATCGTAAAAATGTGGCAAGTTTGTACTGTTTTAAATATATCTGATATATTGTCCCATATATTTTAATTATTAATGTGCAATACAGCCAACCGGAGTCTAAATTTATCCCAGCGGCAGCTCTAGGCGATTGTTACAAGAGGAGCTCAGTAAGCCGTGGTTGACTGGAGATAAACCTAAGCAGTTCAGAAATTGCCCTCTCTGGTCTTGGTTCTCTGCTGTCTCGCCCCCTGTGCTAAGCTGGTGTGAAATGCTGCCAACCAGAGTTCTCCCCTCAGTTGCACTTGAAGTTGCATTTTACAACTACTTGGTATTCATTGGGTGCAGATTCTCACTTTATGTATGCTGTTGTAAACGTGAAGTAAATGCTGTGAAGTTGGTGGAGTTACTCTGGATTTACACAGCTGTAACAGGAGAGGATGAGAGAGCACTAACTGCAAGTAACAGATGCAAGTCGCATCGCTTAATGCACAACTGGAAGGCGCTCAGCTATGATGGCATAAGAACAGAAGTGTAAATAATGACCCACTAATGGAAAGCAGATAGAGAGTCAGGCCATAAATCCTGACTTGCACCTGCCTGTCTCATAGGCGTTGGGCCATATTCTGTGCTCTGAAACACTGCGGTAAATCTGGAGTAACTCAGTGGAAGTCAAGGACTCACTCTGGATTTACACCTGCATAACTAAGAGCATTATTTGCCCTGTAGTACACCTCTACCCCGATATAACGTTGTCCTCGGGAGCCAAAAAATCTTACTGCGTTATAGGTGAAACCGCATTATATCGAACTTGCTTTGATCCCCCGGTATTCCCCCCCCCCCGGAGTGCTGCTTTACTGTGTTATATCCGAATTCGTGTTATATCAGGTTGCGTTATATTGGGGTAGAGGTGTATTTCTCATGAGAGTATGTATATTACCCATATATTTTCTGCTGTGCTACTTAAGATGGAAGATTGATTGAAATATGATTTGGCTCAGATATGAAACACCTCATGCTGCCAAACAAGAGGCCCTACCCTAGGATTTCTTGGACTTGTAATTCCCAGTGGGTGTTGCCCCCTGATGGTAGCATCAGTGGAAGCTGTCCTGTAGATAAAGCTCAAATGTTTACATCATCGTGCCCATGGCCAAGCTAAGGCAATCTGGGGTCCTAAGCACACTCCATGTTGTGTCCTGCTCCCCTGCTGTGCCCCTATCCCTCTTTGGGGTGACATCAGGTTTCAGAGATCAGGTGAATAGGGCAGCTCACACCCCTTGGAGCTTTTGTTTCAGGCTGACTGCAGATTCAGGCAGGCTTCAGTTACACTTTTCTTTGGGAATTATGCATCAGACAAATCCTAGTTTTGGTTAAGGTTGTGGGCTTGGCGGTGGGGCTGGTGTGTGTGTGTGTGTGTGTGTGTGTGTCAGAGTCACATGACTGTCTAGTTTGTTCATAAGAGCCAGAAGACTGAGCTATCAGAATAGACTAAAGCTGCACTTAGTTTAGCATCCTGATTCTAGCCATGGACAAAAGCTGCTGGTTCAGAGGCTGTGTGAGTGCAATATTTAATGCACCTTGCCAAGTATTTAATACTATCCCACAGGAGAAATTTATTCCTGACCTGACACCGGTAGGTGATTAGTTTGTGCCCTGGAGCCTGAGGATTTACTGCACTGTGTAGCTAGCGCAACTGCAGATGTTGTTCTTATTTTGACATGACCAGATTCTGCTGTCAATTACACCAGAGCCTTCGCTTGGAGCAACAAACCAAACAGTGCAAATGTGCAGTTCAGAATCTGCAAGGGAGTTTGTTAATTCTTTTCCTTTGGTCAGGCCATTTCCAAAGCAGCGGTGAGGTAGCCAGTAGCCAGGTAACTCACAGCAAGAGGATTCCATTTTGGCCCCCTAATGCATCGCAAGGCCCTAAATTACCAGTTAATTTTCCTTTCCTGCTACTATCTGCTCCCCAGGAAAAATGTGATACGTCCACCCTGCTATTGGCTGGCTGCATCAGCCCCAAGTTTCAGCATTAGTTTCTTTACAAAAGAGTAAAGCATTTGCTTCAAGGCGTCATTCAGCCTTGGGACCAAAATCTGAAGCGAAGCACTGGCCCAAGTAGTCGGTTGTGGAATGGTTCAGTAGCTCCTTCTTGTAGTCTGCTCCACCCCAGAGCCTGGCATGAGCTCTGTGGGCCCTTATGCATCCTCCGTGGTTCACCTAGGAGCAGATCCTTTGTCCTGTCCCCTCCCACCACTTTTTGTGGTGCTGGACTGGATTAGTTGTTAAGAGCACTACACTATTTGTGCTACTAGACCCAGTTGCATGTTCCAGGTTGTTCTATTGTCTTCAAGTTCTTAGGCTGTGGCCATCACCTTGATATCTGATGTCACAGTTCAGGTGATGCCACGCATAAATAATCACCGCTTTCTCACTGGCATAAATTCCCCCTCCCCCCCTTCCCCAAATGTTGCTTTAGACCCAGGCTTCTGCCCTCTGACTGTAACATTTCCATTCTTCCCAGGGTGGAATATGGTGGGAATATTTTAGACCAATAGAACTAAAATGGCCTCTAATTTCAGTTATCACGCAGAGGAAGTCCATCTCATCATGGGCTGCAAAGAGTTCCTTGGGAAATGGCAGCGTTTTGCTTTTCTTTTCAAATTGACTCAGGATTCTCATGTTTGTATAGTTTAGTTTGTTTTTTTTAACATCCTCTCCATTAAATTCCAAGATGACTTACCCTGTAGCCAGGCAGGCAGGCTGCAGAACATGACACAGAGCATGAATCTGCCTGGTCATGGTGGTAGCATTTCCATGAGTCATTAATGATTAATGAATGTTGGTGCTTCTTCACAAGATTAATAAAAAAATAATCCCATGTCTCAGTGAGGCAAGATATATTAGAAGCTTCTCAGGGGCACCTGTCAGCAGATGCCCAGATCCCAGGGAGATGGGTGACCTTATAAAAACCTAGATGGATGGATAAGTCAGGGGCAGTCTGTCCATATGTGACCTGTGCATCACTGAGCACAATGTCATCACCTAAATAATATTATAATTCCAAATTTGTTGATGGGGAAACTGGGGCATGGAAGTTAAATGACTTGCCTGGAAATCTCAAAGTAAGTCGTTGTCTGTCTCTCTGTCAGTCATATTGTAGGCACCTACTATCTTTGTATATACGTGTGTAGAATTCCTAGTTCTGTGCTTAGCTCATAGAGGAGCATAAAAATTGCTGGACTGGAAACAGACCCAACATCCTCCCAGTCCTATATCCTGTTTCAGACCAGAGCCAGATGCATCAGAGGAAGAAGCAAAACCCCCACATTGTACAGTTGTGGCACAATCTGTCTCTCCCCGCCCCAATAGTTCTCATCTTAATCTAGAAAATCAGAGATTGGTTTGAACTTTGAAGCATGCAGCTGAATCTCCCTCCCAAAAAATTTGATACCAATAACTATTATAATTCTGGATATTCTTGTTATCCATATACGTGTTCAATCCTGTTCTGATTCTTGCTAAATTCTCAGTCTCGATGACTTCCTGTGCTAGTGAGTTCCACAGTGTAACGATATGTTATGTAAAAAGTATTTGCTTTTCATCCGTTTCACACCTTTTAATTTCATTGAATGTCTCCTTGTCCTTGTACCATGAGACAGAGAGAACAGACGCTCCCAATCTCACTTCTCGCTACTGCTCAGTGTTTTATATCCCCTTGCGTTATGGGCCCTTTTATTTGTCTCCTTTCTAAAGTAAACAATCCCAGTCTTTCCAATCTCTTTTATAGACACATTTTTCCAGGCCCTTGATCATTCTTGTGGTCCTTCTCTGAATCCCTCTAGTTCTGCAATGTCCTTTTAGAGATGGGTTGACCATCTGTGTGAGGATGCACCATTGATTGATGAGATGACATTATAACATAACCCTACAGGGACAATCACCCCAAACCTTAGATAAACTTAGGCTGCTCATTTAATTACATTTTGGGGATCAAGGTAGAGGAAGGCTGCAAGATGAAGGAAGGAAGTGTTGTGGCAGAGGTGCTGCCATAGGGACCAGGAGGCCTTGGGTTAATTCCCCACTCTGCCAAAAGCATCCTATCCCAACTTGGGCAAGTCACCATGGTCTGATTTCAGTGGTGCTGAGCACCAGCAGCTCCCACTGTCTTCAGGGCATTGTCTTGTGTCCAGGAGAATCAAGGTCTGGGTCTGATCTTTGAAACAGGGATACTGATGCTGCCCTCTCTGTGAGGATAAATTCATTACTGTTTGTGAGGTGCTCATGTATGATGGGGGTGTGTGTGTAGGGGGCATAGATGTGTACCTAGACAGACAGTCACGACCTGGTTAATGTGGGGAAAATGCGCTTTTCCTTAATTCATTGTCTCCCAACATGTAGTGGACCTTATATGGCAACAAGGAGCATTATGTTCTCTTCCACTGGAGCCTTGCTGATAAGTACAAAGTAGTGGTAGGGCTACAGCAAGTATAATGATATTTAATTATAATTAATTATACCAGCTCATCCCTTCCCTCAGACAAAAGCCCTGAGAAGGGAGCAGAAATTCCAGAGGACCTGATTCTCCACTGCCTCACCTGTGGTGGTGGTGTCACTGACAGCTCTGCACAGTGTACATAAGATGGGGGTTCTCATTTTGCACAGGTGTGTACCTGATGATGCCAAGGCAGCAGGGAATACAGGCTTAGAAACCGTTGCTCAGTTTGCTTTATGGAGTTTCCTGGCCACTTTTAGTTTGAGTGTGAGGCATTTGGGATGGGGAGGAGCAGGGGTGTGTGGCCTCCCAACATGGTTGATTCTGGGAATCCGTGTGGAAGGGAATGCCCAGATGTGCAGAAGCAAAAAGGGGGTCATGGTGGTGGTGGAGGGGCCATGCTGATCCTATGGCTTCTCCCTCTTGGTGTGTAGTAATTTGATTGATTACTTAATGATCCCCAATTAACATTCTGTGGTTTGGCAGGGTCTTGTCTCACAATCAGGCCCAGAGTCATTATTGTTAATTGGGGAACCCCGATAGTCACAAGAACAACACCCACTCGTAGGAAAAACCTTTGGAATTTGCAATAGTTTTATTAACACAGTTAGTAAAAGTACAAGCCCTCCAGCACAGACAAGTAGGTTGATATAATACAGAATTGTTTGTGCATCCAACATCAGGATAATCATATATTCACACCATCCTTGTGGAGACCTAGAACCAGCGACAGAGATGGTGGTCCAAAACAGTCCTATCCTATCTCTGGCATGCCAAAAGATCACAACGGCTTAGGCTGCGGTTAGCCTTGTTATAGGGCTCGATAGCGGCTGTGAATATGAATATTCATAAAGATGTCCAGCCCAAACTTCCTCACCCTAATACTGTTGGGGGCTCTCTTTTTATAGGTTAGTATATTAATTAACTCAAACTTATTAGCATATACATCCATTGGTCACCATGGCAATCTTGCAGTTGAACATCTGTGATGTTCTTATTCTAACAAACCCAAACTGGCATGAATTGGTATTTGGCAGTTACCTGTCAGCTGTGTAGTCCTACTTGTTTATCACAGCATTCTGTCGTGTGCTATCTTGTGACTTAAGATCACTCCTGGTTAACTTATGCTAAGTGGTAAGCTATTAACTTAAAAGCTTGGCCCTGTAGGTGTCTTGCATTACTGCCTTATACCTATATCTGGTCAACTAACCTATGCTTATAGCTAACAACTTCCTATGCTTGTAGGCTACACTCTCCCCTGGCAGTACTGCCCCAGCAGAAGCCATGGATCAGCCCCCTCCCTTGGCTGCTCAGGAGGTTGCTTAGTTTTAGGGAGTTAATGCTGCCTGAGGTGAAACGGGATGGGGAGAAAGATCTTGCATGCACAGGGCACCTTTCAACCTAAAAGATCCTGAAGCACTTCACGCATTTGGATACCGAGGACATGTCACATGGAGATGCAACAGTCTCTGGAGTGAAACGTGGTAGCTGCTTAACAGCTCACAGCAAGATGACACAAGAAATTTAGGACAGGCGGTGGAGAGGAATAGTGTATACACCTCAAAGTGCAAGGGGGCACATGCTTAGGGATGCAGAATCTGATTACCTCAAGGGGAAAGTGGCTAAACGCCAGACTTAACATTTCAACGATTCAGAAAAATGCCATAGGATCTTGGTTTGGTGTTTCACCATAAAGACAGGTCACCATCCCTGGCTAGGACCAGGCTGTACACTGACAGAAAGGGAAGAGTACCACCTTCTGAGTCACAAATATCACTTTTTGCAGCACCTATGTTCCTCTGAGGTCTCCCTTTCAAATTATTTCCTAACCCAATGCTGCATAGCCTGTGATAGATAACACGATCCCAGCCAAAGATGGAGGAATTGCAGGCATAAGAGAAAAAGAATTTGTGTATCATGTGTGGCGGGGTGACGACTCACCAGAACGGCACCTCCTACTGGTTGTCCAGGGAATTAGCTCTTTTGCAGCTCCGGAGTGCCCTCTGCCGGCTAATGTCTCGCCTGCCGCTGGCCCTCATGTCCCTCCCAGACCCTGGTGCCTTTTGCCCAGGGGTTCTGCCCCAGCAGTAACCCACAATCTGGGTCTCCCCCCAGGGGAATCCCCTACCCCCTATCCCCACCTTGCCTCAGTGGCTACTGCCAGTCTCCATCTAGCCCCCTGATCACTAGGGCAGATTGCAGTCTGTAACCCACTCATCATCGGCAAGGGGGGGTTGGACCAGTTGCTTTTGCCTATTCCTGGGCTGCTCCTCTGCAGCCCTAGTACCCTTTTTGTGGGCCCTTAACTCGGCCTGCAGCCGGGGGCATAGCTAGGCTGGAGCTCCCCAGCTCCCTCTGCCCTTCCCCAGCACTGCTCCACCCTAGGTACCCTCCTTAGCTTCCCAGGCAGCTGGGTCCTTCTCTCTTTCAAGAGGCTAGAGAGAGTCTGTTTGTCCTTCTGGCCCACCGCCCTCTTGTAAGGGCCAGCTGGGCCCTGATTGCACTGGCTGCAGCTGTGGCTGCTTTCCCAATCAGCCCAGCTTTTCCCCTGCCACAGCCCTCTCCCAGGGCTGTTTTAAGCCCTTCAGGGCAGGAGCCGGGTAACCAGCCCGCTACACATGTCATATAAACCATTTATTTCCCTTGCCGTGGTATGCAAACTTTAAATCCAACCACAGAGTGGGTTTATTTTTAAAGTCATCAAGAGAGAGCTAGAGCTGAAATGAACTGATGGCAGAAACTTCCCTCTGGTTAGTCTGAGTTCTGATGTCCCTCTGTGGTGTTGCTGCTGTTAGGAATTAGAGAGAATGCAGGTGTTCTGTGCCTTTAGGGCTCAGCACACAGGGACGAATTCTGGGATTTGCATGGGAATGGAGCTATAATAACGTGTATATGCAGGGGCCATTGTCTAGAGTAGCCGTTAAAGCTGCCAGCAAGCAGCCACATAGGCTCCTCCTGTGTTCAAGTTATGTGGGTTTAGAAAGGTTTGTTTTTAACCACTACTGCTTGTTGGTCTCCATAGGGCATCCTCTGAGCTTGCAGGTTGGCTGCCTCTGAAAACAAAACAGTAATGAATATAATTATGGATAAGTTCCAGCTTCCTGTATGTACTGAGAAGCAGAGCTTCGTCAGTACAGAATTTTGATTTCATTGACACGCACTGATATCCCCGTTGGGGATGGGTGAATGAGAGTCCCTGCTCCAATGAGCTAACCATCTGACTAGATGAGTCCTCACAAGTAGCTGCAACAAACAGTTGGGCAGAGAGTAACAAAAATAATATAATTTTTTAGCACTGACTGTGTGTTCAATTCTTAGGCAATCAGCAGCGTTAAAGACTGCTTTGTCTGCAAGAATATTTGGTGAAGTGGCAAATTTGAAGCATCTGTTGCAGAATGTTTGTGGCAAACAGATATTGAATTTGTAATTATGAGAATGCATGCGGAAAGTGTAGTTATAAGAGTGAACATTCATCCAATCAAGGAACAGACATATATCACATGACCTGCGTACCCAATTTAAACTGTTTGTGAATGAGCTACAGATTGAGAATTGGACTCAGGAAAGATTTGAGTAATTAATTGTAAATACCAAATAATCCAAAAAAACTGAGATCTGTTTGTGTGGAGACAGAGGAAAATGAATAATTGGAGTTGGGTGGGAAACTGTTTTCCCATCTTGCAAATAGTTTTGAGAATTCACTTTTTTCCCCCGTCTGAAATCAGAATGAAATGTCAAAATCTCAGAAAAACCCTATTTTTTTTTTATTTTGGGTCAATGGAAAGTTTTGTTCAGATAATTTTGAAATGTTTCATTTTGATTTTGATTTTTAACCTCTTTTTAGTCTAATTAGTTTAAATTTCAAAATAAAAAAGATGTTCCAAACTGGAAAACCAGAATTTTTCATTTCAAAAATATCAAAATGAAACATTTAGACAATTTCAGAACTTTTTTTCTCTGCTTTTTTGAGTCAGGACTTTCGTTGAACCTGGCTCTGTTTCTCAAACAGTTTCAGTTTTGACAGATTAACATTTTTCAGCAAAAGAACAATTTGTCAAAAAGTTCCAACCAACTCTAAAATTAGTAATTATGAATTTTCTTCTCCTCTAGAGCTGTTTCTGATATCTAATATTAGAAATGTTCAGTGTAATGTAGTCTTTATAGCAGCATAAATTCACAGAGCTCATTTCATTCTGCAGGATCCCAAAGTGTCTTACATAAACTGTAGCCAGCAATCTTAACTGGCCAGCATTTTTAGACCAGTATCATAGGCACAGATCTTTGTAGTCAGGGGTCAGATTTTAAAATATATTTAAGTGCCTAAAGATGCAAATAGGTCCCTAGTGGGATTTTCAAAAATAGATTTCAATGGGAGTTAGGTGCCTTGGTGGTTTTCAAAATTGCACTAGTCACTTATCTGCATCTTTTAAAACCTGGCCCTAGATTGCTGGTTGTGGACTTTGCAGATGCAAACTGGTAATTCACAAATTGGAGCAATGGCAATGAAGAGGACAGGTCACTGCTACAGGGTGACCTGGATCGCTTGGTAAACTGGATGCAAGCAAACAATGACCATTTTAATAGGCCAAATGTAAGTTCGACATCTAGGGCCAAAGAATGTTGGCCATGCTTACAGGATGGGGAACTCTCTCTTGGGAAGCAGTGGCTCTGAAAAAGATTTGGGAGCCATGGTGGATAATCAGCTGAATATGAACTCCCAGTGCGATGCTGTGGCCAAAAGGGCTAATGGAATCCTGGTCTGTATAAAGGGGAATGTTGAGTAGAGGGTTATACTACCAGTATTTGGCACTGGTGTGACCGCCACAGGAATACTTTCTCCAGTTCTGGTGCCCACAGTTGAAGATAGATGTTGGAAAAATTAGGAGATGGTTCAGAGAAGAGCCACAAGATTAAAGGATTGAGAAACATGCTTTATCGTGAAAGACCTGAGGATCTCAATCTGTTTAGTTTAACAAAGAGAAGGTTAAAGAGTGAGTTGATCACAGTCTGAGTGTTGATGTGGGGAATTTAAATTCGATAATAGAGGGCTTTTCAGCCTAGCAGGAAAAGGTATAACAAGATTCAATGGCTAGTAGCTGAAGCCAGACAAATTCCAACTAGAAATAAGGGATACATGTTTAACATTGAAGGAAATTAACCATTTATACAACTTACTAAAAGCTGTGGGGATTCTCCATCACTGGAATTTTTTCAGTGAAGATTGGATGTTTTTCTAAAAAGATCTGCCGTAGTTCAAACAGGAATTCATTCAGGGAAATCCTATGTTGTGCAGGAAATCGGACTAGATTATCACAGTCTATGAATTAGACATCCAGCTATTAATATTTACCAATGTAATGAACTGAGGCACATGTTTCAGAGAGCACAAAACAGGGCCTACAGAAGTAAAGGCCTAGGTACACAAGAATAGCCAGAGCCAGACCTAGGTTCTGTGGGGCCCAGTGCGAAAATAGATGGCAGAGGGCTCAGACAGTTGCATGCGACCTGCTTTGCATATCTGAGGGTGGGACCATATGGCAGGTGGATGGGTTGTGAACTGATTAGGAGTATTCTGAGGGAAGGAATCTGGTTGGATACAATTACATGGAGGTGGCGGAGAATGGTTTTGTCTGCAAGAATGGGTCTCAAGGAGGGTTTCATTGGCTCTAAGGATTCATCTCCACTGTTCGTTTTCGAAGGGTTGGGGTGGTAGAGGCTCCTTAGGTGATTACCGTGAAGGGGTTCTGATGATGTGGGTTCTTGTTGGGTCCTGTGGGGCTGCACACTTGGAACATGCACAGGGTTGAACTTGGGAATCATTTCACTCACTGCTGAAATCCAGCTGCCTCTGGCATGGAAAGCAGGAGCCGTGTAACAGCCCACAGCAAAACAGGAGGTGATCAAGATAGGAGGTGAAAAAGGACGTCCTTTTCTGTTGAAACTGCTGGCAAAGGTGCAGTCAGATAAAACAAATAGCTGGCAGGGAGGAGGGGTTGGGCATGAGTGAAAGTGCAGCTGCATTGAAGGTGATAGCAGCAGAATAATGAAGCACCATGGAGGGGAGGGGGCTTTGTCCCTTATCTCCCACTCCCCAGTGGCTCTACCATTGCTGGAGGGGGCATTTAGGTATACACTATATAATCAACCACCCTTGATTCTGCTTAGTGCAATAGGGTCTCGTGAAAAGTGCCATGGAATCATCAATGGCTATATGTGGTCAGGACCATGGCTCATCCAAAACACTTTTTATTTACTAAGGCCCTGATCCTGCAAACACCAACCCGGGTGAGTAACTTTGCTCACTTGAGAACCCCATTGAACTCAATGAGATTACTCACCTGTGTAAAGTTACTCAGGTATGTAAGTGTTTTGCAGGATCAGGGCCCAAAACTCTACATATGAGAGGGATCTGTTAATGTTGTTCCTTCTTGGAATCGAGAGGCAAACCCAGCCTCCACAATGGGAGCAAACACTGCTGTGCTTCGGCATAGTAGACCCCGGGCATCAAGGTGCCATGTGTGGGCGCCAGCTTCCCAAGGTGTGTTGTGAAATACTGCTGCATTTCAGAGACTGAGATCTCAGCCCCACTGATTTAGATGCCCTTGGCTTTGCAAAAAGACCTCCTGTCATTTCTGGTGGCAGGAGAGAGCCGCAGATATACACTAGGAATGAAGTATCAGAGGGGTAGCCGTGTTAGTCTGAATCTGTAAAAAGTAACAGAGGGTCCTGTGGCACCTTTAAGACTAACAGAAGTATTGGGAGCATAAGCTTTCGTGGGTAAGAACCTCACTTCTTGCATCTGAAGAAGTGAGGTTCTTACCCAC
>NW_020664584.1:4815118-4853506 GCF_002925995.2 Terrapene triunguis | reverse complement strand
TGAGTGCAGGGGACTGGACAAGATGACCTCTCAAGGTCCCTTCCAGTCCTATGATTCTATGAACAGTGCATGGCTCACATAGGGAGGGAACCAAGTGGCAAAGTTCTGATCCGGACCTGAACTTTGACATGTTGCAAAGGGGCTTGGGTCAGATCTTCCTGCTATTTAGGCCCATACCACTGTTTCCCCAAACCCCTCAGTTCCTTTTTTTTTTTTTTTTTTTTATTAAAGGGAGTAGGATCAAGGGGGAAGAATAATCAGTTTTAATATTCATGGCAGACTGGGATATCTTTCCTTGCCAACCAGTGCAATTCTGACGTAAGCGTCAATCTGAATAGTGCTAGACCACTAGATCTGACTTTGAGCTGGGCTCATCGAGGGAAATTCATCCCTGAATAAATTAGTTGGTGACTGACAAGAAAATATTACAAATTATGTATTTGGTTATTTTATTCAGTTACCTGTAGAGCAGGTTGAATAGTGGAGAAATGTATGTGTGAATGCATTGTGATATTTGACAGAAATACTGTGCAACCAGCACCAATCCAAGTTCTCTTGTGATGGCTCCGTGACAGCAGGAGCTTCGTGAATCAGACATATGAACAAAAGCAAAATCTCCATCCTAGGCCAGCATACATTCTGCCAGGCATTTTTAGTGTCATGGCAGGTTATAAAGGCTAACTACTATAGTCTTGTGACATTCTTCACCTACAGCTGAGTGCCTCTGGAAAAGGGTGCAGAATTCTGTCCTCCTTTTGAAATCCTCAGAGGAACCAATACCAATCTGATGCTTGCAAGTGAAAGGCCCACAGATCAGTATGAGCTATGGGGAAGCTTATTGCCATCAGTGGGAAATGGGCTTTTGGAGAAAGGGATTTGATTCACAGAGCCAAACCATTTAGTCAGGGGTGGGCAAACTTTTTGGGCCGAGGGCCACATCTGGGTGGGGAAATTGTATGCAGGGCCAGGGCAGGGGGTTGGGGTGCGGGAGGGAGTGTGGGGTGTGGGAGGGGGTGCAGTGTGTAGGAAGGGGCTCAGGGAAAGGGATTGGGGCAGAGGAGGGGTGCGGGGTGTATGAGGGGGCTCAGGGCAGGGGGTTGGGGTGCAGGAGGGGTGTGGGGTGTATGAGGGGGCTCAGGGCAGGGGGCTGGGGTGCAGGAGGGGAGGGGGGGAAGCAGGGGGCTCAGGGCAGGGGGTTGGGGTGCACAGGGGTGTAGGGTGCAGCAGGGAGCTCAGGGCAGGGAGTTGGGGTGCAGGTGAGGTGGGATGTGCAGGCAGGGGGCTTAGGGCAGGGAGTTGGGGGGCGGGGTGCAGGAGGGGTTCAGGCTCCGACCCGGCGCCGCTTACCTAAAGCGGCTCCGGGGTGGCAGCGGTGCGCACCGGGGCCAGGGCAGGCTCCCTGCACGCTTGCCCTGTCCCCAGCCCCATGCCACTCCAGGAAGTGCTGCGGACCTGGGGGGAAGAGGGGAGGGCGGAGGGCTCCGCGTGTGCTGTCCTTGCTGCGCCTCCAGGTACCTCCCCCGAAGCTCCCATTGGCCGCGGTTCCCTGTTTCTGGCCAATGGGAGCTGCGGGGGGCGGTGCCTGGAGGCAAGGGCAACGCACAGAGCCCTCTGCCCCCCCGCCCGGGGGCCGCAGGAAAGTGGTGCCGGCCGCTTCTGAGAACTGTCACTTCTTGCTATAGTCTGTGTCTGCATTGTGTTTTTTTTCACCCAACGTAGCTACAACAATGCAGCCATATCAGTGTAAAACCCCAACGTATCTATCTAACCTATATGGCCCACGTCACCATAATATCTGCACTGTTCGTGTGTGTGTAAGGACAAAGTGAAGATGGGATGCATGCAGCTTATCAACTACTCCCACACCAACAGAAAATCTGGAAAAGGTGGCCAAGTCCACTAGAAATTATGGTATGAAAAAGATGCCACTAGGCAATATCAGTGTAATGGGATGAAACTCACAGAGAAAAGGTGGGACTAATGCATGAGGCAGCTCAGAATGGAAATAGCAGCACTGAACAGTATATCTAATCTGTTCTGAGCCATGACCCACCTCTACCACCATGTGTGGGATCTTCTCCTTCCTCACTGGGTTTAAAATGGTCACAGAGAGAGAGACCTTCTAAATGCAATATGTAATTAACCCATGGAACTCACTGCTATTGGATATTGTAAAGGCAAATTGCTTCGTACGATTCCAAACTGGATTAGACATTTTGAGGCAAATTTTCAATTTCTCCACACCATCTGGGGACAGATTTTCAAAAGAGCTCAGCACCCTGTGCTGAAATCCTCTGAAAATCTGGTCTTTTTTGAGTAAAAACAGAAGCTGAAGTGATGTTACTTATGGCACAAATGACAAGGGACCTCAGTCCACTTGCTTGAGAATGTAAGCTCATCATCAGCTGGACTCAGGGTGAAATTTCACACATAATACAAGTGTCAGGGTTTTTATGTTTTCTTCTTTTGAAGTATCTAGGACTGGCTCTTGTTGAAGACAATAATAGCTTGTTGTGGGTTTTTTTATGGAAAATTGGGTTCTGACTATGTGAAATGTTTTATGAAAAGTGTCTGCTTTCCATGGAAATTTTTGATTTTTGATTGAAAAATTGAACCCCTGAAAACAGAAATATTTTAATTCTGAAATGCTGCCACTCTGCACCATGAGGGTTGCCATTCACGTGATTCATGCTGCTGTTCCTGTGTGGATTGGGATTCCCATCCAAATGACATCTCCTAGGATACCCTGCAGTCATGCAGCTACCATGATGGTCAGCCTCTCCTCACTTAGAGGGGGGCCTGTGGTGCATCCTGGAAGATGCAGGCCAACCAAGAAGCCTGCTCTATAGAGAAGAATTGGAGCATGAGGTACCCAAACTACAACTCCCATGAGGCCTGGTGGTGGCATTTCAGAATCAAAATATTTTGATTTTCAATTTTTCTCACCAGAATCTTGAAATCTTCCATGTGGGGAGGGGAACCCAGTTTCCAACCAGCTCTCGTGACAATATGTGTCTAGGTGGCTCATTGAGATGCAGCAATTCCAATGTAGGCGAGGAGAACTGTGTATGCTTTGTGCTCCATGTGAACTAATTTTCTGAATGGGAGTGCAAGACTCCCCTGGTCCTAAGGCCTCCACTGTCTGGGTGCGTCTCCTCAAAATGTAATAATCCTCAAGGTCTCCCCAAAGTGCCCAGAAGCAGTTTATGAGAAATAGGCCAAGTTCTGTGCCCTGCTTTGCTGAAGAGGGGACACACTGATTTATATTCTGCTGTAACCCCAGCTGGGTCTATTCCACACACATACATTGAGGCTGCTGATCTCTCCTCTTAGCTGCATCCCTTGGATCTGAAATGAAAGCAGCATAATTGGATGCACCACCATAGCGGCCAATGACAAAAAGCATTTTTCTAAAAGCATCCCCCCCGCCATCATTGCAGAAAGATTACATCTGATGTGATAAACCAGCATCGCTCCCCATTGGTACCACTGCTAAGTAATTTACCCTTCCAGAAAGGAGTCTGGTTATTGCAATACATTTGCTGCGGCCATCTAGGTGAAATTATTTGTTTCAAACAAGGGAAAAAAATAGGAATTTTGCTTTCATATTTTCCAATAATTCAAACTCCTTGGAGAAAAATGAGATATAGACCTAGAGTCAGAGATGGAGAACACCCATTACTGAGCATGATTAAAAAAGGATGGAGGCAAGAAGAGAGGACAGGGGTTCGGACACACACACACACACACACACACACACAAACCAAAGTGCAGGAAAGATACAGACCTCGCTTGAAAATGGTCTAAAGGAAAGAGGTGCTAAAAACAGAAATGGGGATTGCTAGAAGAAAGAGGTGTGTACCTGTCAGCATGAAGGGGTTTCCATTGGGACTAGGTGGATGGTTCAGGGAAATAAATATGAAATTGTTTGGACTATGCATGATTCTGCCAACCCACATTTTGATACCCAAAGGGGGGGGGGGGATTTAGACTTTATTAGGATTGCCAACCCTCCAGGATTGTCCTGGAGTCTCCAGGAATTAAAGATTAATCTTTAATTAAAGAATACGTCATGTGATGAAACTTCCAGGAATGCATCCAACCAAAACTGGCAACCCTAGACTTTGCTGGATTTGGATGCATCAAAACTTTGGGGCTCATTGTCCCAAGGACACCCTCTTCCCCTCCCCGCCTTTTCTGTATAACTAGCAGTATGTGTACGGTGCACACTAACCAATCTGGAGTCTTGGTCATGTCTGTCCCCCCTCACTCTTCCCCTTGGGCATGCTGTAATGTGATCTAAGGCAGTGGTTCTCAAAGCCGGTCCCCCGCTTGTTCAGGGAAAGCCCCTGGCAGGCTGAGCCGGTTTGTTTATCTTCCGTGTCCGCAGGTTCGGCCGATCGCAGCTCCCACTGGCCGTGGTTCGCCGCTCCAGGCCAATGGGGGCTGCGGGAAGCGGCGCAGGCCGAGGATTGTGCTGGCCGCCCTTCACGCAGCCCTCATTGGCCTGGAATGGCGAACCGCGGCCAGTGGGAGCTGCAATCGGTCGAACCTGCGGACGCGGCAGGTAAACAAACTGGCCCAGCCCGCCAGGGGCTTTCCCTGAACAAGCAGCGGACCGGCTTTGAGAACCACTGATCTAAGGGGAGCAAGGGAATCATTTGGATGGACAGTACATTTCTTGCCCCTGGGATCCTGCTTTGGCAGCAGCTAGCCAGCAGCAATGCAATGTTCATTGCCTCCTGCCCACTGGTGTGTCTAGGCCCCCTTGGACCGACTGCTTTGGCATGCTCATTCTCCCCTGAGAGTAGTGTGTGTTTGGGTTTGGCGTGGCATTGTGATGAGATCAGAAGAACTGCAACTGTGGGAATTAGGGCTGTCAAGCAATTCAAAAAGTTAATCGTGATTAATCATGCAAATAAAAAAATTAATCACAATCATGCTGTTAAACAATAATAGAATACCATTTATTTAAATATTTTTGAATATTTTCCACATTTTCAAATATATTGATTTCCATTACAACACAGAATACAAAGTGTACAGTGCTCACTTTATTTTTTATTATAAATATTTGTACTATAAAAATAAAAGAAATAGTATTTTCAATTCACCTAATACAAGTACTGCAGTGCAATATCTTTCTCATGAAAGCTGAACTTACAAATGTAGAATTATGCATTCAAAAATAAAACAATGTCAAAAGTTAGACCCTACAAGTCTACTCTGAGCGATTGGCTGAAGGAGAGACTAACAACTTTGTTTACATGTGCAGGAGACAATGCTGCCCGCTTCTTGTTTACAATGCCACCTGAAAGTGAGAACAGGCATTCACATGGCACTGTTGTATCCAGTGTTGCAAGATATTTACGTGCCAGATGCACTAAAGTTTCATATGTTCCTTCCTGCTTCAACCACCATTCCAGAGGACACGTGTCCATGCTGATGGCAGGTTCTGCTCAATAAAGATCCAAAACAGTGGAGACCTACACATGTTCATTTTCATCCTCTGAGTCAGATGCCACCAACAGAAGGTTGATTTTCTTTTTTGGCGGTTCGGGTTCTGTAGTTTCCGCATCGGAGAGTTGCTCTTTTAAGACTTCTGAAAGCATGCTCCACACCTCGTCCCTCTCAGATTTTGGAAGGCACTTCAGATTCTTAAACCTTGGGTCGAGTGCTGTAGCTACCTTTAGAACTCTTACATTGGTACCTTCTTTGTGTTTTGTCAAATCTGCAGTGAAAGTGTTCTTAAAATGAACAACATGTGCATCATCCGAGACTGCTATAACATGAACTATATGGCAGAATGTGAATAAAACAGAGTAGGAGACATACAATTCTCCCCCAAGGAGTTCAGTCACAAATTTAATTAATACATTATTTTTTTAATGAGCATCATCAGCATGGAAGCATATCCTCTGGAATGGTGGCCGAAGCATGATGGGGCATATGAATGTTTAGCGTAACTGGCACGTAAATACCTTGCAATGCCGGCTACAAAAGTGCACACATCCGTTGGCAATCCTAAAGCTTCCAACCTGGATCACATCATAAAAACTGGAGGGAGAGAGTGGAATAGCATCAGAAATGTTAGAATGCATGTATTTCATACCACCATGTTTAACATCTGGGGAGTATGAGATGAGGTTAAAACCATCAATACCATAACATCATGCTACACTGATAGTAACATGAGTTTCTTGCAAACCGATTACACCAATACTGTGACAAGTGGCTAAAGCACTAATGATGCTGCACTTGGCTGTTGACAGACCCTCAACATTAAACTGAAGAATTTGCAGCGTCAGTCCAATGTTAAAAGTTGAAGAATGGCAATATATTGGGGTTGCATTCAGATGGCATGTGACCATGATTCACCACCGAATTTGGTCTGCTGGTTGGATCAGTACAGATGGACAAGCCAGGATATTAGATCTTAACCCATCATAGAGGTCTCAGATTTGAATATGTGGAGCTGAAACACCCTAAAATTTTGGGTCTGGGTTGGAACCAAACCACAGGGGGCTTATTTTCTGGTTCTGGTTCAGTGCAGCTGAAATCTTGCAAGAGCCGGTGATCTCCTGAGGTGTCGTCCATTTCTGGGCAAAATCTTACTTAAAAGAGTTTTTGGTGATATTGACTCCAAACCTCAATCCCAGCTCTGATTTGAACTCTGACCTTAAACTCCAGATTAGACCATCACCCCCTTGACTCATCTCCAATTATCGTGCTGGGTATACAATTCTGCCACCCTTAATTTCTCTAGTTAGCAAAATACGAGGCTTGCCATCGGAGGCTGGCTTGGACAAAGAAGATTTGCTTCTTGTTTTTCAATAATTTTGCAAATGCTGTCATCTGAAGGTAGGTGCTCATCCTGGCCAGCACTTGGGAGTCTAACATTCTTCCCAAGACTAAGACAAGTGTAGCTGTGTGGAAAAAAAAGTGCCTTTTATTTTCTGTTAGGGAAAACAAGGAGAAAATGAAACCAGAAGGGAGCAAGATATGTACAGCTGAAGGGAAGAGAAAAGCAGCAGGTTTAAATTCCTGCAGGAGAAAATGAAGGGACCATTGTGGCCATCTAGTCTGACTCCCTGTATGACACAGGCCAGAGACCTGCCCCAAAATAATTCCTAGAGCGGATCTTATAGCAGAACATCCAATCTTGATTTTAAAATGGTCTGTGATGGAGAATCCAACACAACACGTGTCCCTTGGTAAGTTGTCCCAATGGTTAATTACTCTCACTGTTAAAAATGTATGCCTAATTTCCAGTCTGAATTGGTTTACCTTCAACTTCCAGCCATTGGATTGTGTTACACCTTTCTCTGCTAGACTGAAGAGCCATTATTACATTTTTGTTCTTGATGCAGGCTCTTATAGACTGTAATCAATTCATCCCTTAACCTGCACTTTGTTAAGCTAAATAGGTAAACTTAAGGAGCTCAATCACTATAAGGCATGTTTTCTAAATTGTGAAGTCCTTTCCATTTAAGAACTTCAAAGGACCTTACAAACACTTTACCTGTGGCCTCACTACAGTGTTGTATGAGGTAGGTCAGTATTATTATCCTCATTTTACAGATGGGAAAATGGAGGCACAAAGATGCTAAAAGCTTGTGTCTACTTGGGGGTGGATGGGTAATGCACTCTATGGGGATGTGATTTCTAATGCACACTGTGTTGCACATTAATTGGTTGGTGTAAACCTTGCTGATGTGCACTAAGGGTTCCCTAGTGTACTTTAAGGTAGTACTGTTTCAAACAGCTCTATGATAAAGTGCACCAACAGGGTCTAAATGCACAATTAATTTGCAACACAGTGTGCTTTAGAAATCACACCCACATAGAGTGCATTTAGCCCACCGTGTAGACAAGCCCCAAGAAACAGGAAGTGTATGGCAGAGCCATTCATAAAGCCCGGGTCTTCCGGTTCCCAGTCCCATGCCTTAATCACAAGATGGCCTTTCTTGTAGCTATGAAGATGGAATCAGAGGGAAAAATGTGAAGAGGCTGTTGATAATGTGTAATTTCATGGGGAAAACTAGATCTTTCTCTTTCTTTCCTGTCATTTTTCATCAAAATTGTAAAACATTTTTGACCAAAAAAACCCCAAAAAGTGAAAAATGTTCACTGATTTTTTTTTCAGCCAGCTCTATTGAAAACTTGGTGCATTTCTGGGGGATTGAAGGGGGGAACTTGTTGAGAGGTCTTTGGAAGGGAAGGACTTACCTCAGGCATAACCTTCACAGTGGGGCTACAGCTTGAGAGTCCATAGATTTTTAAGACCGGAAAGGTTCATTATGATCATCTAGTCCGACCTCCTGTGTAACACAGGCCAGAGAATTTCACCAAGTGTTCCCTGCATCATAACTTGTGATTGAGCTAGAAAGACATCCAGTCTTGATGTAAAGACTTCAAATGACAGAGAATCCAACATATCCATAGACAAGTTGTTCAAAAGGTTAATTCCTTCCCTGTTCAAAGTGTGCACCTTGTTCCTTACAGAGTTAAAGGGACAGCTCTGCTTTACTTATAGTCCCTTCCTTAAATTCTCTCCCGCCAAAGGCTTGTGAAGCTTCTGCACCTCAGGGGCCCGGGCAGTAAATTTAATATTTCCCATGAACATGCAGGTCAGTTGATGGCTGTCTGACACACTTGAACATGATTAAATATCATGCGCTCGTCTATGAGGAATCAGCAGTGGGACTGGATGGAACATAGTTCCCCAGGAGACTATTTTGCAAGCTGAAAATGAAAGCCTAAAACCTGTCAGGGTGTCTCTCCAGCTCAGAAAGAAAACCTTACAGGACTTAGGGCTTGTCTACACTACCGCGGTAGTTCGACGGCTGGCAATCGAACTTCCGGGTTCGATTTATCGCGTCTGGTCTGGACGCGATAATTCGAACCAGGAAGTGCTCACCGTCGACTGCGGTACTCCAGCTCGGCGAGAGGAGTACCGCGGAGTCGACGGGGGAGCCTGCCTGCCGCGTGTGGACCGCGTCTGAACCGCGGTAAATTCGAACTAAGGTATGTCGACTTCAGCTACGTTATTCACGTAGCTGAAGTTGCGTACCTTAGATCGAATTGGGGTGTTAGTGTAGACCAGGCCTTATTCTGAGCCTTGTTCCTAATCAACCAGACCCAGTGGAAAAACTGTTATACTGAGACCTAATCAAGAAAGACCCAGCAGGGTCCAGCTGTTCCTCCAAAGTTAGAAGTTAGAACCTAGCACTGTGCCAGGAACCATGAAAGCTGAGCAAACTGCAACCTCCCAAAGCTTGTAAATGGAAGCCTAAGCAGATAGACTATCTGGAGAATGGTTGCACTCTCTAACCTGCTTAGATTCTCAGTACACGAACTGGCCGGATAATGACAGACAGATCCTCAAATCACAATTGAAAGTGTTGTGAGAGAGCTTCCTCACTCTACTAACTTCCAATAATTGGGGAAGCGGTTGCAATAGAGTTTGTGCACTGCAGTGGAAGAGATCTATTAAGAATACTTTCCAGACCTAAGCTGCTGGAGAGAACAGTTAATTGAAACTACAGCACTTATTTTAATTGTGTCTTCCTGTAAGCTTTTGCTTGAATTGCAGTGCAGAACTGGCTTCACCACTCTGATAGTTCCGCTGCTGAGCCGAGCGACTGTACAGTATCAATACGTGTTTCTGCATTAGGTTGGGATTTACTTTTTAATTTTTTGTTTAAGTTTAGCAGAATTTCAGAGTTGTGCAGCATTAATTCCTGGAATTCTCTCGGGTAGTGGGAGAGGGCTGTCTTCCTGTTTTCAGTTCCCAGCATGCCCATAGCCTCAGTCTCAACTTGTGGAGCTCCCTGTTTCCCACGCTGGAGCGGGGGGCTGCTCTACATCACGCTGGGATGGAGCTGTTGCTATTTCTCTAGCCCTCAAGGTTCTCTCAGCCCTATAGTGAATGTTTTCTGACCTCTAACTCCCAGTGCTCCTTACATGTGTGTCTGGGAAAGGCTGTCTCCAGACCAGTAACACACACTTAGGGTGAGAACCTCCCTCCTGCTCTCAGTTCCATCTGCCCCATACTAAGAATAGACTGGCTTCAGACTTTCCTTGACTTTTTTCCCTGCATTTTTATGAGCGTCCATCTCTTGATGGTGGTGGGCAAAGTCCTGTGATTAGGATTTCCTATCCACCGTCCTTCCTATTATCAACTTCGGCTCAGATGATTCATTTCTCTTGCTCGGTAATAATTTCTGCGACACGCTTTGCAATCTTATCAGTGAAAACCTTACCACAGGCTGCAGTCTGACCAGTCCCACTTACATCAGCCTTGCCCTATGGATGAAAAAACAAGGGTGATCTCCTTGAATAAGGGACCCAAAAAAGATCAGACCGATGCACGTCTCTGCTCTCTTTAATGTATCTTTAATTGTGGAAAACATGTTCGATGCACTGCAGCCCTGTCGGCAGTGGCTTCAAAGAGTCCTTGTATGCTCCACTTTACGTATAACACCCCCTTGGATTTTGGTTAACTTGTTGAAATCAACAAACGATGTGGCCCCGAATGGGTGCATAAGGGGTAAGGGCACAAAGAGTCTTCTTTTCCCCTGTATTTCCTGCACGGGTTCCAGGCATAGCTATACTCCTACTTCCCAACCCCTCACCAGCATTCCCCTAGCCAGCAGAAGAGGAGTGTGCTGCACCAGCCTGTGGATGCATATGCACCCTCTGTGCACTGGGTCATTCTGGGAGGTGCATCGCTTCCTGAGCTCCTTACTGAGGTGGCCTAATGTTTTGGCACCATGGGCCTGAATCAAAGGCCTGGTCTACACTACGAGTTTAGGTCGACTTTAGCAGCGTTAAATCGACTTAAGCCTGGACACGTTTACACTACGAAGCCCTTTCTGTCGACTTAAAGGGCCCTTTAAACCGGTTTCCTAACACCACCTCGACAAGGGGATTAGCGATAAAATCGACCTTAGGGGGTCGGAATTGGGCTAGTGTGGACGGAATTCGACATTACTGGCCTCCGGGAGCTATCCCACAGTGCTTCATTGTGACCGCTCTGGACAGCACTCTCATCTCAGATGCACTGGCCAGGTAGACAGGAAAAGCCCCGCGAACGTTTGAATTTCATTTCCTGTTTGCTCAGCGTGGAGAGCACAGGTGACCATGCAGAGCCCATCAGCACAGGTAACCATGATGGAGTCCCAGTCCCAGTCCCAGGATCGCAGAAGAGCTCCAGCCTGGACCGAACGGGAGGTACAGGATCTGATCGCCATCTGGGGAGATGAAGCAGTGCTCGCCGAACTCCGAAACAGTAAAAGAAACGGCAAAACATTAGAAAAGATCTCCAAGGCCATGAAGGACAGAGGCCATAACAGGGACGCGCGGCAGTGCCGCGTGAAAATTAAGGAGCTAAGGCAAGCCTACCACAAAGTCAGAGACGCAAACGGAAGGTCCGGGGCAGAGCCGCAAACATGCCGCTACTACGCGGAGCTGCATGCCATTCTAGGGGGTGCAGCCACCACTAGCCCAAGCGTGTTCTATGAGTCCCTCTCTGCAAACGGGGAAGCGGGTTCGGCGGACGAGGAAGATGAGGATGGAGAGAACATAGATAGCTCACAGCAGCAAGGAAGCGGAGAAACCAGTTACCCCAACAGCCAGGATATGTTTGTCACCCTGGACCTGGAAACAGTAACCCCCGAACTGACCCAAGACCCTGAGGGCACACAGGGGACCTCTGGTGAGTGTACCTTTGTAAATATTACACATGGTTTAAAAACAAGCGTGTTTAATGATTAATGATTAATTTGCCCTGGCAATCGCGGCCAGTACAGCTACTGGAAAAGTCTGTTAACGTGTATGGGGATGGAGCGGAAATCCTCCAGGGACATCTCTAGAAAGCTCTCCTTCATGTAATCCCAAAGCCTTTGCAAAAGGTTTCTGGGGAGGGCTGCCTTATCCCGTCCGCCATGGTAGGACACTTTACCACGCCAGGCCAGTAGCACGTAGTCTGGAATCATTGCATAACAAAGCATGGCAGCGTATGGTCCCGGTGTTTGCTGGCATGCAGACAACATCCATTCCTTATCACTCTTTGTTATCCTCAGGAGAGTGATATCATTCACGGTCACCTGGTTAAAATGGGGCAATTTTATTAAGGGGACATTCAGAGGTGCCCCTTCCTGGTCTGCTGAACAGAAATATTCCCCGCTGTTAACCACGCGGTGGGGGGGAGGGTTGAAGTGACCATCCCAGAGAATTGGGTGTGAGGGGGAGGGGAGTTAGTTGGGTTTGTGCTGCATGTTAAACCTGAAATCGCAGCCCCTCCTTTTACATTGCAAACCCATTTTAAATGGCACGGGTGCTTGGTATGGGAAATGAGGGCAGAACTGTTTGAAACCATCCCCACATGTTAAGAAGGTTAAAAAAGCCCAAAGACTATATGTCTTACCATGGCTGCCTGCAAGCTGAAATCTGTGTCCTGGCACTGCGTGAGTGATCTCTCACACCAAACCAGGAGACTCTCAATATAAGAGGAAAAATGCGACCTTGTAACGAAAGCACATGTGCTGTGTGATGTTGTGAACAGCAAAATCTAACGTGAAAGAGTCTACCCATTGTTCTCTAAAATGTATCTTTTTTAACAACCTCTCCCTTCTCCACCAGCTGCAAATCTTACTCCTTCGCAGAGGCTAGTGAATATTCGAAGAAGGAAGCGAAGGACGCGTGACGAAATGTTTACTGAACTTCAGACTGCCTCCCACGCTGACAGAGCACAGCTGAATGCGTGGAGGCAGTCAATGACTGATTTTAAAAAAGCCCAATATGAGCGAGAGGAGAGGTGGCGTGCTGAATCGCGGGCTGAAGAGGAGAAGTTGCGTGCTGAAACGCGGGCTGAAGAGGAGAGGTGGCGTCAACTTGTAATCAGAAAGCAAGAGTCGATGCTCCGGCTGCTGGAGCATCAAAGTGATATGCTCCTGCGTATGGTTGAGCTGCAGGAAAGGCAGCAGGAGCAGAGACCGCCGCTACAGCCCCTCTGTAACCAGCAGCCATCCTCCCCAAGTCCCATTGCCTCCTCACCCAGACGCCCAAGAACACGGTGGGGGGGCCTTCGGCCACCCACTCACTCCACCCTAGATGATTTCCATAGCAATAAGTTTTAAAGTTTTAAATTGGAGTGTGTCCTTTTCCTTCCCTCCTCCCCCACCCATCCCGGGCTACCTTTCAAATTATCCCCCTAGTTGTGTGCTGAATTAATAAAGAATGCATGAATGTGAAGCAACAATGACTTTATTGCCTCTGCAAGTGGTGCTCGAAGGGGGGAGGGTAGTGGGGGAGGGTGGGGTGGTTGGTTTGCAGGGAAGTAGAGTTAACAGGGTGGTGGGGGAGGGGCAGAGGGTTCATCAAGGAGCAACAAACAGAAGTTTCACTCCGTAGCCTGGCCAGTCACAAAACTGGTTTTCAACGCTTCTCTGATGCGCACCGCGCCCTGCTGTGCTCCTCTAACCGCCCTGGTGTCTGGCTGCGCGTAATCAGCGGCCAGGCGATTTGCCTCAACCTCCCACCCCGCCATAAATGTCTCCCCCTTACTTTCACATATATTGTGGAGCGCACAGCAAGTAGCAATAACAATGGGGAGATTCTTTTCGTTAAGGTCTGAGCGAGTCAGTAAGCTGCGCCAGCGCGCTTTTAAACGGCCAAATGCACATTCCACCACCATTCGGCACTTGCTCAGCCTGTAGTTGAACAGGTCCTGACTGCTGTCCAGGCTGCCTGTGTATGGCTTCATGAGCCATGGCATTAAGGGGTAGGCTGGGTCCCCAAGGATCACGATAGGCATTTCAACATCCCCAACTGTTATTTTCTGGTCTGGGAAGAAAGTCCCTTCCTCCAGCTTTCGAAACAGAAGAGACTGCCTGAAGACGCGAGCATCATGTACTCTTCCCGGCCAGCCCACGTTGATGTCGGTGAAACGTCCCTTGTGATCCACCAGGGCTTGCAGCAGCATTGAAAAGTACCCCTTGCGGTTTATGTAGTCGGTGGCTTGGTGCGCCGGTGCCAAGATAGGGATATGGGTTCCGTCTATCGCCCCACCACAGTTTGGGAATCCCATTGCAGCAAAGCCATCCACTATGGTCTGCACGTTTCCCAGAGTCACTACCCTTGATATCACCAGGTCTCTCATTGCCCTGGCAACTTGGATCACAGCAGCCCCCACAGTAGATTTGCCCACTCCAAATTGATTCCCGACTGACCGGTAGCTGTCTGGCGTTGCAAGCTTCCACAGGGCTATCGCCACTCGCTTCTCCACTGTGAGGGCTGCTCTCATCCTGGTATTCTGGCGCTTCAGGGCAGGGGAAAGCAAGTCACAAAGTTCCATGAAAGTGCCCTTACGCATGCGAAAGTTTCGCAGCCACTGGGCATCGTCCCAGACCTGCAACACGATGCGGTCCCACCACTCTGTGCTTGTTTCCCGGGCCCAGAATCGGCGGTCCACGGCATGAACCTGCCCCAGTAACACCAAGATTTCCACATTGCTGGGGCCTGTGCCTTGTGAGAGGTCCATGTCAATTTCCTCATCACTATCGTCGCCGCGCTGCAATCGCCTCCTCCTCAGCTGGTCCTGGTTTGGCTTTGGCATGTCCAGGAGGCTCTGCATGTTTTCCAGGACAATGCGCGTGGTGTTCATAGTGCTCAGAATTGCCGCGGTGATCTGAGCGGGCTCCATGATCCCAGTGCTGGCTATGGCGTCTGGTCTGAAAAAAAGCGCGAAAGTAGTATCTGACGGACCAGGGGAAGAAGGGAGGGAGGGAGAGAGGGAGGGAGGGGCGAGTGACACCGCGTACAGGTACAGGGAATTAAAATCAAGAAAGGTGGGTTTGCATCAGGGAGAAACACAAACAACTGTCACACAGAATGCCCCCCCCCCCAAAGATTGAACTCAAAAGCCTGGGTTTAGCAGGAGGGAGGGGGGAAGCAAATGAATGGAGAATAAATCTATTTTTTACATCTTAAGACGACGGTGCAGCATGACTGATAGCCCTTGGCATTTTCTGGGTGCTTGGCAGCAAATACTGGGCGCTTGGCAGTAAGCCTTCAGGTCTATTGCACGATCTGATGCCCACTGCAGTATGACAACGATGGATACCAGTCGTAATATACTATCTTCTGCCCAAAAGGCAAGGGGTTGCTGCTGTATAGCAATGTTGCCCCATCCTGCGAATAATACATCTGATAACCATCATCATCAAGGCAAGGGGGCTGGTGCAATGCAGCCCCACGGCTGCCAGCCCCATGTCTGCCAGCACCCAGATAGCCCTCGGCCTCTTCTGGGTGCTTAGCAGACAATATTGGGCACTTGGCAGAAAATAGCATACTACGACTGATAACCATCATTGTCTGCCCGGGTGCCCATGATCGACAGCCACTGCAGTACGATGACGACGGTTACCAGTCGTAATATACCATCTTCTACCAAAAGGCAAGGGGCTGGTGCAATGCAGCCCTACGGCTGCCAGCCCCACAGCTGCCAGCACCCAGATCGCCAATGAAGGCTACCAGTCATGCTGCACCGTCTACCGCCAAAAGGCAGTAAGCTGCTGCTGCTGTTTAGCAATGCAGTCCCACGTTTGCCGGCACCCGGAAGAGATATGGTGACGGTGAGCTGAGCTGAGCGGGCTCAATGCTTGGCGTGGTATGTTGTCTGCACAGGTAACCCAGGTAAAAAGGCGCGAATCTATTGTCTGCCGTTGCTGTGACGGCGGGGGAGGGGCCTGACGCAATGTACCCAGAACCCCTCGCGGCACTGCTTTGCATCATCCGGGCATTGCGATCTCAACCCATAATTCCAATGGGCGCCGGAGGCTCCGGGAACTGTGGGATAGGTACCATAGTGCAATGCGCCGGAAGTCGACGCTAGCCTCGGTACTGTGGACGCGGTCCGCCGACTTCATGCACTTAGAGCATTTTAGGTGGGGACACACACAATCGGCTGCATACAACCGGTTTCTATAAAACCGGCTTCTATAAATCCGACCTAATTCTGTAGTGTAGACATAGCCAAAGTAATTTCTACTGGTGCAAATAATGATACAAGGATCCTAATTCTCATTTACCCTAAAGACACTATATGCCGCTATGGCAGTGTCAAGGCCCTTGGGAGGGAGGGATAGCTCAGTGGTTTGAGCATTGGCCTTGTAAACCCAGGATTGTGAGTTCAATCCTTGAGGGGGCCACTTAGGGATCTGGGGCAAAATCAGTACTTGGTCCTGCTAGTGAAGGCAGGGGACTAGACTCAATGAGGTCTCTTCCAGTTCTAGGAGCTAGGATATCTCCATAAATTTATATTGCCAGAGTGCTATAAAGATGCCGAGGTGTAAATGAGAATCAGGCCCATTGTTTTAAAAATCTGATCACCTTGATCTCGGATGGGATCCCCTGGGAGCAGCAAAACTGTCCAGCAGAAGGTTGCTTTGTTTGCTTGGATTAAAAATGCAAATGTTTTTAGGCTGTGAATGTAGAATGGGGAGAAAAGAAAAAATGAAAAAATATTATGCACTTCCGATTTTTAGATTAATGCTCTTCCTCATAAAAGTGAGAGTGACATTTATTTGGCTGGCTGTATAATCCATGTTAACAAGACAATTAGTATATGATGAAAGTTATTATCGTCCTCGGCACGTCAAAGTCGGGGCTGCTGCCGGATTTGGAATGGAGCCTCGATTCATTTCTTATTCTCAGCAAAAGATAATATTGAATTTTTCTCCGAAGATCTTGACAGCGTGTAATTAATATTTTTCGGCATTAAATAAAATGGAGCAAAACACAGCAACCCACATTAAAAGAAAAATCAAACAAAAATGAAGATTTTTTAAAAAAATTATATTTTGAGTGAATTCCACACTTATGAAAAGTAACTGTTTGACAGCCACGAGTGACTGCAGTTCTGTTTATTGACAGAACAGGTACGGTGTTGATAATGGCAGCATAAGCTTTTTTCAAGCACCATGGTTCATCTATCCTAGGATATTTTTCCTAGGGTTTCTCACCGTTGCTTGGACTGGTTCAGTGCCGTCAGTGCTAGCAAAGGTGGGAACCTTAGTGTAGACAAGGCTCCAGGTGGCCAATGCATCGTATAACCCTACTGAGACGGAGCAGGCCTGCACAAAACGATGCTTACAATGTTAGTGGTGGTCCCCTGCAGCCTATTTCCATTGGCGACTGCTAGTGGAGTTGAGTCAATGGTAGGTGTGGTAGGAAAAAGTTAGCAAAAATTGCCCACACTAGACAAGGCCTGTATGTGCTGATGTGCTGCAGGCTTCTCCTAGAAGGACTCTGCATCCCACAATAGCTGTAAAAGGGAGGTTCAAGACCCCCTCCTCAGCTAATGAGCAATAAGCACCAAACGTTTGGGTGCCTGTGCATTAGGAACTGGATTAAGACCCTCATTTCACATGGGCTGCTGAAGTGATCTGAAGGTATGACCATGGTCAGACCCTGTCTACCAAGGATGGATCAAACCAGCACTCTAGTAGAGAAAATCTTTGAAGCACTTCTTGCATTTCTATGTATTTCTACAGGGTTTACCACAATGGGTCCATGAATCTGATTTGGGCTTTTGGGTGCTACCACAGTACAAATAATACCTTATGGGGGAAGCTGGTAGCAACACCTCTATTTAGGTTGCCTAATGCAAGAATCTTTTATAATGGAAAGCAACTATTTTTTTGAGAAGCTCTAACATTTCTGTGGTTTGCAGCTGGCCTTTGAAATTCAGCAGGGAGAAGGCCCTCACGCTAGAGAAGTGCCTTTTCTTTGTCCCGTGAAATTCCATTCAGGTTTAGTGGGCGTATTAACTTTTCAAAGTTACCTTTTCTTTTCTGTTGCTTTGGCTGTTGGCAAAACTTTAGCAGCCTGCCAGAATAACTGAACATGAACATTTGAAAGAGCTAAACCCACACTGCTACCAAAGCAGTCCCAGGAACCCTAGGGGCAGACAGCACACCTGCTGCTGGAGCAAGAGTAGAAAGAGACCGTACCACGTTCCCCCAATAACCCCTCGGCCCCGTAGATGGCTCCAGTGTCCCATCTCTTCCTTCTGGGGGCACCACATGAGGCAGGAACTGCCTTAAATTCAGGGTGGAGAGAGAGAATTGGGCCATTCTTCCCCCAGCTACCTCCTGGACCCAACATGCAGGTTCAGTGCCCCATCCCCCCTCCCCTTTAAGATAACAGCCCTACATTAGCTGGCAGTGGGAAGTTAGTTCTGAAGCTGAATTGCAATGCCAGTGATGGATGGTGGGAGGGTTGCTATAGGACCAAATCCTAGATTTTGGTTTTTTCCCCCTTTTCCTTTAAAACAAACACACAAGTGTCACAGGGTAATTGGTGTCTGTTGATAGACTGAGCCCAGCGCCCCAGGACTGAAGCAGGTGAGCCCAATCCAGCTAATTAAAGAGGGGCTCTAAAGTGCTGCTAGTAGGCAGCTGGAAGGAAGGACTGGGACAGGCTGAGCTCTGGTCAGTAGATGCCACACTGGAGTGGAGCTAACCCTTGTGATGGGCCCCTGGCGCAAGGGGGTCGGGGGCTCAAGGAAACAACCCCAAAGCTGCGGCTCCAAGAGGGGAGCAGAGCGGGAGGAGGCAAGGAAGCTGCCAGGAGCAGGAGAGCCAGAGGTCCCTGGGACGGGTGGCCCTGAAGCCTGGGGGCCAGGTATTGACTTCAGACTGCCTTCTGGGTGTTTGTTAACCTTTGTTATAAAAGAATAAACCTCCTTGACTGGGAGTGCATGTTTGGAACTGGGGTGCTGCCCGCCCCCACCCCGGTGACTCCAAAATATGACATAGGTTGCAAAGTCAAGCACTTGAAAGTTAAGAAATGCCAGAATTTAGATTGCATGTGCAGCCTTAATTCAGCCCTGCTGTGTGTATGCATTATGATAGTCTTTAAGTATATGAATGCATGCTATTTTTTCCAAAGGTCCTCTGCCTCATCTAGTGCACAGGATGGACCGTGCTCAGGGAATGAATTAGGGCTGCGTACAGAATGGGGCTGTTGGTAGGATTCCTTCATTTGCATTGGAAAGTGTGTGGAGAACAAGGCAGGCCACTTCCGCAAGAGAGAGATGGATTTGTGAGTAAGGCAGGCAGATGCCACATAGAAGAATTCCCTGCCTCTGCCACAGAGGTCCTAGGTGATGCTGGGCAAATCACTTAACCCTGGAATTTTGGCGGGTGGTCACTAATTGCGTGTGTCTCATTTTCTGGGTGCCCTGGGGCCTGAAGTGCTGAGCCCTCACGGCTGCAACTGAAGTCAATGGGAGCTGTGGATGCCCTGCATCTTTAGCAATGTGGTCTGGAGGAATGGGCACAACACTGGGCGGAAGGAGATCCTGAGTTCTAATTCTGACTCTGCCCTTGATTCACTCTGTGTCTCATGCAAGTCCGATTGTCTGTGCTTCACCATCTGTAAAAGGGGGCTAATAATTCTCACATCTCCCAGAGGAGATGTGGTGATAACGTCATTAATATCTGTGAGGCAGAATGGTGATGAACACCGCAGAATAATCCAGAGCAGGGGTTGGATTGAGTGCAGTAAATAAGGCAGGGGCCATTGTATGAGGATAAAAAGAAACAATGAACAGCTGTCTCAGTCCTTGAACACTAGCCATCCTGTGCACTGAATGAGGCAGGGATATCCAGGAAAAAACAGTGTGTGATTAAAGGCTGTATCATCATTCATACAGAGAAGGGGCTGAATTAAGGTTGCATGGACATTATAATAATTAAAGAGAGGAAAGGAGACGTTCAGCTTGGAAAAGAGACGACTAAGGGGGGATATGATCGAGGTCTATAAAATCATGACTGGTGTGGAGAAAGTAAATAAGGAAGTGTTATTTACTCCTTCATGTAACACAAGAACTAGGGGCCACCAAATGAAATTAATAGGCAGCAGGTTTAAAACAAACAAAAGGAAGTATTTTTTCACACACCGCACAGTCAACCTGTGGAACTCCTTGCCAGAGGATGTTGTGAAGGCCAAGACTATAGCAGGGTTCAAAAAAGAACTAGATAAATTCATGGAGGATAGGTCCATCAATGGCTATTAGCCAGGATGACAGGGATGGTGTCCCTAGCCTCTGTTTGCCAGAAGCTGGGAATGGGAGACAGGGGATGGATCACTTGATGATTACCTGTTCTGTTCAGTCCCTCTGGGGCACCCGCCATTGGCCACTGTCAGAAGACAGGATACTGGGCTAGATGGACCTTTGGTCTGATCCAGTATGGCCGTTCTTATGAGGGGACATGTTGGTAGTGGGGACTGGAAAAACCCTGCTTACATTAGGCATGTAAATACCATTAAAAAAGTTAACCTTTTAAACGATTAAAATATTTCATTTAAATGGTTAATCGATTAAAGGGCCAGCCGGACGGCACGGCTGAGGCCGATCTGGATGGACAGACGGCAGGGCTTGGGTCAATCCAGCCGGGGCCGGCATGGCTGGGATTGGGGCTCCTCCGGCCAGGGCCGGCGTGGCTGGGGCTGCACTGGCCAGGCAGCGCTGTTCCACCCACTCTAGCCGGCGCGGGGCCACTGCTGCTGCTCCAGCCAGCGTGGGGCCAGCCCAGGGGGTTAATGCTTAAGGCGGGTTAACCGGTAAGACTAATGCTTACCGGTTAGCTGGTTAACATTTTACATCCCTAACTTAAATAAAACAGATCAAATTCACTGCTGTGGTAACACCTTTGGCTTTAGGAGAGTTAATCCTGGGTGAAATTAGAACAAAAGTCTTTGACAGATAGCAAATGTGGCAGGGAAATTGCTGAAAAACTTTAGAGAGGTAAAAAGATTTAAGGGTAAGTATGAAAAATGTAAGTGTTTCTGACAGCATGACAGAGACTTTTCAGAATCATATTTCAATTCCTATACGAGACAGTTTTATTCAGGAAGGTCACCAGATCTACTGTGACTTGTACATATGTTTGTGCATAGAGACAGAAATGTCACTGCAGTGTCTGTTTTCTCTGATTGAGTTCTGTATTTTACGAACCCAGTGCCCCCCAAAAATCCTTAGCTGTGGGATTGAGGGGCTGGTGTTCTTTAATTATTCCAGGGTTGGCTTATCTGGGAAAAATAAATTCCCCCAATTGGCAATCTGAGGTGTCCTGTCTCTGGTTATTCCAGGCCCAGTTCTTCTGCAATGAAGTCAATTTTGCTGTTAACTACAATAGGAGCAAGATTGGACCTTTGGACTGGACATTTTATAGAGAACTGTTGTCAGCCGCATGCCCAGATCAGCACTGGAAAGAGGATTAATTCCATCCATCAGTGGAGCAGACTTAATGACTTTAACCAGCATATCCGACTGTGAGTTGTACCTATTACCGACGTGAACAGAGTGCTTTGCAGAAGCAGTGATTTCTGCATTTTCTCCTGCTGTTGAAGTACTAAAATAAAATTGCTCCCAGCTCTAAAAATAAATGATTTGTACACGGTTTATCCTGGTGTCTGGGCCTGGGCCAAGCATTGGTGTTGTTTTAATAATTATTCTGTTCTTTATCTGCTTGATCGGGCTAATGTCTGATTTTGTCTGCTGCTAGCACATCTTCCCCCAGAATCTCAGCAAAAGACAGCCAGACTATGCAGAAATTAAGCTATTTTCCAGACATATAAATGACAGGTTTTCGTGTGTGTATGGATTCACCTTTTAGGGGTATTTATTGATTGGCTCCGCCTCGATCCTCCATCAATAGGAAAAGAACCATTGCTCCACTTCCAAGAAACAAGAAGCTCATTGGGAAGAAATACCATGGACCATCGAAACATACCACAATGGAACCAGCATTTGGGGTGAAATCTCCCAGTGGTGCAGATCCACGAGGGGTTCAATGGTGCGAGCCCTAGTGTAGACGGTGCTCTGGATGGCTGCTGGTATTTTTTTAAGCACAATGTGTGCAGGTCTTATGAGATGGTGGTAAAAATGCCTGGAGTCCTCTTGGTGCTGTCATTCCCACGATGGTTATCATGGGTGGATCTGGATCCTTACTATAGCAGCAGTGAGGGATTTCCTCCAAACCTGCTAGTTCAAGGAGAGTTCAATAGAGAGGCAAAAACTGGAGGTGAGTTGCAGAGAATCTACAGCATGGTCTGTGACAGCAGACACATGTGTTGTGCAGTGGGCTTCCTGCGCAGTCTCTTCAAAGGGAGAATTTCTTTTTCATCTACGTGATGAGCACACCAGGTCTCTGAGAGAATTGGAATGGGGGAAAACCCCAACAAGTTCTCTTTGGAAGCCAGAGAACTCCTTAAAAGAGGAAGGGGCTCTCTTTACCCATATCTGTACCATAGCACTGAGAGGGAAGGAGGTGGGTATGTGAGCCTACTGTGCTGGGGTATCCTCTGGGTTAGATCTATCCAACAGTCTAGTTCTCTTTTCCCACTGCCCTGTCTCTTTAAGACATTGATTGACATTATTTTCTGCTGCATTTGTTCTCTACCTTTTCTGTTCTATTTTGGATGTCCCGCCCTAGGGAGGGAGGATGGGAACAAAGGCCCAAATTCTCAAAGGCATTTAGGCTTCCATGGATTGGTACAGGCACAGAAATGATGGATTGACTGAGCCATTTTTCAAAGAAAAATAAAACAAAGTGGGAGGGCGACTGGGGCCATAAACTTTTGCTGATGTAACACCACAGTTGGTATGTTGTTTGTGCCGCGTGCATAAGGAGTGCTTGTGTCGATGCGCAGTGCAGTGCACCATGGGTAGGCTACCCCTTGCTCCCCTGGCTCATGAAACCATACATCAGCCATGTCCACAGCACCAAAGAAAGATTCAGCTACTGGCTCAGTCGGTGCAGAATGAGAGTTGAATACACTTTTGATAGATTGAAGGGATGCTGGAGTTTCTTGCTTACAAGATTGAATCTCAGTGAAAAAAATCCCAGTGATTATAGATGCCCATTGTGTTCTGCATAATATCTGTTAAGCAAAGGGAGGGGAAGTTGTCGCCAGGGTGGTGGGCTGTCTGCTGTGAGTTTGAACACCCAGACACAGCAAATATTAGAAGAGCTCAACATGGAGCTATACAGCTGGGAGGCTTTGAAACAGCACTTTAACAGTGAGCCACAGTAATTCATTATGGTTCACTCTGATCTACCTGGCCCTGCTGATGTGATGTATGGTGCTTGGTGTGCAACTATGAATATGCCACTGTTAATGCATCTATTTAATTCTGTGGTGTTTGCTATACATTTCTGATCATTACACTGTGTGTGTCACTGATCCTATGAGTTATGTCACACTGTACAATAACAAGTAAGTGGGTGTTTTCAGTTCTGCTGCAGCAGATATCATGAACTAATTAAGGTGAACTATTTTGCAAATAATAGAATTATACTGAGTAACAAAGCCAGTGTGAAAAAAGCTCTGTGCAATTTAAAAGAAAATATATTAAATTCTCTTCCATTACTTATTAAGTTTTTTAACAAGGGGAAAGAATGTTCATGGCCATTTTAGCTATCCATACACTGGCCTGTGAAAGCCACAATTGCTGTATGTGAAGCTGTGTTTGTTCTTCCTGTTCCCCAGTGTGGAGTGGCTGGGGTAGGGATGCAGCCCCTGATGCCATGTGGAATGTTGAGGGGGGATGTTAGTGAGGGGCTGTAATCGAGTTCTCCATGGACTGCAATGGGAGACAAGCCCGTGATTGATGAACCTGTCGTGCCACAAGAGTGTGCAGCATCTGTGTTTTCTGACAGAGAAGCCTTATTCTGCCCTAGTTCATCTCCCTCTCCTTTATCTGGGCCTTTCTTCTGTCTGCTCTGTCCTTCTCAGCCAGGCTGCAATATTCATCCTCCAGGCCCTCTGCTCACAGACCAGTGCAGCACTGGCATGCAGGATCTGGCTGAACACGTCATCCAGAGTCCTCCTTTTTCTCCTCCTTATCTGGCTCAGGCGTTCCAGGGTGTGGAGGGGGAACCCCTCAAGGCCACAATGGCAGCAGCTACTGGTAAAACACACAGAGGTACCGTTGTCAGCCTGGTCACAACGTGAAGCAAAAGTTAAGATGCCGAACTCCCTCCTTCCCTTGCTCCCCTAAAGTTTTACACAAGACGTGCTTATTCACACTTCTGCTTCAGAGCGCTTGTGCACGGTGCCACTCTCAGCATCAGCTGTGGTGAGTCTAGCCCTCCAGGGGCAAGAGACGTGAAGAGGGAATTGCTCAGTTGCATGAAACTTGGAGTATAGGGCAATGGGACTGACTATTGGCACCATTTTCCACAGGCGGTGGTGATTTTTAGCGGCTATCTCACGCCTGAGAGTAACAAAGGCACAGGGAGAATAGCTGCTGCTGGCTTCCTGAAGCCACCGGGCCTTTATGCCGCTAGCCTGTTTACTGCAATGGTGTCTGCTAAAGCTATCACTGACTGGTGTCCTACCGCGGAGGAAGAAATAAGGTTGCCATCCTTGGAAAGCTTTGGGAGAGGAATGCAGGTACTTCCACCAAAGTTTCATTAAGATCTCTCAGGAGGATTCAAAGGACATCCCAATGTACGTAAATAAACTGGTTTGCATGTCCCCCTTGCCTAACTCTACAGGGGAATGAAAAGCAGATAACAACAACTCTGCCTCTCTTTGTTGTAACACTAGCTCTTCTAGTATGAGTAAATTAATGAAAAGTTGATAGCAGTGCCCTGTTGGCGGCACCACTGGTACATCATTGTAATGGGAAATACATTTACACACTTACCTGAGGTTCCTTCCCCTGAATCAGGCTCTCCCATGCTCAACTGCCAGGAGTGGCTGGCCTGCCATGAAATCTCCAAGAGGTCCTGGCTCATGGCCAATATGTTCTGTCTACTCCAAGCCAGCGTGCATCTGGAGTGTGTAGCCAGCATGGTCAGCTGGGCAGTTGGACTCGGTGGAGAACTGCTAGCTGTGGTTGCCAAGCTGGACAATCAGGAAAAGGTATTTCAAAAATATGCAGGGCTTTACAGGGATGTGGGCTTGTGGTCTCTCTGACTCCTGGGCAATGGAGTTCAAAATTGTGACCAGAGGGGTCAGTGTCAGACATTGTGGGATAGCTGTTGGAGGACTGTTACGGTTGACGTAGGTGATGTGGTGTCTACACTCGTGTTGTGTTGAGCTTAGTACATCGACCATGGCTCAGTGCTGCTCAGAGAGGTGGCGTTACAGTGCCACTATAAAAGGGCATTTACATCGGCGGGAGACATTTAAGTGTAGACACATGCACAGCTGGGTCGACGCAAGGCAGTTTACATTGACCTAACTTTGTAGCGTAGTCCAGGCCTGAATACAAAACGTCTTTGTAATTTCCTCACACAGAATTTGGAGGGAACAAGGCTAGACAAGTTATCGTATGAGAGGTAGAATTTTGGATCTAGATCAGGGCAACGGGCTCTTACAGTTTGTTGAACCCTAGAGAGTGTGCAGCTGCCAAGCAGTCCGTTGGTTTTTACTGAGTTGTGTTGATCAGATTTGGATGGAAGAGAAAATGAGATAAGAAGGAGGGTTGCAATAATAATATCCCTATAGGTAACACTGAGGGTAAAACATTGAGCTTCACCGGGAGCTCTTTAAGTACCTGAAGATCAAAAAGGAATTCTACGAAAAGGGGAAGCCTGGACAGATAGCTAAGGGTGAGTACAAAAGAATAGCACAAGCAGATGGAGGCAAAATCAGAAAGGCTAAGGCACAAAATGAGTCCGGGCTCCAGCAGTGGGGGGTAGGAGGGCGAGATGTCCTGCTCCTGTGGCAGTTCTGGCTCAACTGAGCGGGAGGGCCGGCCTTTTATATTTCCAGTTCCTGTCCTGCCACTCTGCTTCCACTGGGGTGGCTGCGGGTATCCCAGTTCTGCCCATCGCGGTTCTCTCCCCATCCGTCAGGAAGGAAGACCAGGTCCCCTCACTACACAGACACATAACACAAGTAATATTAACAAAAAGGAGGAGGGAACACAACCCAGAATAGGGAAAAAACAGGTTAAAGAATACGTAGATAATTTAGTTGTATTGAAGTTGGCAGAACCTGATGAAAGTCATTCTAGGGTACTTAAGGAACTAGCTGAAGCAATCTCAGAATCATTAATGATTTTCTTTGAGAACTCCTGCAGGATGAGTGAGGTCCCAGAGGACAGGAGAAAGGTACTAAGTTTACCCATCTTTAAAAAGGGGAACAAAGAGGATCCATGGAATTATAGACCAGTCAACCTAACTTTGGTAACTGGAAAGATACTGGAATAAATTATTAAACAATCCGTTTGTAAGCATCTAGAGGATAGTAGAGTAATAAGTAACAGCCAGCGTGGATTTGTCAAGAACAAATCATACCAAACCAGCCTAATTCCCTTTTTTTACAGGGTTATAGGCCCAGTGGATGGGAGAAAGCTGTAGATATGATATATTTTGATATTTAATAAGGCTTTTGATAGTCCTTCATGACAATCTCATAAACAAACTAAAGGAATGCGGTCTACGTTAAATTACTATAAGGTTAGTGCAAAACAGGTTGAAAAATCATACTCAGAGAGTAGTTATCAATGGTTCACTGTCAAACTGGGAGGGTGTGTCTAGTGGTGCCCCAGATGGGTCTGTCCTGGGTCTGATACTGTTCAATATTTTCATTAATGACTTGGATAATGGAGTGGAGAGTATGAATACAAAATTTGCAGATGACACCAAGCTGAGAGGGGTTCCAAGCATTTTGGAGGACAGGAATAGAATTCAAAAGGAGCTTGACAAATTGGAGAATTGGTCTGAATTCAACAAGATGAATTTCAGTAATGACAAGTGCAAAGTACTATACTTAGAAAAGAAAAATTAAATACATCGCTACAAAATGGGGAATAACTGGCTAGGCAGTAGTACTGCTGAATAGGATCTGGTGATGTTGGTGGTCACAAATTGAATATAAGCTAACAATGTGATGCAGCTGCAAAAAAAGCTAATATCTTTTTGTGGTGTATACGTGGGAGAAAATTATCCCGCTTTAATTGGCATTGGTGAGGCCTCAGCTGGAGTATTGTGTCCAGTTCAGGGCACTCCACTTTAAGAAAGATGTGGATAAAGTGGAGAGAGTCCAGAGGAAAGCAGCAAAAATGATAAAAGGTTTAGAAAACCTGACCTGTGAGGAAAGGATTAAAAAGCTTGGCATGTTTAATCTTGATGAAAAAAGAGTGATGGGGGGGGGGGGGGGGGGGGGGGAGGGAGGGGGGGAGGGAGGAAGAGACAGATAAGTCTTCAGATATGTTAAGGGTGGTTATAAAGAGGACAGGGATCAATTGTTCTCCATGTCCACTGAAGGTAGGACAAGAAGTAATTGGTATAAGCTGCAGGAAAGATTTAGGTTAGATATCAGAAAATACTTCTTAACTATAGGGATAGTTAAGTACTCAAATAGGCTTCAAAGGAAGGTCCTGGAATCCCTGCCATGGCAGGTTTTTAAGAACAGGTTAAACAAACACCTGTCAGATCTAGATATACTATGTCCTGCCTCATCATAAATCTGCCTCTCCAGTAAGCTCTGGCCCAAAGAGCTGCCTCCTTTGCTTTCTCCCAGGAGAACACTCTTCCTTCTGGCTTTCTGCCTCTCGCACACTGCCTGCCGCTGACATCACAGCCCATTCATTCACAAAGAGGAAAACCCATTGGCCCACTCAGCTTAGCTCTGCCCTGCCCTGTGGCCTAGTACCTCAAGTGATAGTAAAAACAGCTGGGGGCTGTGAGGCTAATAAAGGATTGCTCCTTCTGTGGAGCCAGAAAGAGTGCTTGGTCCCCATTGGCTTTAAGGGAGCCTGTGATTTTATTTGGGTCCAATACTCGCATGAGGACAACGGTTAATGCCATTTATATATTTGAAAAATATGGTCTGGTCCTTCTACGAACACTGCCAAGAAGAGGGGGCAGTTTGTTCCAATTGTGCTGGAGACTTTGTTGGTGTACGGTGAATGGTACCGAGCAGCCATAGCCCAGGAAAAAGAGCCTGCTCTGTGAAATGAAGAGCCAATGCATTTACAAGAGGTAAGAGGAAATATTCATTTATGAAATGCAAACTCACTGCTGCTGGAAATTACTGAGGCAAATGGATAAATAAAATGGAAAGAAAAAAAAAAGGAAAAAGGGGTTAAGTATGACTTAGAATATCTGCTGCCATCAAACACCTCTGAGGTAAAATTTACAAGAGCTTTTTATCCTTATGTTCAGGTCATTAACTACTACTTTGTGTCAGAAAACAACCTCCCTGCATGGCCCAGAATTATACAGTTAGGTGCACTGTTGCAGTTTTGTGCCTTTCTTCTAAAACATTCACAATTGACCATTGTCAGGGATAGGATAGTGAGCTGGCAATTTCTTTGTCCTACAGGATCTCCTCTGAGATCCTTTGTTCATAATACATAGGCCACCGAACAGCTTCTGATTGTAGCAACATTCAGTCATTACCAGGCTGAATTTGTATGAGTGACATAAAGGTGAAATGCTTTCTAGCCCATTGTTTTGCTTCTAAGACATCCAGTCCCATCTTAATAAATTAATAGTCCATTGTTCTTGTACATTATTATGCAGCAATAAGCCATGACATCTTCCCTTCCCTCTTTTTAACAAAGTAACTTTGTTTGAAACTGCAGCAGTCTCCTGCGTTACTAGCTCCATCCCTGTGTTTAATAAAGGAGGTGTTGCTTGGTTATAGACAGTGAAATACAATTTTCAGATGTTGCTGCTACTATCAGCAGGGTGTAATAGAAACTCATTATAGTTCACAAGTCTAATTTAATTACATTTTCCTCAAGAACGTTACGCTGGCTCAGCATGAAGTGGGACTCATCTACATATATTCAGACTCAGGCTTATCAAAACTCATTAATATCTACAGTGAAATCATTTTAGAAAGTCAGGGAAGGCACTAGGTTCCTTCTGTCAGCTAAGCCGTTTGCCAGCCAGTGGGTGAGTTTTATACAACATGGATCTGGCCACAACATGGTGGGAAATTAACCAGATCTTGGATTTAGTATAAAGAAGTATGGAGTAGAATCTAGCTTTCTGATTGTAATTCTTCTTGAATGATAATTATGACTTGAGACTAGTGTTTTCTCTCTTGATCAAATCCCGAAGGCCCTGCTTGGCTTACCCTCGGTCTTTCCCTAAACAGAATGTTCATTGACTTCAGAGAGAGTCTTGTGAGAGCAAGTGCTATGTAAACACTGAGTAAGGACACCAGGATGTGATCCATTAGCCCAGGCCTGCACAACTCGTAAAGCGGCGAGGGCCATATTACTCCAAAGAAAACAGCTGAGGGCCAAAACCTCCCGGCCCTGCTGAATGCCCCCCCCCCGCCCCGCCGAACCCCCCCCCCCCCACGCCGCCCAGCCCCCCGCCCCCCTCCCCCTCGGACCCCCCCCCCCCCCCCCGCCGAAACCCCCCCCCCCAGCATCGCCCAGCCCCCCCGAAACATTCCCCCCCAGCGCCGCCCGCCCCGCGGAAACAAACCTTCCTTCCCCAGCGCCGCCCCACCAAAACAGTGGTATTGAACCTTTGTAATATGTTATAGCGGGCTCCTAAGGTAGTATAATTAAGGTAAAAGAAAAATGTCTTTTTGCTAGAAGTAGAATAAGATCTTCCCCCCCACTTTGTAATCAATTGCTCTGTTGAATGAATGAGGTGTGAATGAGGAAGGCATGGAAGGTAGGCACCTCCAGACAGCTGCAACCCTTGGAGAGGGGATGGGAGCCAGACCAGCTCAGTAGACCAGGTCAGCCACCAACTCACCGCTCGCCTCCTCGGCTCCCCCCCCCCCCCCCCCGCCCCCCCGCCCCCCCCCCTCCCGCCTCACCTGCCCCCCCCCCGCCGCCTGCCCACTCGCTCCTCAGCCCTCCACGCCCCTACCTCATCTACTCATCCCCCGCCACTGCCCGCCCGCTCGCCTCCTCAGCCCCCCTCCCTCACCTCCCGCTTGCCTACTCACCCCCCTTGGGCCGCACAGTGAGCCCACGTGGGCCACATGCGGCCCCTGGGCTGCATGTTGTGCAGGCCTGCATTAGCCTATTCCTGAGTCGTAACCTTTGGTAAGAGAGAAAGAGAAGGCCTAGGATAGGGCGATATCACCTAAATAAAGTAAGTATCATTATCTCAATTTTATAGATGGTGAAACTAAGCTACAGAGAGGATATGTGGCTTGCTAAAGGCCCCACAATATCTAAGTGGCAAAGCCTGGAACAGAATCTAAAACTCCTGACTCCCAGTTGGCTGCCTTATCTGCTGGACAACATTATCTCCCCATCCAAAAAAGTGCCAACTCTCAGCCCAAAAGGATGGAACCTTTGTCACTGAGGTAGGTGCTCACATACCATGGTGAAGAGCCTGGCATAAAACTTTAGGTAGCTAGATTGGAAATATAGACAGCTTAGATAGATTAATTGCCTTGAAAATTGATTTTTATGATAAGTGACCTGGCGGGAGGTGGGATGGCTGAAAATCAACCTGAACTCTCATAGACCCTTAAAACTGAAAGGGCTAGGAATATCTAGCTTTTAATATTCCTATTTTCAATATTCCCCCTTCTCTGCTCCCTCCCCCGCCCCAAACCCTCTGGTCTGAAGACTTCTCTGCTCCTCTTTGTCTCTAGGCATTTCTAGCGTGCTCATCACTGAAATGTGCACTAGAAGCTATGGAGAAGAGTCCAAAGGGGCCAGGATTTCACTCTTGAAGTCAATGGAGGTTTTGCCATCCACTTTAATGGAGTCATGATTTCACCCCCAACGTGTAAGTTTGCTGCTATGTCTTCCACTCCCAGCGTTTTGAGATTTCATCAGGAATGGGTCATGTGAAGCACAATGTCCCTTTAGCTCTTTTCACACATGCTTTCTCAAGGGCCACCATGGAAATCCAGGTGATAACACACATGCAGAGGCCTGTGTCTTCGGGGACAAATGGTAGAAAGGGGGAGGTTTTCATTTCCATCACAGTTATTAGTCATTCTTTCCCTTCATATGGTTAACCTGGACTGAAGTCCCCACTGTACTGAGGAGTCTGTCTTAATGACAGCTAAAGAGTTACTACAGTTCCTTCCTAATCTTCCTGTGAGTTTTCTCCCTAGCTCAGAACAGCCATATTCTAAAGAAGCAATTTCCCCAATCTGTGGTCTGTGCAGCAGTTGGGGATGACCTGTGGAGAGTTGCCAGGTCATGTGATGCTGGATCCACCTCTTTGTTTCCAGCTATTGAATAGCAGTTCCATGTCAGAGACCACTGCTTTCATGTCAGTCCCTCCACAGGCTGCTTCCTTTAATGATACAGTTCAGTGTGACCCGGGCACACCCTGATCTGGAGGAAAAGTCGTGTAATTGAAAATCCCAAACTACTCATGGGCCCTTGAGCCTTCTGCTGTAGCTAAGACTAACAGAGTTTCATAAACCTAATTGCTAGATCAGCTTGAAGTGACATCATGGGTTGACACTTGTCCAGGAAAGCAATTGCTGCCGCTTGATATGATGAGACGATCTGTGGGAATGGTGGACACAAATGCATGAAGAAGCATAGAGGAGTAGAACTATGGAGGGCACAGGACAGAGAACGGAAGAGGTGAGAGGACACAGAGGAAGGAGAAGAAACCAACCATGCATACGGTGTGCTGTTGCACTGTCTTCTGCACAGGGACCGGAAGACCAATCTTCTGCTCTCTGTTGTTGACTTCAAGGTGAGCAGGATCGGTACCTAGAACTGCAGTCATTCATTGCAGAGGCCCACACTGCTTCAGTTCTGACATCAGGTTTAAAGAATGGCCCTAGGTAAACATTAGGGGGTGGAAGCAAGGAAATATAGGACTGGGAATCACCTCTATGTGCATGCCCCCTCAGGAAAAAAAAAATGAAACAAATCCTGAAAAAAAACAGGAGTAATTAAAAGAAGACCAGAGCTGGCAGCGCCTCCTTTATGTTAATCTACATGAGCTACAGGGGATAGTGCTCAGATGGTCAATAAAATCAGCCCATTTTATTTCATTTTATTTTATTTTTTGTGGTTGCATATATTGGCAAAGTTGTGACAGAAACATTGCAAGGGATTGATTTGTAGATAGAAATGTATCTTGGGTGCTTGTGGTTTATTAATAAGATCAAGATAACAAGTGCTGCATTATTGATCAAACCCACAGGGACATTTCCCTTCTTTCTTCTTGTCGATGAAATCCTGTTGTAATTATTTTCTTTCTTTCTTGTTCTTTTTATTTTATTTTATTTTATTTTGCCTTTCTAAAAAGATCTCTGGAGCTGCAATAATGAAGCGAATGCAAACAGAGTCAATCAAGGCTGTCAGGTGGTAGACAAAGGAGTGGAGGTGGGAGACAAGTTAGGTTTGCAGGGAAGGGAAGATGTATTCGGGGTGTGCAAAAGAAGTGCAGTTTCTCTCTCTGGCTGTCTCTTGTTTGGAAGCTACCATGGTAGACGATGTAATTTGAGGATCCTAGATCTTGGATGTCTACTGTCCCCCTTTCCCTTCTTAAATGTTAGCTTTTTAATGCTAGAGTAAACCAGGAGCCAGAAGTTCATGAAGCTGAAGGGAATCAGTTAGTTGGTGGTCTCTAAGTTGAATGATAGCCATACATTATTTCAGCTGGATTAAAATTTCTCTTATGCCTAGCGGGATTGACCGCTGTTCTTTGCACAGCAGCTCCAACATCACCAGAAAGGAAGTGAGAGGGGAAGATAGATTTTATATTCAGACATAGTTTGGCAGGTTCTTATCGTGGCACTCAATAGCTGGCATATTCATGCTGCAGAGGAAGCAGAAAGTGAATTCAATCATTTCTGTTATGAAAATTCCACAGCTTTTTATTATGCTTACAGACGGTGTCTCATGATTCTGAGCTTTAAAACCAGTGCTCTGTATTTCTAATGCCAAGGTAAGAATGTTCCCTTTTTCAGCCTGAGTTGCAGTGGGGTAGACACTCCCTATTTCCCTCTCACACCCCTGTTGATTTCCCCCTTATCTGAACATTTTCTTTAAACCATTCCTCCAGCCAAGAACCAAATACAATTCTAGGCTAAGTTCACGGGTGATGAAAACAATGGTGTATGTGCCTGTAGATGACACAGCGTGGGGATGGAAAGGGGAAGTTGTAGCAGACAAAACAACTGACTGGAGGATAGGGCTTGTCTAGACAAACAGTGAGTGAGGTGTAAATCTAAAGAACACTAGAGTGTCGTGTGCTAACAGCTCCTGTGGACCTGCCAACCATGCAGTAAAAGTTCCCTGGTACACTTCAATCTACTCCACTTTGAAACAGAAGTAGATTAAAGTGCACTTGGGAGCTTTTAGTGTGAGGTAGCAGTGTCCACATGAACAATTAATGAGCTGTAGAATTACACCCCAGCTTGCTGTGCACTAACTCCATATAGACAAGCTCTTACAGGAGCAGATCCCAGAAGCAGAGCAGACTAAAGAAGGGCTGCCCTCTCACAGGAATTTCCCCCACAGCATGCCTTTCTGTGGCTACAGCTTTAAATGTGGTAGAGCAATCAGCTGCAGCCCTAAAGTGGCCATTTTGCAACTGGCCACATCTTTCTCTAACTGAGCTGGTTGGTATCTGATATGTTTTTCCATTTGTTTGTTCTGAGGAGATGGCATCCTCATGCAAAAGTAAATCAAAAGGTAAAATATTCTGAAAAGGTTCAATCGGCTTTGCAATACTGCCCATATAGTAGTGTTTGGGCAGGAGTTTCTGGGTGACAGCTCAGGGGCCTGTGGAAAAGTCAAGTCTCCTCAGCTTTGCTTCATGAGGCCCCGCTCTTAAACCAATAGTCATCCTAATGCTATGATGTTATATAATAACACCTGGCATTTCTATACCATCTTCCAGGAAGAAATTGAGTTAAGCCTCCCACAGGATGTAGGTAAGAACTATATTAGCTCTCTAGGTGGGAAAACTGACACCGAGGGCCTGACTCTTTTTTGCCCTGCACGTTGTTGTACTGATTTACATCAGTGCAAAGTAACGATCAAAGCTACCATTCTGATCTGGGAGTGTTTTACACCCCACTCATGCTGGTGGAAATGACTGTGCATGCTGAAGGGCAATAGTGAGTTCATCCCAGAGAGAGGTGTCTAGGCACTAGGGCTAGAGTCACAAGGGGGACTTAAAAGTTAGGTGTTCCAACCCCTCTGTGTCTTGCTTAAAAGTGGAATTCTCACCCTGAGTCAGGCACCAGGCTCCTATACAATGCATGGGGAGAGCTAGGTGTATCAGAAAGGGAGTCATAGAAGTTAGCACACTGGGTTGGAGGTGGGATGGGGTGGGGATCACCTAAACTAGCCAGTAGGAAATGCAGAGGAGAGATATGTGGCCTAAGTCCAGTCCCTCGAAACGAGTTAGGCACCTAAGTCCAGGCCAAAGGGAGCACTGCCTCCACTTGGTATTATCAGCTGTGAGTCCTTTCTGGGAGTTAGGTGCCTAAGCCAGGTCAATCCTTTCTTGCCAATAACCAAGGAGGACAAGGAGATGGTGATACTTGTCCCTCTTGTATCCAGTAGCCCAGTGGGTAGGGTACTCACGTGAGAGACCTGAGTTCAAATCCTGTATCATACAAAAGCTTTGGGTTGACAATCAGTTTCAAGAAAAGGGGTGGAAGAACCAGTGTCTGACATTACGTTAGAGGGTAAATCTCTTGGTGTCATCAACAACTGTTGCTTCTTCGGTTCTATGACCTGCAGGAGTCTTGACCTGAACTGACAGAACTGGAAAAGCAGCTAAGAATTTCGGGCTATTATAGAAATGTTTATGGAATAACAGCAAACTATCAATTAAGGTGAAGATGTGACTCTATGAGACGTGCATGCTGTCATCCCTGCTTTATGCTTCAGAAAAGGGACTCCGTATGCTAGGCACATCAGGAGACTGAACAACTTCCACATGAGATGCCTGCCTAAGATTCTGGAAATAAAGTGGGGAGACAAAATACCGAACACAGGTGCTGGGGCGTGCAGGATTGACACATTTAGAAACTACTATCAAGAAGAGGAGTTGCTATGACTTGGTCATGTCAGGAGAATGGGAGGAGACCATATCCCCAAGAACATTTTGTGCAGCACGATTCAAGACCGCTCTAGAAAGCAGGGATCGCGCTTTATGGCAGTACCATAATGTGTGCAAAAATGACATGAAGTCATTTAACATCAGCTGGGAGGAGCAAGCAGAATCCCGTTCAACCTGGAGGGAATATCTGACACTGGGTGCAGCTCAACATGAAGTGGCTTTGATGCAGAGGATGGAAGCAAAGCGAAAAAGAAGAAAGCAAAGCAGAGAAAGAAGAAAGCAAAGTGGTGTCTAAATGTTGGCGCCTAAATGTGAATCTAGCCCTAGGTGCCCAGCTTTACCTCTAGGCACCTAAACACCTTTAGAAAGGTCCTGGTGCTGGATTCTCAGGTGGTGTAATTTGGCATAGCTCCATTGACTTTAATGCAGATATACTAATGATTACCATCTGATAATCTGGTTGCTGATTTTCAGAGGTGATAAATACTCACAACTCTGGTTGCAGTTAATGGGCTCCACCCTAGTTCTGCTGGCTGGATGCTGTTGAGCAGAGAGGTTCTTTAAAGGGGCAGCTGAGAATTCCCTCTGCCCCTTAGGAATCCAGCACCATCTCCAAACCCCCCTTTCCCCCCCGAATGTAGGGGGTATGTTGGATGTGCTAGGGTCAGGAGGAGCACATGGCACTCTGACAAATCATTGCCACCCTAGCCACTGATGGTATACCACAGGTGGTATAAGTTAGAGCAGCCCTTGGACGGGGGGAGAAGAAAGATGTCTTAGAGCCACCTTCTCCCTGTCCCTCCTCACCTGTGCCAAGTGTAGGATTCAAACCAGTGGGAGTTGTAGATGCTGAGCACCTCTGAAAATCAGGCCTTTTGTGTCTTCAAGCTGAACACCCAAAAACGGACACGCCCAGAATTACCAGAAATGTTGCTCCAAATCTTCTGACTCCCCATCCTGTATTTTAACAACTACATCATGTACAACTAGGCATTTTCAATAGGCCCTGCTTGGCTACCTTATTGGTCCGAATTAATCTGTTGTCTGGGGTCATAAGGGAATGTACTACAGCACTGTGCGTCTCTGCTTAGAGAGAAGATTGCCTTCTTGCGTTTTCATGTTGTCCATGAATGGCATAATCAGAGTCAACTATTGTTCACTGGTCAAGTTCTAATTTCCTTGCTATGCTGGAAGATTGAGATGGATGCTGAGGGAGGTTGTTTGTCTTAGTAGTGACATTGTGACATAGGGGCTAAGCTGACCCGAGATGCTGAGTCAAAAGCAGTTAATAATTCACCTTGTACCATTAAGTTTGGGGGAGGAGGGGACAATACCAATCAACATTTAAGTGGTGGGATTTTCCACTGTTGCCACTAAACTTTAATTCTACTGATTACGGCCATGCGGGCAGGGGACTGGACTCGATGACCTCTCGAGGTCCCTTCCAGTCCTAGAATCTATGAATCTATGAATAAAGGCCTGCCACCATGTAACTAATGAGGACTCTGTCCTAACTTTACTTAATCTATGGCCTTTTTTTTTTTTTTTTTGGTCCCTCTTGGTAATACAATGCACGTGACAGTTGCAAGGTTGCTGAATCAGCTGCAGGTGAATCTCTGGGAACAAAGGTGCTAGTGAGATTAATGGTGCATCATGGGAACTGTCTTCTAAGGGGTGCATTTGTGGAAGAGAATATATATATTTTAAATAACACCATTCAGTGTTGAAATAAATGCCTTCTTCATGCTGACTTAGCTTTTCTAGTCTCAGCTCAGATTTTTGGAGTGGTTGAAGTGTCCTGTTCTCTTGCTGTGTGTGATAATACTTTGTATCTGTTGCAGAAGTACAGAAGAGGTGTTTGAATGCTCATGACTAGATATAGCATCATGTCCTCTCTGACCTAATTCTGAACTGATGGGTACATCCACTCCTAAGGGAAAGAGGTGAGAAAATATGATGCTTTATAAATCTATAATGTAGTAGCTCTTCTGCCAGGTGGTAGCAGATTTTGAGGCTTTCCAAGTCAGTTTCCTATTGCAGGAGAAAGTGATGTAGACTTTGGGTATTTCCTTAGTGAAACTTGTTTATTTACATTATATACAGCAGTCCTTGAACAGAGGTGGTCACCAGCAGCACACAGCCCTAGTCCCCTCTTTCAAGAATCTCCACCCAAACACTGATGTCTTATTCCTAGGAAGCAACTCTGCCTCAAAAATTGACTCTTAGGGCAGGTCTACACTACCACTTGTAAAATGGTAACAGCGCTACTTGGTGTCCCCCCACACCCATAATATATAATCTTTGTAATTTATTGAAATGCTATTGTAACTGACTCTATTTGGGATAATAGCTTCTTTTGTACCTAGGACATCCAGCATTAAACCATGAACCCCTACTGCTTGAGCTAAAAGGCTGAGGCTCCAACTCCGTAAATTGTTCTGTGTGGCTAGGCCCCCATTTACTCCACTAGGGCTCCACAAAGATCTACCCATGCAGGATTGAGGCCTAAATCCTTCAGCTGGAAGCAGTAGCTGACTTTTAAAGGTCTTAGGTATGTGCAGTGGCTGTCATTGTTATGTAAAGCGGTGGCTGTGCCTGCAGAGACCAACGGTCATCCTCCATTTTGGAAGGCTGCATTCAGGACTGTAGGGAGGTGCAGGCTTCCACCAACACCAGACTCTGGGTGCTGTTATTACTTATATAATGTTTAAATAAAAATAACTAGCATGCTAAATACAAGCTTGTTATGCCTCAGTCAGAACAACTACTCCTGGTACCAGAATTGGACCAATTTGAGAGTGACCAGGAAGAATTTTCACAGTGAATCCAGAGGCCTGAATTCCATGGACTGAACCAGCAAGGATGAATAGCCTGGAACCACCACCAGCATTAAGGATTGGGAGCAGCATGGAGGAGTGGTGGAAACCTTTCACAAACCGGTTTTTGTTGTATGTGACTGCAGTGGATGCAGACACAATAAGCAGTGCTAGGAAAATGGCCTTATTAACTGTAGCTGCTGCAGAGGCCCTAGATATTTATAATAGTCTCCATCTGTGGCTAGCAAACAGAACTGATTTAGATAAGGTCCTTCCACTGTTAAAGCTTATTGTGCACCAAGAAAGAATGAAACCTTTGAACTATCCCTCTTCCACATAAAGGTACAAAAGGCACAAGAAAGCACTGAGGAATATGGTACTAATTGGAAGGTCCATAGCCAGTCTTGCAACAGTGGTCTCCAAAGTGGGGTGCACACAAGAGGATCCTTCGGGGTGCGCGGCAGGAGGAGTGCCGCCGGAGCAGTGCCGCTTTTTTTCCCACCTTCTGCAATTCGGCCGGAGTCCGAGCGTCTTTCCCCCCCCCCCCCCCCCCC
>NW_020664584.1:4783852-4815018 GCF_002925995.2 Terrapene triunguis | reverse complement strand
GTGCGTGCTCAAAATTTTTTTACTGATGGGGTGCGCGATCAAAAAAGTTTGGAGACCACTGCCTTAAGAGATTCCCTGACTAGAGAGAGGCTGGTGGTAGGCTACAGAGATGAGAATGTATTTGCTGAGAGGATTCTGAGCTGATGTTGGAAAAAATCCTACAACTCTGCAAAGCAGCAGAACAGGCAGCATTACGGGTTCAGGGTCTAAGTCAGGAGGAGAATCAAGAAATTCACACAGTGGAACATGACAGCTGGGCATAAGAGGAGAACATATTAGGAAAAGGGGCAGTACAAGAAAAGGTGTCAAAAAGTTGCAATAAGCAGGCAGCCCAACGGTTGTGTGGGAGATGTGGGTGTGAACATGCATTTATAGACCGCACTTTTGTTCAAATGCTGGAGTATTTGTCAGACAACGCAGGCAAAAGCAAACTGTAAATGCAGTGAAGGAATGCATGGATCGTTCCAGTGAGGAGGCACTGTACATTGATTCCATATAAAGGAAGTGTCACAGGCTCTGGTGGGTGAAAAGGAGATCACAGCACTGCTAGCTAAGCTGAAAATGGGTAATGGCTGACCAAATCTGTTGTGCTGAGTGCTGCTGAACGCACAACAGAGACTGAAAGTGAGTTTCAGCTGAAGAAGACAAAGAAAAATTGAAAAGCATCTTTGCATGAAGCTCGTTCTGAGAGAGAAATTTTCCTCCTCACCAGAGGAGACAGATGGAAGAGGAACAAAATCCTGAATGCTGTCCGGAGGCTCCTGGAGGCATGGGGCATAGAGAAACTAAGAACATCCACTGGACAACGGGAAAAGATTCCAACCTCCCAGAAGAAGGAGCTTCAGGAAGAGTGATAGGGAACATTAAAGATTTTGCCAAAGGAGAACTAGATTTGCATTTCTAACCCCACATGCTTCAATATAAAGCAAAATGCCAATTTCAGAGCTGGGTAGGACTGAGACCTCCAGATACAAATGCAAGTTCAAATTTCAGTGTTTTTATAAAAAGGGTGGTGTGGTGGTAATGGCGGGGAGGGGACGTGTGGCATAGCTGCCATCGTTGTGTCAAGTCATGGGTGGGGCTACAGAGATTAACGGTCAACCTGTATGTTGGAAAGGGGGGTTCAAGACTTCAGGCTGTAGTCAACACCAGGCTCTGGTTTCTGTTGCATTACAGTCCTGTAATGTTTAAATACAAGCTCTCCATGCCTTAATAGGAACACCACATGAAGTAGACTGCCACAAGAGGGGGACAAAGACCTACACTTCCCTAGTGTGGGTTACATTATGAGGATGGATGTATTTAAAAATCAATCCACAAATAAATGACTAAAGCCCTGAAAGTGCAAGTCCTGGGAACAGCATTGCAGAATATGTCGCTGTTGACTGACAGCTGGTGTGACATCATTCTCCACCATTGCCACTTCCTGGAGGTGGTACTTCTGAGGAATGTGATTAGATAATGTCTCCTTCAGCAGTTTCAAACTGAGACTGTTGGGGCTCAAGTATCCTCAGCTGGACTCATCCTCCAGATCGTATTAATTTCTGCAACTTGTTCCAGAGAACTATTCCTTAATGCCATGGCTGAATGGTCCTGGAGGCTGACCAAAGCCCTGGTAATTCCAGCCAGCAATAAATTCTTCAATTCTCAATCTACTGAAAAGCCTGGCTCTTCATGCTTGTAGGCCATCAGTCAGTCACTCTATTATGTAATGGTGCTTGCAGTGATTCATGGCCTTTTCTACATATTTCTCAGCCTGATGCAGAAGACCCAGATTGTGAGTCATGGTCCTTAAAATATGAGAATGCTGATAATTAAGGGACCATACAAAAAACAAACTCTGGAGAAACTCTGGGCAGGTAGCTGCTGTCATTTTAAGGACAGGTTGTGAGCATTTTACCTTTTGTAGAGTTTGACATAGAGAAAAACAAGCCAAGGTAAAAGTTTGGAGCAGATATACTCTTTTTTTCACTGTCTAGATGTGTTCTCATTTATATCTGTGCAAAGTGGTTGTAAAATACAGAGTCAGAGTAGTTGCAGTTTATGCTCTATGCAGGTATAAATGATCTTTGCTTCTGATCAGCCCCGTCCCAGTCTCTCCTGATCGCAGCACTGTCCTAGCTATAGACTAGGGGTAGGCAACCTATGGCACGCGTGCCGAAGGCGGCACGCGAGCTGATTTTCAGTGGTATTTCACACTGGCCAGGTCCTGGCCACCGGCCCAGGGGGCTCTGCATTTTAATTTAATTTTAAATGAAGCTTCTTAAACATTTTAAAAACCTTATTTACTTTACATACAACAATAGTTTAGTTATATATTATAGACTTATAGAAAGAGACCTTCTAAAAACATTAAAATGTATTACTGGCACGTGAAACCTTAAATTAGAGTGAATAAATGAAGACTCGGCACACCACTTCTGAAAGGTTGCCGACCCCTGCTATAGACTTTCTTGTAAAAGTCTGTGTGGCACTCTGTACCTCAAACCAGCACCCTGGAACCCCCTCATTCACCACTGTCATATAATTATGATAAGTTTTGTACAAAGTATGCCTTGTAAGGTATCATTTTAAAAGGCTTGATCTGTTGAACATTAATATCCTGTTGAATTCTATGTGCTATCATTGTATGTGAGGTTATGAAGTTATGCTATGTGTGTGTTACTGAAATATGTTGTGAGCTTGGGAAAACCCACAACCAGCCTTTTAGGTACAACAGTGGAGTATCCAGACATGCTGATGGTCCATTGAAGGGAATCCACTCTCCCAAGACCATCTCAGAGAGAACACGTATACAATGAACGGCGACTGCTTGACCCACGTCATAGCAAAAGATCTTTCCAGCAAGCTGGAAGTAAGAGGGAATGAGATGGGGAGCAGAGCTCCTTCTCTTTTGAGAAGGGGGAAAGGAGAGTAGAGCTATCGAGAGGAAAGAACACTCTACTGCAAATGGATAATGACAAAAAATTCATGAATTGTTATTCGACAATTGATATGGGACGGGGCAGTTCATGAACCATGTATCAAGTGAATATTATTCAGTCCTGCATGGTTGAATAATGAGAGAATTTATTTGTGAATAATTAATTTGATGGTTCTGGAAGGAAAATTTCATCCACCCCATTATTCCTGAGTATTATTGGACCAGCTTTTCAACATGGTGTGAGTTGAGATAGAGCACTATCAATCAGGTATCCCAAGACCATCAGAGAATAGGAGGTCGATACGGATTATTGCTACTAAAGCTAAACATGCGAAACAGCTATTGCATCAGACTTGGATATAAAAGCTTCATGTGGCATTTTTTATTTGCCTTGTGCTGTGTCTTTGTTTTTTAAGGAAGGGAAAAGAACATGGAATTAGGTTATTTGTGGGTGCATAAAGTTAAACAACAGAAAAATCTCTCAGTGGAAGTTGCTGCTGTTTTCTTCTAATTTGTTTTTTGACCACAGGATACATTATTCTCTGGCATCTTCATAAACTGAGGAATAAAACATGACATAACTAAGATGTACGGTGTATTTTTCAGCTAAACCGCAGGACTGGCAAAACATTACCATCATTTTTCTGTTTTTTATTTGAAATCATAAAGAGTTAAGTGCAGCAGTTTGCTGTGGTTATTTCCCTCCCCCCCTTCTTGAATAAGAAATGAAGAAAGACGGAGGCAGTTAATTTAATAGTTGGTTGGGAAAATAGACTGATCTATGACATCATTAATTGAAACAAAAGGCAGAGAATGTTCAAGCTGCAAAAGATGTGCACTCGGAAAATGAGATTAAATAACAAATGAAACTTCAGGTGTCAGACTCACTACATTGGTAATTTCCACATAATTTAGGTGGTGGATTTTTAGGGCTAGAGAGTGGAACGGAGCAGGGCTAGTTGTAATGGTTCTACTATAACTCCTGTCTTCAGAAGATTTCACAGCAGGTGGTAAACTTTTATTAATGAATCTTCACTGCACCCTTGTGAGGTAGGTAGCTTTTCCTATCCCCATTTTAAAGATGGAGAAACTGAGGCACGGAGCGATTATCTACCTTTGAAATATGGTCCTCAAAAGTAGGCCCCATAACCCATATTTAGGCACCAAAATACCTGCTTAAGGCATTTTACTACTTAAGAAAGAAGGCAAAGAGGTGGTAGAAAATGTCTAAAATGGATGGTTATTTAGATGCCGAAACAGGTTAATTAGATGCCTAATTTTAGACACCTTGTTTGTAAATTTGGCCTTCAATGACTTGGCCAGACTCCCACAGCAAGAAAGAGAGACCACAGAGAGATTATTCTGCAATCCATTGGACCTTATTCTTGGTTAAAAAAATATCAGCTTCTCGGACTAAATTTTGCATTTAATTTCTTCCCATTACTTTTAATCCTATTCACCTTCCTCCATTTCCTGGGTGTTTTCTACTGTTTGAATACTTGCAGATGATTTTTATATCCACCTTTGTCACTGTTTGCTCTAGCAATACACATTTAGTTCTCTTAATCTTTTATTTCTTAGAAATCAGCCTTCAAGGCCCTGAATCATTGTTGTAGCTCTTATCCACATTCATTTACACCTTTCTAGTACTGAGTGGCCAGAACTGTACAATGTCTATAGCCCACCGCTTCAAGGTGGAGAGTTGCGTAAGCTGTTTTATATATGGGACTATACTTGCAGACTGTGCTCTGTGATTTATTAATATGGCTCTGATCCAGCAAAGAAGGTGCTAACTTTAAGCCCATGGATAGTTCCATTGAAGTAATGGGGCTACTGGAGTGGTTGAAGTTAAGCATGTGTTGAAGTAGACTGGACTATAGTCTATAGCCCTTCTGATCCATAGTCTGAAGTCTCTGCCCAGCTGCTAAATATAGTTTAGTGTGCTTCTCTTCTTACTGGTACCACCAAAATAATGCTACAGTAGACACGTTGTTGGAAGTTAGTTGTTGATCTTTATTGATTGATAATCCTGATCTTTGATTTAAGGCTCTTCAAGCATAAATGCAGATAAAATTGTTACTTTGTAGTACTTGATACCCTATGTTTTCAGTGTTTAATTTCCTATGTATGTATTTTGGAAGGGGTGGTTCATGTATTCTGAGATTGTGTATTTGAGGCAAAAATGAAATCTGTGTTGTGTGAAGGTGATGAGGTTTAAAGCTGTGGTTCTAACCTTTTTTCATTTGTGGACCCCTTTCAAAATTTTGAATGGAAATCTATTGGCAATCTATTGTCTGTATATATAGTTGAATTCTGTTCAGTCAGTTTTCAGTCTAAGTCTTTCGCAGACCTCTTAGACATAGTCTGTGGACCCCCAGGGTCTGCAGACCAAAGATTGAGAACCACTGGTTTAAAGGACATCATCTCATGGGGGTGTTTTCTTCTTTGGGGCAGTCAGTCATTTAACATGACCAGGGTCATTAGTATTACTTACAGGTTAAGCTGAATTTAGTGACCATGAGAGAGTTGCTTGGAGCTGTGATAAGGAACCAAGTTACAGTAGACCTGATTAAACATGGTTTTGATTCAGTTGATTTGATGACCCTATTGTTTAGTCTGACCCAAAACTAAGGGTGTTACCGTTGCAGAAGATGCTGGAAAGCCTAAGGTCTGAGTGAAGCTTTAAGAAACAATATTCTTCCCCAAGGAAATTGCTTTGAAGAAGTTGACAGAGAAAAAGAGATACCTATAGCACAATAAGCATGTTACAAATGCTGCGATGACAGGGTCATTCTGCTTCAGCAATAGTAGTGCCTGGCGCTTATACAGTACCTTTCATCTAGTGGTCTCAAAGCACTTAAGAAATTATGTTTAGAAAGAGCTATAGTGTATCCTGTATGCATCAGGGTAGATGGGGTTAAAATATTTCACAGGAATAGGCAAAGGCAGATGTCTGTGAAGCATAACTGTGCAGCTGTATATCTTTTTAAAAGGTGCTGTGCTTTGAAATTTTAGGGGTGGAATGTTAGCACAGAAATTAATTTTTAGACATCAGTGCTATCTGGTTAGTGTAATTGCTTATTATCTGCTTCCCTGGGGTTTTAAGCTCTTGGAAAAGAATATTTGCATCTCAGCTCTTGTTTAAAGAAAGGAAAAATCTTTCAGAGGCCCTATTCAAGTTATCTGATGCTAAAACAATTAAATACCAAGAGGAATGGTTTAAAAAAAAACATTCAGAGAAGTCAGTTACACCTGACCCTATCGGCTTCTTCTGAGAAGCAGCAAACTTTCATTGACATTCTTCTACTGACTAGCACTGCTGGAATCTAGTTGGTTATGTGATCTGCCATTGCATCAGACTTTTCCACACCCATCCTGGCTGGGGCCTACAGGCAGCTCCCAATCTCTCTGATGTATTAATTCACTTCCATAAAAGACAGATCAACACTTAGATACTGTGGAGACTGATGCTAGAGAAAAACTTAAGACCGGCAGAGAGCACTAAATATCATCATTACCAATATAGCAATTGGGTTACTAGTGGCACAGTGGTCAGAATAGCCTTTCAGTGCTGGAGGTCCAAGTTCAGATCAGGTTATTATGTTTAAAAAAAGAATGCCCAAGTTTGTGTACCATAATCCAAAACTATCATGGGCTACACTTTCAGAAGTGTTTATTACCCAGCAGATCCACGTATTCTGGTGCCTAAATGGGAGATGACCTCTTTGAAAATCCAACCCCATGTAATCACCAAGGGTAGTTTCAGCTCAAGAGAAGCCCAGGGATGGAGTTGCAGATGAGGCTTGAGATGCATGAGGCTTCCGATACCATTATTGTGGGTGTTGTAGGAGAACCTAGATTGATCAGGCCGGGATGATATTGCAGTCCCTTGCTACTATAGCAACAATATAATTTATGGAGCTAAAATAGTAAAAGCCGGTCGGTGAAACAAGACGATAGTTCTACTGGAGAGTTTAGGTGACTCAAGCTTTTCTCTGATGCTCTTGCCACCTTTTCAAGCAGCGCCCCTCATTTGGAAGCCCTCTTGTGTTAGGCACTGCCCAAACCCAGAATAAGAGACCGTCCTTGCCCCAAGGAAATTCCAATCTAAATAGACAAGACAGAGGGTGGGAGAAAGGAAGCATTGTTCTCTCCAGGTATTGTTACACATGGGGAACTCTAGCGCACTAAGAGAAAGTGACTTGCCCAAAGTCATATGGGAAGTCTGAGTCCAGATCCAGTGCCTTAACTATGAGAACAGCCTCCTTCCTCTCTGAACTTGCCATAGCACATACCGCTCTTATTCTGAGACTATACGTGCTTTGGGGCATAAACCCCGTCTAACTCTATTTGTACAGCTCAGTGGGGTCCAGGCTTGCCTGGGGCCTTTGGGTGCTGCCATAACATAAACATTATATCATAATTATTATCATTCAGCGGGTAACACAGTTGGCCACAGAGTGTGGAAAACAATAAAGTTTTCTCTTTTGTCAGTTAAGGGTAAACACAGCCATAAACTATGCAAATGTAAAACAACCACAAATTGAGGCATTATTTCAAGTTATTTGTATCACAATTTTGTTCCATTCACAGTTATTTTCTGTATGTAAATAAGCTCCACAGTGAGGAGAAATGTTACACTATAACTCAGTTATTTGAGCATTAGAGGGGGGGGGGAAGATCAACTAAGCCCCTGAATTGCAGCCAGCAAGAAAGGATTATGGATGATATCATAGATTTTTTTTTTGGTTATAAGATTAGATTTATTTGAAAACAATATGCTGAGATTTGCTTTCCTGCTCCAGCAACCTGCATTGCTCTGTAAATCTGTAATTACTATTTTCATTAAATACTGTGCTGTGATTTGAATTATTAAAAGCTAAATGGTTCAGTGTAGATTCTAAATCAATGAGAATTTCTAGCCCATTAAATAAGGGACCTTATGTGAGTTACGATATAGCCTTCGATGAGAGCAATAGCATCTTTAGATACAAACAGAGAGTCCAGCGGAGGGCAACGAAAATGATTAGGGGGCTGGGGCACATGACTTATGAGACGAGACAGAGGGAACTGGGGTTATTTAGTCTGCAAAAGAAGAGTGAGGGGGGATTTGATAGCAGCCTTCAACTACCTGAAGGGGGGTTCCAAAGAGGATGGAGCTAGGCTGTTCTCAGTGGTGGCAGATGACAGAACAAGAAGCAATGGTCTCAAGTTGCACTGGGGGAGGTCTAGGTTGGATATTAGGAAACACTATTTCACTAGGAGGGTGGTGAAGCACTGGAATGGGTTACCTAGGGTGGTGGTGGAATCCTTAGAGGTTTTTAAGGCCCAGCTTAACAAAGCCTTGGCTGGGATGATTTAGTTGGGGTTGGTCCTGCTTTGAGCAGGGGATTGGACTAGATGACCTCCTGAGGTCTCTTCCAACCCTAATAGTCTATGATTCTATGATATATAAGGCAATTTGTGGGGGTACAAAAGTAAACATAAGATTGTTTGGAACCTTGCTTGCTGTACTTCCTACATGAATGTGGATTGTAGCATGATTATCTCTGTCTGTCTGATTTTCATAAGGTTTGATCTTGCCCCAGTGAATTTAATGGCAAAATTCCCATTCATTTCAATGGGAGCAGGACAGGGTCCTTAGTCTGTCATTAGAGCTGGCCAAAGTATTTTTTAATTTGGTCGGGAGGGGGCAATGCTAGTGTGGAGAATGGGGGAGTTATGTGTAGTATTTTTTTCATAAGTACCACTTGCCCTTCAAGTTACCTGCATGATATTTTCCTGCCTGAATGCATAGAGTTAAATCAAAGGAGTTATTAAAGGGAACAATGATACAAGTCCTTGAGGAAACAATAAGGTAGCTGTTTATGGGAGAATACTCCATGTTTGGCTCTATCCAGGCTGAGAACAGTTTACCCTTCCCCAGGCTAAGTGCTTATTAGGATCAAAGAAGGATGTCAAACCATTACAGGACCCCAAGCCTAGAAAAAAGGTGAGCTAACTAGGGTGACCAAATGTCCCGATTTTATAGGGACAGTCCTGATTTTTGGGTCTTTTTCTTATATAGGCTCCTATTACCCCCCCGCCCCCATCCCGATTTTTCACATTTGCTGTCTGGTAACCCTAGAGCTAACGGGGGTTGCCCAGGGACTGTCAGTGAGAGCTGACAAGCATGCACGGAGGGACACAGAGAGAACATGCTGCAAGCAGGACAGTTTGCTTCTTCCAGCCAGAGATGAGGGTTGGCTGGGCTGAGGGGAACTTCCAAATGCTTGCAAGGAAAGAGTAAGGTATAGGTAAGGGGAAATGTGTATATTTGTTGTTTTAACCCTTTGTTGTGCATGCTTTCTATCTTTGGATGAAAGAATAAACAATGCTTGGTGTTGAAGAAGCTGTCATAGGCTCCCAGAGGAAAAAACTTACAAGTTCCAAACTGAGTTGGGCCCATTGGATTAAATCAGTTGGGAAATGGGGGAGGGGGAGCCTGCAGTCCAGAGGACTAATCTATGAGTGGTAGGACCATGTAGTTCCCCAGAATGAGATGCAGGAAGTCAGGCCTATCACCGGAAGGGTGCACTCAAGAGGGTCCAAGGTGCAGCTCACCCTGTAACTAGGACAACCAACAGAACTTTTTCCACAATGTAGCACAAAAAGCATCTTTTAAAAAATAAAACACAGCAGAAATAGAAGATTTTTCCCATTCATCAGTGTGATGGGGTGTACCAACCCCCTACTGCTGAGGCAAGGGTTAAAGACCTGCTCTGGGCCCAAGAAGCCACACCCCCTAACCCATGCTGGGTATACTCCCAGTGGATGGAGCATTTAAAATGGAGCAACTCAGCTCAGTCAGGGTTGACTGAGGAGAGCAGTCGCATGTAGCAGCAGCAGCCTCCTGTGGAGAAGCCACTGGGACTGCAAACACCTGGGATCAGACCTCTTAGCCAAGTCCCTGGGAACCCTTCAACCACAGAGACTGAGGGTGAAGGCTTGCTACTCCGGAGATGGACCAGAGGAGATGGACCAGAGGAGAGCCCAGGAGCAGGGCCGGCTCTGGCTTTTTTGCCGCCAAAAAAGGGGGGAGGGCGCCGGGGGGAGGGCGGGGGGAGCCCTGGGGGGGGGGCGGCGGGCCCCAGCGGGGGCCCCGCTCTCCCCCCGGCGGCCGGGGGGGGGGGGTGGGGGGGGGGGAGGGCAGCGAGCCTGGCCGTGGCCCCGCTCTCCCCGGCGGCCGGAGCGCCGCGCCGCCCCCCTCCAGGTGCCGCCCCAAGCACAAGCTTGGGGGGCTGGTGCCTGGAGCCGGCCCTGCCCAGGAGGGATCTCCAGGCCAGCCTGAAGCAACAACAGCAGGACCAGAACAAGGATAGAACGTGACCCAGGGAGCATGCATGAGGGCACCAGACTCTCAGCCACAGGTGAGGGTTATTGTTTTAAAGGGTCCTGGATTGGAACCCAGTCAAGTAGGGTGGGTCCGGGTTCCCCTGCCCCACCCCTGATCCCTAGGCTATGGCTGCTAGCAAGGCAGCCTTGAGCTCTTGCCACTGGGCAATGCTTTCTGAACTGTTGCTGCTAGGCAGGGTAGTCTTGAACTCTCACCATGGGGAGATGCTTCCTGAACTGTTGCCAGTAGGCAAGGTGACCTGGAGCTTTCACCAGTGGGCGACACTTCCTTGAACTATAACAACCAGGTGTGATGACTCGAGATTACTGCCATTAAGTGGTACTGCCAGCTGTGGGAAGGCCACCACACACATGCACACCCCTGACACCTGGACTAAAAAATATGACAGAAGAAAACATCTTTGAAAACTAGTTGAAGTTCGCATTCATAATTTATGTAAGCCTATAGTCAGAAGCTTCAGAGTGGAAGGAGCTCTCTGCTCCCTTTGTTGGTGGAAAGGGAAAAGAATGGCTATAGAGAGCTTCATTTACATGTTACATACCCACAATTCCACTGGTTCTCCTTCTTCTATATGGAGTCAGCTCTTTGAGTCTTTCTTCTCCATTCCAGTCTGACTTGAAGTAATTCCTCAGAAACTCTAATCAAATCCTTTTATATAACATCCATCCAACTAGTTTTGGGTCTTCCAACCCTTCTCTTACCCTCCACTAGTAAATTTAACATCCTGTTTTCTGTATATTTTTCCAATCTTCTTTTCACATGCCCAAACGATCTCAGCTTGATTCCCTCAGCTTTTCTATAATTGGTACCACCTTCACACTTCCCCAATTTGTTCGTTCAAAAGGTGATTCATCCCTGTAACTCCAAGCATTCATCTTAACATTTTCATTTCCCCATATTCAAGATCTGTTCCTACCTCTTCATCAGTACCCAGTATTCAGAGCCATACAAAAGTGCAAACCTAATTACCATCTTGTAGATCTTACTGTTCAATTTGATAGGCATTCTCCTATCGCAGATCACTCTGTTCACTTCTCTCCATTTAGTGCATGCCTTTCCTGTTCTGCTTATAAATTCATCGCAGAGTTCTCTGTTATCCTGTACTATCAAACCTAAGTACTTGAACTTCAGTATCTTTTGGTAGTGGCTGTCCCCCCCACCCCACCGACGTCCTCCTGCAAGGTATCATCAAATCTACAGACCATATATTTCTGCTGATTTTCATGTCATTTCTTTCAAGTACACACCTCCATCTCTCTAAGGCTATGTCTACACTACAGATCTTATGGTGGCACAGCTGTATCACTGCAGCTACACTGCTGTTAGGTCTCACGTATAGCCGCTCTATGCCAACAGGAGAGAGCTCTCCCATTGACATAATTAAACCACTTGCAATGAGCGGTGGTAGCTATGTCATTGGGAGTGCTGTCCACACCAGCGCATATGTCAGTGAAACTTATGTCAGTCAGGAGGTGTTTTTTTCAAGACCAACAGAAGTTTTACCAACAAAAGTGCTAGTGTAGACATAGCCTAAAATCTTCTTCCACATCCTCTTTGTTTCTCCCTACCCTCCATGAGCACTACATCATCTGTGAAAAGTATGCACTAGGGTGCCACTCTCTGGATATTTTCTGTAAGTGCATTCAGCACCAATGTGAACACAAAGGGCTTTAGTGCCAAGTCTTGATATACTCCAACTCTTACTAGAAACCGTTCAGTTTTTCTAAATGGCCTTCCAACTGTGGTAACAGCACCCTTGTATATATCCAGGATGAGTCTGATATAGTCTTAAGATATCTTTTTCATTCTCATACATCAACAGATGACTTCTCTTGGAATGTGGTCATTAGCCTTCTCAAGATCAATGAATACTATGTACAAGATTTCCCTCTTTTCTCTGTATTTTTTCACAAGCAGTTTTAATGCAAAGATAGCATCCATTGTTGACTTGCCCGGCATGAATCCAAACTGATTGTCACTGACCTTTACTTCTCTTTGTAATCTCTTATCAATAACTTTCTCCCAAATCTTCATTGTGTGGCTCATGAGTTTAATTCCACGGTAGTTACCACAGTTTTGTCACAGCCTTTTCTCTTAAATATTGGTATGAATGTGGTCTTTCTCCAGGCATCAGGCATCTTCTCAGTCCTCATGATGCAATTAAACAGTTGTGTCAATATATTCACACCTACTTGCCTCAGGCACTTCCATATTTCCGCTGGTATGCCATCGGGGCCTAGAGCTTTATTATTTTTCATGTCGTTCAGGGATTCTGCAACTGCTTCTTCTAGGACTGGTGCCACCAGACCTTGGTTTGGTTTTATCAAATGGAATAGTTCTCTTGGAGTCTCTTCATTCATAAGCTTTTCAAAGTAAAATCTCCACCATTCCTTAATCTGGTTAATATATTTCCATTTTCATCTGTAATGACTTGTATCTCACCAATGTCTTTAATACTATTATTGCAGGTCTTTTTACCAGTCTATGTATTTTTTTTCTCACCCTCCTTTGTTTGAAGATGGGCATGTAAGCCTTCCTTGGCTTTAACCTTAGCAGCTGCTATCTTTCTTCACTATCATTTTGGCTTTTTTATACTCCTGAAAATCCTGTTCTTGGAGTGTCACTTGCCAAAGTTTAAAACCCATTTTCTTTTCTTCGTGGCCTCTCTTTCTAATTCCACCACCAGATCTCATTGGAGAAAGGCTCTCACTTTCGTTTCACCAAGCAGGCTCTTTGCACATTCTTGAATGTTGCTTGAAATGTGCTTCCATCATTGATTCATATTTTCTATTCACCTTTCTATGGAGATCTTCTCAAACACTTTTTTGTTTCAAACTCTTTGCTAACTTTAAGCTTCCACTACTTGGCTTTCTATACTGCTTCAGGCTGTTTTCTTCTGATATATGATATGTATCCATAGTCAAGAACTAGCATTCTGTGTTGAGCTGTAATGCTTTCCCCTGGGATGGTCTTAAAGTTTTTGTTGTTCTTCAGCTCAGCTTGGTTTATCAGGAATTAATCTATCTGTGCCCTCATACTACCACTTTTATAAGTAATGAAAATGTTCTTCCTTTTTAGTGAAAAATGTATTAACGACTACCAAATCATAGGTATAGGCATAATATTAGTTTCCCCTTCCTTGTTCCTATGCTCATACTCACAGCTGCTGTGGTATCTTTTTGAAGTATTTACCATCTCTCCCCATGTGATGATTCTTTCATTCTTTATCACTTTCCATACAACAGTGTCCATTTTCCCAGAAATCCTCTTTTTCCTGTTCATCACCTCCCACCTATAACATTTAGGAGGCCATTTCAAAGAGCTAACTTAACCAAAATTATTCTGTCACATATTCTATCCACAGCTACTACACATTCCCATATCACTTTGTCTGAAACTGTACCAATTCCATTTCTCTTATTTGACATGCCATACTATGGTAGCTTACAGTCTTTCCCAGTATCTCTTGCCTTTGCCTGCATTCAAGAGACCAAATGGAAGGGAGCAATCTGTACTTTTCATCAATGTCTGGGCCAGCTGTGCAGTTTTTCCAGTTAAGGTCCCTGTATTCCAATATACCAATCTTATTTTCTGGACTTTGACTGCATCCATCCAGAATGATGCAGTTAGCACTCAGATGAGGGTGCTATGCTTCACTTCCAGGAAATACCCTGGTCACATAGGGCATAGAAAGGACAATTTCCTGGATTTCTTAGGCTAAGTTTTATGGTCGGCTGCCAGCCTGATGCCAGTTCTCCTCATTTTTCAACCAGGATCGGCTACAGCAGAGGTACAATTCCATTGGTTACACCTGGGAATCAGCCTAACTGTACCAGACTTAGACTTTGCTAGGGAGTAAGCTCTGAGAGAGAAACAGAAGGGGAAAAGGCTGTCTCTGCGTAGTGAAAAGCTCATCTCCAAGTAGCAGTCACTCGGCCTCAGGGTCCTACATGCTCTTGGCTTCCTCCTGTTGAGAATTCTGTGGTGCAGAGAGAGCACAGAGCACACTGCTTGATGGGAGATGGTGCAGAGAGGACTCCTCACCAGAGGCTGGTGGGGCAGTAGCAGTGCTGAGACTGCTTCAATGAGGTTCCCCCCTACTCAGATGAGCTGAATCACCCAAGGTGGGTCACCTCAAGGTGGGACTGAGCAAGTGGCTTCAACCGGGCCAGAGCCAGAGCTGCAGAGAACATCACCCTTAAACGCCGGGACTACCATTCACTGGCCCAAACCACGAGTACGGTTTGTGGTGGGTTGATGGTGCCAGGGAACTTTTGCTCGTTGGGTGTCCAGAGGCTGGTGGGGAGGGAGTTGAATGGACTGCTGCAGATATACTGGGTGCTTTAATCCTTATTTGAATGTTATATTATTGCTGAGTTTTTCCAGATTTTATATCCCCTTTTCCCCCAACTAAGATCCCCCCTGTTTTTTCTAATATAGACTCGGAGGGCTTGCGAAGGGGGAGGCGTTCTGCCTGCTAAGGACCACTGCAGGAGGGTTTTTTTCTGGATGGAGGCTCATGCAAGTTTTATTATCCTTCAAGAGGAACTCTAGATATATTGAAGCCAGCTCTAATTGCTGCCGTGAACCATCTAGCAGAAGGGTTACATGCATATAGTACCCACCCAAAGTATTCTAGGTGCTCTATGGTCAACAAGGAGACAAGGTTACTGCCTTGGAGCATTTACCATCTAAATAGACAATGATTCATAGATTCATAGATTCTAGGACTGGAAGGGACCTCGAGAGGTCATCGAGTCCAGTCCCCTGCCCGCATGGCAGGACCAAATACTGTCTAGACCATCCCTGATAGACATTTATCTAACCTACTCTTAAATATCTCCAGAGATGGAGATTCCACAACCTCCCTAGGCAATTTATTCCAGTGTTTAACCACCCTGACAGTTAGGAACTTTTTCCTAATGTCCAACCTAGACCTCCCTTGCTGCAGTTTAAGCCCATTGCTTCTTGTTCTATCCGCAGAGGCTAAGGTGAACAAGTTTCCTCCCTCCTCCTTATGACACCCTTTTAGATACCTGAAAACTGCTATCATGTCCCCTCTCAGTCTTCTCTTTTCCAAACTAAACAAACCCAATTCTTTCAGCCTTCCTTCATAGGTCATGTTCTCAAGACCTTTAATCATTCTTGTTGCTCTTCTCTGGACCCTTTCCAATTTCTCCACATCTTTCTTGAAATGCGGTGCCCAGAACTGGACACAATACTCCAGCTGAGGCCTAACCAGAGCAGAATAGAGCGGAAGAATGACTTCTCTTGTCTTGTTCACAACACACCTGTTAATACATCCCAGAATCATGTTTGCTTTTTTTGCAACAGCATCACACTGTTGACTCATATTTAGCTTGTGGTCCACTATAACCCCTAGATCCCTTTCTGCCGTACTCCTTCCTAGACAGTCTCTTCCCATTCTGTATGTGTGAAACTGATTTTTTCTTCCTAAGTGGAGCACTTTGCATTTGTCTTTGTTAAACTTCATCCTGTTTAACTCAGACCATTTCTCCAATCTGTCCAGATCATTTTGAATTATGACCCTGTCCTCCAAAGCAGTTGCAATCCCTCCCAGTTTGGTATCATCCGCAAACTTAATAAGCGTACTTTCTATGCCAATATCTAAGTCGTTAATGAAGATATTGAACAGAGCCGGTCCCAAAACAGACCCCTGCGGAACCCCACTCGTTATGCCTTTCCAGCAGGATTGGGAACCATTAATAACAACTCTCTGAGTACGGTTATCCAGCCAGTTATGCACCCACCTTATAGTAGCCCCATCTAAATTGTATTTGCCTAGTTTGTCGATAAGAATATCATGCGAGACCGTATCAAATGCCTTACTAAAGTCTAGGTATACCACATCCACAGCTTCTCCCTTATCCACAAGACTCGTTATCCTATCGAAGAAAGCTATCAGATTGGTTTGACATGATTTGTTCTTTACAAATCCATGCTGGCTGTTCCCTATCACCTTACCACCTTCCAAGTGTTTGCAGATTATTTCCTTAATTACTTGCTCCATTATCTTCCCTGGCACAGAAGTTAAACTAACTGGTCTGTAGTTTCCTGGGTTGTTTTTATTTCCCTTTTATAGATGGGCACTATATTTGCCCTTTTCCAGTCTTCTGGAATCTCTCCCGTCTCCCATGATTTTCCAAAGATAATAGCTAGAGGCTCAGATACCTCCTCTATTAGCTCCTTGAGTATTCTAGGATGCTAATGAGCAGGTGGGAGATAGCATGTAACAAAAGCAGGTAAGTGAATGATGCATCTTGTTAATTCCACATTTCTTCTGGGCTTGAGGTTGGGAATTGGGTTCACGGACCTCCTAGAAGGGGCATGTTTCAGAAGGAGGAGACAGAGGAGGCAGTGAACCGGATCAGGTGTGATGATATGCAGTATATGATCCTGGATGGAACTTCTTTCAGTGTCTATAAAATGAAGCTCCTTATCTGGCCACAGGATTTGTCCCAGAGTGACACAAGGCTCTTCCTTCCCCAAGTGGCTGATCAGGCTTAAGACCCTGAGGAAAATCATATATTTAAAAAAAAAAAAAAAAAAAAAAAGTCACAGCGGCATCCTGGGTAAATGCTCAAATTTCACTGGATATGCACAGAGGCTAAGTCGTCGTTCCTCCCCCCTCCCCAACTGCTGTGATTTTTCCAGTAGCTAGGAGGCAGAAGCAGGCATCCCTACTTCTGCTTCCCTGCTGAGGTGGTGGCTATATGTGGGGGGTTAGTAGGCCAATCCCATCCCGGAAGGGGGGCAGGGAGGTGGCAGGCCAGTCCTATCCTAGGGAGTGAAAGAGGGGGTGGTGCCTCACCACTTGGTGCCAGGCAGGCCCTCCCAGCCTGGTTCTGGGCAGGGATCCGGGCCCAGGCTGCTCTGTGTTCAGCTCTGGCCCTGGCAACCACTGCCACTTCCTGTCCGGCCAGTGGGAAGAGGGGAGCGATGCTGACAATGCAGTGATTAGGAGCCCCAGACTGGCCCCTTCCAGTTGCTCCTGGCAGGCCTGGGGAGACACCACAGGAGCTGAGACTGGGATCCATTCCCCAATGTAGCCAGCATCGCCACAGCTTGGAACATGAGCAGGAATGCGAGGGGGCCCTGTCCCTGCTGGAAGGGGAATTGGGGGGTGACAGGGCCCTGCCTCCACTCGAGATGGGGGATGGATCCTGGTCTCAGCCCCTCTCCAGCTAGTGCTGCTATGTCTCCCCCGGTGTTTCCTGGCAGCCACTGTAAGGCAGGCTGGGCCAGGCTGGGACGCCTAATTTCCATGTTGTCAGCATTGCTCCCCGCCCCCCAAGCTGGCTGGACAAGAAGCTGCAGCAGTGGCCTGGATCAGAACTGAGCGTGGAGTGAGCTGGACCCTGATCCCTGCCCTGGACTGGGTAGGGTTAGACAACTGGTGCCATGTGGTGAGACACTGTCCTCACCTCTTCCCGGCTACCCCTGTCCCTATCCCTATCCCAGGATAGGACTGGCCTGCTGTTTCCTTATTCCTCTCTGGGATGGGACCCACCTACTAACCCCTCACAAGCAGCTGCCGCTTCAGCAGGGAGTTGGATGTGGGGAGGTCTGCTTCTGCCTTTTTGCTTCTGGAGAAATCATGATCTTGGGCTAATTTCATGATTTCTGTGCAGTCTGTGAAATCATAATTTACGCGGGGCCTTAATCATGCTGCCTGTGCAGTGCTGTTGGCACTGGGAGCGAAAAATCAATTTATGCCTTCTTAGACTATGTCTACACTACTGCAGTAAGTCGACCTACGCTACGCAACTCCAGCTATGTAAATAACGTAGCTGGAATCGACGTACCTTAGGTCGAGTTACCACAGGGTCTACACCGCGGGGGTTGACAGGAGAAACTCTCCCGTTGACTTACCTTACTCTTCTCATCGGGGGTAGAGTACAGGGGTCAACTGGAGAGTGATCTGCAGTCGATTTGGTGGGTCTTTACTAGACCCACTTAATCGACTGCTTAATCTCTGAATTTGAGAGCGCTCACTGGTAGCAGAAGCAAACACGGTTAAAATACAATAGTCATTGGTGGAGATGGCTCCATAGTCCAGCATCATGTTCAAATGATCCACGTGCCATTTAAGTATGGGATTCCATTCCTCTAGGATCAGCACAATCTTTCATTCTTCAGTGTGAAGAGCTGATGTAAAGCGCTGCGTAAAAGAAACCATTTGCCGTGCCCACGCTCAGAAGTTTTAGTGGGCCTACAAAACCCAGAATCAATGCTGTACATTCCTGAGCACCATCTACTGACACCATGTCACCATGTTAATGAGCTAGTATTTACATATGTACAGAGATCTGTTCTCCAAGGCACTCCTGGGGCATTCTGAGGATTGACTGAACTCACTTTGGTATGTAAGCTTTTCAGATAAAGCATTTAGAGACCAAGGGCTAGGTCCTTAGCCCTTTGTAAGTTCTGCTTGCACTGCTGCAACAGTGCAAAAAGGGGATTTACAGCAGAGTTAAGGCCAAACCTGAGGACTAGGGAAAGGATGCATAGCTGTTACTTTACCAATATTACTTTGTGTGTTTGTGTGGCAGCCAGATGGGTGCTGAGTTGCAGCCCATCCTACTACTCTTGGGAGATGTGGATTTAAATTCTACCCTCATTGCCAATGTTTTTTCCAAATACTTTTATCTCTGCTTTCCTTCCCCTGTTCCTAAGTGCCAGGGAAGTTACGGTGGACATCTGTTTTCTAAATCCAATGCACTGAGTTTTTAATTGGCATTGGAAATAAATAGACTAGGATGAGGTCTGTCTGGGGCTTTGCTCATTGTGGTTTTGCTGGCTGTCATGATGAGGCCCCCATGTAATGCATTCTAATGAATCAGCACCTTGCAGATGTGAAATAAATTAGTCTTGTGAAAGAACTTTGTCATAGAAACAGCATAAACCTTGCTATATTACTCTAAGGTTTCTGATAATTGCTGTTGATTGGGGGGAGGGGGAGGAGGGGAAGCCATCCAGAGGAGAAATGCAATTTGTTGCTGTGGCCACTAGCTCCCAGATTTATTATCTCTTTGCTTTCACCCTGAGTGTTGTAAAACACCCTGCAAATTCAGCAGCTTCAATGGATTCTTTTTATTTTATGGCTATTTTTCAGAGTACATTCTTTCTGTAAGTTTACAAGTGCCAATGTCTGCATCCTTGTGAACTTAGAGGGCACCAGCTGAATGCAACCCTCTAGTCACCTGGCAGCCCCCTCTCAACTCTAATCCTGAGGCTGCCATTTACAATGCCTTTGCCCCTGAGGGATCCCAGAGTGATTTACAAACTGGAGAACACCAGCCATCAATGAAATGCAGTCATCTACAGGATAGAACCGAGCAGTTCTTCAGCTAGGCACAGCAGTGCTACACAATGCTTTAAGACAGGGAAGGAAAGAGTGTTGATCGAATGTAACTCAATGCCGTTAAATCTGCAGGGGTAAAACATAATGACCCAAGCTAGAATTTAGCCTGGACCCAGGAGTTAACACATCCACTCCTGCCCCCTCCCCTAAAAAAATAATGTCATGGGAGATTCTAAGGGCTGTTAGTGGTAAGGGGCCCTTGGTTCTATGACTCATCTTAGAGATAACAGGGCACCCCTTAACATCACGCCTAAGCATTGGTTCAGTCCTGATTTAGCTGAAGGTGTATTATTGTAACAGGGTGACCATCCCCTTAAGGGTAGTAAGGACTAGTGGTCAGGCAACAGCTGTTCCATGGTGTGCCCCTTTAACTCCTGGGGCTTTTGTCAGTGGATGAAGATGTAGGGAAGGCAAACATAGGTGTTGGGGGAGAAGATGGTTCCAGGGGAATAGTTAAGGCTTGGGGAAACCCAGGATACTCTCTTTTTAAAGGGCTTGCAACTAAGAGCCTTGTCGTGTGGGCAGGTCAGGGTTCCTACCTCTCCTAGCCAATCGTGATGAACTCTGGGAAGAAAATTGTATTTATTCTGTCTTTTCCCTCAGAACAAGAGAGAGAAAAGAGAATCAACAAAGTGCTATGAGAGACTTCAGACTGAGTAAATGCATGAGATTTCAAGTTCTCCATTGCTGAAACCAAAGGATTGATCTTTACAAAATGGAAAGCTACAAAAGAATGTAAATTGTATCCGCCTGGAGAACAAATAGATATCGTTTAAAGATTTAAATTCCTAGGGCTACTACTTGATACTAAATTACTCTGGAAAGATCATATAGGCTATGTTAAAGAAAGGAAGGGAAAGGAAGGATCAACCTGTTTAAAATGATTGCTGCTATTAATTGGGGAGCAGACATGAAAACGCTGCCAATGGTATTCAGAGCCTTACTTGGACCAGTTCTCAGTTATAGCTGCTTAGCTTTTAGATCAGCATGAAACTCAGTAAATTAGATTTAATACAACAACAGGTACTATGAGTTTTAATGATAACACCCGTTTGCACACTGCAGATAGCTGCTAGTGAAATACCAGTTACACTACAAGTGAAACGACTGGACCTAACTTTCTGGGCCCAAGTTAATGGGAATCACAATGATGAAAATACCAAACAAAGATACGAGCATTGTTGGGAATTCTCTAGGCAACCTATAGCACACAATGTTAGAACTCCACATGCCCTTTGAGTTAAAATGTGAATGCAGGAGTTGAAAGACAAGGAAAAGCTAAATGAAGTCAAAACTTTTAGTCCTGAGAACATTAGTTATGGATGGAAAGCCACATGTCCAGATGTAGATTTAGATTTATTTTATAAACTTAAGGGTAAAAAGGAGACAACAGGTATAAAAAATAAAGTGGACCAGTCTACAGATGAAAAGTGGAGTTGTTTTTGTCAAATATATGCAGAGGGGTCCAAACAAGAACAAAACAAAAGAAAACCAGGAAGAGTAGCGACATCATACCGTACACCAAAATTAGACATTAGTCCATCTAAAAGAATGTCCGATTCTGTAGCAGTCATAACAGCTGAACTAGTGGCAACAACACTAGTGTGAAACTGGATCTGGGATGTATAGCCAGCAGTGGCGGTCATTGTTTTGAATTCAATATCAGCCCTTATGGCAATCAAAAAGGATGTCTCCATACACAGAAGTGATTTAACCAATGAAATTATATTTCTAATAACAGAGTGAGCACAGATGGGAATACATGTCGCATTAGCCTGGATCCCAGCGCGTATCAGGATAACAGAATGAAATGGCAGACAAAGCAGGTAAATGTGCTGTAAGAAGTGGAGAGATTGGCACAGAAATGCCTGTGAGTAAAAAGGAATTCAAAAGCCGAATACAGAAACATTTAAGAGAGGGAATGGCAAAAAAATCGGATCAATGAAAAAAGAGGAAGGTTTGGTTTGAATTGTGCCCTAGAGTTGAGGATAATGACATACTTCAGGGCCCAGATAGGAACAATGAAGTGATTTTGTTTAGGGTACTAACTGGCCATTGTGGTTCAAACAAAAATCTTTTTTGAATAAATGAAGATGGACTAATAATGTGCTGTAAGGTAGAAGAAATGATTGATCACCTTTTATGGGTATGTAAGGACTTTGATAATGAAAGGGAAAAGCATTTTGAGGAATTTAAAAGGCTTAAGGTTACAAGTTACATTGTTATTTAGTAAAAATAGCAGGGAAATGGGGTAGTGCACCTCTACCCCGATATAATGCTGTCCTCGGGAGCCAAAAAATCTTACCGCGTTATAGGTGAAACTATGTTATATCAAACTTGCTTTGATCCACCGGAGTGCACAGCCCCGCCCCTCCGGAGCACTGCTTTACCGCGTTATATCCGAATTTGTGTTATATTGGGTCACGTTATATCGGGGTAGAGGTGTATTAGAAAGCCGTTGTTACATTACCTGAAAGACACAGGGAGAATGAGAGAATATAAACAACTAGGGATGTTGGAATTATAGCTGGTGGAAGCTATAGACAATCCAGTCAAGTCTGCTTTCCTCAGTTATAGGATTACACGGACCTTCCCTGGTGCTCTGAGCCCACTCGCTCCCACCTGCCACCTCCCCACAAAGTGCTCCCTTCTCATTAGGGCTTGGCATCTTGCTTCCATATGTGTCATTACAAGGGACACCTGTCCTTTACAGGACCAAATTTGTCTCCCCATTGACAGACCAGGTGCTAGCTCATTTAATTACTTTAAAGTATGTCAGAAACACTGATTCAGCAAGTGTCTGTAGAGCACGTTATCTGGGTTACATAAATGAACCCCACATCACTGCAAGCTTCCCACAGTGATATTTTACTTTTGTTCTTTGATCTGTTGTGTCCTATATTTGGGCTATGGCGGGCTGAATTTCCACCTTTCAGTGCTTCAGCCTCCCTTATTCCCCCACTGTAGGAGCATGATTTCTTTGTGGGTGACTTGACAGGAAGGGTGACTTCCTTCTACCTTTCAGGGGTCACAGCACTCCTGGGCTTGCCAGACGAGAGCTTAGTTAATTAACCCAGTTTTATTGACTGTTTCCTTGGCTTGTCTTAATCTCTGGGGCTCCTGGTAGACAACAGCAAAGGATTTTTGCCCCTCTTTGCTAATGGTTATGTTGGAGAAAAACAGAGCTCTAAGGTTGGGTGCAGCAAGTCAGATACACTTTATTCTCTAGCAATTGCATGGAGGGAGAGAGTGCATTAGGTCACAGGGTTTCCCCCACCTAGGCAGGTCTCTCTAAAGATAAACAATTAGAGCCAACATTTATACCTTTTTTACAGATAATAATGAGCAACAGCTGCATACTGTTTATACATATTCCTTCTTGATATCTTATTTCTCTCAACAATTTCTGCTATAGTCTGCATTCCATTTTTATGTTAACACAAGGTCAAAACAACCTCTCTCACAGTTCTTTTCCACTCGCTCGCACAAACCCCGCTTCTACAAATCTCGCGTTATTAGGGTTAAGGTTGGCCTGTTTCTTGCTCTGTCTCTTAAACAAACCACACACAAATCCTCTTTTCCCTTTCACACTTCCACAGTTATCAGCTCATTTTCCTTGTCCTTCTATTTCATTGGAAGCCATGGCAAAGCACATGATTTAGGGCTGCAGACTAGCATTGCTTCAAGGATTCATGCAAACCACATGGTAAATCATCAGCTGTATAACAATTGCTACTATTTGGTGAAGCTGCAACAAGATCAGCAAGGAACTGGATTGACTTATCTGAAGGAGTTTGGGTAGAAACAAGCTGCTCTGTAGAGGGACATGCCATTATTTTCTAGGTGGCAGTGATGCATGTGTGTGTGTGCAAACCCCACACCAGACAGGAAAGTGTTAGAGTTGCTATGGGATCATCTCTGGAGAGCAAGAAGGTAACTTTCTCTCCTTGGCTCATTCAGTCCTCTACCTCTTTGCTGATACTGTGAACTAGAGGACAAAGGGTGGTGGTGGGTTATGTGATGGGGATACTGTCCCTTGGAAACAGAGTTGAGATCACTAGCTTAATTGCACGTGGGGCCAGATTATCATCCAATGTGCATGACATGGGCAGAGCTCTTTTGAAAATCTGGACCTAACTGAGGAGATGAGCACTTGGAAATATGGTCCATAGTCTACTGGACAGCCAACAGATACTTAGACAATCAGCTGTGTTAGATTCATACTACAGTAATAACCTAAAGGAGAATTGGGCACAGAGCGTATCACCTGAGCCATGTTACCTGTCTTATCATGGGATCAGATTTTCAAAACAGCTCATGGGCAGATTTTCAGGTGCTCAGGACCCATTTAGGCACCAAACTAAGGGGCAGATTTTCACAAATGTTCAACTCCCAGTGTGACGTTTAGGGCCAACTTTTCAAGAGCTCTGCACACTATGTACACCCAATGTGCTGAGCTCTTTTGAAAATCTGGCCACTTATTGTGGTGCCTAAATGGGAACTGAGCTGTTTTGAAAATCCTGGGCCCAGTTGTGAGTGCTGAGTGCTTCCATAAATGCTGGCCTTGCTGTTTGTTTCAGCCAAACAGGGCATTCTCCAAAGTTCCAGGGAATGGTTCAGTGACCCAAAGCAGACATGGCAAATAAACTAGTGAATCAAACATTCACGAGATCTAGCAAACTGTTTGACACTGCAGTACACTAATTATCTCAATTATCTTGACAGCTTCTTGGTCCAGCGCCAGCTTTTTAGCCTGTTCCCTGATCCCTGTTTAATGATGGATCACTCCTGTAGTTAATTTTTATATTTATGAACCTGCCGTCATATTGTGGGGTCTGTTAAATGTTATGTGCTGTAAAATTGTTTATGATTAATGTTGACCCCTGTGGTACCTTAACTGCAGTGTATTATTATTGTAAATCCTGTGTTCAGTCTCCTATAGTTATGTGTTTTCCTTTCCCCTGTAGAGACAGGCCACAAACTGACTAGAGGCAGCTGGTCCCCTATGGCAGGTCATGGACTAACATCAAATGAAACAAGCAGTGCTTGTGAAGCAGAGTGTGGGTAAGGGAGGAGGAGAAGGGGAGAGTGCTGTGCTTGAGGGGTAGGATGATAACTACATTAGAAATACTAAGACTTTCAAAAATGACCTGTACTTCTGGGGCGGGTGTCAATATCTGGGACCTAACTTTAAAGGAGCCTGACTTTCAGAAACTCACCTTCTAAAAAACAGGCTTCTTTAAGGTGTCTCAAATTGGGCACCCAAAAATTGAGTCATCCAAAATCACTAGGCACTTTTGAAAAATCTCAAGTGTATATCCCAAGGTTTCTTTTCATTTAGTTTTTATTTAACACTCAACATAGCTAGTAGCGGTTCTTCCTTTATGTAGAACAGCTACTAGCTATGTTGGGTGAACTTTAAAATCTTTGCTAGTTTAGATAAGCATCCAAACGTTCAGGTTAGGGAAGGCAAATCCTGGCAATGATTTGGAATTTGTAAAAACCCTAGAACTTGTCTTTTAAGTTTTAGATGACAAAAAGCCTTTTCAAGTTTAGCAAAACAGTGTTTGTTTTGCTCCCAATACTTCTGTTAGTCTTAAAGGTGCCACAGGACCCTCTGTTGCTTTTTACAGATTCAGACTAACACGGCTACCCCTCTGATACTTGACAGTGTTTGTTTGTTTGTTTGTTTTTTCTTTATTTCCCTCCCAATAAAAGGCATTGTTTTTCAAAGGAAATGTAATTTTAAAACCTGTGTATTTCTGTGGAAACTTGTGCTTTGCAAACCCTATAGAGTCTTGTTTGGAATTTATTCTTGAATCTTACTGTGTGTTAACCAGGCAAATATATATATTAAAGATACAGCATCCCACAATTTACACAGGTCCAGAGGCAAATGGAAATCAAACCTCAGTGGTTGTGAATTTTGTTTTAAATATAGAAGCCATGATTTTTGAATAGATTCTAAATAGATGTACAGGCTGAACTCCTAGCTCTATTGAAGTCAAGAGAAGTTTTGCCACTATTGTTAATAGAGTCATAATTTCCCTCATGGATTTTAAGATCACTAGAATTTCACCTAGAGATGTATCTACAGCAATAACACATATTTTCTAGAAAGAAATCCAATCTTGATTTAAAGACTTGAAGTGATGGAGAATCCATCACATCCCTTGGTGATCCAGTGGTTAATTATCTATTTGGCAAAATGGTTCTGGCTATGTCTACACTACTGGGGTAAATTGACCTAAGTTGCACTACTCCAGCTATGTGAATAACATAGGTGGAGTCAACGTACCTAATGTCGACTTACTGCGGTGTCTACACTGTGCTGGGTTGATGGGAGATGCTGTCCCGTTGACTTACCTTACTCCTCTCATCCCAAGAGTGGTCACCTGGTCAGAAGGCAAGATACTTGGCTAGATGGACTGTTGGTCTGACCCAGTATGGCTGTTCTTATGTTCTTCTAAGGTCTTCAGTTGCTATCCAGGTGATTCTTATACATATTTTTGGGAGTTTGTAGGGATGTTCCTGTGATGGGCTGTACCAACCCCGCACTAGGCCAGTGGGGCAGGACCAATCACTGTGGGCTCAGGAGGCCATGCCCGCTCACCCCTCCTGTGCATACTCCAGGTGGAAGGGACAGATAAAAGGAGGTGGCCCAGCTCAGTCTGGACTGGCCGAGGAGGAGGAAGGACATATTATGTAGTCTTCTGCAGATGTGCCTGCAACTCTCCAAGCAGTGGGAATTGTGGTCCCGGACTACAGTCCAGTTGACCTGCCAACCGCGGAGACTGACTGGGACGCCGAGCTGCTGCAGCCAGGGAGATGCCTGAGATGCACCTTGCGGTAGGAAGTGACCCAGGGAATGTAGTAGAAGCCAATGCTTAAACTCTTAATGGGGAATTTTCTGGCTTCGTAGGGCCCTGGTTTGGAACCCGTTGGAGTAGATGGGTCCGGGTTCTCCTACCCCGCTACTTGCATTAGGTCTGGCCACTGTTTGGTCTGCCCCATTCAGAGGTTCAGAACCCCCAGGTGCTATTGCCTGCCCCAGCAAGGAGGTTTAGGGACCATAAACTGTTTGGTTGTCCTGCTCCACCTGGGGGTTGTGGAAAAATTGTTTGCTCGACCCTGCCAGGGGTCCTGAACCCTTCTTGTTGCAATTACCGGATCCTACAGGGAGTCCCAATGACAGTGTGATGGGGTGTACCAACTCAGCACTGGGCCAACGGGGCAGCCCCACTCGACTCGCCGGGCCCCCCATGACAGTTCCATTCTCACACTTCCTCCGAGGCTTGGTCACATTTGAAAAGTCCCAAAGCCATCATTTGGACTCCTTAACAGAATGGTTAGCTTATTACACACAGGAAGAAAAATGAGATCTAAATGGCAGCCTTAACGTAGAAATGAACAGTAAACTCCCTAGCTTTGTTTCCAGATATATTGACCAAGCACAATGAGGTCTAACACTCATCTCGATGGCATTGCTCTGTCCATAATGTAATGACATTTGAAGACTGTGTCCCATCACTTCCAAAATTTCAGGAAATGTTCTACTATTGATTGCAGTGACAATTGGAAAACCAAAACACTGAAAAAGCCTGACTACCAACCAGTGCCCATTTGGTGCTTACAGGCATAGTATTGTGACATCAGAGGTAACCCAGCTAGTCATCACTCACTCCCTCTAGTTCATTTATATACTTCAGTCCCATTACTTGAAGTACCAATAGTCTCCATCAGAGCCTAATCTCATGAGATTACCACTGCTGGTTGGCAAACTCAAGAGATTTGTGTAGTCTGGATGAATTTCAGCAAAGCATCCAAACTTTGGGGTGACTAGTCTCTGAACCATTTGCTGTTCATCATTACTTTACAGTTTTCCCCACTTCTGCACCCGTTAGATGACACTCTTGGGGCTAAATCTCGCAGTTCTTAACCAAATAATACTTTGGATTGCTTTAAATGGGTGTTCTGCATGAATGACTAAAGGATCTGGCACTTATTTTGAACTGTACATATCAGCCCTGAGTCTAAGCTTATATCAGTTTTTACGCTTGGCAACTTCAGTACAGCTTCTCCTGATTTACACTGCTGTAAATAAGAAACAGAATCAGACCATATCACTTTTAATTGTATACACTGAACACTTCACTTGGCTCATTTCACTTTGCTCTGGTTCTTTTCACTTCAGTAGTTTGGGCTGCCTTGGATTTCTCTCCCTGAAGTGTCTGTGCCATATTTCTGCCTTTGCTCATGTTAGCTGTCCTTTGGATTATTTTCTCACAATTCAGTGTTTCCTTGTAACTCCACATCAGTTAGTCTTTACCTGCCTTACAGCGCCAGGCACTCCTGCCACTGCAGTTTGTGTAAATTTCGCTAGTACTTCTGCCTAGTTAACTAGGTCACTTTGGGGCTCAAGCCCGAATTGATGCATTTCCTCTGTCTTTTGTATGCTCACCTCATCTTATCTTGTCTAAGCAATAAGAGAAAAGAATTTACACTGTGCAGCACATGGGCCAACCTGTGTCAGACAAACCTCTCACCCGACATTGTCAGATTCCATCTTGGATGCTGCCCACGGTACCAAAGACTACCACGTACACAACAGGGCATATTGTCTTTGAGGAAGACATTGGAACCTGGGCCTCTTGCTAACAACTAGATTCAAATGGCCTAGTTCTTTATTACTCCGAAGCAAAGCACTTTTTGTCTGATCCGGACAGCATCTTCAAAACAGCAGCAATTCCATGCAAAACATAAACTCACCATTCTAATATAGATTTCTGATGCTGGGTTGGCTTAAAGTATTTTCTTGTACTTGTGTAGCTTTTCAGTAAAAAAAAAGCCACACTGTGGCTCCTACAGACTGCCTTTGCAATCCCAGCCTGTGGATATGTGGACCTGATTCTGCTCTCACTCACTCTGATGGAAGTCAGAACTATGCCTGAGGTGAGCTCAGTGGAGTTACAACTGGTGGGAGAGGAGAATCAGGCCCATGCATCTTTATTTATTTATTTTTAAAGTGATCTGTGATCCTCTGGTTAAAATCGAGCCACCACCTTTGTTTTGTTTCAAGTAGAAAGGAAGCTGAAGTCTTCCCAACTGGAATTTATTAGAGTAATGAAGGCTGGTCATCTTTCTAGCTCTGCTGAGATCAGCTTAATTCCTGAAAGATACCAGGTTGAGAGAGAGGAAAAACCCCTGGCATGGATGTTCACCAAGGTGAATACTGGATGATGTTAACCATCATAAGTCATAATAGTGCAACCTGTTACCTCAGGGAAAGGTTCCTTGTCACAAGTGCTTTTGCTCTGTTTGATTTCAAACACTGTGGACATTTTTCCAATGCGTGAGAGCCAGCTGCACTCAAAAGTAGAGACTTGTAAGCAGTGAAACTCCCAGAGCTGTGCCAATGCTATTGCTAGCCCAGAATTAGCCACCAGCATTTCAATATATGGGTCTAATTTTCAAACTTGGATGCCCAAATCTAGTATTAGGGATCCTCAATTTAGTACCTAGGTGGTTGAATGTCTATTTTTTTGTACCTCAGTGCTGATGTGAGACCCAAATGTGGGATTTGAGTATGCTGGTTAGGTGCTCAAGTTTGAGAACAGGGCTCTGCTAGCTGTCCGATGAAGTGCCTGGTGGCTAGGCAGTAAAAGCCATATCTTTCACAGGCAGTGGCCGGGGATGAACTTTCACAGCTATTTGCTGACAGCAGAGGAAGGTTCAGATTCAGGCATCCTGAATTGTACTCGAGGTTCTGGGAAGAGCGTTCTCTAGTAGTTACAGACTGTTCTGTCTCTGACCCCCCCTCTGTCTGACCATGTCCCCTTCAGCCTGTCCCTATCTCAGCCCTAGCCTCCCTTCCCTGCTTCAGCTCCTCAGAGCCATCCCTCCTCTCCTCCCTCTCCTTGGTTCCTTAACCCAGTCCCCCATTCTCCTCCAGTTCCCCATTCCAGTCATCTGACTCCTTCCAGTCCCCCCACTGTCCCACCTTGGCTCCTCATCCCAGTCCCCCATCTCTTCATCCTAGTTTCCCCTTTTCTTACACCCCCATCCCCGGCCTGCACCTCATCCCCCTTCATTTTAATCAGGCTGATTCCTCCTCCTCCTTCTCCATATTGCATGAGCGTCAGCAGGCGAAGCACTGAGAGCACAAGAGGGACGATCTCCCTGCTCTTCCTTCCACTGCCCCGCACCACAGTGGAGCATGCTCAGCGCAGATGGAACTTCTGGAGAATTTAGCTGTGGAACTCTAACAATTCTCTACTGAGCATGTGCAAACTGAGATTTTCAGAGAGGTATAACTTTGGCTGGATTTTCAAGAGGATGGCACATCCCTGCCAGCAGAATGAGCCCTCTGGCAAATTTAAAGGGCCTTTCCTAAAATAGCGGGCTGCTGGAGGTTCTCAACAAAACAGTTGTAAGAATGGTTTTAGCATGGGGAAAATGATGTATTGTCTCCTAGCCTCATTCTGAGAATCAGCTGAACCATTTTTGCTGAAAATTCCCCTCCCTACCCCCAAATATTCAGCCTATGATAAACCCCTGACATGGTTAAAGTATAGCGAAATTATAAGTAACTGAAAACGGGGTCTTATAATGGGAAGTGTCAGCCAACCTTAGCTGTAGGCATCCCTACCTGCATTGCCTATAGTACACTGGATTAGTACATGTGATGTCTCTGGTACCAGTATCTCTAAAAAGGCTACTCCATGCACGATGAGTGGTTACCCCTTTAGCTTAAGCGTTAGCAGCCTGTGATTTTGGTTCTGAGTTGTTTCCCCTGAGGGCAGTCATAGCTGTAGGTGGTCCCAGGTCATTAGATATATCCTTCTGTGGTACTACTGTAGCCCCAGTTACTGTAGTATCTGAGCACCTCACAATCTTTAGCATATTTTGGTTGCCATGTTATGTATTGGAAACTGAGGCACAAAGAGACTAACTGACTTGCCCAAGGTCACATAGTGGTAGAACAGGGCGCTGACCCCAGGGTTCCCCACTCCCAGTCTAGCACCCAAACCACTGGGCCATCCTTCCTCTGTACATATGACCACACTTAATTCAAGCCACCGGCAGAGTGGAAGCTGGCAGCTGGGCAGACTAGCCATGCTAATCCCACCAGCAGCTTGGTATTGGGGATGCCGTTTTGTAGCAGGAGTAGGCAGGCATGGAAGGTGCCATTTCTTTGGTTGATATAAAAGCACTGCATAGCTGAGGACCACTGGTGGAGTAACATGGGTAAAACTAGCATTGGTTTGCATGCTGCTGGTCTATACTGGGAGGGGGATCGATCCAAGATACGCAACTTCAGCTACGCGAATAGTGTAGCTGAAGTCGAAGTATCTTGGATCGAATTACCTGGGGTCCACACTGCGCGGGATCGACGGCCGTGGCTCCCCCGTCGACTGCGCTACCGCCGCTCGCTCTGGTGGAGTTCCGGAGTCGACGTGAGC
>NW_020664584.1:4705695-4783452 GCF_002925995.2 Terrapene triunguis | reverse complement strand
GCGGGTAGTGAAGACATACCCTAAATCTGTCTTGCACCCAGGTGAGGGTGTACCCTTTGTGGTGCTTATGGGCTACAGCCAGAAAGGCCCACCTTTAAACAGGGCTGGGACAAGTGCATTCAGCTTTCAAGGGGGAGAAGGTAGTACCATTCTGAACCAGGGCTCAGATGTTTTGATGCAGGAGTAAAAAATAACAAGCCGAGACTGAGCATAGAAAAGAAACATTAATAGGCGGAGATCCCCTCATGTCAGAGCCAGGTGTCTATTAGTGAGAGAGGCCAACTTTTCTTTTATCCATCCCTGAGAAATAGAGGGGTTGGCAGGGAGTAGAGGCGGCCGAAGGGCCCTCTAGGACAACCCAAACATGCATAATCAATGATACAAAAGCAAATCAGCATCCCCTATATACCAGCCCTTTACCTTTTCTGCCTGTAGCCTCCAGCTCCATCAATTATTTCCTATACAGACCTTGTCAGTGTCAACCTTAGTTTAAAAAAATAGAGAGAGAGAGAGAGAGAAACAAAACAAACTTTAAAAAATCCCCTTGGACATATGAATTATTGATGCTCTCTCACTACTTATCTTTTTGGCGGCTGTTGTTTTGGTTTCCTGTTTCACAATTACGGGATAAAAAGAAATGTGCCGAGCTAGGACTCCCCGAAGAAGCGTGTTTTTCCCATTTGCCCCACAACACATTCACATTCCGTCTCTCGGTTTCTTTATTTATGACAGAGGACTCATTTTCTCTTTGGTTTTGCACTAATCCTCTCCCTTCATTGACGGGAACGTTACCTAGATGGTGGACCCCCTCCTCCGCAGGCCTGAAAAAGCGCTTCCAACCCCTTGCTGCCAGCACCAATAAGCTGTGATCTGCGTGAATGAAACATATCCTGGGAACACTGTGATGTGCTGGGTATATCTAAATCTGATGGCGCACGATGAACACGTTTGAACTCGTTATCTGTGGGTGGCCAAGCAGAGGCTCTCTGTGGGCTGGGAATGAAGACTGCTGATGACATACCTCGTGGGCCCCCAGGAATGTATGCACATATTGGAATAACACCCCACCCCCACTGATCCCAGCCCCGAGAGGGGTGTGAGTAATAATCGTGATGCAGCGTGCTCTTGTGAGCAATTCAAAAGCATTAAGGTATCTTGGAAAAACAAAAGCAATGCAAAACACCTCCTAGGATTTTTTTTTTTTAAATAAAAAAAATCCCAATACTTTTATTCAACTGACTAAAGAGCTTATGTTAACATTCCCCATTTAAAATACAGCATCAGCCTGCTTGTAAAATGAGCTTTGAAGTGCTGAGCTGACAAACCCCAGGGGAAAGTGTAGCTTTTATTAACAACTGCTGGTGCACTTCAGGAACCTAATTTTAATGTTTAGTGAAAACCTTTTCGGCAAGAGTAAAAGGAATCGTCGGATCGGGAAACCCACTGGACATGGCAGGACAAATTGGTGCTATTTTACTGTCTGGTCCCACACTCTGTTATCTGGTTCCTAACTGGAAAGTTTGATTGAAATACTCTTGAGGGGAAATGACCTATTGGCCACTTTGTCTGATTGCCAGTATGGCAGGGGCACTGTAAATATCTTGCAATGGACCAAACCTGCGAATATCGTAGATTAGGTGTAAAATTTTCAAAAGCACTTAAGTGAGTTAGTCCCACTGATTTTTCCCTGAGACTTAGGTTCTTAAGACCTAGATCCTCCAATGTGTGTTTGGTGGCTAAATACCTCTGGGGAGCTGTGTTTAAGTCCCTAAATCACTTTTGGAAAAGGGACTTAGGCTCCTAAGTCAGGTAGGCACTTTTGAAAATTTTGTACCTAGTCTGTTATATTTACTATTATGATCTACCACAATGTATTTACAGTGCCACTGCGATAATGGCAATCACACAAGGTTCAAATTTTACCCTAGGTCAGTATTTAGCTGGATCAAAATTAATGCCGCTCTCAGTTACATCTATGCAACCCTAATATTCAAGTGTAAATGAAGGCAGGATAGAGCCAGATTTATTTTAAATATATTTATATAATGTGAAAAGTGGGCCAAAATTCCATCGTCTCATAAAGCTATATGATACTGTATAGAATTTTATTTGAAATTAATGGAGGACCAGAGGACCCTGACTCCAGTCCGATTTCTGTGTTAGAGACGGGTAGATTAAGATGGTGAAATCCTGTCCTCATTGAAGTCAGTGGAAAATTCTCATTGGCTTCAAAATGGTCGGTTGTTCCACTCTGTGTCTCTGTAGCTACAACAGGGAGCCAGGATGAATGGTTGTGCCTGCAGAGAGCTCCATTGACTTCGATGGGGTTTCACATCGGTGCAGCAGAACACCTGTGTGCGATCAGATACAGGATCAGTGCTTACATTGGGCCGGAACAAGATCTACACATACAAAGGATCCTCAGCTGTAAGCTGAAGGACTTGCAGCACTCTCGACTCCCTGCCTCAGGTTACTTCCGTGACAGACTCCTAAATAACCTGGCAGCGGCCCTACCTTATGGATCTCCTTGGATCCAAACCTTGGTTAGTCTTCTCCCAGAGTCCTGGATCTTGCCTAAATTCATCTTAGAGGATGCACCAGCCAACAGCTGTGCTCCCTCTCATTGCCTCAGCTGGGGTGGGATCTCTGGCTATAAATTTGTGAAATTACACGACCACCCTTTCCGGCAAGATCAATATAAAGATCCCTATTTTGTGAACCTAGAAGGTTACAGAATTTGTCCAAGGCCAACGAGAGGGGTCAGTGTCAAAGCTGGGATTAGAACAGCAGTTGCTGGCTCTTGAGATGAGAATGGCTGATATAGAATGAAATATGAACATACTGAAATTTTCATATTGCCGTTTAAGTATATTTGGGCTGGATTCATCAAAGGAATAACCAGGAGAGAGATTTTTCATTTGTAGGCTCACTGAATACAGGGCATTATTATCCATTATTTATCTACTTTCACATTGTAATTAATAGTTCTAGTGGCCATTTATGATGTTCTATATTTATCGAAAGGCAGTACTTCAAAAATATTGAATTATGCTGCTGCCTGTACTTGTGCCTTTTTGTTTTTTAACTTCCCTGCTAATGCAGAGGACCGAAAACTGTCCCTGGAATTTTGCTATAATCTGTAAGTGGATAAATGGGGGAGGAGAACATCATTCATTTTCCATCTCTTTTGGTCATGCCAAAGGTTGGCTCCTTTGTTCCCTTTGCTTTTTACAATGCAGCTGACAGATAAATCAGCCAAGGAGGCTGATGCACACTGGGACCACTAGAGGCCACCACACACCTCATGAAGTAAACAGGCACAAACATAAATAAATAGACTGGAAAAAATCAGAAGTGGGGATAGAGAACTGGGGTTCCCAACTATCCTGGGGAGCGGTGCTGCTAATCTAGGTGCTTCATAAATGACATCCATCAGACACTGCTTTATAGTGTATGTCATGCACAATTCCTTGCAACAGCCAGACATCCTTACCTGTTCTGACAGTATAGCATAGGTAAGACTGGGGAGAGTCCCTATTGCCTTGAAATAATATAGACTTTCAAATCTTCACCTGGTCAAAGCAGCACTAGCTAGTCTAGAAGCTTTAGATGGGCAAGGTTTACTTGATCTTGCGGAAGCTGTTCCAGAAGTATTTGTGGGTCTTAGAGAATGAGCTGCTCTGGAAACTACATAGTAATAATGCTCAAAGAAGTACTAGTTTTGTAGATTCATAGGTTTTAAGGCCAGAAGGGACCATTGTGATTATCTAGTCTGACTTCCTGCATAACACAGGACAAAGAACTTTGTTATTACAGATGCTTTAGCTAGTCCAACTCCAGGCATTTCATCTGCTCTGGTTCCAGTTATGCAAGCCTTACTCCTGCTGGTGATCACCGACTCACATGCATTATCCCACTGAAACCAACAGGACAGTTTGAACAAGTTAGCACTCGCTTGCGTAAGAAGGGCTTGCACAATGGCACCCTCTAGGACACATGAGGACTGTGCTGTGCCAACTTTGCACCAGCTGTGGCTCCCTCAATGTAGGAGAAATCATCCGGTCCCCTTGAGGGCAGTTTCCCGGCACAAGGCTGATGACTGAGCCAGCATGTTCTGAAGCTAAATGGGGAAGATGACTGAAATGTGCTCTCTTCCCACATACAAAGAGTGTGGGGAGAAAGGGTGAAGCAGCTTTTAAATATTTCAGGAAGATCAGCTGTAAAGCTGTTCGGAGCACAGAAGAGGCAGCTAAAGAAGAATCAAATGAAGAAGCCTTGTCCTCAGTCACTTGACTGCAAGTCATTGTGACTTTACAGTCAGTGCAGTCCATGCAAATTGTAAAAGTTTTCCTTTCACTGTGTGGCTTTTAACTCACTGTACAGAATGCAAATGTCAGGGTAGCAATGAGTACACTGGCCGCTTTATAGAAGATGTTTTAATCCAACAAATAGTATGAAACCCAACAAATAGTATGAAATCCTGGCTCTGTTCCAGACCATGGCAAAACTCCATTGACTTCAATAGGGCCAGAGTTTCACCCATGATCTTTTATGTCACTGTTTTATTCTCCTTGTTGATACGGGGGAACATCTGCAACCCAGAATGTAGTAAAGACAAAAAACATAGGGCTCTATTGCTGTTACTCTGTTCAAGATTTTCCAAGCAGTGCATAGGACTCTGCCAAACTAGAGAACATTTTTCAAAGCGTTTCCCACAAAATCTTGCCCATATTTGTGTCCCTAAAATTTCACAGAAATTGGCCATTTAGCAGCAAAAAGCATATGAACTGGCAAAATATCACCTCTTTTTGCATGAGGAATACGCTCTCTCCAGACTGGGCTTGTTTTAATGTTAAAATTTCACAAATATGGGACTGAGTTTGACTTCACAACAACATATGGAGATATCCATGTTTCAAATATTTAAGAATTCCATTGCACAGCATTTCCCACAGGCAGAGTGGAGAGAGAGAGAGAGACAGGGCATCTTCTTAATAAATTAATGGCTACAGCACAAATAAAGATTTTTGAATAACATTAATAGCACTATCTCTGCTCATGGCATTATTGGAAGGAGGGTTGTGACTTTTTCTCTGGATGTGTTTATAGAGGAGAATGGGACAGCACGTGACCCCAATCCTGTAAATATTCATGCATGTGCTTAAGTTTATGCAAGTGAATAATAGGTCTGGTCAAAATTGTTCCACAGAAACCTTTTTTTGGAGGATGGGGAGTATGGAACAGTGGATTTTTGACAAAAATAAATTGCAGAAAGTGTCTACTTTCCCTGAAAACTTTCTATTTTTTTTTTGTCAAAAACACCAATAAACCCAAATTTTTTGGCCCAAAATATTTTTGTTTTCAGGAGTTTCAGGTAATTTTTTTTTTTTTTTTTTAAATAAAATGTTTTTTGAAATTTTTTTTGACCCGCTATAGTGAATAGTGCGATTGAAACCAATAGACCTTCTCAAGTGTGACACATTAAGCACATGCTGTGAACAGGAGTTATGTGTCAAAGATCAATGAGGATTTTGGAGCCAGATTTTTAAAGCTATTTAGGCACCTAACTCCCCTTGATTTGAAATACATTTAAAAATGTGGCCCTTTGTTAATAGCTAAAGCTGTGATTGTTCCCTTTCTCTCTGCTTTCCGTTCCCTCACACCCTTCAAACATGGTGAATGGAAAAAAGCAGCATGTCAGCCTGTGGAAGTAAAATCAGTTTCTCTCAGCGCTGGCATAAGCAGGCACATGGGCAATCAAGGTGGATGGGAGTTGTGTCTGTTTATGCCAGGGATGAATTTGGTTGTGTGTGTGAAGCAGAGATTTTTCATCCGAGTCTGATAATTATGGAAAAATCAGCACAGAAGATTAGTAAAACCAATCAATCTGGAAGGGTTAGAGTAAGATTCAAAGACAAAAGAGAGCTAAGACCATGGGAACCTCATTGTGGTCTGCCACAGAGGAATGGCCCGGTTGATGAGCTGAAGGGATTCTACGTATGTTCTAGACAGGAAGGAGTTAAAATCTCCTTAAACAGCCAACAGCCTTTGAGCTCTGCTAACAGAATTGGGTGGATTAGCAGGTGTTCCCCACAAAACTGTTAATGAGTTTAATTGGCAGTGGGGCAACTGGTTCCCTGAGTGTCTAGCGATATCATCTTGTAGCAGAAGAGAGGCCAATATTGAGGATACAGTCTGCATGCTGGGTTCAGGCAAGTCTCTAGTCTTATGTATTTAGTTTAGGGGTGGCTGTGGTCAGCCACTTAGCTTTTTGGATGGGGGATGATAGCGGGAACAAATTTTCTGTGTTTGTGGTGGGGTCAAAAGGGAATGGGGGGGAAGCACTTTCTTTGTATTTAAAATACACAGCACTGCACCCTGTGCTTGGAGATTGTCTTGCTTGACCACAGATAATAAGATGCAGATTGGGTCTTCTCTGTGAAACCTATTAGTTTCCATGGACTGCCTGTGAATATTGTGCCATGCATGAACGGCTAGATGGGTGTCACTTCTGAGATGTAAAGTGGTCAATAGCCTGCTCACCCATGTGTTCTCTAGAAAATGTGCGTTACCTGCTTAATATTAGTATTATTAGCTACTTATTATGGTAGCCCCAATCTGCATCCCATTGTGGTATGGGGTGGCATGAAAACAGAATCAGATGTGATCCCTTGCCTGGTTTTCTTGAATATGGATTGAGGCCAACAGCAGAGTTTGAATCCAGGACCTTCAGCCCTAAAAACATGAGTTCCTACAGCCTGAATGAAAGGAGTAACTCCATTAGCTGGAGTATAATCTTATGTGAACCAACCACTAGGAAGGCATAAAGACACACACTGTTAATGTAGGTCATATACTTCTTTCTGGAGACCTTCATCCTGAGTGTTTGGAGTTCACCAGAGCGTAACCTCATTTTGGTGTCCTATTTCCTAAATTGACCCTACCTGAGCTCTCACTGGGTTTTGAACCAGATACCTTCACTGCTTAATGAATGTCGCTACAGCTTCAGCTAAGGGAGTCACTCCAATAGCTAATTGCTGTGGCAGACCCATATACGTGGTGTATACCAAACATATGCCATCCACTTTTCCCAGCCTGGTTCTTGGGGAAAGATTGTTCTTCTGTCCCTAATATATAGCACAATTTTACCTTTATCTAGATCTAAATTGAGTCCCTTGGGGAAAAAAAACCATGGATTTGATTTACGGGGGGAAAAGGCTCAACTTGATTTGCAAAAAAAAAGCCACCCCAGAGGACTCTAAAATTTTTGATCTTTATAAGGTTCCCCCTTCCATAATTTAAGTAAAAATACTCTTTAAACAAACAATGGTTTTAAAAGACCCTCAGTTTCCCTCAATGTCATGTCCTGTTCACACTGAAAAGTGGACTGTAACTGGAGCATAGATATCCAGGTCAGCTGGATCAGTCAATTAGGAAAGGACATCATGAAAATTACAGATTTTTGACATCAGAAATAGAGTTGGAAAGGAAATTTGATGGATATTTGGATTTTTCAATGGTTAGATAGGCACAATTGAATTTTGTAAGGGAAACAAACAAACAAAAATAATGTATTAGATCTTTCATTGTTAGATCTTGCATTTCATTTCCTGTAGAAAATGAGTTCTGTCACCTGCAAAAGAGATTCATTCAGTATAAGCTGGTTAAATGCACATCAGTTAAAGGATATACCAGTTAATGGAGGCTAAAACTATTAAAAGGAGTGTGTGTGTGTGTGTGTGTGTGTATGGAAGAGAGAGCAGATTAGGGCCAGCACCAGTGCAGATTTACAAAAGAGTGGAGAATTTCAAGAAGCCTAAAGCTCCATTTCTCTCTGTGCTGTCACTGAGCTTGTTTGACTCCACACTGTCCCCAGATCCTCAGAAGAGCTCATTATGTTATATGAATATTGGGTGTTGAGCTCTTCTGAAAATCTGACCCCACATGGCACAATGGAGCCCATGATGAGCTGACTTGTGCTGCAACTGACTTTCAATTTCCCAAAGTTTTGGGTTGCTCAGGTCAAGAAGTTCCCTCTTGGGGTTCATTTCTAGTGAATGCAATGAAAAGAGAGGGAGTGTCTATGTTGTAGTGGATGGCTAGCAGAGCCTGCCTTAGTTAAGTTTGCAATACCTTAAGATTTATTAAAAGATGTTTGGCTCGAGTCCATTTTTCTAGCACTGGACAGCTTGCCTCTGAGTTTTTTCTTGGTCCTCAGAGTCAGAACCTAAACCAGATCCAGCTGTCCCTTTATAATTAAATTTTAATGTCTCAAAATGTGAGTTTTTGTTCATGTTTGAAATTTGAATGTGTTTAGAAAACATTTAGGTGGCCACATTTACAACTACTGTGGGCCTGGAAGTTCAAGTTCCACTGAAATGGAGGGTGAGGCAGGATCACACCATTGTGTGTGACCATTGCAGTCTGTCTCAGTTGACTCAAGAAGACAGCAATACATTGATTTAGGGACCGAAGGCTCTTTCTGCACACACAGCAGCGAGAGAATAGAAAGCTTCTAGAGTCATTTCATATGAAAGCTGAGATTCTGAAGAATGTAAACTCCTTCAAGACAGGTGCTATTTCCAGCTCTGGGGTCCCTGAGCATTCTTCACAGTGAAGTGAAAATGCTCTTCCTTCTTACTTTATTACATAGCCTCTAGGTGGAGCTTGTGTATGGAGATTGCTGTGTAATTAATTTAATGTATACTACAAGCTTGCGTGTGTTAAAGACAGAGTTGCTGTGCTTCTATGAGTCAAACGGCTATGCCTCATGCTATATTTTAATGCTATATAGATCAAAGTAGCCGTGCCAAAAAAGGTGAGCATCTGTAGTGCTTTATGTGCAATGCATTTTGGGAAATTGGTTCTCCCCACGGATCTGCCCATGATGCTTCAATTTCAATGCATACTGGAAATTTTGATGGCAGCTGTGCTACTTTATGGAATCACCCATACATAAGTGGTTACGTTCCATCTTACTGGAAAATTGGCACTATCCATATTGAGCCCTTTGACCCTTGGTATAAAAGTACCTGTGCAGCTCATCTGGAAATTCCTTGTTGCTCTGGTGCATGGCCTCAGAGTGTAGATACATTGATCAGTGTGCTAGAAACATATTTAGAAGATGAGCCATAATCCAGGGAAGGTTCCAAATAATAAAAAGGAGAAGAAGGGGTTGGCTAGAGAACAGTCCTTACCAATGCACAAGACTTCCTCTTCTTTCTGGTAATGAGACTGTCTCAATGTAATTACTAAACAAACTGCAGGTGCGGGGTGCATGTAATTAATATGTAGTTGCAGGAGGAAGTTAACAAGTAAATCCTCTGTAACAAGTAAATCCTCTGTAGTTGCTGTGTGAGGAAAGGATTCTTCCTTGGTATTTGTGCCATGTAACGCAGTGTTTCCATTTGTTCTGTCAGTAAGATTGCTAACTAATCATGACAGGAACTAGCTTTTGGTACAGAACAGGAGCAGAACTGAGGTATCATCATGAGATGCAAACTATTCTTACATGAGGAACCTAGGGGACTGCAGTAAATAATGTTTTTTGAGCGTACTACAATGCCACGCAAACTACAGTGCAGCATGTCCCTGTTTGGTGGTGGTATCTGTAGAGAGCATACTACACCAGTTCTTTGTCATCTCAGCTACACTGACTTCCTGTTCGTTTCTATAAATCAGTGTTGACTTGGTCAGTAGAGCCTGACTGAGAGACCACTGCTCCCTACAGACCACCATAGTTACTGAGATCACCTAGGGCACTCAAACTAAGAACCCCACATTTAGGTGTCTGGGGGCTGTAGGTCAGGCATTCGGTGTGAGAATTCACTGGACTTCCTCTCCTCTAGTGGTCTGGCAGTTAGAGTTTACTGACCCATGGGGCTCATGCAGATCTCTTTTATTGCGTATTTGTGGAGAGTGGGTAATGTCTGATTGTGTTTAAGGGAGAGGCTTCTGTTTTTAGAAAGTCCACTGGCTGTAGGAAATTCATGCATCCTGAGAAGTTTTTGTTATCCAACTTTGGTCACTCCCATGCTTAGCAAAAAGCAGAGAAGGATCTAAATGAGTAGAAGCATGACACATTAAAGCAATGATCCAACAGCTCAGGATGAAACCAGTGCAGGTGGTTACACAGGACTTTAAAGAATATATATAGTCAAACAAAACTGCCACTGTCTTTAGCGGTAGAACAGACTCTCAAGTAAGTTATAAATTTTTGACTCTTTCCCCGTCTGCTTCTTAATCTGTTGCTCCATCCATTCCCATTGTCTCTCCTTCCTTCTGCCCTCCCCTTCCCTGTATGACCGGGAAAGTGCTGGTGCTGAAGGAACCTGCACTTTAAGCTCTACTCCTATAATGTTTATTAGAATCCCTCTGGGTGCTGGTTGCTTGGCTCTCACAAATAAACTAGCCAACAAAGACCATTCCTGAGCAGCTGCCTTTCCCCTGGTTGGATAAAGTTGCTGTCTGAAGCAGTTTCAACTTTCCAGTTTATCGTTTATTTCTCATGCGTACACTGCATGGCATTACGTGTCCTGCTAAGTATTAGACCCATCAGAGCTTTTGGCTATGCCTCTGCTGCAAAACCTCCTGCTTTATTCCATGCCATATAAAAAGCATAACCCTTGTGTTTGCAGTGCTAAGCATGGGCAGAACGATGCTCTGGGGAGGTGTGTCTATTTGTGCATGTGAAAATTCAGGTGCCCGCTGGAGTGACTGAGGATTTTTTCGCGTGCTTATGGGTGGGGATCAGAGGTGTCAGTGCAGTTTTTCGGAGGAGGGATGAACTCGTCAGTGCACTTTTTAAGGACCCAGTGTGGTAGATGGTTGCACCTTCTGTGCCCTCCCTGAAAAACTGGTAGAGAGGCGTAGGAAAGCACATAAGGGATTACTAGAGAAATTGTGACTGTTCTCTCCTTTTAGAGAAATACCATTTTGCTGTAGTGCTGTAGCTTTCTTCCTTCGAGGATCTCAGTGTTTACACAGAATTAGCTGAAACATTTCCATCAGAACAGTTTTTGGACAGAAAATAGCTTATTTTCAATTTCATTTCCTCACTCAATTTTTTTAGGTTTTTGATGAAAATTCAATTCTCCCCTCCTCCACAAAAAAACCCTGAAAAAGTTTTTTTGAGGGTAGGGGGCATTTATAGGGGTGGGAGGGCTCTTTCTTTCTTCCACTCTCCCCTATTCCTCCCCCTGGTTTATCTTTTTTTTTTTTTTCCATTTTGCCACTGGAGAAGGGAGGGAATGAGGAAAGATAAGAAAAAACACAAAACCCCTTAATGTTTCCCATGAAAAACCACTGGCATTTTCCAACCAACTCTCCACAGAATACACAGAATTCAGAGATCCTCTACACCACACATTGTGGGGCTTAAATGCTGCATTTGTACATGTTGTATGCATTGGGATAAACCTTAGCCATGGCATCTTCCCACATAAACAGTAGTTACTCGGCACAAATAGGTGTGGTTTTACATCGAGATAGCTATAGCAGTGTGCAGTCCTATTTGGAAACAAGGCACAGGTAGTTTTTACATTGATGTAGCTTGTCAAGCCAGCCCTAGATTGTAAGTTCCTTGGAGCAGGGACTCTTTTTTGTTGTGTGTTTGTACAGCACCATACACAATGAGCCCTGGTCCGTGACTAGGGCTCCAAGGCCCTACACTAATACAAATGATAATAAATACCCCCACCTGGGGTTTACCTCAACTATCTTCATCAAGGGAAAAGCTACAGTGTTTTGTCTCCACCAGGGTTTTATATCCAGGTTAGCTATCTCAGTGTAAAATACTTTGTCTCTGCTGTAAAAAAAGGTGTAATACAGACAACCTGTAAAATAAAATAAAAATGGGAGCGGGGGGGGTAGGTAGGTAGGTAAGTAGTCTTCCTGCATCCCCTCCATTTTCTGAAGTCCCTAGCTGAATTTGGTCTGGTATTTCTTAAGTTTCAATAAAGACTTTGCTGAAATGTGTCCTATTTCAGTGAGTGCGGCTTAAGTGTAAATAACATTTTCAGACTCTGAACAAATCCCTGTAATTGTTGTGTACTGCAAAGCATGTCATTGTCTGGTGCCTTCAAACGCTGCGCATTGCAGTCTGCAAATACATTTAACTCCTTGAGCGTGGGACACACTGAGCGTTCCACTGCATCCCATTAGTCTGAATGAAATAGCAAGAGGATCCGGGATCTGTCCCCACCAGCGCACCCACTTTGGATGCATCTACACAAGTCCGGTCCTTCCAGCATTCAGTGTCAGTCTAGTGATGACAGCCTGGCTGAGGCCTTCTAGTTATTTCTCTCCTTCTCCAAGTTCTAGATGAAACAAACAAACAATTCGAAGTCAGCAAAAGAGATGAAACAAAAGAGGAACAAAGTTGTAGGCAGTTCTAGCCAGGATATTTTGCCTCTCTTTCATCAGAGGGGCTCTGAATGGGCTAAAGTCTACCCCAAAGTCACTGGGTCTGCACCACAAGTTATAGCATACAGGCTCTTCCCCAATACGTGTTTTTAAATGTGTGTTTTGAGCTGAGTTGTTTGGAAATTAAAATTAGCTGTTGACAGAAGGCATTTTTCTTAGTGATGAGCATGTAGGACTGGATAAAATAAGAGTTAACTTGAATATTTCTCCAAAACCAACAACGTACTTAGACCATTTTTTAGATTTTAAAAGTTTAATTTCCTTTTTTAATAGTCTTTCATTTTCACTAGACTCCTGGAACTGTGTTTTTAAACACACTCTCTCTCAACAATTCCTAGCAATACAGGGCAACAAGTCTATTGCTCTCAGACACTCCTAACCTCTGGTTTGAGTGTCAGTCTCTTCCCAAGCAGTCTTTGCTTTTCCCCTCCTGGGAGTGCCTTTTTAATCCAGTCAAAATCCCTTGTTCTCTGCTGTATTTCCTGAGCTTTTGTTAAACTGGTGCAGGTGGCTCAGCGGGGTGTCAGAGGTGGACTTCAAAGTGCGTGGCGTGGCTTTGTCCCTGAAGTGTTTGCAAGAGAAGGGAGTATCAAGATCCACTCCCCTTTCCCCCTTTCCTGTGTGCATTTCCTGACAAACCTGCGAGTGAATTAATGCAAAATATGCACACAGTAAACAATACAATGACCTGGTCAACACATAATATTCATAAATTATTACAGGCAACTCCAAATCCATCACAACATGTGCTGTACCAGGGCCCATAATTTGGGATGTTCACATCCAGTGTTTTGGTGTGGGTACACTATCTAGTAAAGCAAATCTATGGAAGTCCATGCATCTCTCGTTGTAATTATACTTAGTCCCTTATGTGAAAACATGGTGCTTTATTTTCCACCCCGAAATAGCAAGTATGTATATAATTATTTTTGTTATCAAGCAAACTGAATGTGCTGTTATGTAGCTGCTGAATAGCTGCTTGAACATGTGATGCATGTGCTCGATAGAGCTATTTGAGTGATTGGGTGAGAATAATTTATCAGATGAATTCAGCCCTTTCTTCCTGTCCATGAAATAGCTGCATCCAGATCATAACTTATACCCATCTGTTCTTTTTCTAGCACTCAGAAACACTGAATGATTCCCGCAGCAAGAGAGTTGGCAAATGTGAGCCAGAGGTCACATATATCTTTTTTTCCTTTTAGAGGGACAGCCGCACTCCCCATTTGAAAATCGGTGAATGTCTCTCAAACTAGCTGAGCTTTCAAAATAGAAGGAAGTTATTAATTGTGACCTCTGTATATGATGTGAACACTGCACTAGTTAGAGGATAGAAGAATGGATGAATGATAGGGTTCAAAGGAGAGGTGGCTGACTCTAGAGTCTATGATGCAGAATTAATGTAAAGCTATATCTGGGACTGGATGGCTCAGGGACTAGATCATGGAACAGAAGTCTTTTGTTTCTAAGGGCAGGTTGCAGATTCAAATCCAGCCCAGGTTGGTACTAGTAACTGTAATGTGTTATCATGTGCTGGATGTTCAGTGGGTTAAAGGAAATGAGTTGATGCTTTTAGCCCAATAGTCATAGATCCACACATCATAATCCATCAGTACAGCTAGCAGTACTTGGCATGCTGGTGGTCAGCCTCAGGAGAGAAACCAAGGACTGAATGAGCCTTGGCAAGGAATCTCCTCACCCCTAGAGGAGCTCCCTATAGGTCAGGGTGGAGGCACCCGCTAGGACTGTATGGAGGCTTCTCTGTCTTATGGGCTAGTCAATCCAGCTCCTTTCACCAACATTAAATTACCTGTGAACCAATGTCAAAAGTAATCTAGAGAATACTAACTAAAGAGCAGTTCCTTCCTGCCAACAATGGCTTTGGATGGGAAAAACTTCCCACAGGACGGTTCCCAGATCCTCAGATGGAGTAACTGAGGGAAGCTCCAGAGCATGACACCAGCTGACAGTCCGGTTCCTTTCTCTAAAGCGAGCAGGAAGCCATCACACAGAGTTGGATTATCAATCACGTTATTTCCTAACACTGTTACAAGTCTGGTGGTGGGACACTGATTCTGATCTTAGACCACACCAATGCAATTACACTGAATTCATTGGAGTTGCTCCAGATTTACATTAGTATAAGTGAGAACTTATGCCCCACTACTGGAAGCTACAGAAACACCCATCTACCTTTAGACAGGTGAGCAGTCCTCTGAGGAATTCCACTGAATTCTATGGGCCTAACCATGTGTTGAAAGTCACACATATGCTTAATACCTTCCTGAATTAGGGCCACTGTCAGTGAAGTCTCCATGTCCCATGTCGCTGAGTCTGCAGGGTTATTTGCCTCACACTCATGAATGAGAAAGGAAAGATGGAAGCTATAAGAGCTGAGGCAGTATGGCCTAGAGAGGATAGAGCCCTGGACTGGGCCTGGTGAGACCTGGGTTCTAGTCCCACCTCTTCTCCTGGCTGCTGGGTGACCTTGGGGAGTCATTTCCCCTCTCTGTGCCTTGTTTCCTTCATGTATAAAATGGAATATTGCCCTCCTCTGTAAAGTGCTTTGAAATCTATGATGAAAAGCACTACATGAGAGAGAGGTGATAGGGTGTTGCTATGTCAGAAAAATGCTCAAGAAAATAGATTAATGAGGTTCTGTGAAACTTTGAAGAGATGGTGATGAGGAGGGGAAGTAACACTGGACTCTTTGAGTGTATGTACAAAGATGCTTGTTGGTTGGTTTCAAGGCTATTGAGCCAGAGCCAAAGAGAAATGCAGCTGCTACTGTAAGGAATGGACAACACTCTCTAATATTTTTTTAAAAGGTATTAATGTTTTCTGTATCTTTGAAGCCAATTAACCAGTAGCAGGTTTATGATGCAGAATGGAACAGCACTGAATTCCTCCTGCTGGGGTTTTTATGACTGCTGTGCATGCTCGATTGAATGGTGCTTTTATGATTATTTTTATTTATTTATTTATTTTTGGCTGCTAGAGAATTAACATGAATAATTTTCCCATTTCACCATCTGCGTTAGACCCCATCACATGGGCTCTCAATGAGTGCTGGGCGTAAAACACTTTTAAAGTGATTCTCTACATATTTCCTGCACACAGCAGTCTGCTAATGCATCGGCTAGATATAGGTGATGGGGCTGCATGATTTAGAGAGGATCATTAGGGTTATGATGAGCTGTGCAACTGTCTTGTTTATTCACAGTTAGCAATTTAACTTTGGCATCCCTCATCTCATGAAGATTCTCGGATTAATCTTTTATATGCAGGATAGCACGTTTGAAACATCCAGCTGCATGTGTGCTCAGACTCTGCAGCCCAAAATTCTACCCCATTCACCCCTATTGAATTTGGCTCGCCGTGCCTGGCATGTTCTGTTTATGTGAAAGTGATGCATGGACCCTAGTCTGTTCCACCAGCGCTAAAGTGGGTTAATTAAAAAGAGTTTACAGATCTAAGGTACTAAACCACTCTCTGCAGACATTTCTCCCTCCCTCCCTGTCTCTGGGGTACAAGACCTTTAGCATAAAAACTCTGCACCCTGACTCCTGATTCCACCGAAGTCACTAATAAATATTCTCTCTGTGATGCCTCTTGCGACACAGCATAAAGTGCCCACCTTTACTGTGACTATAATGATGGTGATTAAAAAACTAAAGTTATCTTGCCTGTCTGTCACACAAAATTATTCGCACCAGGCATGTGGTTGAGTAGCATTTTGCCAGTCTCCTCTGAATATTTATGGCGGGGAGGGCAGTTTTAATGCAGGCCTGGATGCCAAAGGAAAAGGTCCCCAGTATTTCATACACCCACGGAAAGTGGGGAATAAATCTTAATTTCCTTCGTGTTGGAACATAGCAGTGAAGTCAGTCAAAAGGATGCACCTCTAATGACTCACAGATGGAAGGGGCTATGTGGGCTCAATTCCCCTCCCTTTGAGATAAAATGACTCCTGTTCATTAGCTTCGATGGGAGCTGTGTCAAGGCCTGGAGCTGCTGCCATTTTGTAGTCAGTTCAAATGCGGGGCTGGAGGAGTGCACAAGTGGCTTGGTTTGCAGTAGATAGTCTTGGATTGCTGATAGTAGGCAGCTCAATAGCTACATAGATAAATAGAGTAGGTGGGTGGGTGGGTACGGCTGGAACATATGGTCACAAGGGCAGTGAAGTGAGGCCTTTAATTTCACATTAGGATTCTCCTCATATTTGTTAGATAGAACAATATTAACCTTTTGAATTTATTTAGAAACTCATTAGTGCTCTCTACATAGGCCATTCTTTTCCTGATTAGCTCTCCTCATTACAATTCAAATATCTTTCTGCTACATTTACCACATTGTCCTGCTTCCTCTCATCTCTATTGTTGCTCAGCTTAATTTATTAAGGCAGCGAAAAGGAGGGGGAGAAAATCAGTTGACATAAGCAGACTTCATTCTCCTGGCAGTTTTGGGGAAAGGAGGCCGAGGGGGCTCAGAGGGATGAGAGCTCATTGAGGGGGAAAGATAGAAAAGTTAACTTTCCTGCAACCTTTGTTTTTTGGTGCCCTAATGTGCAGCATGCCTGTCGCAGGGGGCATGTTGGAGCCAGGAGGGTGTATGGCCACCACAGACTGTGCTTCAGTGATCCTTGGCCCACCCCTAGCCACAGCATAGGTGAGAGAAGTCCTGAGGTGTTCTGGAGGCCAGATTGGCCTTTGGTAGCTCCTATGATCAGAAAAGCCTAGAAGTAGTGTAATGATACCTTCATCCCCTCCTTGTGTCCTGCACCCAGCATGGCCCCTAGAATCTTAAAATTCCACCTGTTCCTCAAGCAGGAAGTTGTTGGGGGATTCAGTGTTGCTCAGTGGAAATGAGCCTACCCGGCAAGCATCCCTCTGTAGAATCTGAGGAATGTTCAGGCTCCTGCACTGCATGTGGAGAAACAGAAATTCCCCAATGCCCAAGGACTCTTCTGGAATTGGAATAAATTGACCAAGTGGGGTATACCCACCACCCTAAAACCCTGATCTGTCTACTAGCCGATGGTGAAAACAAACCAATTTTATCCAATGCCATGGATAAAATTCCTTCCTGATTCCAAATGGGCTTTGTTACTCCTTGTTCCTGCATTCGTAACTAAATAGCTATATGATTTTGTTTTCTGTGTACTGCACCTTTAAATTCCTAGGAGCTGCCTGGAGGCAAGTGCCGTGGTAGATGCACGCTATGCTCTCTTATACTTCTCTGCTTTCTTGTCTTGTTGTTTTCCTTAAACTTTAAAAAAAGAAAAGTCCTTTACACTGAAACTGTAAGTTTGGTCTTTGTGTGTGGAAAACATGTCCCTGGGTGCAAGAAATCACCATGGATATGCAGTTGATCCTGTTGGTATCCTATTGTTCAGGGGTTATTTTAAAGCCCAGAATATGTATTTAGGAGTACCACCATTCGGCGTATTTTTTTTCTCCTGGCTGAAAGTCAGGAATTGGTTTAATTGGTCTTGATTTTTGTTCCTCTCTAATGAAATGTTAACTGACACCATTGTCCAGATTTTTAAAGGGGCCCTAACGTGGCCCTTCCTGTAGTGTGTGCAGAATGGCAGGAAGTGTGAGCTACAGGTGCACATGCTTGCATTTAGACATCTAACTTCCTGATTTGCAGGGACAACAAAGCCAATGACAGATGCAGTCACTCACTCCAGGCCTCAGTTTGGCCCATGAAATGTCATTTGTTTTTTCTTTGTAGTGTAATGAAACCTAATTGCTCGTGGCCCACAAGCATCTCAAGAGGTGAGACGCTGCACTCCCTGTGTTTGTGACTAAAAATGCCGATATCTTTCCACAAGAGGTGATTAGATACAGTCGTGGGTGCGATACGCTCAGCTGTTGGGGTTTTCCAATTATCACCATAGTATCTGAGCGCCTCACAAATATGAGTGAATTTATCCTTGCCCCACCTCTTGTGTGGTGGCTGAGTGGTTAAGGTGCTTGACTACGATTCTGAAGGTTGCAGCTTTGAGTCTTGCTTGATCTCACACTGAAAGGCCCCCTCCAGTTCATTCAACTGCAGAAATGGGTACCTGTTCCATTGTGTTAGGGCAGTTAAAAGCAATTGGATGTGATGCTGGCCATATTGCTCCCTTGGGTAATGTTGGCTATGAAACTGACATGTCTTAACCATGTCAGCCCGATGAACCATTGGGGGTACTTTGATCTCTTGTGAGACAGGGCAGAATCATTCCTGTGTGAGGGACAGAGGGAGGAAGTGATTTGTCTAAGGTCATGCAAAAAAAGATGTATTGGAATTGGAAAAGGTTCAGAAAAGGGCAACCAAGATTATTAGGGGTATGGAACCGCTTCCATATGAGGAGAGATTAATAAGGCTGGGACTTCTTGGCTTGGAAAAGACATGACTAAGGGGGGATATAATAGAGGTCTATAAAATCATAATTGTTGTGGAGAAAGTAAATAAGGAAATGTTATTTACTCCTTCTCATAACACACGAACTAGGGGTCACCAAATGAAATTACTAGGCAGCAGGTTTAAAACAAACAAAAGGAAGTATTTCTTCATACAACACACAGTCAACCTGTGGAAATCTTTGCCAGAGGATGTTGTGAAGGCCAAGGGTTCAAAAAGAACTAGATAAATTCATGGAGGATAGGTCCATCAATGGCTATTAGCCAGGATGGTCAGGGATGGTGTCCCTAGCCTCTGTTTGTTAGAATCTGGGAATGGGCTACAGGGGATGGATCACTTGATGATTACCTGTTCATTCCCTCTGGGGCACCTGGCATTGGCCACTGTCGGAAAACAGGATACTGGGCTACATGGACCTTTGGTCTGATCCAGTATGGCCATACTTATTAGTTAATGGTCGAGACAGGACTTGCACCCTCATCTCTTGTCCAGTGCCTTAGGCACAAAATCCTAGTCCAGTGCCTTAAGCACAAAATCCTCCTCCCTCCTTGTTTTCTTTCTGTGCTGGTTATAGTGTAGTTCTTTTTATTTCCTTTATAAAACCTGCCTTCCATGCACCTAGGGAAACCAAAAGGAAAACGATAAAAACAAGCATAATTTTCCAGTGTGACATTTTGGACTCCAACAGAGGCCTAAAACAAAGTGCGGTAATTATTCCACTCAACTCAGCACCATTTGGAGAAGTGGGCTGTTTTGTACATCATAGTTTTAAAATAAGACACATGAAATGGAAAGCGTTCAGTGAGCAACACATTTAACAAATGTCAGGGAAAATCAGACCCAAGAGAAAAGGGTAAAGGAGAGGGATGTACACTGCTTCCAACAGGGGGTAGTCAAGAGGCAGCCCACGGGCCAAATCCGGACTGCCAGATGCTTTTGAATGGACCCCAAAATCGTATTTACTTTATTATCATTATAATTTTTTAAAATTATTTTCTCTGGAGTCTAACCCTTGATTCTACCAAGAAATCCGGACCTTGACAAAAAATAATTGACTACCTCTGGCTTACATGAAGGAGACTGAGTGAGGACCAGATAACTGCCTACAATATCAGAGGGGGTGTTATGAAAAGGTCAGGGATCAGTCACTCTCATTAGTTAATGAGGACAGAACGAGAAGTAATGGCCTTGAGCGGTAGCAGGGAAAAGTCAGGCTAAGTATCTGGGCAAGCTTTAGGGCCTCAAAGTCATCCCTGCTGTAAGTGAAGGTAGAGGAATTACACCAGGGATAAATATGGCCCTATGGCAATCAGGACAGTTAGGCAATAGAAGCTGCCAAGTGTAGGTGTGGAACCAGTATCCGTGGAGATGTTGAAGTCTCAACTAGAGATGCATTTGTTAGAAATGGTTAAATTAATGTGTTCCTGGCAAGCAGCCCTCAGGGCAGAAAGGGGCCTTGATTTGTGAGTCATGATTGCAAAGGAGTTGCCAGTAGTTGTGTGGGCAGTTGCAATTCAGCTCCCACTGCTTCTGTCTTGCTGTCCACTGCAGCAGATTTTCTCACTTGCAGCACATTCTCCCCATGTGATACACTCTTTTTTTACACGATTGGCCTGTGGAACTCACTGCCACAGTATGTTATGGGTCCACGAGCTAAGAAAGCTGTGGAAGGATTAGATCTTTACATAGATAATAAGAACATCACAGTTAATATTATTGAACAAAAATTTAGAAGAAAGGTAAGTCTTCATGCTTCAGGGCATAAGCCTCTAACTGGCAGGGGTTAAAAAGAAACTTTCCCTAGCGGTGGGTTATACTATTATTACCCATTTAGAAGGCTCCTTGCAACTTCCTCTGAAGCTTCTGGTACTGGCCATTACTGATGACAGCCGAGAGCCTCATCTGTGATTGAGGAGGTCACAGCTTAGGAGTGGGGTGTTACAAAAGTGGCTTTAAGACATCTTTGGAGTACTCCCCCACTCCTAGGCAGGCTGTGTGCCTGTCTAGTCTGCCAACATAACTAAGAACAAACTGAGGGCTGCCCTAAATTACACCTGCTGCCTGTAGCCCCAAGGGATCTTGTTATGTCCCCTTTCCCATGGACAGGTATTCTATTCGATTTGGTTCAGGTTCTTGCACTGCCCTCAGCACTGTAGTATCTGAACACCTTCCAGGAGTGCATTATGTGACATGACTAACATGCTGGCCACAGATGTGGGGCATGACACAGTAGCTGTTATACAAAGTGACACAGAACTAGTGGCAGTGGTGAAGTGCAAAACAGCCCAAATACAGGGCAATACAAGACTAGATATGCCACTGGTCTGATCTAGTATAAGAATTCCTATTTGCTAATGGCAACAAAACTCCATAAAGTATTGCCCCAATTAAAACAGCACGTCCCTTGGAGTGCCTTGTAGGATCTGGCTTAACAGATTCCGGGACATAGCTGAAGAGGTTTGGTTGTAAGAAGTGAACTGTGGGAGGTTTATAGAATGGAAAAGTCTGAATCCCCTCTCCCTGCATTTACACGGCCCATTAGAGGTCCTTTCCAACCCACTCATTTCCAGATGCAATAATTTAACTAGACACATAAGGGGCTTTTTAACCCCCCACCAAGATTGAAAATATTTTCAATTTAGCTAGAATGATGCATTAAATGTAAAAAAATAAAAATAAACCAGACTGAGTGCAAATGTGTTTATTTCACTGAACATGTAACGCAGAACCAGCTAGAGTTTCAGGGTCAGGAGGAAGGGATACAGTTTGAAAAGATATTTTTTGGGGGGGAGGGAGGAATGAGGGGGACAGACTGTGTGTTCATTGAGAGAGAAATATGGGGAAAGTCAGTGTGCTGCAGATTTCCTTTTGGGTACCTCTGAGGCATTGTTTGCTTTTAAATTAAACAAATCATGGAGGAGGAAGAATGCAAAATCATTTTGTTTTATATGGTGATGAAATAAGGGGCTGAAAAAGCCTGAAGGACTAACTGTGCCTGACAGCACCAAAATGGGAGGAAGTGAAGTCTAGCACTGACAATGGAGCAATGGGGACCGAACCAGCAGCATCCTGAATTTAATTTCAGGCTGAGGCAATGACTGTAGTGCTTTGCTGACGGTGCATGCAAAAATGGTGCATCTCCCTTCTCCGGTTGTCCCTGAGCCAGAGAGGTGGGGTGTTACTGGATTCATGGTGGTTGCATTGCTCTTGGCTTCAGGATGTCTGTCTTGTCTTGAGTACTCCACACAGAGGATTTGTAACTTTGCTTCCGAACTTGTCACTAAGGTCTTGCTCATGTGATTGCTCCATTGTTCTGAGGAAACTTACAGAGTTGCCTTATGGTATGAAAAGGAAAATGTTGACGATACTTGAGGTATTGTATCTCTATTTATAAAAAAATGAAATTGCAATTTTGATTGGAGAGAAATGGGTGCGTTAAGGCACCACGACTGAGCAGCTGAGTACTGTGAAAATGTATTGTGGGTACGTACAGAAAAATCTCCAAGATAGAAGAAGTGGGTAGTAAACTTTCAGTAGCGGGACTAGAGTAACGAGTACTGTAGGTTAAAGGAACAAATTCCTACTCAAAGAAATCTTTCTGATGCTCAAATTTAGGGTAGACTCTGTCACCTTTCCTCACCTTACTCTACAAATAGTCCCAAGGAAGAGAATGGTCAGGGAGGGTGGCAGGATCCAGGCTTTACATCTAATCCAAAACCCATTGAAGTTAAGGGAGAGATTCCCACTGATTCCACCGGGTGTTGGATGAGGCAATTAGGGCCATATTTTCAAAAGCACTCCGGGCGAAATTTCCTGGTGCTCAGGACTCCACTCATGCTGAGTTCCTCTGATAAACCTGATCACTTAGCTAAGTGCCTGCTGGAAGCTAAGCTCTCTTGAAAATCTTGCCCCAATTGTGGGCACTGAGACTCTGGTGCTGCTTTTGAAGGGGAAGCATCCTGTACTTAGTCCACTGCCAAAGGAAAGGGAGTGACATCTAGGGACTTGAATGGCTTCAGAGAAATTTGTGCCTCGAGTCTGCTGGGGACCAGGAAAGTTGGTAACAAGGGTGAAAGGCAAGAGGGCCCGTAGATGTCTCAGAGAAAGTTGTAATGGGGAACAATGGCAGAGCTGGATAAGGAGGCTGGGGGGAGTGAATGGTTGCTGAGTCGGGTGGTGAAAAAAGCAGGAGAACCACATTAGTATGTTGCATAATTTTTTGTTAAAAAGCTCCTCATTTTCATGTGTTTTATTGCTGGCTGCAACCTATATTTATGTCTGGAAATGTTGCCTTTTGCTTTTCTAAATCCATGATTGATTTTGAATTGTGGCAATCTATTCTTTATTTTCTTTTTTAAAAGCATGAGTGGACTCCTATTGTGTATGTACTTTGATATGCAAAATACATCTTAGACCCTTTTCATGGTGTGCTTATTATTTTGATTCTTTACTTTCCAGTTGTGAGATCAGGTGAACAGTGAAGCAGCCTACTATCAGGTTTCTGAGGCACCATCAGAGGAAATGCTAAAGAGATTACTTAACATTTACAGGGAAATAATGTGCCGGATAGATGACTTGGGTGTAGTGGACTTTTACTTGTTGACCTATGGTGTCCCTGGCAGCCCAAATTTCTAAGATTCTCTGATATGATGTCTTACATTTTTATAGTGATTTATCTTAAAGGATTCTACTTTTGGGGGGGACTCTACTAATAACATACAAATATCATATCTCCCACTAGCCATCTCTAGGGTAAAAGGCAGCAAATGTTAACAGAGCACAGCAACAGCAAGTGACAGTTTGGAAAGGAAGTTGAGAAGACAGTTCTATTGAAAGTTCTGAACTTTAGACAGATGATGAAATTTAGATGGGCTGGTTATAAATTATCCAGATGGACTGGACAAGGCATTACCACCTCTATCTTGCAAAAGGTTCCATGGGATCTTGAGTAACCAAGATAGGCCAGGCTTTATCCCATTCTAAGGCAGCATCTCCAGCAACAGAGCAAGTCCTAAGTGCTGTACTGAAGCATCATGATAATAAATTAGACTTAACAACAGTGGCTGCAGGTCATGGTCTGGAGCTTTCATATTTAGGGACAGATCTGTAAAGTGGCATCTATCTCACCTCTCTTTCTGATGGGTGCAATTTGTGCTCACAATTTTTGTGCACACAGTTATTTGCAGGTGCAAGTCCATTCACTTGGATGGCTACATTGGGCTCACAATCAGGTGATCAGCTGTTTAAATGGCGGCACATGTGCCTACAATTTAACTTCAGGTGCGAAAGATGTGGGTATGTATTTTGCTGGCAGCTACGAAAATGTAGGCTGGGTAGAGACTCCTTTGGTAATCTGCGTCTGAATCCATGTTTCATACAGTCTGGCCACTTCTGCCCTAGCTACATTGTTTAGCTCCCAGTCTTCCTTTCCTTTTCCCAGCTGTAGACCTTTCGTAGGTTTCTACAAATACAACTTCCTCCTAATGCGACTCATGCAGCTTCCTCGGAGAAACTTCAGCGTATGCAAACTATCCTTGATCTAGTTAGTCAGGCAAATATTTGGACACCTAAAACAGTCATAAAGTAGTCTGATGTCTATCAAGTCAGGAGTGAGCATAAAGCAGTTGAAATTGTACGGCTCCCTCTGTGGTGCTTTATCGAAAAATATTCATCGCCGCTAAGAATGGATGCAGGAGCCGGCTGTACAGCAGATTTGATTTATAATATATAGTCTTGTTTTACATGGCAGAAGCTTTCCACATGCATAAGCTCCATGTTCCTGACACTGACTTTTATTTTCACAGTCTTACCGTTCTATCAGATATTTTAGTGTGTAGGGACTACATGGGTTGGAGACTGTAATGGACATAGATCTCTCTCCTCTCTCTGTTGGGTTGAATCTCTACTATATCAGTAGAGAACAATATGTGATGACTGCTTAGTGGGCTATTTCAAACAATTTTTGGGGGGGGGTCTCAGTCACGTTCTTCATGTGTTCTACTCAAATCTCTGGAGTCTGAAACTTGGCCTAGAAATTTCACAAAATGAGGCTATTTTGCAAGATTTCTGGTAATTCTTGTTTCTGGATGGGTTTGAAATGCCAGAAGAATAAATCTTTCTTGTGGCATTTTAGTACTTCTGGGTCCAGGAAAGGCACAGGTTCAGGGAAGTGAAGAATGCTGAAAAATGAAACACTGAATATCTCTGAACTTGCAAAAAGTTCTGGTTTGGATTTCATTCAAATTTTGGACAGTGGTTCTTGGTCACTATTATTTTCAGTACAAGTGAAATATGCCACAGAAATGTCAAGATTACGTGCAAGGAGACTGATTCTCAGAACTGTGCATGCACATTTGTACATGCAGTTACTACAGTTGCCTCCACACTTACAGCGATTTTTGCAGACACATTACCAGCTAGAAGATTAGGGATTGAGGTGAAGGTTTAGGGTATGCTCCTGGAGGCAATAAGGGGTAGTGGTGGAAAGGAGTCTTTTAATTGCTTCCATTTACAGACTGGCTGAGTTAATTTGTTACCTTTTGATGCTCAATGCTAATAAATTGAAATAATGTGTTATTCAGATACCATTTGTTTTAATGCTGCTGGGTGCAGGTGTGATAATTGGGCCTACAAATTTATGCTAATTGTAAGTTCAATTGCAAAAAGTATATGAAAGTTACAATAACCTATAACAACAAATGTGAATAGAAAGTAGGTCAAGTTGCTTTCTGTAATGAATGCTATAAAGAGGTGGAAAAGAATCAGACAGAGAGACTAAATTAGTCCAAACAAAAATAGCCATGTTGATATAATTCAAGGACTATGTTGAAATGATGCTTGGTAAAAACAGATGATGTGGAATTGGAAATCAATGAACCAAAATTGGGTGTGTCAGATATTAGGCCTAATTGGTTGACAAAATAATGATGGGAGGGCTATTACACATACCATTCCCTTTGTGGATCCTTAAAGAAACAGACTTGGGGGGGAAATAGGAAAGAACAGACAGATGCTATTGGGGCAAGCTTCACCATCATGGCTGCCACCTCCACTATTTCCTGGGGCCCTGAGCCTTCGTCATCCTAATCCTGAGATGTCCTGACTAGACCGGGCCAGAGAGAGGGACCCAGATGACATCACCACCCTACCAGCTCCAGCTGAATCCCAGACACCACTTGAGATGAAATGGGATTGGACTTTAACAACAGCAGCAAGAACAACAGCCCCAGCTCATCTCAACTCACTTCTTCTCTTTTCCCCAACAGGACAGTTATTACTGTCTTTGATACCATCTAAGCGACTGTCAGACAAGGGCTTTGTCCTTCTAAAACTCTCTCCAGCTAAAAGGAAAGGGAAAAAGAAATGTTGTTACAATGAAAGCCTGACTGAATACTTTCCCTTCTTTTCTGTATCTTTAATAAAAGGTTAAAAAGACATTTAATGGTGTGTTTGCCATGGTACCAAGCAGGCTGAAGTCTCTTTATACCATTGTTTAACAGTGTTTAATATTGGACAGTGATTGGGTTATGTTAACCCCTTCGGTCCATTTATTCCATCTAAATTAATACAGCAGTGCTCATTGTTCTCTTCCTGTTGTCAGGTGCCTGGACCTCCTTGAATAGGCTGATTCTTTTCATTATTGCTTAAATATATTTAACTAAGTAAACTAGGCCCACATTTTTGCTAGTGCAATTCCGGGCATGTCATTTCTGAAAAACAGGGCCCCATGTACAGTGATGTAAAATCAGTGGAGCTGGTTGAAAACATTTTCAAATTTTTGAAATTTTTAATTTGTAAACCCTTCTCTCCCCCCCCCCCACTTTCTGTGAAAACTTTCTTACACACACCCCCTCGCCAGCCCTCCTGTCCCCTTCCCTCCTTCCCCCACACTCCCCACATTTCCAACCAGCTCTAAATGTGAGAATAGATCGGTAAGATGTCTTACTAATAGACAAATATTTAATCTCAGTATGTAATAAGGATAACTGATCTGCCACCGCTAAGGTGTAGTGGCATGGGCCCCAGCAGCCAAGCATTCTTGTGAGTGGGTTTGCAGGGTGTAGCTCTTTTATTGGAAGAGAGTGCAGCTACTCTGGACCCTCTCTTTATGAGTCCCAGTTAACCTCCTCTGTTTTTAATCTTGCTACTTGAAGGTAGAGATTGACTCTCAGGTTGTTAAAACAGCACCTGTACTTTTACATTAATAGTCAAATCCAGATTGTAGCTGCAGTTAAACAAGATACTGTTTATTGAAGAGGCAGAGAGAATAAACACTTAAATGTAATCTCTTGCAGTAATAGGCTAATGCTGTAGTATGAGTAAGGAAATTTAGTTACAAAAATTATTGACATGTTGTTAGAAGGCCCCTCTCTTAACCCTCCAGCCTGCTAATCTGTGACACTAGCAATCACAATGCATGAAAAATGTCTGAAACGGTACCAGCTGACTCTTGTTATCTCAGCCTGCAGAGCTCACAAAATCTGTCCATTCCCTACCTTGAAGTTAACAGTTGGTCACCTCATCCTAGTTCATGACAGGTGTATGTGGCCTTCCTGCTCTTATACGCCTGGTCTACACACAGATTTTGTACTGGTATAACTATGTTGGTTAAAAAAAATCACATCTCTGACTAACCAATATAATTATACCAGTAAAGTCCCTAGTATGGACAGAGGCTATGCCAGTATAAAGTACCTTTATACTGGTATACCTATTTCCCTTTCTGTATGAGCTGTACCAGTATAAAGCACCCTTCTCCTGGTAAAGCTGTGCCCACATTAGGGGCATTACACCACTTTAACTGTACCAGTAGAGTTAAAGTAGTACAACTTTTGAGTGTCAACAGTCCCTGGGTCACCACCCATACAGGTCTTACTCTGGGTGCTCTGATGTGTAGAGCCTTGCAAATCTGTGGATATGCATGGACCATGTTTGCGGATTGTGGATGGATGCGGATCCAAAGTTTGTATTGGTGCAAGGCTCTACCGATGCGCTAATGTTCCTCATGCGCTTGTTGAAACATTACACTTTTGCAGAATTATGCCATTATTCTGTGATGTACAAAATGATTCTGTTCTCAGTTTCTCCAGAGGGGGTAACTCACTGAAGTAAATGGAGTTACACGAGGGTAAAACCAGTGAGAGTTTTAGGCCAATAGCATTTTCCATTTCCTTTCCCATTGTATGAGCATTTTGGTGAACACTGGCCTATTTCAAAGAGCTATTTTGACTCCCGCATACAGTTAATACCTTCATTAGCTTTTCAAAGGAGATACCCTCTTTCTATGGTTGTGTGGTAGAGACAGGTCCTTTAGCATTCTGCTGAACCCACTCCTGGCCCTAATGGATTTGCAGAACATAAAACCTGCAATTTCTTTAAAAGGGGACATTTAAACAGTTCACATGGATAAAATGTACAGTACCTTTTAACTCTATAAAAATAGTTATTTCACATACCATCCACTTTTCTAGTGAAGGAATACTCTTCCCTATGGCTGTGAAACATGGACACTTTACAGCAGGCGTTTGAAGCAATTAGAGCATTTTCACATGTGCTGTCTGCATCTCCTCAAATGGTGGGACCGGATACCAAACATCAAAGTCCTGCATTGGTGCTGCATGACTTGCGTTGAATCCCTAATCGTCCAGGTGCAACTTCGCCAGGCTAGTCACCTTGTACATATGGATGATATGTGACTAGCATGGCAATATGCCAGTAGAGAGTGAGGGCTGGAATTCAAACTCCATCTCAACGGAGAAAAATTTTTGAAAGTCGCTGTGGCTTGATCTACACAATAGACTTATGTTGATATAACTCTGTCTCTCTGGAAAATCCACACCCCTGAGCAATGCAGTTCTACTGACCAAACTCCTGGTGTAACAGGAGGGCTTCTCCCATCAACATAGCTACTGCATCTTAGGAAGGTGGGAGTACCGATGCCGATGGGGGATGCTCTCCCATCGGCATAGGTAGCGTCTCCACTAAGCACTACAGCAGCACAGATGTGCTGATGCTGCGCTATATGTGTAAACAAGCCCGTAGCTTTTTGCAGTTCCTGACTAACATGTGCACCTGCAAAATATTTTCTGTAGCAAAGCATTAGAGCCCATTAAAAGAACATTGTTGCAAAGAAATAAACACAGTGAAAGATCTATATCCCTTTGGCTAACATAAGAATATTAATAGAATAAAACTTAATTGTCAGCAGAAGAACAATAGTAACTTAAAAAAAGTATTGAAGAATGTTGCACTTTATGCTTTTTCCACTTTCAGCTAATTTGTAAAGTGTCAAGAGAATTTAATTAGACTACAGATTTGAAGAGGGAAAAATACTTCAAATGACAGTAATACCTTTTCATTTGTATCCTTCATTGTAATAGCTTTCCCCTGACTTCACCAAGTCCTTTTGGTATAGGTTTGCAAATGATTTGGGTGTACTGTATTTTGCATTTTATACACCCCTTTTTACTGTGTGTTTATCTGAGATATTTACATGGTCCCCATCATTAAGAACCTCATAGTATTCAATATATTTATCTTCACAACACGCCTGTGAGGAAGGGGTATTATCCCTATTTCACAGGTGGAAGAGTGAGGTACAGAGAGACTGTGACTTGTCCAAGATCACACTAGATGTTTATTACAGAGCAGAGAATTGAATCTGGGTGTCTCAAGTCCCAGGCAAGTGCTGGATGGGAAACTATTTTCCGATCCTGCAAAACTTTTCAAGATTTCAAACAATTTCTCGATCCTAAACCAGACAGAAAGTCAAAATCTCAAACGTTCTTAAAGTGAAAATCTGAAAAAAAAATTCAGTTTGGATCAGTTGAAACATTCAAAACAATCAAAATTGATGCAAAGCCGTTTGGAAATGATCAAAACATAGAAACAGCGTTTAGATAATTTTGAAATCTGTTGTCTAGATTTTGACCATTTTCAATTTTTTTAAACTACAATTAGCTGAAACGTCAAAATGAAAAGTCACTTTGAACTGGAAACAGGAATTTTTCATTCAGAAACTGTCTAAATGAAACATTTGACAACTTTTGAAACTTTTTTCAAAATACTTTCAAGTCAAAAAATTTGTCACAACTGACCTTTTTCCACAAAAAGATTCAGTTTCAGCAAATTGGCATTTTCAGCTGAAAAAATGTTTAGTCGAATAATTGCCAATCAGCTGTAGTCAGAATCACTGTACCATTTTTATACCTGGTCACTATACCATTCTTAGGTCTGCTCTACACTTAAAAATTAGGTCAGCCAGCTATAGTGGTCAGGAGTGTGAAATATTCATACTCCAGAGTGCCCTAGCTCTGTTGACCTAACACCCTGTGTAGACAGAACTAAGTCAACAGAAGAAGGCTTCCTTCAACCTAGCTACTGTGTCTGGGGGAGGTGGAGTTCCTATAGTGATGGAAAGACCCCTTCCATTACTGGTAGAAAGCACCTACAGCACTACAGTAGTATAGCTGTGCTGTTGGAGCACCCATGGTGTAGGTAAAGCCTTAATTTCATAACCTTCTTTTTAGGCTATATTTAGCCAATAGTTGCATCAAAAGCTGCTATTTATGGCAGATTTAGGGTTGTGTTTTACAACTGAGAGCTGTAAGATAAGCAGGTGATGCCCATGCTTAGCAGTGTCTAACTCTTTATTCAAATGAAGTGTGATTAAGAGGATAAAATCATATACAAACCTGTTTGTTTAAAGCATATGATGTACCCTAAAACACCAGTGTAAACTAAATTGTTCATGGTCTGTTGTGACAATGGGGCGTGCAAATTTACCCTAATTGTGAGTTCAGCAGTAAGCAGTGAGTGTAAGTTCATAAAATGTCATGATAACAATAAGTGTTTGGGAATACTTTAAGCTTGTTCTGGCCCATGGAGCAGGTTTGTCTGAGAGAGAGGAACTGATTGGATACTGGCTGTTCCCTGCTAGTGCCCACACCTCAAGCATCTCTCTGCCCCGTCCAACATACCTGTAGTGCTCACAATTAGTGGCACAGGCCGATTCATAGAATGGGTGTTTGGATTTCATTTCTAGGAGTCAAAGCTTTTGGGGACTGCAGGGCACTGGTCAGCGCACAGCAAGCACAATGGCATACTTCATTGTTTGTGACTTGAGCCCAACTCAGCTTCTCTAAGTTTGAATCCAGAGTTGGACTTTAGCTAAATTTGGGGAGTGTTCGGACCTCGGTTTCCAGTTCTTGAACCTATTGTCTGGACCTGTGGATCTTGAACTTGGGTCCGGGGGAGAGGGGGTGCTGGGAGTTCTCATCCTACAATCCTCCACCCAACAGCTCACAGACAGCAGCTGGCACCAGGGTCTACGAAGCCCAACTGGGGCACAAGACATGCCCCTATGCTCTGATTGGGAGAGATCCAAGGCTTCTGATTGGGCTCCAGCCCTTATTTAAGCCAGAGGAGAAAACAGAAAGTTGTCCATACATCTGGGTTTTGCCCTGCCATGGACTGCTGCTCTGGTGTTTACCTGTTCCTGCCTTCTGATACTGACCTCCTGGTATAAATGACTCTTGGTCCCTGCTCTCCAATTTCTCTCTCAAATTCTGATTTTCTGGTAGTTGGTACCTGTCCCATTGGCCTATGCCTGATGCTAACCCCTAGGCCAGGCTGCCCACACCCTAGCCCTGACACCTATTGCATTGGAAGAAAGTAGGAGGGTTGAGTGGAAACAACAGAGCAGCACCCACCTGATGAACTTCCAATATCCTCCATATCCTTCCTAGTATAAAGCAATGTCACACAGGAGAACAGTGGCAGATACTCCTCCAAAGGCAGCCAAGCCCCGTCGTTCCTCATCGACTCAAATCTTTGTTGCCTGGAGCTGTCTGAATCATTCTACTTAGAAAATCACTCTTACATTTTAGCTACTCTTTGTGGGGAAATGTTTACGCTTATAAGACTCATGCATGAAGGACCAAAAGGCACTCTGTTTTGTTGCACAATGAAATGGTAACTTGTGAGTGCATTGCTTGGGTGCCTAAAATTAATTATTATAAACTACCTTTCTCACAGCTACTGCCCCCAAATATTGTTTAGAATCAGTGCCTAGGCCTCCAGATGTGTTCACACAAACTCTTCCAGGTGCACAATTTATGCAGACTATGGCCGTTTTGCTGGGCATTGTTGCTATGAATGTCTTGCTCAATTAATTATAAAAATCACCATATGCATTTTATTTGTATTGTTTAGTACTTTAATGGCATCCAAAAGTTTCCAGTGTGCTTTGTAGACATGATTCAACAAGAGATAATAGGGATGCAGTGACGAAGGACAAGGTGCTTAGATACCACAGTGATAGGCACAGCATAAGAACAGGATGGAATAGAACAGACTTGTTATACTGATGTGTATCCCTCAGAGGTTCTATGAAAGTCTCTTTTTACTTCTTTTAGGGCAATGCAAAACTCATTCTGTCTCTTCCAATTCTTGGCCTAGCCAGGATCAATTTCCCCTATTATAGTGCAATCTTGAGCATCCTTCCCTTGCTTGTTCCAATTCTCCTGTTATCCAAAGGAAGGTAATGGGTGGTGGAGACTTCAGACCAGGGAGTGTGATATAATTGTGATTGGATCTGCCACTCCTTAAATCTTCCTGGAAGGTTGTTTTCTGTAGGAAGAGTACTACTTCTTTCTTCACTGTAGGAGTCCCCCGAACAGAAGGCTGGCTGGCTTGGTATCACATCAGCACATATATTTTTTGTGTGTGATTTAAATCTTAAAACAGCATGTGAAGACTGATAGGTGCCCAAAAAAAGAGAGAGAGAATTGAGGCTGTACTGTGACTTCCCTTGAGATGTGCCAGGAGTTGATTTGGATAAGAACCTCAATTCCAAGATTGATCAAAATCTTTCCCAAACCTCATGAGTCTGCGAAGTTGTCAGGAAGTCTTGTAAAAGCAGCCTTTCCAGGGAGATTTCTCATACTTCCTGCTTCTGATCGGGCTGGAATTATGGCAAAAACAGCCTTTCTGTTTGCATCCTGGCACATTTTCAAACCTCTGGAAAGCGTCATTTGGACTTTTAGAGTCAAAGTTCAGGTTGGTTCTTGCTTTATCAGAATGGTTCTCTTATCCCTAATGGCAGGCATTTCATGGCTCGCTCATTTATTTCAGATGCAGAGATTTGATAAGTCAAAGCTGAAATAAGTTTGATTTAACAGGTGGGATTTTTCATGGGGATTGGTTCAGGTGCAACTGGTGTCCCAATAGATGGGAAAGCATAGAAAACCAGGTCACTAAAGATGAACCCAAACCAAACGCCTCCAAACTTTGGTGAAGTTTGCGTCTAGATCTGAACTTTGCAGCTCATGCTTTGCCTAATGATCACTATTTTGTCAGGCTGTGGTTCAGCATAGACACCATGCTGTGCTTCAGGAGGTAATTTGCTGGACAGCTCCACACAAACACTCTGGGACAGAAACATACAGTTGTAGTAGCACATGATGTTCCTGCAAGGTCTGTACACTTATGATACACTGTGTCTTCAGGGCAACTTTCTTCTCCTTTAGAATGTCCCCTGAGTCATGCTATTTAGCTTAGAGCTGATTGGAATACGAGGTTTTTACCTATGGAAAACTTTCATGAAAACAAAAAACAAAAATAAATATCATTTTCAGTGAAATTTTTAGTGAAAAAATTCAAATATTTGTTGGAAAATCAAAAACTGACTTTTTTCCCCAGGAGGCTGAAAAAGTTTTGGTTTTCAGTAGTTTTTGGATAAAAAATTAATTTTTCTTTTTTAGTTTTCCAGTGAAAAATTAAAAAAATTCAAGGAAACAAGACACTTTCCATGAAATTTTTTTGTTTAGTTGAAAAGTCAGTTTTCCCTTGCTGGGGAGAAGTTCAGTGGAAAACTTTTGAACACCCCTAGTTTAGTCCTCCATCTCTATACTTTTTCTCAGACCTCAAATTAAAAGTTATTCATGTTTGTTTTCCCGTGACCACCCACTCTCTAACAGAAAATAAATCCCCAAGAAAGGCTCTCTTCCATTCTTCAGCCTCATGAAAGTTTTGTATTCTCGCTGACTGATTCTCTGAGATAATATATCTCCTCATTTAAAACACTAAAAGTGCCACTTACACTTTTCTCCAGGATCCTGTTTGACTGGTGTCAGAGACAGTAACCTAAACAAAATAAGCCTTGAGGGGGAAAAATCTTTCTAACTCTATTTGTATCTAATTTGGGAGGTGGGGATAATATAGGGGAAATGCTTACAGATTTTCTTTGGCTTCTCCTCCAGCTGCTTTTGTGTCTCAGATTACAGCCAATGGAAGTTTTGCCATTGATTTCGGTGGGATCAGGGTTGTATATGCAAATCAGTCACCCGGGGTCACAATGCCCAGAGTGCATGCACAAAACAAGCATTTCCTTACATTTCTGTAGGCAATCCAAATCTATCCACAAGGAAGATAGATCTATGCACCAAGGTCCATGCTCCAGAATATCCCCCTGATCATGGCTTTTCTGTATTGTGGAGAGATGCTGTTACCCAAATGCCAGAACATCATTCTGGGACCTTTGTAAGCTTAACGTCAGATTCTACTCTAAAGAGTGACTTTGCAAAAAACAGGCTTTTTGAGGTTCCATGGTTATTGTCTCTTGATTTCCAAATCAGCTGCACTTTGTTTTCTACCAGCCAGTATGACATACTGTACCAGGGATCTAACTGGGCGCTCTGATCAGTAAACGTCAGCATCATCACCATTCATAAGGATTCTCAAATTCAGCACCCAGTGACACTTGTGCAGCCCCGTTGCCTTTGTTGGAGTTGTACAATTGTAACTGATTGGAAGTTAGTAAATAATTCTTTTATTGATGCACAGGGTGGAACAAATGCCAGCTCAAGCTCTCAGAGCTGTGTTGGTTCTGCAGGGCAAATGGCAGTAAACCAAACCAAAACAGTATTTTAGTCATCACTGTAGGGAGATGTGGTTATGCCAACCCACAGGGGGTAGGAAAGTGCCATTTTTACATTAGTTACTTTCCAGAATAGAACCATGCTTCAAGCCATCTTTGTTGTCAGGCCCTTTAATCCAAGAACATCTGTGTATGGCTGCCACTTCCAGAAGGCAGAACTTTCAAGAATTACATCGCATCCTCAGCCAATGACGATGAATATACTGCAGTGCCTTACATGGCTCCTGAAAACATTTGCCCTTATGCCTTTAGTAAACTGTGTTAATCAGACCTGGCTCCGATCCATGAGACTGCTGTGATGAGATTAGTAAACTTGCAGTTCAAAGGCTAGTCAGCAATCCTTCCTTTAGGCAAATGCATCGCAACCTTCAGTCCTATCTTTTGACTGTATCAACCACCACAACTTTCAGAAGGGATCTGGTTCATTTTTATCTGTTCTGAGCAAACCCACCTGCTATCAGACTCAGTGAACTGTTCAGTTAGTGTCAGAAATAAAATGTGAAAAGAAAAAAAGCATTAGATTCTTGTCAGGTAGATGAAAACTTAGTTTCTCTCCCTCCCTCCACCCCCGTCTCTCCAGAACTCACCGTATGTAGAAGGTGACCTTTCCCCTCCTCCAGAGCTGAAAGAGATTCAGATGACACATCTGATGACAGATAGATACCAGCATGTGCAAATTGTGCTTGAACTTGCTCCGGAGAAAATTGTTACAAGGCCCGTGTACAGACTCGGCTGCATCAGAGAGAGCACAGATCATAGCCAAATGTTTGTGTCATTTGGAAACACCACTCAGAGGGGACACGGAGGGATGAACAGATGAGCATTTTAAACTCTAAAGGTTATTGTAGAGAACATGAAATAGGGGTCAGGGTTTGACTTTTGAAGAATGTTCTCCATCTGGGGAAAGTTCAGAGGAAATCAGATTAATCTCAACAGTCCAGTGTTTTGTTTCTTTCATTTTTCTAAGTGACTTTTTTTTTTAAATGGGAGAGTCTGAAATCTCTATGCTTGCAAGATTTGGCTGATATACTTGTTCATTCATCCTGGGACAGGGGAGAAAGTGGGGTGGATAGACATAGTAGCATTTCTGAACCATAGAAGCTACCCAGGAGAATCTTGCAGATTAGACTCATCCTTTCTCCTAGAACTGACAAGATGCATCATTGTGCCAGATTCTGATTATAGTTACACTAGAGTAAATCTAAATAACTTCAGTGAAGCTTTTTGGAGTTAAAACACTGTAGTAACTGGGATCAGAGCTGCAGTGGAGACACCCTGGATTTATACCTGTATCACTGAAATTAGGTTCTCGCCCAGTGTCATCTGAATCTAGAGGTCCAGTGATCAATGCAATGTAGACAATCCAAAGGTGTGAAAGAAAGAGTAGCAGATGTAGGGTGAAATCCTGGCCCTATTGAAGTCAGTGGCAAAACTCCCATTGACTTCAATGGGGCTAAGATTTCAACCCTAGATCCTGGGAAGAAAAGAGAGCATGTTTTTAATCAGAAAAGAAACAGATCAGAAATCCAAATCTCCAGGGTTGGAGCAAAATGCTGCCTTCATATGCATGCACATAACCCTCGGTGACTTTATTTGGGGTTGTGAGCGTGTAGCTGAGGGCAGAATTAAAGTCAGAAGATGCTAACCCCTACCATACTAAGTCACCAAGACTTTTTAAAAAGTGTATCACTCCACTGAACTGAGCCATGAGATATACAGCATACGGTGGGCCAAACTTTCAAATGAGTGACCGAAACTGGAGTATGTGCGTCTCTAGCTACCGGATTGTGGATTACACCTGCCAGTCATTTTCTGGACACAAAACCACAGGTGTAAATTTTTGGGCGGTGGGGGGAGAGTCACAAATTGCACCCACAAGGTCACAGCCCTTTTGAATACATGTCTCTGTCTGTCCAAATAGCATCTCCAGTTCAATCTACTGTACAGGCCTTAACCCATTAATGCACAGGGGTTAATGAAGACCCTTGGGGTCAGTTTGCTAAAAGGCATCAATTGCAGTATGATATCTGATTCAAGCAAACATGCCCATTTTGCAGCAGCCACACCCCACTACTTGCTGCAAAGTAAGGCAGGTGGGGGACAGAGGAGTGAGCCCCTGGTAGTATTTCACTTTAAGATTGAAAGGCATTTGTGGAACTTTGGGGATCAAAGGTGCTACACATAAATGACAGATTTTTATGAGCCCTTCTGGTGAGGCAATGTAGCTGCATATTGTGGCTTCAGCAAGAGGAGAGTTTACAGCACAGTCTAAAGTTTAGCCATTCTTTCAGGGTGTTCTGGGACACAGCTCTGCTCCAAACAACAATCAGCATTTATCAAATCTGCTCAGGTGCTATCCATTTAGAAAATAGACTGTGAAGCCAAGGGGACAGCAAGAAATGTATGACGGTGTGGCTGCTTCAAAGGACTGTATTACACTCGGCCAGCAATACACAGGGATAGACAAATGAAACCTTCAGGGCTGGCATGCAGTTAACTTGTTTGCCAAACTCATTATGGGGAAGTCACATGTTTCCCTTTCTTTCACAGAGGGACATCATGCTGATAATAAATAATTCAGGTTGGGTATAAGCAGGTGCAACTCCAGTGAAATCAATTTGGTTGCACCTGCTTACAGAGTGCCCAGATCCCTTGCTGTGCCAGTGCTTTGTATGGCTTTAAGCCAACTTTGTGCTTCTCTACTTTCCCGGCCACCAGGGATTCATTCAGCCCCTAATGTAATTCAGAGCAGCTTCAGGGCTACCCTAAATAACACCCAAATGCAGTGACTCTCACAGCTTGCTGGAGCACAGTGTATTCTGATCTCATCCTCTCCTACCTAGAGCACATCCCTACAACTCATAGGGAATCCTCAGCTGGCGCTTTAAACCAGCTTCTTGATGCTGAAGTAATGCAAAAATACCTGAATGGGAGCCAGAATCTAGCCCTAGGGCTAAATTTAATCTTATACATTTAGAAACAAAAGCAGTAAACCCCCTGTAGAAAACTTTACTCCTAAGAAGGAAATCCTGCACTATTTTCTGCTTCCTTCTCTGCTGATGTTAGCTGTTCTTGGGAATCCTCTGTATTATTCAGGACACTGTTCTGTAGTTTGGTCTTTGCACATTGTTCAAAGTCTATTTACAAATTCTCAGGTGTACACTAATCCAGGGTCTGGTCCAACATCCATTGAAGCCCAGGGAAAGGCTCTTGTTAAGAGCTGATGTAAAGGGCAGCAAAAAAGGAAGCTGTTTGCCATGTACAACAAGTTTCATTGGTCCTATAAATCCCAGGACCTATGCTACTTAATCTTGAGGGCTGTATACTGGCATTTCATCTAGTAATTGTTTGCATACTCATAGACTCATAGACTCATAGACTTTAAGGTCAGAAGGGACCAATATGGTCATCTAGTCTGACCTCCTGCATGATGCAGGCCACAAAAGCTGACCCACCCCCTTTCCCTTAACTCTGCTGTTGAAGTCTCCAGATCGTGATTTAAAGACTTCAAGTCGCAGAGAATCCTCCAGCTTGCGACCCCTGCCCCATGCTGCGAAGGAAGGCGAAAAACCTCCAGGGACTCTGCCAATCTACCCTGGAGGAAAATTCCTTCCCGACCCCAAATATGGCGATCAGTAGAACCCCGAGCATACAGGCAAGATTCTCCAGCCGGACCCTCATAGATTCTCCAGCCGGACCCTCATACATACAGATCTCCTGTATAGAGCACTCCTGTAACAACTCCTTCTGACTACAATGGGCATTGGGTCAGGCTCCAGACAGGGAGTTTACACCCGCTAAGTTTCTGGAATCATTGCTCACACCGTTCAGTAATGAGAGTGCTGGATGAGCATGGTTGGAATTATGCTAGCTAGACCGTTTGCACCTTTTGAAAGGGGAGGACAGAGCCATGAAAGTAGCTGCCCTCCATTCTGGCAGATGAATCCGAGCTCTGCTAGTGATTATTAGAACTAGCCCCATTCACGGAGCTGCCTCGAATGCAGCTAGCTTTGTAAGGAGAGGACAGAGTGGAAAACTCAGCAGCCCTGTTTACATAGTGGTCTCAGACCTAGCTCTGCCACACTGCGTAACACTTATGGATTCTCCATTGATAAGAATGATCTGAGACATTGCTCTTTAACAGCCCATAGAAGGCAGCCCCTAGCCGGAGTATGCAGCCCTAAGAGCTCTCCCAGAGAGAGCAAAATGCACTGAAATGCACATTATGGTCATGCAGGCTTGTTCGCAGAATTTGCCCCAGTGGTGGCCTGTAATGGGAAATGACACATTCATGTTGAAAGCCTTAAATGTTCCTTAGGCACATTGACAAAAATTGTGCGTGCTGCTCCTTAGGCATCTGAAGAAACACGGCAGAGAACATTTCCTCTTAGCTAATAATAAACCCTTTTTATTTTCATAAGAGAGGAAGGAAAATGTAACTGTTAGAATGCTGGGCTTTGTCATGTCTCTCATAAGGGTGTTGTCCAGTGATGGGAGTGGGGGCTGGATTCATCTATGGGTTCTGCCATTGTAACTCAGGGCACAGGGCCCTAAATGGTGGAAAATCTTCCTAGAAGGGAGCTGTGGTGGTACAAGGTGCCCTCAACCCCTTCTGTATCAGGGGGCCTGCATTCAGTTAACACCTGCCCTCCTCCAAGGTGAATCCCCTGGTGCTGCAGAGGCCCTCTACTGGTACAATGAGTCATAATGACCAGAGCCCAGGGAGTCATGTGATATTCAGGAGCTTTACTGCCCAATGTATCCACCTGTGTTTCCACCCCTGAGTTTCACGAAGTCTCCAGTTCAAATGAAACCCCAAACTCAATGCTGGACTCAGCAGAAACTATCCAGCTTCCTCTGGTTTATTGTGAAAAATGCCCAGTGGAGCTGGCTTGAACATGTGCATCAAAATAAAATTTTCATGGAGAAACAGAACCAAAAAAACCTGATGCCTTCCCCTGTATTTTTCAACCAGCTGCAATGTCCAAACTGCATATTTAGCATGATCTTAACGCTGAGGCAAGCCACAGAAGGCTTGCTCACCCGAAACTGAACAGAGCCCTCTGTTAGTGTTATACGAGTGCTCTACAAAAGAGATTTTTGTATGTAAAATATATAATATACATATACATATATAATGTCAAAAACACCCCACGTTAAAAATGTTAAGGTTGCAAAGTCAGGCACTCAAAACTTAGGAAATGCCAGAATTAAAGATACCTGTGCAACCTTAATTGGGTCCCCTTGTGCGTATGCATTATGGCACTCTCTTTAATTACATAATCACATACTATTTTTTCCCACAGGACCTCTGCCTTGTTCAGTGAATGGATAGTTATTTAATATTTTTTCTGCTCCTTGTTCAGTGGTGGCCCCAGGCCTTATTTAATGAATGCCATCCAAACCCTGCACTGAATACAAAATTACTAATGTTCTCTGGTGCATTTCTACGGTGCTCATCACTTTAGTATCAGAGAGCTTCAGAAACAATAATGAATATATCTTTAAATATGCCTGTGAGATTAGGTGGTATTATCCCATTTTACAGCTGGGTAACTGAGGCAGAGAGAAATTGTCAGGAGTGTCCACCAATTTTGGGTGCCCAAATTGAGACATGTAGGACCTGATTTTTTTTTTCAGAGTACTTAGAATTTGTATAGCAATTTATATATTCAAACAGAGCCCCCACTGACTTCAGTTGCAGTAGTGAGTGCTTAGCACTTCTGCCGATCTGACTCCTAATGTCTAACACTGAGCAACCAGAAAATGCAGAACATGTGAACATGTTAGTTTAAGTGACTCATCCAGCATCACAAGGAACTCTGTGCAGAGGGAGGAAATCCAGTTCTCCAGGGCAACATTCAACTGCTTCAACCATCCTTTCTCTTCCTGCAATCCCCTACTTCATTCACTACTAGTACTGAATGAATAATGGATTTTTTGATTTGCTAGAAATTCTGAAAAATTAAAAAAAATCATTTCAGTTCAAAGCACAATGAAATTTTTCAGCAAATTGACAAGTTAAAAAAAATCCGCAAAACAAAAATGTTTGATTTGCATTTCAATTAGTTGTAAATGTGTTTTAATTTTGTAAACAAATGTGAAGAAAATTTGAAAAAGTCCTTTCAAACTGAAAAATTGAAACATTTTGTTTTGAAAATATCAAAGTGAAATATGACTATTTTTTTCTACATGAACAATTGAGCAAAACTACAGTGTATTTGTTAAATGTTTTGGTGTCACCAAATCTGGATTTTTTGCAGAGCGTGGGGTGGAGGTTAAGCTGAAAACTTTTGCTCAGCATTCACCAACCACTTTCCAACTTCTGCAGGGTCCTACAGACAGCATCTTCTTTCCCTACACAGCCCTGATTCATCCCCAGAGCAGATCCATTTTGTGCACTGAATAATGTAGGGGGTCCTACTGAAAAATAGTATGTGAGCATATAATTGAAGACTGTATCATAATGCAAATGTACAAAGGGGACCCATTAAGGTTTCACAGGCAACCTACAATCTGGCATTTCCTAACTTTTAAGTGTTTGACTTTGCAACCTTAACACTATTTTAATGTAGTTTTTAAAAAAAGTAATTTCCTATTTAGAAAAATAGAAATTTCATCATGTGGGCCCATACTGACCCTCTCCCCCCCAGCTTGGATCATTTGCTGGGCTCAGACCTCTAGGTCCACAGCACAACAGGGCTGTACCACTTTGAGCTAACAGAGTAATTTGTAGCTGTAGTGGCTGTTATTCTCTATGTGGACCAGTCAGAGTGGGGGATGAGAGACACACTTTGCCAGTGGATTTCGCAGCTATTTGCTGACAGCAAAGGAATCATAGGACTGGAAGGGACCTCGAGAGGTCATCTAGTCCAGTTCCCTGCCCTCATGGCAGGATTAAGGATTATCTAGACCATCCCTGACAGGTGTTTGTCTAACCTGCTCTTAAAAATCTCCAATGATGGAGATTCCACAACCTCCCTAGGCAATTTATTTCAGTGCTTAACCACCCTGACAGTTAGGCAGTTTTTCCTAATGTCCAACCTAAACCTCCCTTGCTGCAATTTAAGCCCATCACTTCTTGTCCTGTCCTCAGAGGTTAAGAACAACAATTTTTCTCCCTCCTCCTTGTAACAACCTTTTATGTACTTGAAAATTGTTATCGTGTCCCCCTCTTTTCCAGACTAAACAAACCCAATTTTTTCAACCTTCTCTCATATGTCATGTTTTCTAGACCTTAGTCATTTTTTATTGCTCTTCTCTGAACTTTCTCCAATTTGTCCACATCTTTCCTGAAATGTGGCGCCCAGAACTGGACACAATATTCCAGTTGAGGCCTAATAATTGCGGAGTAGAGCAGAAGAATTACTTCTTGTGTCTTGCTTACAACTCTCCTGCTAATACATCCCAGAATGATGTTTGCTTTTTTTGCAACAGTGCTACACTGTTGACTCATATTTAGCTTGTGGTCCACTATGACCCCCAGATCCCTTTCCGCAGTACTCCTTCCTAGGCTGTCATTTCCCACTTTGTGTATGTGCAACTGATTGGTCTTTCCTAAGTGGAGTACTTTGTATTTATCCTTATTGAATTTCATCCTATTTACTTCAGACCATTTCTCCATGTAGAGACTGAGGACTCCTGGGTTTTGTAGGTGAGCGTTCCTTAGTGGTTATAGACCATTCTGCCCCTGTGCCCCTAGTCTGTCTCTGTTCCCCTCTGTACCTCTCCATGCCCCATCACTTGGCTCCAGCCCAGGGGTGGCTCTATGTATTTTGCGCCCCAAGCACGGCAGTGAGGCAGCCTTTGGCGGCGGTGCCTGCAGGAGGTCCACTGGTAACGCGGATTTGGCGGCATGCCTGCGGGAGGTTCGCCAGTCCCGCGCCTTCGGCGTACTCACCGCCGAATTGCCGCCGAAGCTGTAGGACCGGCGGACCTCCCACAGGCATGCCGCCGAAGGCAGCCTGTCTGTCGCCCTCACGGTGACTGACAGGCCGCCCCCCGCGGCTTGCCGCCCCAGGTACGTGCGCTGGTGCCTGGAGCCGCCCCTGCTCCTGCCCGCCACCCCCTCTACTCCTTCCCCCTTCCCCTCTGTGCCCATCCACCCTCTCCTTCCCCTCTGTGTCTATCCAATATTCCCTAACCTCTTCCCCTGGCACAGGCACTGCAGAAAACAGCTCAGGTTGCCCTTTGAGGACCCTTTCCACAAATTTCTCACATGGGGGGTATGAGGGGATGGGAGGGGGTGTGTGGGGGGGGGGGGGGGGGGGGTTTCTGTTGCAGAGATTCCAGGCAGCATTGTGGCCCATAAGGAAGCCCAGGAGGCTGCTGTAACTTAGATGGGTTCCCAGAGTTATCTAAGTTGTACTAGTGGCCTCTTCAGCCCCCAGAGCACCTCAGGATCAAGAGGCTGCAAAGGCAGCTGAAAGCCACCTCAGGATTATTTGACATGTATTATTTGTTTTGCATTAGCGCCCAAAGGCCCCAGTCAGGCCTGGGAGCCCAATGTGCTAGGCTCTGTACAGACACCCAGGAAGACTCAGAACCTGTCCTAAAGAGCTTCTGAGGCTTGTGGTGGCTGATTCGTCCTGTGTCATTTCCTCTTGTGTATGGAGCCTGTAGCTTTTAGCCTTGCTGTTCCAGTAGCTGTGACCACTGGGAGTTGGTAGTACTGATATCTCTTTGGAGGTGCTGTGCTCTTCTTTTATTCCATTTGCTTTCCTGCCTAAGCTGGGATAATAAATGTGAATTTTCTCAAAATTTTATTGCTTAAAATGTCAGGGAATGACCTGAGCTAGGGTTGATATTTATAACCTGTCTTGTCTGATCCTGTTGATGGTTGAAGGTTAATTTACCCTGTAATTAAGCACTTGCCTGTTTGCCCTTACCCAGTTTTTTTTCTTTTATATTAATTTTGTGTGTTGCAGCAAGAGATTTTATTTCTTTAAGGTCTAGATCGTTGTAGCAGATCTTCTGTATTTGATTTCCATTTCCAGACATTCTTGATTTACAGTCATTTATAAAGGTGGCTTGAACAGCCCAGCACGGGCTGCAGTAAATCGTGCCAGGCAGTAGATGACGTTCTGTCACCGGAGCAAGGCTTTATTGATCACTACTATGCTTCTTTAGGGCCAATCATCTGTTTTCATCTTGTACATTCAGAGCTTTGTAAGTGTCACCTCACTTCCATGGGGAGGGAGCTGGTGAGCAGCAGCCAGTGAGGTTAAAAATTTGAAATACCCTAAGGGTCCCATGATTGCTGGACACAACCAATGGCAGATTATAGCAGGAACTAAACAATTAGGGAGGCAGTCTTGCACAGTGAATAGAGCATTGGACTAGACCGAGACCTGGGGTCTAGTCCCGGTTCTGCCACTGGCCTGCTGGGTGACCTTGGACAACTCACTTTGCTTCAGTTTCCTCATCAGTAAAATGGGGATAATGGTACTGATCTCCTTTGTAATGTGCTTTGAGATCCACTGATGAAAAGTGCTGTGTAAGAGCTAGGTGGTAGCATTACTATCTGTGCTCTGCATTCTGACAGGGCCCCCTAATTCTGTGACTATGCTACCCTTTACCTATGAGCAGTTTTGTATCCCTATCCAACCCGCACCTCCTGCCCCCATCCCATCCCCTCACTCCTGCCCCACCCCCTCTGCTGCTAACCTACTTTTGGCTGATTCACTTGATCCATCACTGGAACATCAGCAATACCCATCCCCTTCTGGAATGTTAGTATTATTTAAAATGCCTCTTTATGGAGGTATATCTGTTCCAAATGGGACTTCTATCAACTAGAAGCCACTGGGTGGGAGTTTTCTAAAAGTGCCTCAAGTGACTTAAGAGCACAAGTCCCATGGACAGTCAATAGTGCTTGTGTGCCTAAGTTGCTTAGGGGCTTTTGAAAACCCCACCAGCTGTCTCCTAGGCAGTCCAGCTCTCTGGTGATAGGGCTGTGAAACAAAGCTGTGAGTTTCTCTCCTGACGTGCAAACTGTGAGAATTTGTTTGTTTTTTATTTATGGCCATAGCTCTGGTGGTCATCACTGTAGTATCTGAATGAGGTCCCTGTGCTGGCATACATGTGGCTCCGCATATAACATGGGACACACTCTCTGGGGCTAGTCTCTTTGGGTTACTCCAAAGTTCTGATCAGGGATTTGGAATAGATGACCCCAAGACATTATAGTACCCTTCCATTCCAATAGCAATGAACCTTTGAAATTAGTATGAACTTGAACCTCTGTCTCCAGGGATGCCTGTGCACTTGCCCAACTTCTCTTGGATAATACCACTATAAACCTGCTCCAATACTGCAGTCTGACACAGTACAGTTAAACTTCCCTGCATTCTTCACTACAAAGCCATCTGTGGCTCAAACGGTGAACTTGACTTCACTGAAAAATTGTAGTATTGTAGGTTGCATTGCTCTGGGTAGTATATTTTAGAGTTCAGGGTATGGGAAGTCTGACTCATGAGAAATGGCTAGATAAACTAGAGTATTGTAGATTAGGAAAAGAGACTAACTGGCTAGGAAGAGAAGTGTGTGAAAGAGGGATAAACCCCTTTCAGATGAAATAAGAACTGACTCAAACCAGCAATCCAAATATGATCTGAACCGTCCAGCTGAATTTTTTTGGAGGCTCAGAAAAATTGATTAAGTTTTAGAATTAAATCTATTTTAATTTCACGTGCCTCTGCATTTCCAACTAGAACAAGAAGCTGAACAGATGAAATATTATGAGAGAAGCTGTTCTCTTGGCATTTCCAGCCTCATCAGAAAAAAGGAGGTACTAGAAATCTCACCAGGAAAACCCAGTTTTAAAGATCCAAAGGAATGGACAGTAAGATCTTTAAAGCAACCTTCCAATAGGAGTGTAAAATACTTGACTGCACCCCTTAAATGATGATTGTGGGGAATGAAATGGCATGATTAGCACTGTCATGAGACTGTGAGGGGCTCTGACCTCTCTTCCTTTTTTCCGATCAGAGAACCTGGCCGCTAACTGGCTGTTCAGAATCAAGGTCTGACCAGCTAGCTTGGCTGATTTCTGTTTGGTAGGGTTACAGTGACAACCTTAGATGGGTCATGGGGTCTCCATGTCCACCTTTGAAAGGTTCTGCTTGCATATGAACTGTTGAAATGAAGTCTTGTATGAAGAGCGATGGTCACCTGGCTTTTATTCCTGGCATTTGCACTTACTTTAAATAACACATGGGGAGTATTGCCCAGGCAAACTGCATTGCACCTCACCTCTTGGGGTGGAATGCAGCCACTGTTTCTTTACACATGCAGTGAGATCCTCTAACTGGCAGGTCCCTTTTGGGGGGAATCCCTCCCAGCTTGCTGAATGTTTAAGTGGGGCTCCTGGCCAGCTAGAAGGTGCATGTGAGATGGGGGCTGGAAGCTGGTGGAATGTCAGAGGTGACCTCTCCTCATTGCTCCCTTATGGAACACAGCTAGAATTCAGAAAACCTCCTTTGTATTCAGCTTAGAAGTGGTCCATGAGTGAGATGAACTTGGTGAATCCAGCCCAGATACCGTCCATACTATAGAGTGTTAAAAAAAAAAAAAGCCATGAAGCTACTCGGCCGTCTGTTTATAAAATGAATACTTTGCAATTATGCAGTGCTTTTTACAGCTACAGATCTCAAAGCGCTGTACAAGGAGGGGGGGGTCATTCTCATTATCCCCATTCTACAGATAGGATAACTGAGGCACAGAAAGGTGAAGTGACGTCTCTAAGATCACAAAGCGAGCCAGTGGAAGAGCTAGGAATAGAGCCCAGGTCTCTGACTCTGTCCACAGCTGCCCTCTTTGCAGAAAAAAGGGGGGCCATTAAGGTTATAATAAAACTGGATAACTACTATTGAATGGAATGGATAAGAACAGTTGAATTCCTCCAGAGAAAGATACCCACTCTGTTTTTATGAGCACGCTACCTATATCTCTTTTTTTAACAAACCAACAAATTGTTGGACAAAAACTGGTTGTGAGAAAGGACCGTTGAGGCATATAAGGCTCTACCGCATGTCAGTCACATGATCTGTAATATATTCAGAAGGTCCAAATGCCTTTTAAAGCTAATGGTGTGTGTGTGTGTGGTAATAGCTTCTGGCCCTGGAATCCAGGCTAGCAGCTGGTGCCACTAATTGGTAGCCCTGAGGAAGAGCACGTCTGCAGTGGGCAGATGACTTGTTTTCGTGAGCGGAGAAAGGATTAGGATTGTTGCCTTGCTAATTCTATCATTCAGTGTAGTCTTTAATCAAGATGAAAAGTCGAGGGGCTAACAAACAACAGCTTTGCCCGATTACTGGAGTCCAACTCACTCAAACCTGACAGCCATTGCCTGGAACTGTCAGGCCTGTAGCAAGTTGTAACAGCGCCTGAGTTGCAGCTGTTCTTTCTCCTCCCCTGTGGTGTCTGCTGGACGATGCTAGAAATAACATCAGAGAATAATATGTCAGGTCTTTGGCCTTTTTTCAGGATGCATGGTTTGTTCTTTGAGGGCCCCATGTCAAGACCTATAAAAAATACCAAATACCTCCAACTAAGTCAAGCAGCAGTGAATAGGCCACCTAATATGAGCTTCAATACAGACTAGTTAAATGCAATATCATTGCTCTTCCCTCTCCCCTTCTGGATCTGTGTCCTGTGCAATATATCCGGGGAATTAAATAGCACAACCCTGTAGCATACAGATACAGCAGAAAGAGCATTTATTGAGCAGTAAAACGTTAAAAGGAGATTGTTGGAGAACGGATGTTTTGAGTGGTTTATGGAGGTGAGATGCATTGCTGATGCCAGTGGAAAGTGATGCAATTTGTATCTGGAGGGGACTCAAGTTCAAGGGAAAATTGGCCTTTGGTGTTTCACTAGGGTTCTGGGTGGAAGGAGATGCATGTCCCTACAGTCATCCCCTTTGATTTTCCATGTGAAATCTAATAGCATCCCGAAAATCATCCAATCTGATTTCTTTGTGTCCCTCCCAATGCCCTTCTTGAGAGTTGGGCATTTGCTTTCACTGTCTTGCATCTCTCTCAATTACACAGGGTCCCCTTCTCATGCTCCACGAGAGATCTAGGGTCCCCTTCAATGTCCCATTTGAACTGGAATCCTCCCATCTGAAACTCCTTTTGGGATAGTCTCCTTGCAGTATTGGCTGAAGTCGTATAGGCCCAATCCCCCCACAGCTCTTTTTGCTATCGGCACAGCAGCTTGCTCAGCTCACATAGTGGAGACAAAAAGAACTCTCAGAGCAATGCTTAACAGTGAGATCCAGAGAAAATAGTGGCTTTTACCAAACTCCTCATTAACTTTCCCTGGTGTGTTCCACCCTCTCCACACACACTTTTCCATTAGGTTTGTGACTGAGACTGAACCTTGCTCCAGATGGCAGTGGGTTGGGGAGATGAAACTTCACTGCAATTATAGCTCACAGATGCACTAAAACAAGGGAAGTGGTGAAAAATTGCAATGACAAAGTTGTTTGAGTAGCTTGTGATGCTTTGGCTTTAGAGACATCCAGGCCTAATTTGCCTACACAGCAATGGCAAACTAAAGATCATGTCATTCTATTTCAGCCTAATATAGCAAAAGAAGAAACCCCTGCACAAACTGGAGTCCTGCATGCATGCATGCATGGTGCAAGCATTAAGAGGATGTTTTAAACACACGCTGCCCTGCTACCGGAGGTTAAGAAGTTTGAGAGAGAGTATTTTGAATACCGCTCTCACACTCTGATATTTTCATACGTAGAGAGTTAGGATGCTCTGATGGCCTGGCATAATGTGGCTATTCAGGGATGTAAAGGGGAGCAAGACTCCCCACCCCATTCCCTGTGTGCATCTCTCCCCCCATCCCCTAATCCTGCATGCATCTCTGCTGAAGGTACAAAGGGAAGAATCTCAATCCATGTTTTTTCTAGCTAACATGAAGCCTGGGCTATACACGAGGGATAGAAGAACCTTCCAAAAGCAAGGCTGGCACTGGTGGGTGCCCTACATGCAGCCTGTATATTGCATATGGAGAAGATAGTAAAATCTGGTAATGAAAGGGCAGGTCTGGTAAAGTACAGGAATGAGAATGAAGAAAGCTGGGGTCCATTTCCAGCTCTGCCACATGTGCAGAGTGTGACCTAGAGGAAGTCACTCAGGGACAGATTTTTGACTGGCTCTAATGTGACTGTACAAGGGTGTAAGAATGATTAAAATACCATGTTTCACCTCACTGTATGGCTGCACTAGGGCATTCAGCATCATCACTTAGGCATGAGGGTGGAGGGACTGCATTTCCGATAGTCCACTTTGCCTTGGGAGGGAATGTGGAGGGGGTAGGTAGATAATATATGGAGATATACCTATCTCGTAGAGCTGGAAAGGACCCTGAAAGGTCATTGAGTCCAGCCCCCTGCCTTCACTAACAGGACTAAGTACTAGATTTTGCCCTAGATCCCTAAGTGGCCCCCTCAAGGATTGAACGCACAATCCTGGGTTTAGCAGGCCAATGCTCAAACCACTGAGCTATCCCTCCCCCACTGGAACTTTTCTCTCTTTGTGCCTTTTCCCCCCTCCATATTTGACTCTCATTCTGGCTACTCTCTGTTCCATTTTCACCATCATTTGTTACTGGATTTCTCTTTCTCGCTCCTCTGTTCTCAACAATCCCACTGGACTTTCCAAACCTGTGTTAAAAAGCCGTTGAAAATAGGCAAAACAAATTTTCCTCATCTCCAATCTTGGCCTCCTCTGATCAGCATTAAGGGACCGTTAAAGGTTAGTACAGATTAAAGTATCCTTGATAACCAACATATTGAGTGTTAGAGCATCATATATTAAACATGCAAACAGATACTTTTAACAATAGCCACCACATCTTGCAATATGTATTATTAAAGCCAGGCAGTTCTGAATCATCTGTCACTGTCACTGCTACTACACACTGCAATATTCATGTGTTAGAGAGCAGGATAAGTGAGGATGTTCTATGTCTCCCCAGATATTTGGGCAGTCTCTGTGCATGGCAGTAGTGCTGAGCCCTGGAAGCTGTAGTTGATAGTGTTTATTACATAGATTCTGGATATAACCAACCTTATGAGACAAGCACTGTAAGGAATGCCGTGTACACTGGCTCATTAACACGATTCCCGTACTATAAGGAAAAGAATAACTTCCAGCTGCTCTGATACTCTGCAGAGCACGCACATGCACCATGGCAAATTCACACTCTGAGAAAACCCGGTGTAACCCAGGTTACAGGCCTCATGTCCACCTAGAGCCACCTGCAACCACCGCTCTGCTCTGGGGGTGGGTTGGAGCTGTGTAGCTCAGCTCCCAATGTGGGCAGAGCCAGTTCAGCTAAGATTGGTACTAGTTTAGCAACTCGCACAGGCATCCTGCTGTGGTGCCCCAGCTGACTTTGGTGGACCCACAGAACATACATCTCTCCTGCACCTGCAGGGTTGTATCTGGCCCAAGGACTCTGTTAATGAGCTAGGGCCACTCTAGGTCCATATTGTCTGAGGGAATCCAAGAGCATCTATTTCTGCTTGTGCAACTTGCTGCCCTCTCACTCCGACACCTGCAATCAATACAATTTAAGTGGACAAAACCTATTTGCACTCCAGGTATGCAAGAAAATGGGGCTTGCTCATGTAAGTGTTTGCATGTAGTGCTGAGTATGCACAGACAGCCCACATCTGAAAATCTTGGCCCAAGGGTCTTGCCTCCAGTTGGCAGACACAAGAGAATGCCGGTCTGGATGAGCAAACACTGGCAGCTGGCATTATAATGCTTCACTTACCATATCCCTGAAAGCAGCAATGAGATGCCGCCTAGTCCTTCCGAACAAAAGATTGATAACTGCTACTTTAGTCTCCTGTCTTAGCAGAATAGATTATTGTTATGGAGGCAAGAATCCCACTCTGGATATTGCTTCTCCACTGCCAGAGCTTTTCCACCAATGCAACTCCCATGACTTCAGTGAGGCTGTACCCATTCGTGCTGGCGAAAGTGAGGAGAATCATGGCCTGAGGCTGCAGGTTGCATGAAAGGTGACATTGTGATAGTAATTTATGGTAACGTTAATGGGCAGGATAATAGCAGGGACGTCAGAACGAGCTCGAGGAGCAAGCCCTGAGCTACAATTAAGACTACTGATGATCAGTGACTTTCTGCCGAGAGCTACCGAGGGACTTTATGGCATGATGAAGACAATGAGCCTCCCAAAGATGTTCTTAGGCGCTGTTACATTCTAGCCCCTAGACTGATGAAATTAATGAGACATTGTGCTTTATATAACCATGTGCGACTCACCCTAATGAACAAAAACAATCCAGGGTGCCTCATAATGGGGCTTCTGGTTTTATATCTCAGTATTTGCTATGAATTATTTAAGGTGTTTGGAGAAAGCATAGAGATTTGTGAGTGATGAATTCTCCACTGATTCAGCCTCATCTCAAGTGAATTGAAAGTAGCAGCTTTGATTCTATTTTGGGCTAGTCTGCAACCTGCAGTGTTTGCCCGCTTGAAAACATCTCTGTCATCTGGTTTCATCTGGCTATTGGTCATGTCATCTTTCTTACTTTCCTCCTCCTCCCCCCCTTACCTCATAAGAATAAGGAATGTTCTTCTCTAAATGTTAGCATCTGCGCAGCCTTGCTCTGTGCCGGCCCTGGCTGTGCTTAGAACACATTGGCTGCAGATCTCCCTGAAAAGAAAGCAAAGCAATTCAGCAGCTTAATTTAAGGAAAATAACTAATTATGGCAAGACTGTGTTTAGGCCCCAGTTCAGGAAACTGTCTAAGCACATGCATTGACTTGAATGGGATTTAAGCACATGCCAAAAGTTAAGTGCAATCTTAAGTGTTTTCCTGATTGGACCTCAGTGTCCTCAGGCCAGCTATCTGTTCAGCTGTGACCTTGATCCTGAAAGGTGCTGAGTGACCTCAACTCCTATTAAAGTCATCAGGAACTCTGCTTCTTGTTCTCAGCCGCCTGGACTCCAGCCAACATAGAATAGATGGAGCCCTGGGAAAATAGGGGACACCCCTTCCATCCTGCATGAGCTAATGTGTTGGAGTCAAAGCCATGTTGGTCGGAGGCAGCAGAAGGGGCATCACAGGAGAACAGCTGCCAGCTATTACTGATGAGGTGTCGGGATTGGGATGTGGGCAGTCTGACCTAGTAGTCAGAACAGGGGTGGTCAATGACAGGGGTCAGAGTCCAGGGACCAAGTCAGAATCGGGATCAGGAACCCAGTCCAGGGTCAGAACCAGAATCAAGAACCAGGGATCAAGCAAGAGTCAGATCCAGTGCAGCAGCCAGTCAGGAAGTCTCTCAGTCACTATGACTCTTTTTAGATTACATAGTATGGATGGGCCAACCAGTGGGGCTGGTCATTGTCCCCAGGCAAGATCTTCATGGGCAGTGCCTCTAGGAGGGATCAGAGTTCTGCTAGATGTACTGATTCCATAGGGACAGTCCCAATATTCAGGGCTTTGTCTTATATAGGCACCTATTACCTTCCACCCCGTCTTGATTTTTCACACTAGCTGTCTGGTCACCCTAGAGCCACCCAGGGTGGCCAGGGTGTCAGAGCTGCCTGGGAACCCCTGGACCCAGGCTTGAGGCCCGTGGGCCTTTATAACAGGTGGGTGATCCACTGCACCCATGCAGAGCCAGAGGCTTCACACAGACTGTGGGTCCAGGCTGGCAGACTCATTTGAGTATCAAGCTGTGATCAGGGACTAAAGAAACCTGTAAGAAACAAGCATGCTCAAAGAAGCTCTTGGCATGTTCCAAGCAAATGAGTAGATCAAACCATACTAATAGGAGGGGAGCTTGGCAGTTGCCAAGGCACCAGTATTTGGAGGAAGGGCTGGGGGGAAGTGTGAAGTCCTCCTGATCTTTGGAAGTTACAATCAGTTTTTTTTTTTCTGTGTGCAATGAGTCACTTAATGGTCACTTTTTCATTCACTCTCTGCCTAGTGTTGCACTGAGGCTTTGAACTTTGAGGTTGTAAGAAGACATTATTCTGGGTGCAGCCTTGGAACAGAGAGCCCGCAGGCAAGCTTGGAAAGGAATGAAGATGGCGACAGGAGAGAGAATGAAAATAGACAGTTGGGATTTCCCAAAGCTAAGTGCTGGTACACCGAGCTTTACTACTTCGCAGCAGCTCTGAACCTGCCACTGCCGATGGCCAAAGGGGATTGAGCTGAATATCCGTCGTCTGTGATTTGTGACCAGTGAGTTGCGAGCCTCTATTATTTCACAGAATGAGAATCTGGCTTGAAATGCTTCATGCCCTGGTTTTACTGACATTAGAAGGACACAGATGTTAGGGCCATGCTGCTTCTAATTTCCATCTCCTCCTCGTTCGTACGACAAGCGTCCAATTGACCAGTGGAAAGGCAGTCCCTCGCCCTAGAAGGAAATGAGTCAGGAAGCTAGTGATATTGAGTATCACATACATAGTCCACATTTCCACCATTTCATGGCAAGAATATCAGGCCAGTACTAGGCACCTGAGCAGAGACTGCATGAATTACCTACCCCTAAAGCATTTCCCATATAAAAACAAGTCTTAGGGCTCATCTACATGGGGAGACTCCGGAAAATTTAATCTGAATTGATTAAATTGTGAATTTAAAGTGGATTATTTAAACTGCATTAAAACCCCTGTGTGTACGCACTCATTCAGAATTAAAGTGGTCTTAATTTGATTTAGCTTAATTCACTTCCAAAATGAATTAATGTTTGAATGTAGACCTGGACTTAGTTTAAGTTGACCCAGCTATGTTGCTCAAGGGTTTGAAAAATCCACACCCCTGAGCAACCCAGTTAAACCAACCTTACTCCTGGTTTAGACAATGCTAGGTCGACAGAAGAATTCTTTGGTTGATCTAGCTACCGCCTCTCGGGGAGGTGGATTCACTATGCCAATGAGAGAATCCCTCCCATCACAGTAGTGAGTATCTACACTGAAATGCTACATTGGTGCAGCTGCTGCTGTAGCATTTCAAGTATTGGTAAGCCTTAAATCAGATGGAAGGAGTGGTGGATGATCTTAATCCTTAAGTATCAACCACTTTACATATTTGATTCATAGATTTCAAAGCAAAAAGGGACCATTGTGATCATCTAGTCTGACCTCCTATATAACACAGGCCAGAGACCTTCCCCCAAATAATTCCTAGAGCAGAGCTTTTAGAAAAAAGTCCAATCTTAAAATTGTCAGTGATGGAGAATCTACCACGACCCTTGGTAAATTGTTCCTGTGGTTCATCACTCTCGCTGTTAAAAATTTATGCCTTTATTTCCAGTCTGAATTTATCTAGCTTAAACTTCCAGCCATTGGATTGTGTTACACCTTTCTCTGCTAGATGTGTGAGCCCATTATTAAATATTTGTTCCCCAAGTAGATACTTATAGACTGTAAACAAATCTCCCCTTAACCTTCTCTTTGTTAAGCTAAATAGACTCAAGGAACTCTATCTATCATGCTAAGGCAGGCTTTCCAATCCTTTAATCATTCTCATGGCTCTTCTCTGACTCCTCTCCAATTTATCAACATCCTTCTTGAATTGGGGCACCAAAACTGGATGCAGTCTCCAGTAGCGGTCAGTCTGGTGCCAAATACAAAGTTCAAATAACCTCTTTGCTCCTCATAGAATATCACAGTTGGAAGGGACTTCAGGAGGTCATCTAGTCCAACCCCCAGCTCAAAGTAGGGCCAATCCCCAGACAGATTTTTACCCTAGATCCCTAAATGGCCCCTTCAAGGATTGAACTCACAACCCTGGGTTTAACAGGCCGATGCTTAAACCACTGAGTTATCCCACCCCTACTAAAGCTTCCCCTGTTTGGGTTCCAGGATCACATTAACTCTTTTGGCTACAACGTCACACTGGGAGCTCATGTCCAGTTGATTATCCACCATGACCCCAAATCTTTTTCAGAGTCACTACTTCGCAGGATAGAGTCCCCCATCCTGTAAATATGGCCTACATTCTTTGTTTCTAGATGTATATATGTACACTTAGCCATATTAAATTGCATATTGTTTGCTTGCACCCTGGGCTTCCTTTAGCCGTTTTCTACAGTTCCTAACTTCTGATTCATATTCATGGATATCAACTTCCCCTTTCTTCCATTATATATATATTATTTTTATAGCTGCCTTCACTTCCCCTTTAAACCCAGTCATTTTTAAACCAATATGATCATCTTTGTCAGTTGTGGATTTTGGGGCATTTAGTAAGGTGTTCTTATGATTTCCAATTATTAGTCAAATTTTTGTGATTAAATTCTTCCTCCCAGCTGATTTGGTTTATAATTGTTTTCATCTTTGTGAAATTGGCCCTATTTAATCACCATATATTGCTGGTCTGGACTTTATTCTGCTTGCATATTATAAATGTTATCAAGTCATGATCATTTGTATGTAACCTACCATTAATTTTTAGTTCTGTAATCAGTTCTCTCTTTTATCTGCTAGGACAAGTTCTAATATAGAATTCCCCCATTTTGGCTGCAACAATTTTTGTGTTAGGAAATTGTCATCTATAATGTTTAGAAATTACAAGAATGCTTGAATACTGGCAGCATGGTACCTCCAGCATAAGTCACTCCAATTGAAGCCCCCCATGATCACACAGTTTTTTTTCCCCTTACACATTATAGATAGATGTGTAAGAAGCCAGTCATCCTGTTCTCTAGTATGATTTGGTGGTCTGTAGTAAACATCATCTAATATCCCATCTTGTGCTTTATCCATTAGGATATTGATCCATAAACATTCAGCCTAATTTTCTTCTGAGTTATCAGTGACTCGGAAACAGGTAATGCCATTGATTTTAACATTCAAATTGTGAAAATCATCCCACCAGGATTCAGTAATTCCAACTAGATCAAATTTATGCTCCCACATAAGCAATTGCAATTCCTCTTGTTTGTTACCACGGCTCCTAGCATTGGTATATAGGCGATGAAACCATAGGCTTCTCTTCGTTTCCTTTGGTTACTTGATTAATTTTGTCCTCAACATCTCAATTTTGTGTTGAGTGCTCATATCTTCCCTCTTTTCATCTTCCACTCTTGCTATTAGTTTAACACCCCTCCCCCCCACCACACACCCCTGACTTGTCTAGCCAGCCTGTCCCTGAGGAGATTGGGTCCCCTTCCACCGAGATAGAGGCCATCCAAATTATACAGCTCCCACTTCCCACAGAAGGTGGACCAATGTTTCACAAAACCAAAACTCACCACCATTTCCCTAGCCAGCGGTTCACTTCCCAAATCTTCTGCTTTCCATCTTCCTTCTCTTGTGGGACAGGAAAGATCTCAGAAAAGATCACTTGAACATTCTTCTTCTGCAGGATGCTTCTGAGTTCCCTGAAGTTCCCTGAAGTCCCCTACTATCTGTGCCACAGGATAACTCGCAGCATCATTGGTGCTGATATGAACTGGCATCAGTGCATCTTTACTTGTCCTTTGGAACGCGATTAACAAGAAATGTAACATAAATATCCCATTCTCTCGTGTCCCAGATTCTCAAAGGTACTTAGGTGTTGCTCCACTTAGCCTGGCAATCCCTAACCTCTAGGCAGTCTGCAAACTGATGGAGTCCTCAGCCCTGAGCCAGATGGCTAAGAAAGGGATGCTCAGAATCCAGCACGCTGAGAGGGAAGCTAATTAAGCTAGCTAGGAATGCAATACAGAAGAGAGGGGCAGGGAGAGGAGCAGAGCTTAGGTGCCTAAGAAGCTTACTTGGTTCATCTGGCTGATGGGATAGAGATAGACACCTCCCTCTGTCCAGGATCCTCAGCCACAAACCCATTCCTGGAGTTAGGTCAGGTCAGCTACTCACGGTAGCCCATGTTCTAGGAGCCGACACCATCTGTCTCTCTTCCCCCTCCCCCACACTCTCACTAGATGCCTCTCTCATGCTCACCCTCTGTTTCCCTGCTGTGTCCCCAGCTGACCTTTGTGTACGTGTGGTGCTGCTCCCCCCTGCTGGGGGCCTGACTCCACCCCTCCTGTTGTGGAGTCCAACAGGTATCAGGTCTGGCATGCTTAGAGCATGCCCACAGGATCAGACCCCACTGGCGAGATGGGTGTTCCCCTGCCTACTTTGAGTGTGCTGCTTTGGGACCTTCAGGGCTAGGGTGTGAGCTAGGGCTCAGAGCTGCGGCGCAGTGTCAGGGCTTAGCTGGCTTTGTGAATGCCAACTGGTAGAAACTTAGGTGCCTATGGGACTTTGGTGCCTATGGGGTTAGGTAGCAGCTTAGTGGTTGTTTTGAAAACTTCAGTGGTGCCTAACTGGTGGAATTAGGTGCCTAAATACCTTTGAGGATCTGGGCCTTACCCACTCTCTGCCTCAGTTTCCACATCTTTATAGATATGGTAATACTGCTCACCCATCTTTGTAGAGTGTATTGATATTTATAGATGAAAAGCACTATGGGTGTTGTACAAAGAGCTAACACAAAGCCTTTGCATCACTTAAGCCTTATTTTGAAGACTGGATTTCACCCCATATCAGTTCACAGCACTCCTGTTCATTTTCTCTCTAATCCTAACCATATTAATGATGAAACAGTGCTTCTGAAACATTCACTGCCTTTATACTTTCACTTACATGGCTTTGCTACCATAGAGATGAATTGGGGACTCAAAAATGTTTGTGACTTATTAGGATTAGAAATAATTTTATTTCAAACTGGAAGTCAATGACAGGCTGAATGCATCCCAAATTAGAATGTTTACACCCATTCTTTAGAAAGGGAAAGAGCGTTCAACATAGAGCTGGAAGCCAATATCTTGTACTATATATGGGCCTAATAGAAGCTGTTTGATGGCCTGTAGTCATATGTAGGTACAGTATAAAATTATACTATACCCCAAAGCAGCCTAGGGCTGTGAAAGTAACAAAGTCCAAATAATGTTGTAGGGAATGTAAACAAGAAGAGCCCTTGGTACATATTTACTGTTGTAGAATATGTACTTTTTGGAAAAGGATTATAAAGATTGTAAAATAAATTATTCACAAGCCAGAATTCAATTTTCTCCCACAACAGGTTATTCTGGACTCTGATAATCCTTTCTATCAATAATGTTAAAGTTCAAAAAATTGGTTAAAATGTTCTTCCTTGTTGGGAAATATGTCATTTTTGGAAATCTTTACCAGCTTCCCATAAAGACAGGTCAACAAGTATATGGCACATCATGAGACTAGGAAAGTTTACTTTTGCATCCCAAGACATACTTATCTTTTTTCTCAGTTTGGGTACTTCTTCTGAACTATGTGTTGACACTTAAATGGAAAACAAGAAAAAGAAGGAAGTTAGGAAGCAAACAAACAAGATTTGAAGGTATTCACAGACACTAAGAAATACTTTAAGGACAATATGATGCAGCTATTTGTTTGATGTGATTGTTCCCAAGGTGAATGGATTGTACCATACTGACCAGTGCTTCTCATGTTAAAGTCAGTGGGAACAGGACTGGGTCCTAATTGCACAAAGTTATCAGTGCATGTGTTCTTACTTTTAAATCCATTCTCTGTGCCAGTTCTCATTTACATTCAGGTCCCTTTATACTGTTCAGTAATGGTAATTTATAGCCACTTCATGACCCCTGCATACTGCCAGAGTGGTGTAAAGTGGTCTTAGCTGTGAATAAGAATCAGGCCCTGTAGCGCATATAAAAGCCTGTTACCAAGCTTCAGGGTACATAGTAATTAGGACTGGTTGGGAATTTTCCATAATGTTTTTGTTTTGCTTTTGTTCAGTTTGGTTTTTAAACAGATAATGCACTTTCTGCAAGTGAAGCTTTTCCTATTTTCTGTTAGGAAAATCAAATTGAAATATTTCATTGTCAGTTGGATCGACTGGAATCAATAGATATTGGTTTATAGACTCATAGACTTTAAGGTCAGAAGGGACCATTATGATCATCTAATCTGACCTCCTGCACAACGCAGGCCACAGAATCTCACTCACCCACTCCTGTAACAAACCCCTAACCTATGTCTGAGTTATTGAAGTCCTCAAATCGTGGTTTAAAGACCTCAAGGCGCAGAGAATCCTCCAGCAAGTGACCCGTGCCCCATGCTGCAGAGGAAGGCGAAAAACCTCCAGGGCCTTCTGCCAATCTGCCCTGGAGGAAAATTCCTTCCTGACCCCAAATATGGCGATTAGTTAAACCCTGAGCATGTGGGCAAGACTCACCAGCCAGCACCCAGGAAATAATTCTCTGTAGTAACTCAGATTCCATCCCATCTAACATCCCATCACAGACCATTGGGCATATTTACCTGCTAATAATCAAAGATCAATTAATTGCCAAAATTAGGCTATCCCATCATACCATCCTCTCCATAAACTTATCAAGCTTAGGCCTGGTCTACACTAACACCCCAATTCGATCTAAGGTACGCAACTTCAGCTACGTGAATAACGTAGCTGAAGTCGACATACCTTAGTTCGAACTTACCGCGGTTCAGACGCGGTCCACACGCGGCAGGCAGGCTCCCCGTCGACTCCGCGGTACTCCTCTCACCAAGCTGGAGTACCGCAGTCGACGGCGAGCACTTCCGGGATCGATTTATCGCGTCCAGACCAGACGCGATAAATTGAACCCGGAAGTTCGATTTCCAGCCGTCGAACTAACGGGTAAGTATAGACCAGCCCTTAGTCTTAAAGCCAGATATGTCTTTTGCCCCCACTACTCCCCTTGGAAGGCTGTTCCAGAACTTCACTCCTCTAATGGTTAGAAACCTTCGTCTAATTTCAAGTCTAAAATTCCTAATGTCCAGTTTATATCCGTTTGTTCTTGAGTCCACATTGGTACTAAGCTTAAATAATTGCTCTCCCTCCCTGATATTTATCCCTCTGATATATTTATAAAGAGTAATCATATCTCCCCTCAGCCTTATTTTGGTTCGGCTAAACAAGCCAAGCTCTTTGAGTCTCCTTTCATAAGACAGGTTTTCCATTCCTCAGATCATCATAGTAGCCCTTCTCTGTACCTGTTCCAGTTTGAATTCATCCTTCTTAAACATGGGAGACCAAAACTGCACACAATATTCCAGATGAGATCTCACCAGTGCCTTGTATAATGGTACTAACACCTCCTTATCTTTACTGGAAATACCTCGCCTGATGCATCCCAAGACCGCATTAGCTTTTTTAACGTCCGTATCACATTGGCGGCTCATAGTCATCCTGTGATCAACCAATACTACGAGGTCCTTCTCCTCCTCTGTTACTTCCAACTGATGTGTCCCCAATTTATAACCAAAATTCTTATTAATCCCTAAATGATTGACCTTGCACTTTTCAGTATTAAATTTCATCCTATTACTAATTACTCCAGTTTACAAGGTCATCCAGATCTTCCTGTATGATATCCTGGTCCTTCTCTGTATTAGCAATACCTCCTAGCTTTGTGTCATCCACAAACTTTATTAGCACATTCCCACTTTTTATGCCAAGGTCAGTAATAAAAAGATTAAATAAGATTGGTCCCAAAACCGATCCCTGAGGAACTCCACTAGTAACCTCCTTTCAGCCTGACAGTTCACCTTTTAGTATGACCCGTTGTAGTCTCCCCTTTAACCACTTCCTTATCTACCTTTCAATTTTCATATTAATCCCCATCTTTTCCAATTTAGCTAATAATTCCCCATGTGGAACCGTATCAAATGCCTTACTGAAATCGAGGTAAATTAGATACACTGCGTTTCCTTTGTCTAAAAAAAAAATCTGTTACTTTCTCAAAGAAGGAGATCAGGTTGGTTTAGCACGATCTACCTTTTGTAAAACCATGTTGTATTTCGTCCCAATTACCATTGACCTCAATGTCCTTAACTACTTTCTCCTTCAAAATTTTTTCCAAGACCTTGCATACTACAGATGTCAAACTAACAGGCCTATAGTTATTCAGATCACGTTTTTTCCCTTTCTTAAAAATAGGAACTATGATAGCAATTCTCCAGTCATACGGTACAACCCCTGAGTTTACTGATTCATTAAAAATTCTCACTAATGGGCTTGCAATTTCATGTGCCAGTTCCTTTAATATTCTTGAATGAAGATTATCTGGGCCCCCTGATTTAGTCCCATTAAGCTGTTCGAGTTTGGCTTCTACCTCAGATGTGGTAATATCTACCTCCATATCCTCATTCCCATTTGTCATCCTGCCATTATCCCTAAGCTCCTCATTAAAGACTGAGGCAAAGTATTTGTTTAGATATTGGGCCATGCCTAGATTATCCTTAACCTCCACTCCATCCTCAGTGTTTAGCGGTTCCACTTCTTCTTTCTTTGTTTTATTTTTATTTTTATGGCTATAGAACCTTTTACTATTGGCTTTAATTCCCTTTGCAAGGTCCAACTCTACATGGCTTTTGGCCTGTCTCACTTTATCCCTACACGTTCTGACCGCAATAAGGTAGCTTTCCTTGCTAATCCCTCCCTTCTTCCACTCCTTGTAGGCTTTCTGCTTTTTCTTAATCACCTCTCTGAGATACTTGCTCATCCAGCTTGATCTACAACTCCTGCCTATGAATTTTTTCCCCTTTCTTGGAATGCAGGCTTCTGATAGTTTCTGCAACTTTGACTTGAAGTAATTCCAGGCCTCCTCCGCCTTTAGAGCCACAAGTTCTTCAGTCCAATCCACTTCCCTAACTAATTTCCTTAATTCTTTAAAGTTAGCCCTTTTGAAATCAAAAACCCTAGTCCCAGATCTATTTTTGTTTATCCTTCCATCTAGTTTGAACTGAATTAGCTCATGATCGCTTGAACCAAGGTTGTCCCCTACAACCATTTCTTCTATGCGGTCCTCACTACTCACCAAAACCAAATCTAAAATGGCATCCCCAATTGTTGGTTCTTCAACTACTTGGTGAAGGAATCCATCAGCTATCGCATCCAGGAAAATCTGAGCCCTATTATTATTACTAGCACTTGTCCTCCATTCTATATCTGGGAAGTTAAAGTCTCCCATGATCACACAATTCTCATTAGTGTTTACTTCATTAAAAACATTAAAGAGGTCTCTATCCATATCCAAATTGGATCCTGGCTGTCTGTAGCACACCCCAAGCACTATCTCCGGGGAGGCTCTAGTAGCTTTCTTTCCCAATGTGATTTTTGCCCAGACAGACTCTGTCTTATCCATTCCATCACTTCTTATTTCCTTACAGTCTACCTCATCATTGATATACAATGCTACTCCACCACCTTTGCCTTTATTTCTGTCTTTCCTAAACAGCTGTGACAAAGTTCCTCCTCTATCTTGGTGGGTCCTGCGCTTATTGGCCGATTTTCTTGCCTCAGAGATTCACCATGTGGGTTGAGGAACAACCCAGAGACCTTCCCCTCTGGGAGAACCCACAGTCCAGGTCAATTGGGAGGTTTGGGGGGAACCCAGGCCCACCCTCTACTCCGGGTTCCAGCCCAGGGCCCTGTGTACTGCAGCTGTCTATAGTGCCTCCTGTAACAGCTGCATGACAGCTACAACTCCCTGGGCTACTTCCCCATAGCCTCCTCCAAACACCTTCCTTATTCTCACCACAGGACCTTCCTCCTGGTGTCTGATAACACTTGTGCTCCTCAGTCCTCCGGCAGCACACCCTCTCACTCTCAGCTCCTTGCACCTCTTGCTCCCAGCTCCTCACACTCACACCACCAACTGAAGTGAGCTCCTTTTTAAAGCCCAGGTGCCCTGATTAGCCTGCCTTAATTGATTCTGGCAGTTTCTTCTTAATTGGCTCCAGGTGTCCTAATTAGCCTGCCTTCCTTAACTGGTTCTAGCAGGTTCCTGATTCCTCTAGTGCAGCCCCTGCTCTGGTCACTCAGGGAACAGAAAACTACTCATCCAGTGACCAGTATATTTGCCCTCTACCAGACTCCTGTACCCCACTAGTCTGGGTCTGTCACACAGCACATAGCCTTCAATACCTGTACTCCAGTCATGACTACTATTCCACCACGTTTCTGTTATCCCTATAATGTCTGGTTTCACTTCCTGCACCAGTAGCTCTAGTTCCTCCATTTTGTTACCTAGGCTCCTTGCATTAGTGTACAAACATCTTAATTTTTGCCGTTTGGCTTCACTGACAATCTTTACCCGATTAGGCCCAGACATTCTACCACCAGTATCACCTATTAGACTGGTATCTACACTACCCTTCCTCCTTATGTCCATTCTCATACCCATGGCTGTATCCTTTCTTACTTCATTTTCTTCCCTCTCAATGTTAATATCTGGCGTGGAGATTACCTGGACATCTCCCAACCATCTCCCCCCAATTCCTAGTTTAAAGCTCTCTTAATCAGTTGTGCCAGCCTCCATCCTAGAAGTCTATTTCCCTCCTTACTCAGGTGAAGTCCATCCTGAGAGAACAGTCCTCTGTCCATGAATGCTTCCCAGTGGCCATACATCCCAAAGCCCTCCTTATAGCACCACTGCCAGTGTTGAATGTTTCATTTCAACTCAGTTCAACATTAATCTGTGTCCACCTGAGCTGCTACAGTGCCTCATGGGAGTTGTAGTTGGAGTGCCTCATGCCCCCATTCTTCTCCATGGGCTTGGTTCCCTGGCTGGACTACAACTCCTATGATAAGCCATGGCAACTACAGTGCATTAGGGGAGATGTAGTGCTGCGGAGGAGCCCAATGCATAGAGGAGAATAGAGGTGAGAGGCACTTGAACTACACCTCCTATGAAGCACCCTGGCAGCTCAGGCAGGGACACAGATTACTGTCAAACTAAACCAAAACGACATTCAGCAAACCAAAATGAAACTTTTTGGGAATATTGAAATGTCTCCAATCAAAATTTCGTGCAATTTTTTTTTTAAATATTGGAATCTTCTGGGGGACAGAAATTCTGATTTTTTTTTTTCCCAAGCAGCTCTGGTAATAATTCCCTACATCCCTATTTAACAGTTCTCACTCACCTTTTACTCAGTAAGAATGCCCATTGTGCCAAATCCAGCAGTCTCTTACTCAGAACTAGTACTGGGCAAATATGGAGAGAACGCTTGCAAACAGAGAGAATTATTGTAAGTTATGAATCACTTTTATGTTTGCAGTCACAGGGTCGGAGTCTTGTTTGCATTAATGTACAGGGAAAGGCTGGAATGACAGCCTGTGGAGAAGGCCAGCACACCATCTATGCACCTCTTAAGTCCAGACCAATCATTCATACACCACAAATAAAAAATAGCAAATAGTCTCAACCAATAGTTTATGATCATCTCAGAGGCTAATAGGGTCAGATTCATGACTGCATTACTCCAGTTTTATGCGAGTGTAACCGCATTTCAGTGGAGTTATAGCAACATAAAACTGGTGTAGCACAGTGGGTGAATCAGATGCCATGTATATATTGAGCAAATATGAAAAATGGAAAAAACAGTAAAAATTAAATTTGGTTCCCAGATAATGTGCAAACAGGGGAAAGGCCTAAATTCATTGTATAAATCATTTGCTCTGGGTAATTTGGCCAGCTTTTTATTCAAAACATACACAAGCAAAATGCCCATTGATTTCTTGAGGTAGAAGTGAGTCCTGGACCCAATGGTAGTTTTGCCTGATAAGGCGTAGTTAAAGGGATATTGAAAAGGATTTAGCATTATTAATGCTATATAATGGTAATTAGTTTATACTATCTAGTCATATGTGTATTACTGTTGGCTTAGGCCATGGGAAAAGAAAATAGACAAGCATCTATGGTTGTATTGTTGCTCCTTCATTTTCTACCTGTACTTCTGGCATCTTGTCCATGTGTTTCCTTTATTAACTGTAATTTGTATGTTTTCTTGTCTCTCTTCAGTAAAAAAAAATCTATAAAGAGAAGGAAGTTAGTGGTGGGTTTTTTTTTTATTGTCAGGGCAAAACTCCCACTCCCCCTGTACAGAGAGAGATGGTCATGCTTTTGTTCAGACTTGGCTCTAATAGCTACTATGATTTGCAGCCTTTACATCATCAGGTAATTTACTGTAATTCCTATACTTTCAATCAAGCCTGGTGAGCAGATGGCAGAACCAAGTCTGTAGGTTTTGTCTAATGATGCATCCTGATTCCAGATCTCACTCCTACCCTCATGTTGCCAGAGTATTCTCATATTCTGGGCATAGATGCAACCAAATTAAAATAGTTGTGGGGTAGGGGAGCCCAGAAGAGAGAACACATGGGTCTTACACCTTTCTGAAAGGAGGACTTCATCAAGAACTGAATAGGGATGAAACCAATAAGATGTTATAGAAATCCTACCTATAGAATTTGATCCACAATGATCCCCTTTCTATAGAGAGACCAGGTGGGCAAGGTACTATCTTTTATTGGACCAGATCCTGTTGGTGAAAGAGACAAGCTTTTGAGCTACACAGAGCTCTTCTGCATAGCTCAAAAGCTTTTCTCTGTCACCAATGGAACTTGGTCCAATAAAAGGTATTACCTCCCCCACCCTTGTCTCTGTAATATCCTGGGACCAGCACGGCTACAACAACACTGCTAACTCCTTTATATTGTTTTTTTTTTAAATCATTTTATAGTAACGACAGAATTTTCTATTAAATTCCATAAGGGTGGTCCAAAAATTACATTTTCTAACTAAATCGTATAAGACTTTTCTATAGGGAATGAAACAGCTGTGACTGTCTGACTCACCCAAATGGATGTGTCTGTGTTTAACCAATACCTAGCTCTTTGCTGAAGTACTGGTGCCACCTCCCTATGTATTTCTGTGTGGGTAGAGGGCACTTTGACGATATGCAGTGGTACACAGCAATGCCGTAGTTTTTCTAGTAGCAGCACAGAGCAATATAGTTCATCTGGTAGCAGTCTCACCTGAGGATCAGAGATTCTTGGGTTAACTGGCACCAGGGTTGAGAGGCAGATCTGGCAGTAGGTTGTTAGAGGTGCTTAGGATGAGACCTTAAACTTAGGTTCTCTCTGCTTGCTACCCAAAGGTCAGTTAATCCCTACTGGTCATGGGTTTGACCAACATCGCTGCTCCCACTAAACAGATTCCAAAGCTGCATGTCGGCCACTGCTGAGTACATGGGTCACTGAGTCACAGATACTGCTCTACTAGCACCTAGGTCGCTGGGAGAGAGTGTGGTCTAGAAGCTAGAACAGGGTCATGACCCCTGCATTTGATTCAAGCTCTGACACCGACTTGAACCATAAACGTGGGTAAGTCATTTGGCTCCCCTGTGCTTCAGTTTCCCTTTCTGTAAAATGGGGATAACAATACACGGGGGATGTTGTGAAGTTTAACCCATTAATGTCTAAAGTGTTTTCAAAACCTTGGATGAAAGGTGCTTTAGAAGCCTGAAACTATTGTTAATGGTCTGTATTCTACATGCCCTACATGTGGGTACACAGTGGCGGGGAGAGGGAAGGAATCACAGTCCCTGCATGCTGGGGGAGGCAGGTACTGCTCCCTAATTAGTTCCCTGAAAGAAGATGGCACCCAAAGGGGAAAGCACAGGAAAAGAATAGATAGAACCATGGCACCATCAGCGCCGTTGCACAGGGAGGAGTACTGTACCTCTTCAAGGAGTGGTGCCACATGCATGCTCCCATTGTGCACCGAGTAGTGGTAGGAGGCGTTCCCTCTCTCTCTGAGACAATGCCTCTGGCACTGTCCCATGCTCAGCCTCTATGAAATACCTTATATTAGACCTAGTCCTAACCCTGCATGGGTATTTCCAGTCTTACTGCTTGATCAGCGCCCGATCATTCTCATCACACACACACACAGCACCTCCCCTTTGCCTGGTGGAAAGATCGGATATGGGGAAGGCAATGGGAAGTTGTCAGACTCAGCAGTCACTTTGGCAGGAGGAAAACCACTTCTATCTATTTTGCACATGCAGTTTTGAAATTTCCACGGTTTCACTCTAGAGGGAAACTACACCAAGTTGAAGTGGCCGGTTGGTTAAGATTATTTTACTAAATGAATTAATATGTGTAACCGTTTTGCTGCTGGTCCTGGATGCCGCCCAGTGTGTGACTGCATTGCATGGTTCATTAACATCACCTGGTCAGATGTTAGGATAATAGGGCACCTTTAGAAATACCTAAGCTCCCTGAGACAGAAAGAGAGTCAGGACAAACCTGATGATGCACCAGCCACTGGGTTGAACCGAAGGGCTAGACTGTACCTAGATCTAACGCAGCCACGCTGGACAGTAGGGGAAAGTGAGGATCTCCTTCCCTTTTGCATTGTCTTCTCCAAGCACAGTCCAGTCCTAGCACTTGGGGGGGCACAGGGGCAGCACAAGCAATGCTCCGAATGGGCACGGGGCCCCCTCAACACTACAGAGAAATCTCAAGAGGAATTGTGCTTTTGAGGGGTGTCCCAGAGGCACAATACCTCTCAGAGCATCCCCTGAAGCCATGTGCCTACACAGCATCCGTTTCTCAGGGCTGTGCCGAAAGTGCACAGTCTGCAGTTTGCAGTTGGATCTTACGGCGATCAGGAGCTTTATAAAATATCCAGGCAGTTAGACAGACATACGTGCTTCATTGTTCACAAGGCTGCTTTGGGGTAGTTACCTGATTTACACATTTTATTTACCATCTGCCTGGGCAAATATATATTTGCATAGGCAGCTGTGGTGGCCTTTGTTGTGCACTCGTGACTGCTGAGTTTGCAGGCTTTATGGGTGCAATTTAAACAGCCTGTTTGCAAATGTTCTCCAAAATGCACAGTGAGAGGTGGGATTTTGATTGGTGAAATGATAGGGACAGGAAGCGGCATGGATGCATTTTTTTGCATGTATTATGTTGACTGGCCCTGTGTGTCTGTCGCTAAATCTCTCTTTGTATGCTTGGTATAGTGGATGCGCAAAGTCCAGAGGGCTCCATTAGCATCTCTCTACCCCTTCCCTCCACAAGCTGTGGGAATGCAAGATTAATTCCCTGCCTTGATTGTCATCGTCTCCTTGTGCAGGTTCATCAGGTGCAACACAGAATCAGGCTTGTCTGAACCTTGATGATAAGCTCTCCTTGTTAAAAGCCATTATAGTCGCTACTAGCTGAGTGTAATTCTGACTGACTGCTACAGTTCTCCTCTGCATGTAATTGAATTCATATTCATCATAAAGCAATGAAAAATAAATTGTGTGTGTGTTTTTCCCCCCCTCAGAAAGCAATGCATGCCACTCACTCTAACTTCCCTGTTATCTTCCCCTTTGCAACATATTGTAATAGAATTCATGGGAACAGAACAGCTGAAATAGATTGTGCATTTTTGACCCGCCTAGCAGAAAGAGAGAATCTATTTCAATGCCAAGGAGGAATTGATTAATTTGTTGGCTGCTGGAGAAAGTGAAGTCTCATGTGTAAGATCCTTCAAAACCAAAGAGTGATGCTTGCACAATGCAGGCTGACTAGGATGGAGTAACAGGGACCCAATGCACTTCATCACAGGGCATCCAGGGATGGCAAAATATGCTTCTAAACAAATGCTCAGAGTCTGAAACTTAATGTCACAATGTGTCACTCATCAAGGTTTCCAAGTTCAAGATTTTGTAGCGCAATGTGGTACCCACACTGGAGCTGGGCAGAACACAGATTTTTTCCATCACATGAAAAATTTTGATTAAACAAAAATTAGTCCTGAATCGGGACAAAGACACGTGTTCAAAAATTTACATTGAATTAAATTCCAAAAAACATTGTTGTGGATCAATTGAAATATTTCACTTTGATTTCAACCTTTTTTTAAATATAAAACAAAGTGAACTTTGACAGTAAAAGTCATTGTGAAATGAAAACATAAGAATTTTTCATTCTGAAAATGTCAAAACGGGACATTGCGACATTTTCAAAACTTTTTCCATTTTTCACAAAATTTCATTTTATGAAAATGGTATGATTTCATGGGGCGGGGAGAGGTTCTTTGAAACGGAATTTTCTCACAGAAAACTGTCCTGATGAAAATTTTCTGTCTAGCTCTAGCCAGCACGTGAGAGATCTGAGTTCAAGAATCAGTAGTTTGATAAGGTGAATCTGCTTGTGAGAAGCAGCTGCCCAGTATGCCACTCTAGAAGGAATCTGTTGTATTGGATGCTGTGGCACGGTGCTGTCAGTCCTAATTCAAACCACGGCTCAGTGAGATGGACCTAAGCATGAGGAATGGCTCTGCAGTGTGACCTTCAGGGCAGTGATCTGAGTTTGAGACTCAGGGGGCACGATATACATGAAAGGAAACTTAGTTCGTGGCTCTCTAGAGCAAAGCACCGCATTTAGGGATTTGAGTTGCAAACTCAAAGGCACAATACATTCGCGTAGAGTGGATCTTTTTGGCAAAAAGGTCTAGCAAGCTCATTATCTTCCGTCTTACTATTATCCTGTGATTGGTGGAGATTTTAACTCCTGCTGGAAAGACATGGAAGGATCTTCCTTTGAAGTAGATACTAGCCATATTATTCTCCTCCTTCAGATCTCTGCTTGAAACTCTCTTGTGTCATTATGCCTACAAAAAACTTTGGCAATAATTAGACATCTGGTGTGTTGAGACCACTTTCTGCCCCACTGTCCATTGTCTCCATGTGTTCCCCGTCTCTCTCGGTCTGTATCCACCTGTTGACTCTTGTGTTACACTTAGATTCTAAGCTGTTTAGGGCAGAGACTGTCTTTTTTTCCTTGTGTTTGTACAGTGCCTGGCACAATGGTCCATGGCTGGGGCTCCTAGATGCTATCACAATATAATAATTAATGACAATGATGGTGTCACCTGTTGCCACAGGGTTTAGGGAACAGAAAGAGAGAAATAATTTCCCTGAAACACTGAAATTCGCTCTTCAAGGTCTGATTGTTGAAAAGTCCTCCCTTGTAACCTCTCCAAACTGTGATATCTACCTACCTCCTCTCATGAGGAAGATGAGTACAAGGCAGTGCTGCTGGTACCCTTCCCCGGGGACCACAAGCAAGTCATCTCTGCACTTAGATAATTAACTCCAATAGGAGTCCCATGGCCCAGGGAGAAGCTGAGAGTGCTGTTAAATGCTGAGATTATGATGATCTAATTATATTTAATTTTAAAAATACTGTCTCTCCTTTGTACCTTTTGGAGGAATAATGCATCCAAACCCAGAGCAGGGAAATCAGATGCACAGGACGCTAGCCCTACCAGCTGCTTTATAATGATTCTAAAATTAAAACTCTATTTTGCTGAATATTCCATGAGGTATCAAGCTTTCAACTCTTTTATGATCTTATATTTCCTATGCACCAGCAGAGTAATGGCTCCTGTGGGCTGGTATCCCATCTGCAGCAGTGATTTCTGCCCAGTGGGAACATAGGAATCACTACCCTGGATCTGACTGTTGTTCTATCTAGGACAATGTGCCATGTATGACGGCAACTACTGCCACATGCTTCAGAAGAAGGTGCAAGAAACCCCCTTAGCGGGCAGTTAAGTGATCTCTCTCCTGCCATCCATTTCCACCCTCTGACAAACAGAGTCTAGGGACACCATTCCTTACCCATCCTGGCTAATAGCCATTAATGGACTTAACCTCCATGAATTTATCCAGTTCTCTTTTAAACGCTGTTATAGTCCTAGCCTTCACAACCTCCTCAGGTAAGGAGGTCCACAAGTTGACTGTGCTGTGTGAAGAAGAACTTCCTTTTATTTGTTTTAAACCTGCTGTCTATTAATTTCATTTGGTGATCCCTAGTTCTTGTATTATGGGAATAAGTAAATAACTTTTCCTTATCTACTTTCTCCACATCACTCATGATTTTATATACCTCTATCATATCCCCCCTTAGTCTCCTCTTTTCCAAGCTGAAAAGTCCTAGCCTCTTTAATCTCTCCTCATACGGAACCCATTCCAAACCCCTAATCATTTTAGTTGCCCTTCTCTGAACCTTTTCTAGTGCCAGTATATCTTTTTTGAGATGAGGAGACCACATCTGTATGGAATAATCTGCCCATAGGGGAAGTTTCTATCTAATCCCCATTAATTAGAGATTAGGAAGATAGTGTTGCCTAGTTTCTAGAGCATTGGATTGTTACTCAGGAGAGTTGGGTTCCCAGCTCTACCACTAATATGCAGTGACTTGGGCAAGTCAATTCACTGCTCTGTGCCTCAGTTTCCCCATCTGTAAAATGCGGGGATAATACTACTGACTTTAGCTGTTCGTCAGTGGATCTCTAAGAACTATGTATTATTAGTTTTTATTATGCCCTGAAGCATGATGTCTGATATCCCTTCTTATTTATTTTAAAACCCCATTTAATGTAGCTCTGGATGTTCCCATTGTCCATATAAATGTGTAATTCTTTTTTTGTTAATAATTCTGCCACAGTCTTGGCCTCAATGATATCTAGTGGAAGGAAGTTCTACAGGACAATCATGCATTCTGTGAACTGGTATTTCCTTGTATTCATTTTAAATTCCCTTATTCCCCTTATTCTTGTACTATGGAAAGGGGTAAGCAAAGTTCTTAATTTATTTTCTTTGTATTATTTGTTATTTTATGTACCTCTGTCACATCGTGTCTTGATTCTGTCCTCCCTATACTAAACAGATATGCCTGTACAGCACCTAACACAAGATGGTGGGCACTACCATAATACCAATAATAAATTATAACAATACCCAGCTTTTTATACAGCGCTTTTCACACACAGAACTCAAAGCACTTTACAAAGGAGGTCAATATAATTATTTATGGAAGGGGAAACTGAGGCAAGGAGGCAAAATGACTTACCCAAGGTTATCACACAGGCCGGAGGCACAGCAAGGACTAAAATCCAGGTCTCCTCCTCAGTCCTGGCTCAGTGCTCTATCTATTCGGCCACACTGTCCCAATCCTTTCTTTAGCTCTTCATATAGAAGTTTTTCAGTGTCACTAATCATTATTCTTGCCCATCTCTGAAACAGAGATTTTTCCTGCATCCATTTGTGATGACTGGTGTGTGTGTGTTGCCTTCCTGGACTGTGTGTGTGTGTGTGTGTGTGTGTGTGTGTGTGTGTGTGTGTGTGTGTGTGTGTACACATGCATGCAGCTACTCAGAGCTTGCTGCTACACATCTGCTATTTGATCCTTTATGCTCTTTTGTTCAGCCTGCTGCTGATCTAACAAGCTCCTGGTTATTACCTGTTTTGATTGACAACCTACCTGCATGTCTTGCCTCATTCCTTTGTGTGTTTTGGGATTGCTGTTCTGGGGTCCATCAGAGCATAACACCATTTTGAGATAGGGTGATCATCAGTGAACACAGTTTTCCCAGTGAAGACATGCGATCAGTTTACACAATGGCAGTACAATACTTTCAGTGTTGTTTTCATTCACATTCTTTATGCAGCCTAACATTTTGTTTGCTTTTTTTGATTCCTACTGAACAGAGATTTTCTCTGAGCTGCCCACAATGACACACGATTCTTTTCCCTGAATGGTTACAGTTAGTTGTAATTTTAAATGCAGCAGTAAAGCTGGTCAACATTTTTTGAAACTAGAAAGAAAGACTAGGAAAGTGTGCTCAGATACATTGTTCCTAGTTTAGATAGGTGTTTGACACTTCAAATTTTTTTTAAAATGGGGGAAATCACATTTTCATTGTGATTTCCTCCTTCCCCCCCCCACTTCCTCTTTTCTTTCAACCACCTCAGCCTAGCACAGGGCCGCCCAGAGGATTCAGGGGGCCCGGGGCAAAGCAATTTTGGGGGCCCCTTCCATAAAAAAAAGTTGCAATACTATAGAATACTATATTCTTGTGGGGGCCCCTGTGGGGCCCGGGTCCTGGGGCAAATTGCCCCACTTGCCCCCCCCCGGGCGGCCCTGGCCTAGCAGTATTTCTGGGTAGCTCAAATGATTCTTTCCAGTGTGCTTCGCTCCCTTTTGTCAATGCTGAATTTCATCAGCCATCATGCTGCCCATTCACCTAGCTTCATTTGGTCCCACTGTAGTTTCTTGCTGTGTTTTATAGGGTTCACTAACCAACCTACGATGCCTTGTGTCACTTACTGTATAGTTGAGAAAAGCCTGATGGCGGAGCTGCGTCTCAAGTTTGATGGACAATGCTGCGGAAGGTGACCCGCAGTGTTGCCTGTCACACGCGTTGATGTACAAGAGCCATGCTTGCTACAGAGATCGGCAATGACTGTCACCAGCAACACACAGAGCCCTGGAGTGCAGTGAATGGCAAAGCAAGGTCCCATGGAGGAGGCAGGCGTGGTGGGAGTGCAGCACATTCCGTTAATTGAGATGTTTAAGGAGGGACATTTTCGTGACCCCACTGTATGTGGCAAGCGTGTCTAGGTGTGGGAGAGCAACGGACAATCAAAAGAAAAAAGCGAGCTTGAAGGCAGGTTGGCCAGGCCTCCCGTGGCTGGGTTGATTAGATTTGATTGACAGGAGTCGGGGTGGACATGGAAAACAGCAGCTTCATTTGAGAAAGGGCTTTGGTTTATAAAGGATGCCTTGCCTTCCTAGCCATTCCATGTCACACTGGCACAGCCGTCTGCGCGGGGCCCAATCCTGCCATCCTTACCCTGGCGACTCTCCCACTGATTTGGAGCTGTCTGTAATAATTTATGACTAATGCATCGTGACCAGACCGTTGTGCTGTTTACTGTGTTCAGATATTGTGTTGATTCACTTGTGGGTTTGGCATGAAATGCGCCCTGGAAGGGGGCTGGGGGTTGATAGTTCCTGATATTCACATCTCCTGACAAACACTTCAAGGGATACAGGACAATGCAGAGCAATTCACTTAGATGCCCTGGCTCTGTTCCCTGGCTGGGCCTGCCAGACAGCTTTTCCCTTGGAGGGACTCAGGCCCCATGAAAGGGAGAGGATAAAAAATGCCTCAGGAAGGTTTAAAGTTGCACACGTTCTCTTGAGAAGAGGTACAGATAGCTAAGGGAGAGAAACAGACCCCCCTCCAGCAGTTATGGGTGTTTTGAGGAAGCTTATAATAATAAAATAAATAATATATGGAGATATACCTATCTCATAGAACTGGAAGGGACCCCAAAAGGTCATTGAGTCCAGCCCCACACCTTTACTAGCAGGACCAAGTACTGATTTTGCCCCAGATCCCTAAGTGGCCACCTCAAGGATTGAACTCACAACGCTGGGTTTAGCAGGCTAATGCTCAAACCATTGAGCTATCCCTCCCCTCCAAACTTAATCTTCCTAAGTCTGCATTTCAGGATGGTCAGACTCTAGGTGAGACAAGCATGCATGGTCGGCTTTTTGTTGTTTTGAAAACCTTTTCTCTTCCGCTTTGCTGTTGTTATTGTTAAGATTAAACAACACTTTGTTTTAAGGAGCCATTTTGGCTCACTGTAGTCACCACTGGCCTCCCAAGGGAAGAGTCACGGGTAGCCGGTCCAGTCGGACCTGCTGAATAAGTGCAGTTGGTACAGGGTACTGTAAGCTGGGGAAGAAGTGTGGGATTCCACCCCAGAGAGATAAAGGGTCAGGGTCTAAAACCTGCAAGGAGTGCACTCAGAGAGAGACCAAGGAAGGGTCAAAGGTGCAGTTAGCCCTGAACCATGTAAAACCTGCAGGATTTGGGCCATATTCCTCTACCCATATCAGATCTCTAGCTAATAGATTATGCAATAGAATGGTGATTTTGTACAGCACACAATAGAGTATCATCTTTGTATAATTTATACCAAATATTGCATGGTGTCATGATAACCATCACCTAACCTCCTCTTTCTCAGATCATGGTTTATAGTCCAAATCACTAAATAGGGGTCAAACACTCAGCGGGTGTAAATCAGCGTAGCCCTATTGAAGTCAATGACACTATGCTATTTTGCACAACATGAGCATCTGGTTCCACAGACGTTATGCTGCTTATGTGGACATCCCTAAACTTCAACTGTATTGGTATCACTGTTGTTTCCGTAGGAATCAGGCACTTCAGATAGGGGCAAAAGAAAAAGCAAACAGAGGCGGTGACTCAGCTGGGAATAGAATGCTGAGTCTCAGCCCCCTGCTTCCAGATCACAGACTAGAGTGGAGAACTTTGACCATAAGTCACAATTTGCTCTCCCTTTCAGAGGGATACTTCCTTTTGGGCTTTGCTATATTCAGAAGCGGATATGCCCATGCCACCCAGTAGAGCAATCAGGAGGTAGAAAATTGGAAGGCAACGTTATTGGCCTGAACACACAGTATAGAAATTCTTCCCCCGGTTCCTTAGAAACTCAAACAAATAGTCATCCTGCTGAAGTGTAGTACCCTTAAAGAACTAAATGAGCACTTATTCTCAGATGCTTAAACTGATTGCATCCCTGATCCCCCTGGTCAGCCCATGAATACCACTTCCCCCTCACCTGATTCACTTAATCACCACAGCCAATCAGCGCTATTGAACAGAGGAACAATACATTCCAAAGCGCAATCATTCTCCAAGCTGTCGCACTGTTAGCGCTTACCTCTGCATGGACAGCAGAATTACCTGATGTTAAGATGCAGGGTGTTTCTGTAATTGAAAGGTGCAGTGTTGTGTGTGTGTGTGTGTGTGTGTGTGTATATATATATATATATATAAAATATGTAATAAAAAGGGAGAGTAAGTGCTGCAGGCAGGTTGCATCAGAATAGGGAAACGTGCACTCAACTAGAATTTGCACATATTTGAATGTGCATAAAAGTTTAGTCAGCTTTGCACAGACTGAAAAATAATGTGACTTGCAGAGTTCCTGAAAAATATTTGAAAAAGACAATGAATTAGACTGTTAGCATCTGGAATCACGCTAGTACTAATATATTGTTCTAGCTATATACAATGGAGAGAGCTAGTGTTCTTATATAAACTCTATCAATGTGTATGACAGATACAGAGAATTAAGGGTTAATTGTTATCACTATACTTTTTTTTTGAAAGTTGATTTCCTTGTTGGGATTATTGTGAATCGGACCTTTATAAGGTTATATCTGAATACCTAGTTCATCTGTAATTGACTATTTATATTAATGGGGTGTGATTGGTCTTCTAATTCACATGATATACTTTCTACTTGGATGACTGAAACAACTCAACAGGAGACTAATGAATAACAAATAGTGACTAATGAAAACTCACTCCGCTACCAATTTCTGGACAAATGATCATTTGTACTAAAATTCCTGATATTTTGAAGATGTGCAAATGTTTTCATGAAAATCCTGCACTTGTCCAAACAAAGCACAATATGGCCCACCCCCACTGCACCCCCATCAGACACGAGTGGACACTATGTATAAATGCATGGGAAGCATGAAGTGTGCTCTACCCTGGGTGGCAGAATGTCTCAATCCCCTTTGTTTCCTTATTCTTAAGTGCTCAGGGTAAAAAAAAAATATATATATATAGGAGAATTGGCAAGTCTGAAGAAGGGCTTACGCATGATGCTCATCATGCTAACTAAATGCTTAGCAAAACATTCCCCATTCTGGTTTCACTCTGGCTCCTGAGCATGAGTAACTTTGGTGGCTGCATAGTAGCACTCCCATTAATACAGGATCAGATTCTCTTTAGCTCCTATCCTGCTCATCTCTTCCCTTAAAGTTATAACACTCCAAACCTGGTCTCCAAGGAATCAAAACCTCTTAGACCTGTCTTTATGCTCTAGGGCTGTCAATCCAGCACCTTTCCATGAAAACTAACTGGACTTTAAGAAAATATAGCAGGAGAGGGAAGTCACCCATTAGCACGGAGATATGAATACAATTCCTGTAGCTGCTCTCTGCTGAATTGCTTTGCTTAAATCCTTGGCTTTTGACCCACTCCACACTATGAGGCGGCTGGTATAGCTAATGCTCTGTTGTGATTCATCGCTCATGAGTCTAGATCCTAATTATAATCCTGTCTCATATGTGCTACTAGCCTATAATTTTAATCCCAAGCACTTGTGTGTGTAATGAGGCGATACTTTATCGCTTGCGTCCTGTTGCAAGCCTGTGATTTGCTGATCTATCCTCTCTTACAACACGTTGAAAATATCAAATCAAATAAAAGGGAATAAAAATAAAACACCAGCAAACTTTGGCCCTTTAAATCAGGGACATAAAAAGTGTTGTGATGACTTTAAAGCTTGCCTGGAAAATACTCCAATTAAAATATAAAGAAAAAATAACTTTCAGAGTCAAGACTTTCCTCCTTCATGATGGTCACATCGCATATTCTTGGTATCCACTGGCCCAGAAGAGATGCTGCAAGTAGGATCATATCAGAGTTATTTCTGCCTTTGACTTATCAAGACAGAACATAAACACACACGCACACTGTTTAGTGTCTGGATGCCCTTCCCTGAGGATTGTTAGCAGACAGTTTGTTGTCCTGCATCTGTAACTCCTGGGCTGAAATGCCAGGCTCTGTTGAGACTCAAACTTAGTGACTTAGGGTGTCTGGTGCTGACTTGGATGTCTTTTGCAACGCTCCACAGATAATCCTCATAGTACAGATTTAGCTCATTGTGGGTTGTTTTCACTTTCAGGCAATGTGAATGCCTCAGCAGCAGGAATGAGGTTCCTTGTGACCGCAAATGCTGAATACTCCAGGGGACATATGGGAACGGACGGAGAGTGAAAAACTGGGAGACTCCAGAAAATGTGGCCTCACTGACATGACAGACAAGTGGGGCCTGCCCAAAATGAGGGATGGAGAGAGAGAGAGGGAAATTCCAAGAAAAAATTTGGGATATTTCAGGCATCTTTCCAGGATGCAGTTTTAGACAGTCTGGAAAAGAGGATGCTACTAGGGAGAGAGGGTGCTAGAGCAGTGGTTCTCAAAGCCGGTCCACCGCTTGTTCAGGGTAAGCCCCTGGCGGGCCAGGCCGGTTTGTTTACCTGCCACGTCCGCAGGTTCGGCCGATCGCGGCTCCCACTGGCCGCGGTTTGCCGCTCCAGGCCAATGGGTGCTGCGGGAAGGGCGGCCAGCACATCCCTCCACCTGCGCTGCTTCCCGCAGCCCCCATTGGCCTGGAGCGGCGAACCGCGGCCAGTG
>NW_020664584.1:4639356-4705595 GCF_002925995.2 Terrapene triunguis | reverse complement strand
GGACCGCCAGGGGCTTTCCCTGAACAAGCGGCGGACTGGCTTTGAGAACCACTGTGCTAGAGCAGATAAAAGAGGTGCAAGTGGCAGTCCAGTTTAGCATGAGTCAGCAGGGCCTAGTGGACTCAGGACTAGGAGCCAGGAACTCCTAAGTTCTAATGTAAGTGTTGCTCATAACTTGCTAGGGGGCCTAAAGAAAAAATATCATGTAACCCACTCTGCATCTCAGATACCCCATGGGAGTAGTAGTCCAGAGGGCTGTGAGGCTTCTTTAGATGGTATGTGCTAAATGCTGAATATGATTCTTGATCAAAAGTGAGGCAGAATCAAAGAGTGGGCAGGCAGCAAACAGTAAGAAACCCTTGAGACTCACTGACTGGGGAAGGGATAAAGAAGAAACTTCCTCTTCTAGAAGAATGACACTTGAGGAGGAGAACAGGGAGCACTGAGTTGGAAACAATAGATGTTATTTAAAAATATCAACAAAAATGTATGTTTTTGTTGCTTTTTTTCTTTTAATTCTGGAAGGCAGTTTAGTGAAGATTATTTTTCCTTTTTTTTTTTTGCAAATGAATATTTGATGAGCCCATTGTATAGACTGAAGTTACTTTTTTTTGGAAAGTTACTCAGGAAATATTGCAATGGTCTGCAATGAGTCACTGAAAACCTGGCTGGGTAAATCACTGGGAGTAAACTGTAGGGAACACGCCAGCGTCGACAGGAAAATTGACAAAATGAACCCAATGGGAGTAAATATGCAAAGGGCATCTGAAAATGTCCCAGTGTAAGTGCTCGTTACAGAACCCATTTCCACCTCTGATCTCTATGATTCTTTGATAATCACCTAGGTGTCCTTTCCTCCCCATTCAGTAATTCTTCTTGTGCCTTCTTTCTTCCCCCATATTAAGACCTGATCCATTCAGGCAACTCCTATATTTCTAATTGAATCTACATTGATACTGGAACATGGAACTCCTGTCTCAAGCACCTTCCCCTGCTTTATGTTGGAGATAAGCTACGTTTCCCCAGAACAAAGGAGAATTTTGATTGTATGTGTCCTTCAATCTGCAATTTCATCTTTGTAAAAAGGTTCCAGGCAGTTGGTACTAAAGAACATTTTAATAAGGATTCTAATATCTGAGACTGTTTGGCTGAGTTTATTGGCCAATTCCCTGCACTTAGGCAGGAAACAGGCTGTGATTGAGTGTACAAACAGCAAAAGCATACAGTGCAATGAAAATAAATGTTTTATTAAGTCAGTAATATTTAAAGCACATTAGAGTGGCAGTTGTTAATCTCCTTATACTCCAGCTTCCTCGGGAACATTGCATCTGCAACACCGTGCCTTGGGTTTAATTCTGGGGTGCTCGACTTCAGGGTATGAATTTGTAATGCTACTCCATGCAAACACATCCCATGATGCTCCAGGTGTTCCTGAAGCCATTTATAAAAGACACTACAAGGAAAATAAGAATCGGAGAGGGTTAAAGGGTAACATTTTCAGAATCACCAAAGTCCTGTTTTCAGAATGAGGTAGGCCCAAATCCCCAAATGTATTTAGATGCCTAACTCTCATTGAAACCTTTTGAGGATCTGGGTCCTAGAGCCAGACTTTTAAAGGTATTTAGGCATTTTGCCAAGGTGCCTAACTCCCATTCAATGGCAATTAGGTGCTTTTACAAATCCCCCTAGCAGGGCCGGCGCAACCCATTAGGCGACCTAGGCGGTTGCCTAGGGCGCTAACATTTTGGGGGTGGCAACCGCGGCGGCCGGATCTTCGGCCGCCCCGGTCGTCAGCAGTATTTAGGGGGCGGGACCTTCCGCCGCCTCTGTTGGGGGTGGCATTTCGGGGGTGGGACCTTCCGCCGCCTAGGGCGGCAAAAAAGCTGGCGGCACTCCTCTCCCCTAGGCACATGTCTGCATCTTCAGGTGCCTAAATACATTTGAAAACCTGGCTCTTCAGCACTTTTGAAAATGTTACCCAATAGGTCTTCTACAGAGAGATTTTAACAAATCTTTTCCTTTATGAAATCCTCTGGATTCGAGAATTAGTACACTCATGTGCACCCTCATTTCCACTGGCACGGTATGACTGAATGGGATTCCACTAGAGGAACTGAGGGTGGAATTAAGCTCCCTTACTATGTTCACAAGTATATTAGTTTCACCTGCCCTGCAACAAAAATTGCCAGCGCACTGGAAAATGCATGGTAAGGCTGGCTAGTTCCCCTCTCGCTTCTGTAAGTGCCCATGTATCCTCTGCTGAAATGGGATTTCATAACTTCTTATAACCCTGCTTCCCAAAGAAGCCCAGAAAAGAACCTTGTGTCTTACAGTAGGAGCATAGTAGAGGGGCTCTTTTTCCTCTTTCTCCAGGAGTGGAAGAACACTGCTGTGCCAATAAGCTGAATTACACAAGAGCTCTTGTCTGTTTTTGCTATACAGATAGGCCCTGTACTTAAAGAGGAAATTAATGGATTTAATACACAATAAATTAATTGATTCCTCCAGTACCTGAGGAACTAACTATAGACATTCTAATGTCCTGGAGCCCTCTCATCTGGACTTTTTACCAGAGACTGGCCCCTAGAAAATCCACGCCAGGGTTTACATTAAGCCCACCATGTGCTGGGACATGACTTTGGGACAGTGGCACCAATTCAGGTATTGCAAAAACCTTGGGGGGGGGGGGGGGGGGGTATTCCCTGCTCCCAACACCCCTCATTGGTGCTCCTGATTTGGGAGTTCAGCCCATGTGTAAATACTCATGCAGTGCAGATCTGACATCTCATAGCTATGCACTTAACCCCTGAATCTCAGTGTCCTGATTGAAGCAGCCTTCAGTAACCAGCAGCCCAAACACATGAGAATTAGGTGCCTGAAGGTCTCCTGTTTACAATCTATACAAGACCAATGTCCAGATAAAAATGGAAGGCTTTCCTTTTAGCTCATTCAGTAGCACTTCCCCCTAAAGGCCCTTGTCTAAACTCCAGGTACAGGGGTCAGAGATTCCCACACACACTGAGACCAGTCCAGAAATGGGAATTCCATTCATTGATTAAGTCTTCTTTGGTGTCAGGCCACTGACAAATGCATGCTAGAAATACTTGCCTTTGCAAGTCACTTGGTCTGCCTCTCCCAAGAGAGAACAGAATAATTCATTTGGTGCCTTTTTTGTGCTTTGAAGGCTACAGAGAGAGACTAAAGACCCATGAAGAGGCTGCCAGAGAGGTTGATCCAACACTCCATGCAGATTCCAATATCCTGGCACCAGCATGGCACATATTAATGTTATTTATAGCACTCCACCTATATTTCTAGAACTGGTGGTAATTAGCAGATGGAATTCGCCAACTGCTCTCAACAGCATAATTGTAAATAATTTCCTAATGCTTCACTCGCTGACTAGTGTGTTTCTCCTGGAAACACAAAAGATGAGATAATAATAATCTGGCAGTTTCCGGAAAGATGTCAAACATTAATTATGTGTGATTGTGAAGCGATCCTCAAATTTAAGTCACTGGCATTTCTAGTCAGAGGCAGTTCTTAGGACTTTGTGGCCTCACTTTCTCACCTCCAGCATATTATTTCTTTTTTTCTTATTTCAAATCTTCTTTGTCTCTTGTTGACAGAACTGGTGGCAACCACTGCTTTGCATCCAGAACTGATGGGCCAGATTTTCAAACAAAATAGCGACACAATTGAGCATGCAAAGAGACCCGTGCAATTTCAAGCCTATTTTGCATGTGAAGTTACCATGGTTGGGTGTGTAAAATGGTAAATTGTGTATGTGGTTACACACCTTCTTTAAGGATCTGGCTCCATTTGTCATCAGACAGCAGAATGCTTAGATACAATGGGGATGGGTGTTCCGTAAGTACATAGGTAGCAAGGTAAGTAGTCAGATGGGGGATGTCAAGGAGTGAATCTCTCAAGCATGCCCTCTTGTGGCCTTGCATGGCCCTGCAGGTGCATTGCACTCAACACCCCACTCAGGTTCAAGCAGGCAATTACCCAGATCAGATTAATTAAAAACAAACAAACCAAAATTAAACAAAAATACCCCTTTGCTGTGTCTAGTTTTATTTACTCATTCTACAGAGGTAACTCACTTATTTAGCCACTCAAGTTCACACCTGCTCTGGATCCATGTAAGAGTCTTGATCAGATTCCTTTGCCTGTTCAGGAAGCCCCAGCTCTCCTCCTGGAGCTAGGTTGTACTTTGGACAATCCCCCTGTCCCTCTTCTTAAGACAGGAGCCCCCTAGCTCTCTTTCTTGGAGCTGGTTTGTACTTTAGGCCAGCTGTAGAGGCAGCTTCTCCCCCAGCCAGCCCTTTTCCCAATCAGTCCTTCCACTCTCAGGTTGGGAGGGGTCAGCAGGCAGACTTCCCCTGCTATTATCTTCTCCCTGCTAACACAGGGCCTTCCTAGTATCAGCAGGCACCTGTCCGGCTATGAGGGAGGAGGCTGCATTTATTTTGGTCCCCTTCTCCCAACTCTTCCCCAGCTAGTTGGGGGGAGAAGGGAGCTTTGCCCCAGCCTCTCTGAAAGCACTTTGCGTTCTATGGATAAAAAGCACTACGTACATGACACAGTGGTGTTGTTTTATTCCCAGTAGCTATTCCTGACCATTGGAATAGAATGCCATTGTCATGTATGATTACATAGCAGGCCAGATTTTCCAAACCTTTACACCGTGTGTGTGTGCTTAATTATCTATTTTCAGGTCCAGTTGAATCAGTTGTGCACCCAACAGTTTTTACAATCTGAATATCCATGTGAATTTTGTTTCCTTTTTCCAACCTTCTTGCAATCCTGGACTTAGCTCCTTGGATGTTTTATTACCTTATTAAATAGCAGCGGTGAAGGATCAGACCCTTAAAGATATTTCAGCACCCAACTTCCAGAAGACAAGATATTGGGCTAGATGGACCATTGGTCTGACCCAGTATGACCGTTCTTATGTTCAGATAATTAACTGTCAGAGTTGATCTTTGGGTTGAAATTAGTACCAAAAATGGTAACTTGTGAACAAAATTTATTGACAGTTTTAGTTATCACTTGACAATTCCAACACAATCACGGTTGAGAGCAGGCTCAGTTGAAGGTTATTTTTTTCCATGTAGCAATCAGATACTGTATTAATTCTGTTATTCTGCTTGTTGTAACCACACACATTGAAATGAGGGGGTGAATGGTGATAAATGTGAGGGGTGCCTTGCCAAATCAACCACCCATGTACTCTGGTAGTTTAATCCCTAAAATAAGCAAATGACCTCTAGCCTTCTTTTATCATCATAAGCAGGGCTTAATAACTATTATTACCTATTATAACCGAAGGTTGCCTGACACTTCCCATTATAAGAGCCTGTTTTTGATTGCTTACAACTTTACCAAACTTTAACCATTTGGGCTGAATGATGTTTGGAAAATTTCAGTCAAAACAATTCAAACATTTCTAAAAACACGGCTAGTTGAAAATACAATGTTTTGCCCATATTAAAAAATGTAGGTGACCTTTTCTTTGGAAAACTCTACCACAGGAGCAGTGGTTTGAAATTTGATGGGGTTGGAGGAATGGCCTTTATGTCAAGGGTGTGTCTTTTACCATCCCCATGGAAATGTGCCCAAATTTGGCCAAGTTATAAGTCTTTGAAAAATCACAGTTTGAACATGCTCTGTAGAGGCTTGCTAGGGCTCTGCTGCTAAAAACTCTGAAGATTCTGTCTGGAAGGAGCATGCTAAAGCTCAGGACTGTAGAGAACTGAGAAAGACTTTCTTTCTGTGCAAGTGCAGCTCTGGGTTGCTGTAGGCTGTGCTCAGGTTAGGTACCAGAACAGAGAGCAGGGAGCTGGTTTCTCCTGTGTTCTGAATGCTTCCCCTGCTGATGCCCATGAAGTGTGGAAGAGGAAGCTGCCTAATTTTAATGCTGAGGGGATAAGAGCCACACCTGAGGGGTCCGCCGAGGGGGTAGATTGGGACAAAGACCCTGGGGGGTGGATGCACAAGTGGGATTGGAGGCTGGCGGGATTTGAGGACCGACTGGGCATGGAGACTGGGGCTGGAAGCTGGGACACCAGCCTAGAGTTTACACCAGCCTAGAGTGTAAAATGAGGTTGAGTCAGAATGGTACCATTTTATGCCCACCGTGCACTGATTTTGCACTGCTGTGAATGACTACACACGCTGCGAGGTAATAGAGAATCAGGCCCAAGGTTTTACTATGCAGGTTTCTATGTCACTAGGGCCCTGGTTCAGGAAAACACTTAAGTACATGCTTAACTTCATGTGTATGTCATTGTGTTCCTGAAGAGGGATGGACTTTTAATTGCATTCTTGAATAGGGACCTAGAACTTAACAGTGAGGGTCATTAACCCTTGGAACAATTTGCCAGGGGTCATGATGGATTTTCCATCACTGGCCATTTTTAAATCAAGAGTGGTTTTTAAAAAAAAAAAAAAAATACTCTAGGAGATTAGACTAGCTGCTTGCAATGGTCCCTTCTGGCCTTGGAATTTGTGAAACTTTAAGGCACAATGGTGGATCTAATTTAAAAACATACAGGAGAACATTTAATTGTTTACGAGATAGCAGGTTTCAAAAGAAATCTTCAGGCTATTAATTGCTTGTCTTTACCCATCAATGTTTTCTATTATCTCTCCTCTTCTTTCCTTGCAGCCCCTCTGTGTTATTGTCTTGAAGCTCAGTAGTTTCATATATAAAGTAGCTAATAACTAAATTGGTTGAGTCTCAACCTATATCAAAAGGAGAACAGGCTGAACTTTTGTCAGCTAATTAAATTCCTCCTTTAATTATGCTCCTTTTAGAAACTTAGGGCCAAATTCTCTGCAGGTGTAAATTAAAGTCAATGGTGCTGCTCCAGTTTACACAAGCTAAGCGTTTGGCCAATAGTATGATGTATATTTTTTATCTGTTAGCTAATACAGTACCTCTAGCAAAAATCTAATACTTGGATGCACAGTGTTAAAGTTTAAATTTTGCAGTTAATAAATTACTTGGGACTTGAAGCAAGACGTTCTGGATTCTCTGCCGCTGAATGAATCTGTCACCTTGGGGGTATCATTTAACCACTTGATGCCTCAGTATAACTCTCCATAAAATAGATGTGATGATACTACTTACCTCACACGTGGTGCTGTGAAGCATAATTAATTAACGTATGTAAAGTGCTTTGAGATCCTTTGATGAAAGGTATGTATAAGAACATGTTTTTTTTTCAATATCCCTTAGCATTCTAGCTGCCAAATTCTGAAGTCGGTGGGGTTGTATATTTATAAGGGAGAGCAAAAGAGTGTAAATATTTGTTTGCATTTTAAAGGTATTCATTTCCCTCAGATTTGACCTCCTTCCATGTTTCCCTCCATGTTGCAGATATTTGAGCAATTGAACAAATGTTCAAGGAAAGCAAATGTTAAGCTCCCCCAGGTACATACTAGTGGAAAGTGAATTTTTAAATTCTCTCTCTACATATATTCATTCATACCAAAATATCTAGACAGAGTCAATCTCATTCAGTCGGGAGAGGAACAATACAATGTTAGGGGATCAACTGCAGCAAAGTGACACGTCTCCAGTTTTCAGTTGCAAACCACAGAGCAAACAAAATTTGCACAAAAAGGAATAATTTCAATGAATGTGATACTGATATTTTGTGAGCAGACAAGAGGCTCAATTCGGTGAGTTGCTATGAATCATTTGCTCAAATCTAATGAAAACAGACTCGTCACCTTCACTTTTATTTATAGTCACTTTCTAGTAAGCTTCATTTTCTGGCTGTCATGCATGAGCCCAATAGCACAATGTTTGGGTTACAAACATATTTGCAGCCATAAAAATAATGGATGGAATCCTGGCTCCATTGAAGTCAAAGGCAAGACTTAATTTCACCCAAAATGTTTTCATTGAATGTTTTTCTGTTGACCAAGGCCAAGATTTCCAAAACTGGATGCTTAAAGTTAGGCTTCTGAGTCAGTGGCCTGATACTCAAAAGTGCTGAGTATCCTGTAACTCCCATTATTGATAATGGGAGCTGCTGAGGGCTCAGTATTTTTGAATATCTGGCCACTGATTAAGGTGTCTAAAGATGGACTTTAGAGTCTAACTTTCATCCCCCATTTTTAAAAACCATGGCCCTTAAGCTCCCCCCCCCACACAAAATACCTGTTTTTATAAAACCTTAATGTTGGGTCTAAATTGACTAGTCCAGGGATTGGCAACCTTTGGCACGCGGCCCATCAAGGAAATCCGCTGGCTGGCAGGGCCTGTTTGTTTACCTGCAGTGTCCGCAGGTTCGGCTGATTGCATCTCCCACTGTCTGCGGTTCGCCGTTCCAGGCCAACGGGGCTGCGGGAAGCGGTGGCCAGTACGTCCCTCAGCCCACGCCGCTTCCCACAGCCCCCTTTGGCCTGGAACAGCAAACTGCGGCCAGTGGGATCTGTGATCGGCTGAACCTGCGGACGCTGCAGGTAAACAAACCGGCCCGGCCTGCCAGCGGATTTCCCTGATGGGTCGCATGCCAAAGGTTGCCAATCCCTGGACTAGACAGCAGCCCTTTAACCCAATGACATCTCAAGCGTGGGTGTGTTGCTACACTTCGAAGATGTACTCTCTGGCTATGTCTACATGGCGCTCAGAGCAGGGCCGCCCAGAGGATTCAGGGGGCCTGGGGCAAAGCGGGGGAGCTTGTACTCACCAGGCGGCACTCCGAGTCTGCGGTGGCAGCGGCGGCATTTCGGCGGCGGGGGGCCCTTCAGTCACTCCGCGTCTTCGGCAGCACTGAAGGGCCCCCTGCTGGTGAAATGCAGCCGAAGACCCGGACCGCCGTCGGGTGAGGAAAGGAATTCTTGGCCGGGGCCCGGGGCAAATTGCCCCACTTGCCCCCCCCTCTGGGCAGCCCTGGCTCAGAGATGCGACTGCAGTATGTTTAGATGTACCTGAACTAGCTTTGATCTAATCAGCTCCATTAACAATAGCTGTGCAACCCTGATTGGGACCCTGAATTTATACTCATCTGGGTAGCCCATATGGCCACAGCTTCACTGCTATGTTATTGGAGCTAGCTAGGTCAAACCTAATGCTCTGATTGGAGTGTAGCTATAGCATTCCTACCCCTTCTTGAGAATGAGCTGCTGGTAACATGGATGCTTTCACGTCCCCAGACATCCCTGACACATTGTTTCCATTTCCCTTGCTTTCTTCACGTCCATGAAGTGTTACGCTTTTAGTGACATGAAACTCTGCTGGAGTGAAATATTGCCTGTGTCTCTCAGCCACCTTCCCATTCATGTCACGCCTGCTGCCCAGTGAGCATAGCTGACATGTATCTGTGACACTGTCCCACTCTGGCTCTATCTTTTTCCCTCACATATCCTTTTAAAAAAAATTGCTGGGTGCTATAATTGTCCCCGCACCAGTGTGTGGTTGTAATGGGAAGTGCTTGTTTGAATAATAAAATATTCCAATGCATCTCAACCATTCCTCCCCGCTCCTCATTCACTTTACACCTGTTAAACTGCTGCTGTTCCTGATCTCACAGCTTCTCTCGCTTCTCCCTTCACTTTCATTTTCATGGGCTGTCACATCCACTAGCCTGAATTACGTATGTTCCAGCAATGGAGAGGTTTTTGACAGCTGCTTATTCAAAGCACCGCTACCGAGACGAGTCTGCTATAGCCTGCTCTCTCTATGGGTTCACCTCCTCCTCACATGTTGTTCTGACTCTCACCATTTTTCTCTAATTATTATTAGCTTTCTGACACTATTTATTTCCTGAGTCTATGGCACTATCTTTATTCCATGGGGGAAGAGAGGCTAGTTATACTTCATTTGAAACCTGGACCCCTTGCTAATTTTCGATTGTAGGAGATGCTGAGACTCTCCTGGAAGGTGGTAGGCGCCTTCAACTTGTGCTGAATCCAAGTCTTTGAATGCAAAACCTTACAGCCCAGTTTTTTAAAGGTATTTAGGCATTTCTGCGCTCAGTATTGCAAAGCCAAACTGATTTAGGAGCCCTAGGCCTTGTCTACACTACAAAATTAAGTTTACCTAAATTAAGCTGATGTACAGCCACTGCAGCAATTACTGCAGTTTTTCATGTCCACACTATGCCCCCTCTGTCGGCAGTGTGCGTCCTCACCAGGAGCGCTTCCACTGACTGAAGTGCGGCATTGTGGGCACTGACAGCTGGACAACTCCCCCCTCCCACCCCCGCCATCGGGATTGACAGCTGGAGCCCGGCCAGGCTGACAGCGTGGAGCCCTGCTGCCCCTCCCAGTTAGGGATTGGGGGACAAGGATAACTTGAGCCCGGGCAGGGCCAGGCTCGGGAGCACCTCCCCTCCCACCCAATCCCGCATCAGGAGGTGGCAGCAGAGTTCGGGCTGTGAGCCCGCATGGGGCTGACAGCCAACAGTCGATGTAAGTAACTTTGTAGGCTCTGCACTGCCCTAACTACACCGACCTAAGCACTACACCTCTCGTGGAGGTGGAGTGAATGTGTAGTGGGCATCTTACATCGGTGGGGGTTCCATTGTAGTGTAGACACTGACAGAGTTAGGTGGACATAGGTCGACATAAGGCAGCTTAACGCCTGTGGTGTAGATGAGCCCTCTATCTCATTTTCAAAAGGGATTGAGGCACTTAGGAGCCAATATCCCATTGACAGTTGGTGGGATTGAACCTCCTAAATCCCTTTTGAAAATGATGTTTTCAAAAGGCAGTTTTATGGCAAATGCCTGGAGTTATGATTAGCTAGGTCCTCCATTTGGGCAAGTTAGCTCAGATGCTGCCTCGTTGGGCACAATGTAAGAACCTGACTAAACTAGAACAGAAATCATCATAGCATCATTGTAGTCACCACTTTACACCAGCTAATGATCTGGCCCGTGCAATCCTGTTGAACCTTAATTTCCACTCAGATTCCTCCCAACCCTTCCCTTTCTTGCTCTGCAAGCATTTCTTTGACAAGACAAATCTTTTACCATCTTAAAAACAACCATCAAAGTTCAGGGAAAGCTACTGTGTTCCGTTCAGAGAGAGAGAGATTAATTTGCATAATCACATCAGTTTTTAGCCTTGGCAATGTATTCAGACCTTCAGACACCTGACAGACAGTCCTACCTCTCTGACAGCCTCCCTGCTGGTAAAGCAATTACATTTGTCAAAAGGCACCCAGTGGAGAGTTTAAAGGTGCCACAAAACTACCATCCTAGAGGGAACTTGGGCTTTTAGGATAATTACAGAAAATAGGGCAGCCAATCAAAACTTTCAACCAAAATAAAAATCAAATGGCCAAAATAAAAATAAATCCAACAAAGGAAAGAACTGCAGCTCACTCACAGCTGAGAGAGATGCTCAGACACACTCTCATTTCGTGGCAATGAATCAGTTTACTGACAAACCTTCAGAGAAGAAATTCTCTGCCTGCCCATGTGGTTAAGGCAAAACCTGCTCAATGGAGCAAGTAACCCGAGAAATAGCATCCATTGACTGGATGCTTTGTCCAGTCTTCATTGGACTTTCAATGAGAGTTGAGCCCCTGGCTCTCTTGGTAGCCTTTGAAAATCCCAGCCCAACTCTCTTAATCAATCAGATTTTAATAGTTCTCCCAGTCATTTTCCCTTGTGCCCTTACTGGCTGTCTGACCGTTGGGTGTTTGAGCCATGACTCGGCCTCATGCTCTCAGTATCACCACTGAAACCTTTAAAAGCACCATCTGTAATTAAACAATCTCAATCAACTTCAATAATAGTAATATTTTACATTTGTATAGGCCACTTTAATCCCATTTGATCCTAAAGCACTTTTTAAATGTCCAATCCTTTATTCCTTACTCTGATGTGTGGTGTATATGTACATAGGCTCACGTCAGCTATATATATATATATATATGTACATAGACAGAAAAATCATGTCATGTGTTGTTGACATGCAGCCACCTCTGGGGTGGAAAGACACAGCTGTTAAATAGTGCACAAGGGAACAGCAGTTTAGGGCAGGAAGTGAAGCATCCATTTGAAATGGGGGGGATTTAGGTGGCAGAATGTAACTAGTCAAATTAGAATTTGGCCAGGACACTGGAATATAATGTCCCTACTCTTGCAAAAAGTGCCACACAGTCCAATGACCTCGAGTAGTTTTTTGAATGTTTGAAAATCCAAAACTAGCAATTATTGTTCATATTAAATAGAAGAGGAAACATTTTCCTAGATGCTCATTTTATGAATGTAAATGTGATTCTAAAATAGACATGTTGAGCTCTATTGCTTTCTCTCATCTACATTTAAAAAGCAAAAGGTAGGGATGGAGCCAGAATCTGATCTCACGCTGGTGTAAATCCAGAGGACCTCTATTGACTTAAATGTAATTGTTCCAAACTTACACTGGTGTGACTGAGAATATTGTCTGGTCCACAAATTCCAAAAATGCCTTCAATAGTTTCCAGTGTTTATTCAGTCCCATATGCAAAGGCCAAAATAAATTGAATTCACTGGAAGATCCCCAAGATTATGTGTCGAATGATTCCAAGGTTGTTCTGTTTTCCAATTCAAATTAACCATATTACACATTAGGAATGTCTGGAGGAAAAAAACTACAGCCCATCTCATAAAGCCTTGCTATGTATTTTAATGCACACAAGGTAAAAATAAAAATGACTCGTGGGCATTTGTTTGTTCCAGATTTATAATGTAGTTAGTTCTTTGGTTGCTTATTAAAAGTCTTCAGGAAGTATTTCTGTGGTGTTTATCTCCCCTTTACTGTTTCCACAAGTGCTACAGCTGCTTACACTTACTCTGGTGTATTTTCAAAGTAACTCTATTGTCTTCAATTGATTTATGCAAGTGTAACAGATCAGAATCCATCTCTTACCCTGGCTAAGATATTATTTTAATCGTAGGAATTCTTGCTGCTATTTTAGCAAACAAAATCTATGTTTAGTGGCACCTAAAGGGCCAGCATAACATACTCCATCCATCCCCAAAAATGAAAAGAATGGGACTAAGAAATAAAAGGGAAAGACTAGCATATTCCTTTCCACTTTCATGCTGCCTGCAATGCTATCAGGACCACACTCTAACACTCCATAAGGCTTATTCTTCCATCTCTAACAGATCCCAAAAAGCAGTATGTACCCCAGCTTCTTCAAACTGGCACTCCAACGCAAAGCCTTAACAGTGACCTTATATGCTTTTATAGCAACAGATCAGCACTTCAGACTATCATGCATTGCATGTGTTTGGGAAGTGATTCTGCTTTAACACCACTGAAGTCTGTAGGAAAATGTGTATGGTGTCTCCTATCTATCTCTAACCCGAGGAGTTTCTCTGAAGCTGGGTCTTCCACAGGGCTCTGATGATGGGTTGTGACACATGGCAATCATGACCACTGAACTCCACAGAGCAGAGAATGTTGCACTCCAGCCAGAAGAGATGTTAGCATCTTTCTGCTATTGTGCAAAGCACAGAGAGTTAGTATGGTACCTCATATATCACTGTGTGGTGGCAACTTTTAGCAGTGTTACCTTTTTAATGACAATCACAGTTCTGAGGTAATGTCTTTTAAGATGGAGATATTATTTCTTTGAGGCACAGAGGCACAATACCAGAATACTAATGAACACCTGTTTTTTTTTCCGAACCCTGAACAGCTAACAGTAGTTTTCATGCAAAGAAGAAAAACAGCACGAGTTCCCATTATTTACGAATCAACAGAGGTCTAGCCATTGAGGTATAAATCCCAGTGCCAATAAAACTCTGTGCCTGTGTGATTTTGGTTTTATGGATCATTAATGCAACAGGCTTGAGCTGATCTTCTCTAACATACAAATGGCAGCCTTTTATTTACTCTGGGTGTGATTGATTTCCCCTCCAGAGGGCTCCTCGTGGATCCCGCTGTCATTTGCATAAGTGAAGCCCACGCTGTGGAAAAGAGACTGGGACAAAGTGAACAGTCATATGCATGGGGGGAAAAAAACCAAGCAGCTGTAGGTAATGGACTGTCTCTGAACACAAGAACTAGGGGGTTGCCCAGCTGGCTCCACTTAACCACTAGTCCTTTCAGAGCTGCTGGGAATGGGAGGAGCCTGGGGCCTATATAAGTCAATTCCAGCCCCTTGCAAGGGGTGAGAGGTGCTGCTGAAGGAATGTTGGGGATAGTGCTAGACGAGCGCTCCAAGGAGCGTGTTAGATCAGTGTCTGAGGAGAAGCATCATCTTGGGAAAGCAAGTATTAAACTCGGGAGAATTTGGGTACAGGGTGGGCCTGCCTTCCTATAAGTGCTCTGGGCATAGAGGAGTCATAGGGAAATGACACTGAAGTAAATGGGTGTAGAAGATAACAAATAAATACTGATGTACCTTTTATAAGAACTGCTACATTATCTAACTCCCCCCACCCCTCATTTCTGTGGTGGTCATGTCATCCTGGCCCACCAGATAATCACCTGGAGACACAGGCACATATTGTATCATAAGTGGGATATAAAACCTTTTCTGGTAGGGTTGCACTCTTCTATTCCTCATCTCCCTAATATGATGGTGGTTGTTGGGGGGGAAATGGTGCAGTTTTTGCTTAGAAAGAACCAGTTCAGCTGGGAGCAAAGGAGTTGCAGGGGGAAGGAGAGCTAAACCAATTGATCTTTAGTTCTTCTGCACCTAGCACCATAGGCACCCAAATCCCATTGAAATGCTCAATAAAACTCTCTGTAGGAGTTGAGTGCCTAACTCCCTTAGGCCCCCTTGAAAATCCAAACCTTATTAAAGCCAGGTGATACAAGTTCTTTAACCCCTTTGCTGCTGGGGTGGGATGGGAACTTCAGGGTCCCCCTTGTACTCCTTAGATATGATCATATCCTGGCACAGGGAAGAATGCATATTCCTTTTGCAATGAATCATGGGCTACATTTTTATAGAGCCTTTGGAAATATGATGGCAATGCTTACGGGTAAATGAGTTTGCTCAGAGTTACATTGGGATGCATAGAGGGGCATCTATGTGAACGAAACAGGCAATTGCACATTCACCTGCCTAGCAGTGGTGTTGTACTTGTGTTGGTCCCAGGATATGAGATATGTGTAAACTCAAAAGCTTGTCTGTCACCAACAGAAGTTGGCCCAATAAAACATATTACCTTACCCACCTTCCAATAGTCCAGTTGTAACTGGTGGGGAGAGGGTACTGTTACAAAATATGACTGCCTGGATATGACCTTTCCTCTCTGGCTTCCCCCACTTCAACCCAGCAGAGGAAGCATTCCTGTTTCTGCGAAGAAACCCACCATGCCTGGGCTCTAGGAAGTCAGTGCTACTTCCCTATACGTAAGCTTCTTAAGAGGATTCATTACTATCGGGAGGCACAGAAATCTCATTCAGGGTCTTCCCTTCTGTATTCCTGTCAACAGCTTGAGATCTCTGACCACCGAACTCTAGAGCTGCAGACCTCAGCCACCAATGCTTTTCACCTGGGCCATTAAGGGCCAGAATGGAGAACTACGTCGGTGGACCCCTGTACAGACAGGCAGCCCCACTAAAGGCAGCAGAGCTTGCAGGGGTGTGCCTGTGCAGTACTCAGTATAGGGCTGAGGCTGAAGTCACTGAGAAATCATCACAAGTATTTCTTTATGGTAAAAACAATGCTGGAAAAATCATTTGGGCTTTTACTCTGAATTTGGGTAATGACTGGGAGGCTAGTTGAGGCGTGAGCTAAGTGTTAGGGAGAAGGACAAAGATGAGAGCAGGTGGTGGCTGAGGAGTGCCTCATGGAGAGAATGTGAGGAAGGGAAGGTGCTGGGTTCCATTGTCTTAAGAAACTGAGAACCACATTACACTATTAATAAACAATAGCAGAAGGGATGTCTCTGAAACCAGCACCGTACTCACTTAGGGAGTGGTGGTACTCCTGATTTGAAACAAATTAACAATCATTTCCCTAGCACTTAGCCATGATATTTGCCTTTTCCTTAAAAGGCTCTCATGATTTTCTGATTTGATTCTTACAACTTGCCAAGTTTTGCCCTTATCCAAAATGGCCCCTCCCTTCCATTACTGGAAATAAGAGTGAAGACACAGGCTGAGGTCAGCCAGGGGACTGCCATTTCCCTACAACCTTTGCAGCTGAGAGTGAAGCTGCCCCTAGCAAAGATGGTCCCCATTTGCCAGCCTTTCAAATGGGGCTGAACCCAGGCTGCCCTCAGGGATGGTGTCCCATGGGGAGGCCCAGGTGAGGAACAGGAGAATATGGAGGTGCAGAAAATGAGGCAGAGGGGGAATGAGTTAGGCGGCAGGACAGGAAGCTATGAGGAGTCAGAGGAATGTGGGGGAAGAATGCATACCAATGGAGGTGCAGCTAGGGTGACCACATAGCAAGTGTCAGAAATTGGGACATTTTTTTTGGGGGGGGGGAAAGGGGGGAATAGTTGCATATATAAGACAAAACCCCTAATATCAGGATGTCTGGTCACCCTACATGCAGGGGGATGGGAGTAGAGTGACCAGGCATCTGGTTTGCGACCGGAACACCCGGTTGAAAAGGGACCCTGGCAGCTCCAGTCGGCGGTGCTGCAGTGCTAAGGCAGGCTAGTCCCTACCTGTCCTGGCACTGCGCTGCACCCCAGAAGCGGCCAGCAGGTCTGGCTCCTAGGCGCGGGGGCCATGGGGCTCCAAACGCTGCCCCTGTCCTGAGCACCGGCTCCTCACTCGGCCAATGGGAGCTGGGGGCGCAGTGCCTGCGGGCGAGAGCAGCGCGCGGAGCCTGCTGCCCCCCGCCTCCCATGCCTACTAGCACTGAACCTGCTGGCTTTTCTGGGATGCGTGCAGTGCGGTGTCAGGACATGCAGGCAGCCTGCCTTAGCCCCACTGTGCCACTGACCGGAAGCCATCCGAGGTAAGCCCGAGCCCCAACCCCCTGCCCCATCCCTGAGCCTCCCCCCACCCAGAGCCCCCTCCTGTACCCCAAGGCCCTCATCCCCAGTCCCACCCAAGAGCCCGCACCCCCAGCCCATAGCCCATACCCTTTCCCACAGCGTCCCAAACCCGGCGCCCCCTCCTGCACCCAAACCCCTCATCCCCAGCCTCACCCCAGAGTCCACACCCCCAGCTGGAGCCTTCACCTCACCCCAAGCCCCTGCCCCTGCCCTAGCCCCAGCCCAGTGAGGGTGGGGGAGAACGAGCCACCGAGGGAGGGAGAATGTAGTGAGCGGGGGACATGGGGCGGGGCCTCAGGGAAGGGGCGGGGCTAGGGTGTTCAGTTTTGTGCAATTTGAAAGTTGGTAACTCTAGATGGGAGGGATAATCAAGTGGGATAACTAGCTCTGCAAACATAAATATTCATTTTCCTCTGGTACTAGAACTGTCAGTGGACAGAACAAAAAGTCAGGCAAGAATTGTGCAGCTTTCCAGAGTGAGGAGCAGCCATGAGCAATGGGATGAGCCTCTGCCATGAGCTTCAAGTGCTTACATGGGAAGAGAATTACTGAATTGTGTTGCTGTGTGTGAAATAAAGTGATAGAGCAACTGGTTTTTGCTTCGAATTGAGAAAATGAAAGGAGATGGCCGGGCAGGGGGGCATAAAAGTAGCAAGTAATAGTGAGATTGGAATAGTAGTGTAAGAACTCTAATCAACCTTCAGAATATAAAATCCCCAACAGGATTCCTCTCTAAACACACAAGACCTGGCTTCCAACACACTGAGTGCATAATTGCATCCAAAAACCCAAACACAAATGAATGCCAAACTTACAAGCATAGTTATTGGAGCTGTTTATTGCAATACTGGCAATGGTCTTTTATGTCTGGGAGTTATAAACTTTCAATTACTTTTTAAAAGTGAATGTATTTTAAATGTATTAGACTAGGAGACACTACCATGTATTGTTGGCATTTCCACCCTCCTGCAAAGGAAATAACACACTCCTAAATACCAGCACATTTCACATAGGCCCTCTGTTAATAAACTTTGCCTCACACGTGAACTACTTGCATTCAAATGGCCTTACCCCATATGGTAGATGTGACTCATCTCAACAGTAGACATTCCTCTTGTCCTGTCGGTATTGCCTCTGCTTTTACCTGTAAACTCATCAGGGTAGGGATGTTTGGCAATGACCTAACCTGCACAGAGCTGTGTACTTTTACAGTACTATGCAAAAGATGCTTAACAATAACTGTAACTACTGAGCTGGGTTAATTCAAACTAGGAGTGAAAAGTTTCATATATCAATCCTGTTCCCCTGTACATCTAGGCCTGGTCTACACTAGGCTTTTATGTCGAATTTAGAGACGTTACATCGATTTAACCCTGCACCCGTCCACACCACGAAGCTATTTAGTTTGACATAGAGCTCTCTTAAATTCGACTTCTGTACTCCTCCCCAACGAGAGGAGTAGCGCTAAATTCGACATGGCCATATCGAATTAGGCTAGGTGTGGATGGAAATCGACGCTAATAGCTCCGGGAGCTATCCCACAGTGCACCACTCTGTTGACGCTCTGGACAGCAGTCCGAGCTCGGATGCTCTGACCAGCCACACCCCAGGAAAATTTGAATTCCTTTTCCTGTCTGGGCAGTTTGAATTGCATTTTCTGTTTGGACATCGTGGCGAGCTCAGCAGCAGTGGCAACGATGCAGAGCTCTCCAGCAGAGGTGACCGTGCAATCCCAGAATAGAAAGAGGGCCCCAGCATGGACTGATCTGGAAGTCTTGGATCTCATCGCTGTGTGGGGAGATGAGTCCGTGCTTTCCGAGCTGCGCTCCAAAAGACGGAATGCAAAGATCTATGAGAAGATCTCTAAAGCCATGGCAGAGAGAGGATACAGCCGGGATGCAACGCAGTGCCGCGTGAAAATCAAGGAGCTGAGACAAGGCTACCAGAAGACCAAAGAGGCAAACGGACGCTCCGGATCCCAGCCCCACACATCCCGTTTCTACGAGGCACTGCATTCCATCCTAGGTGCGGCCGCCACCACTACCCCACCAGTGACCGTGGACTCTGAGGATGGGATATTGTCCGCGGCCGGTTCCTCAGCGGACGGGGAAGAGGAGGAAGGAGATGAGGACGAGGCAGTCGACAGCGCTTACAACGCTGATTTCCCCGACAGCCAGGAGCTCTTCATCACCCTCACAGAGATCCCCTACCAACCGTCCCCTGCCGTTACCCCAGACACAGATTCAGGGGAAGGATCAAGCAGTAAGTGTTTTAAATATCTAAACATTTATTTATAACATAACTGGCATATTTAAAATATTAACAATAGCTAAAGTGCTTTCAAACATGTAAACATTTATTTATAACAGAACAGGAACATTTAAAATATTAACAATGGGTAAAGTGCTTCAAAACATGTAAAGAGTAAAGTGCAACAAAACGGGAATATGTGCAAAGGGTATCATGATTAGTCTGTCTTTGGGCGCTTCAATATATAGTCCGAACTATTTTAAAAAAATTTCACAATGTCCGCTTCATGATTATACTGCCCAAGACGCTCCACTCTTTTGTCCCTAGAAGGGCACCTAAGCCAAAAACTGGTCAATGTATCCGGGGATAGAGGCGACATCCTTCGGGGAGAACTCCTCATAGGCCTCCTGCAGGTGTTTTTCCAGCCTCATGAGCAGGTTCCTGGGCAGGGAGAGCTTATTAGGCCCCCCGTGGTATGACACGTTTCCCTGCCACAACGCCAGCAGGTACTCGGGGATCATGGCCTTGCACAGCATAGCAGCAAATGGCCCCGGTTTCTGCAGGCTGTCCCGAAGCATCCTCTCCTTCTGGCTCTCCGAGACCCTCAGGAGGGTGATGTCTGCCATGACTCCCTGCTTTGAATTAGGTAGGGGAAAGTTAGTATTGGGACTGCTTGCCCGTTCCTTTACAGAACGGTAACCTCCGGTTTACAGCCACGCGGTTTACAGCCGCGAGGGGGTGGGACAGGGACAGAGTTCATGCTTGCAGGATTGCTGCCAGCAGAGACTCGCATTGCTTTCTATGTGAAAGGAGGCCAGTGCCACTCTTAAAGTTTTAAGCAGCCACAAGTCTACGGCTTACCATGTTTGACAGCTAGACAAAGTCCGGTGTCCTGCCCCGCTCCTCAGCTCGCCACAGCAAGACCGCAGGCACTGTAGGCGAGGGCCGAAAATTCGACCTTGTCCTCAGTGCGCGTGTGATAGGTGCTCTGCATGGTCTTGTTCACAGAGAAAGACTATGTTCTCTGTTCACAGATACATTGATCTGTCTCAGGAATTCACTCCCTTTTTCCAATTCCCACAGCCACATCTGCTCAGAGGCTAGCGCCCATTAGGAGGAGGAAGAAGAGGACACGGGAAGACATGTTTGCTGAACTAATGGGATGCTCCCGAGCACAGGCAGCCCAGCAGACACAGTGGAGGGAGAACTTGTCCCAAATGCACCGGGCAAACATTGAACGGGAGGAGAGGTGGCGACAGGAGGACCGGCAGGCTACTCAAACGCTGCTTGGACTAATGAGGGAGCAAACGGACACGCTCCGCCGCCTTGTGGATGTTCTGCAGGACCGGAGGCAGGAGGAGAGAGCCCCGCTGCAGTCTCTCTCTAACTGCCCTGCCCCGCCACCAAGTCCCATACCCCCCTCACCCAAAGTCCAAACACGGAGGGGCGGCAGGGGCCGTGAAAAATTTCACTCCACCCCTGCGGACTGCTCTACCACTAGAAGGCTCTCATTCCTCAAAATTTGAAAAGTCCTTTCCTACCCGCGTCACACAAGACCCCGTCCAAGTTTCAGCCCCCCGTTCCATGTGTGGTTGTTAATAAAAAATACGTTTCTGTTCATTACTGTTTCCATCCTCTTCTTTTGGAGGAGAGTCTGTCTGAAGGGGGGGGAAGGGGCTTGGTAATTGGACAGGACAGTCACCTTTAGCAGGGGGCAGGTCCAGCAGCAGGGCACATACACAGTGCAGTGACTAGTTACCCTGGTCAGTCTGGGAGGTGGTTTTCATGTTCTGTGTGGTGGGGGGGGGGTGCTCTGTGACTTTGTGGCGGGGGAGGGCAGTTACAGATCTTATGCAGCGGTCCTTACCCTGGATCACAGAGCCGCACAGCAGGGGATCTGTAACCCTCCTCCCCCTGCAAGACAGTCACATAGCCGACACATACACGCAGTCCCGGCCAGGAGGGCTGGCAGGCTCCGTTGAAACAACCAGTCCACCACCGCGGAGCCTGTCATTCCTGGAGTTTAGAAGCATCATTTGCATCACAACACTAAACCCGCCCCCCGCCACAGTCTGCGTCCCAGGTTTAAAACATTCCCGCGAAAACAGTAATAAAGACAACGGTGTCCATTAACAAAACAGAACAGATTTTATTTTTTGGGAAGGGGGTGAAGGGGGTATGTAACTGGAGAGGATAGTCGACGGCAACTGGGTAAAGAAACGGGGGCAAGTTCAGCTTCTGTGTCCACAAACTTAAAAGTCACTGGGTACCCTGCTCAGTCTTGAAACTGGCTTTCAAAGCCTCCCGGATGCACAGCACGTCCCGCTGGGCTCTTCTAATCGCCCGGCTGTCTGGCTGGGCGTAATCAGCAGCCAGGCTATTTGCCTCAACCTCCCACCCCGCCATAAAGGTCTCCCCCTTGCTCTCACAGAGATTGTGGAGCACACAGCAAGCTGCAATAACAATGGGGATATTGGTTTCGCTGAGATCACAGCGAGTCAGTAAGCTTCTCCATCTCCCCTTGAGACGGCCAAAAGCACACTCCACGACCATTCTGCACTTGCTCAGCCGGTAGTTGAAGAGTTCTTGTTCAGTGTCCAGGGCGCCAGTATAGGGCTTCATGAGCCAGGGCATTAGCGGGTAGGCTGGGTCCCCGAGGATCACTGTAGGCATCTCCACATCCCCAACAGTTATCTTGTGGTCCGGGAAGTAAATGCCTTCCTGCAGCCGTCTAAACAGACCAGAGTTCCTGAAAACCCGAGCGTCATGAACCTTGCCCGGCCATCCGACGTTGATGTTGGTAAAACGTCCCCTGTGGTCCACCAGTGCTTGCAGCACCATTGAAAAGTATCCCTTTCTGTTAATATACTGGCTGGCCTGGTGGCCCGGTCCCAGGATAGGGATGTGAGTCCCATCTATAGCCCCACCGCAGTTTGGGAATCCCATCGCGGCGAAGCCATCTATGATGGCCTGCGCGTTTCCCAGGGTCACTACCTTTGACAGCAGTACCTTGACGATTGCCTTGGCTACTTGCAGGACAACAACCCCCACGGTAGATTTGCCCACGCCAAAGTGGTTCGCGACTGACCGGTAGCTGTCCGGCGTTGCAAGCTTCCAGAGGGCTATGGCCACTCGCTTCTGGACAGTGAGGGCTGCTCGCATGCGGGTGTCCTTGCGCTTCAGGGCAGGGGACAGCAACTCACAAAGTTCGAGGAAAGTCCCCTTCCGCATGCGAAAGTTTCGCAGCCATTGAGATTCATCCCAGACCTGAAGCACTATGCGGTCCCACCAGTCCGTGCTTGTTTCCCGGGCCCAGAATCGCCGTTCCACAATATCCACATGACCCATTGCCACCGTGATGTCCTGGGCGCTGGGGCATGTGGTTTCTGACAGCTCTGTGCTACTCTTCGACTTCAGGCCCTCACGGCGGTGCCGTAGCCTCCTCGCCTGATTTCTCTGCATCTGCCTCAGGGAAAGGTGTATGATAAGCTGCGAGGCGTTGAGAACGGCCAGAACTGCAGCGATGGTCACAGCGGGATCCATGATCGCAGTGCTGTGGCGTCTGCGCTGTCACTGATCAGAAAAGTGCGCGAACTGATTTCCCGCCGACGCTTTCAGGGAGGGAGGGAGGGCGGTAGTGACTGACGGATGACGACAGTTACCCAAAAGCACCCTCGCCACATTTTTTTACCCAGAAGGCATTGGCGGATCGACCCAGAATTCCAATGGGCAGCGGGGACTGCGGGAACTGTGGGATAGCTGCCCACAGTGCACTGCTTCCAATGTCGACGCTTTCCCCGTTAGTGTGGACTCACAAAGTCGAATTACTGTCCTTAGTGTAGACACACACGTTCGACTTTCTAATATCGATTGCACATATTCGATTTAACTAAAATCGAACTACTCTCGTAGTGTAGACATACCCCTAGTCTTCTGCACCATGTATACCATAGCAAATCCCTTCTGATCTGATTTTTATTTAACTGTATTTTTGTTTTGTTTTAGTGCGCAGTATATAGCATCTTGCTGACTAGTTTCAAATTGCTGAGATTCAGACACAGGAAACGTTTCCACTGGCCTTCACTCCACTGCAATTAGAAAGGTAAGGTCAAACAAATACACCTGTACCTCGGGAGCCAAAAAACCTTACTGTGTTATAGGTGAAACCGCGTTATATCAAACTTGCTTTGATCCACCCGAGTGTGCAGCCCTGCCTCCCCGGAGCGCTGCTTTACAGCATTATATCCGAATTCGTGTTATATCGGGTCGCGTTATATCGGGGTAGAGGTGTACATGCTAGTACTGTTCCCTGCTTCCTCCCAATGGTTTCTGACCCCGTGTATATCAGCTGGCTGTGGGCAGTGCATAACCTAGATCTGTTCCAGAGATCAAAAGAGTCACCAGTTTAAAGACAGCCGATGTAGTCATTAGCTGCTTGTGGTGTTCTGCCTTCTGTTATGAAGGTCAATGCAAAATCAGAGATGTTTTGTTTTTTTAAGTGTCATGCTAACACATTGACCACAAACAAAACAAAAGCTCCACCTAATCATGGAAGAGGGAGAGCACAGATAGTGTCATTTTAATCTTCCCTATATGTGCTTCCACCAGCTGGGAGCCTTCCAACTTTGATCTGAATGGATTTCATTCAGTGAGCGATTCACTGATACCAATGCTCCATTCAAGTATTACAGCTACTCAGTTTGCCCATATTGGTGCCAGACAGTGTCATTGTGGAGGTGTTTTTAATTATGTGGCTGCCTGTCCACAAAGAACTGTTCTGAGAACCCCTATGTGAAATGAGGAGAAGACTAGCCAATGATAGATCATGGACTTTAAATCACTAGCAGCTTGTGCTGGATCCAAACCGGTGACCTGGAGATTAAAAGCTCTGTATTCCATTACAGATCCCCTGAGCACTGTCTAAACCAGGGGTCGGCAACCTCTGGCACGCAGCTCGCCAGGGTGCGGGCCGGGCCAGTTTGTTTACCTGCCGCGTCCGCAGGTTCGGCCGATTGTGGTTCCCACTGGCCGCGGTTCGCCGCTCCAGGCCAATGGGGGCTGCGGGAAGCGGCGGCCAGCACATCCCTCGGCCTGCACCACTTCCCGCACCCCCCATTGGCCTGGAGCGGTGAACCGCAGCCAGTGGGAGCTGCGATCGGCTGAACCTGTGAACGCGGCAGGTAAACAAACTGGCCCGGCCCGCCAGGGTGCTTACCCTGGCGAGCCACGTGCCAGAAGTTGCCAACCCCTGGTCTAAACTATTGCAGTCTTTCAGTATTCTGCACCTAATCATAAGGCTGAAACTTTGTGTCAGATGAGGTTATATTGTAGAAGTTTATGTTGAATGGTGCAGGGAGGCTATGTTGTATATGCAGATGGAATTATTTTACACCTTGCGTTACTACAATATTGCTCTAGTCATAAGAGTCGAGAAAAATTTCAGTGAGGTTTTTGTCCATACTTATATTACTTCTAAGTAGTACATAATATAGGTGCTTAATGTGTCTTAATAGATTGTTAGGCATTTGTTGTAACATCAGAGGAATGCAATAGGTTGTTTATAACTATGTCTTATAATAATTTATAATACTGTCTATTGGTATGCTTATAACAAATATTGCTCTTGTCTGTCTCATGCCTATGAGAGGTGCTATTGAAAACTTTACCCAAGTGACTTAAGGCAAGATTTTCAAAGGTATTTAGGTGTTTGAAGATGCAGATGGGTGCTTGGTGGGATTTTCAAAAGCATTTAAGCAGGTTAGGCACTTTGGGAGTTAGGTGTCTAAGTTGCTTTTGAAAATAAGACTTAAGCTCCGAAGTCACTCAGGCAACTTTGAAAATTTTACCTAACATCTGCTGGTCATTTATTAACCCTTCAGAAGCTACACAAGCTACAGGCATAAATGTAAAGTTTGGAGCCCCAGAAATCATTGATTGTAGTTAATGGGGCCCCTATGAAAGAATATTCAGAGAGTTAGCCTCTGTATCTTGGTCCACTTATACATTTAAAACTAGAAATGGCAAACTGATATTATTTGGGCTGTCAAGAAAATAGTTTATTGAAGCTATTCCAAGGTTATCAGTGCCTTGCAACATCTAATTGTTCATTGATTACTTCGGAGTGAATTTGACTAGACAAGACTTTCAAATTGCTGGTTTTCCCAGTAAGTCTGTTCCAGGTATCCTGCTGACAGGCATAGTCCTGAGTGTATGTGCCATTCATCATCTCTGTCCTCTATTATTATGATGTCAAGGTTTGGTCCACTTGCTCATGGATGTGCTCAGTGGTCATCTTGAATTTGAGCAGAAAGGCTGGAGGGAATCAATAAAAGGAGTATTGTTAGTTCTGCAGGGGACATATGGAAATGGCTAGAATAGGAGACATCTGTTATATTTGATTCTCGGGAAAAACCAACAACCTGGGCAAAAATATTTTATATTAAGAGTTTTCATATAACAGACCTTTCCCCCCCCCCCAACCTTGCACTTTGTGTAGTCATTTATGCCTGTGAAAAATCAGAATAAAGTGCTTCTTTTCTGGGATAGTGATAGGAGAAGCAAGCTCTGAAGGTCTTTTTTTACAAACAGAGGCTGCACACACATGTCCCGACTCTGAGCTCTCAGAAACCAGTTTTACATTAGTGCAGCTCCACTGACTTCAGTTGACCTACTCCTGATTTATATTGGTGTGAGATCAGGATAAGGCTCAGGTCCGGAAGTATAAAAGCATAGCTTCTAGACTATGTTGTGACCTCCAAGAAAACTGCTTTGTAGTACAACTTGGGGGACCTTGTTAATGCTCAAAAATGCTGCATTAACACTATTGGAAACTGCAGTGTTAATGACCATTATTGTAGAGCATGCTAGTGTTTTTTATATGGAATTGGCTAGGTAGGCAGCTGAATGGAGTGATAGAATTAGTATGTTCATGCTTATCAGTGATTTAGTGCAATCAAGAGATCATTGTGATTGGAGAAGCAAAGCAAATGAGGTAAAGTTCCTCCTACAATCTTTCTCTGGTCTATTAAATTCAATTCTTTTACAATGCTGGAATCTAGCCCTGACAGTCCTTATTCAGGCATACTATTGTTGAAGTGATTTGGGAATTTAGTTTTTCCAAAATCTTTGTCAGGCTGGATAGGTGTCTCCGGGATATCATAATGACCTTCTTTTCATATAGCACATATATGGACTTCTAGACTGGCTTATGACTTCATAGCCAAAGAAAGTGACACTTGTTAGTTACTTTGACTTTCCAGAGTTCCTCTAAGGATATATGGATCTACCCCATGAACTTCAAAGCCACTGAGTTTCACATAGATCCAGTCATGGGAGGTAGTATCCATCCTGAAGTATAAAATTTCTCCCTACGCTTATAGTACACTTCATAGCATATATGTACTGATCCAAAGCCCCTTCAAGCTAGTGGGAGTGTTTCCATTGATTTCAATGGGCTGTGAGTCAAGTTCACATTGAATATATAGGCAGACTTCCATTATAAGACCTTGTTTTCAGTTCCTTAAATCTCTGCCAAACTTTAACTGCTTAGGCTGAAATTTTCCATGTGGGGGTGCTTGGCTCAGTGTGGAGAATCTGCCCCTTATAGTAATGTATGTGACAATACTCAAATCATTACAGGACAGAACAGTCTTGAAAGTGGTCCCAGAGTCTGTACTTTAATCAGGTTTTATTCCCCTCTAAGTGAGGCCCAGGTAGAGGACTCTTTCACCTCAGGGCTAGTTCCATGTTTTAAATCAAACCTTTGATCCTATGGCAATGGATGTCTCCAAGGACACTGGTAATGAAAGCCTTTTATCTCTAGGTCAACAGCTCCAATGATGCTCAGGTCTATAGTGACTGAAAATTCTTACTGCCTGATGGCTGTTAGACTGCATGCTTCGAGCTGGTGATCTCACTTCAGTTCATAGCCTGCAGACGGAGGAGAAAAATCCACTGCCACTTTTGCACTAATTGTCACTAGAGGCTCTTCAGAACACATCTGAGGCACCCCAATGGGACAGTTAGTTCTGCCAATGCTGTTGCTATGGTGAGCCATGGCAGTAGAGGGAGATCAGAAGACCACTAGAAAAGCTATCGTGGGGTGTCAGGAAGACGGCACAGTGTAGTAGTCCCTGGAAAAGGATTGGGAGAAGCCAGGAGCATCCTGATTTCTAATCATGACCTAGCTACTGAATTATCCATCTGCACTTTGAGTTTTCTGTCTGTTCTTGTGCCTATCAAACCCCAGCTAGAAAACAGGGTGACAGAAGAAACAGTAGTAGATGCTGTATCCATGCTGAGCTTTCCTGGGTGAAGAAGAGTTACAAGACAAAAGGAAATGAGTAGAGGAAATGGAAAGGGAGGAGAGGGTGGAATCAATTGGCTTAGGCCACTCTTTTCAAAAGGGGTCATTAATTTTGGCTTCTTCACATTGAGAAATCATCTGAAATAACTGCAGTATTTGCCACCATCATCACTTAAGCTTCCTCTGACCACTGCATCCTGAATGGATACCTGGGTTTCTAAAATGGCCACGACAGCCATGCTGTACACATGATTGTTTTAGTCCTGGAGCAAATATCGAACCCACAGATGTCACTGTTACAGGCCAAGCTACATTGTTAGACCTTCATGCACCACCAATCAAATGCACCCCTCTGGTACCTGGGTTTGCTACCTTCACTCCGCTCTGGGTGGGACCACACAGTGCTATCTTGGGCTGCAGCCCAGAGCTCTGGTCTCTGTTCACCACAGTGGTCGCCAGACCGTTTGTTTAAATTTTCATGGCCACCCACAGCTTCCCGCAGTGGCTGTGGTTTGCTGTTCCCGGCCAATGGGAGCTGTGGAAAGTGGCGTGGGCCCACCTGTGTCTGACACTTGTCGGGCCTTTCCCTTCAGAAGCCTGTTACCAGCACATGATTAAAGTGACCCACAAACAGTTTCTTCAAAACAAATTTATTCACCTAAAGATACATAGGAAGCAGAGAAAAGGGATAAAACAACCAAAAGTCTGTGTGCCTGGATCTTATCTACTTTATTGTTTCCTTATAAGTTTTGGGTAGGTTCCTCTCAGCCTTGACATGCCTGCTCCTTGATTTCTAGGCCCTGACCTGGGAAAACAGTAGTTTAACCTGCTGGCATCTGGAAGACAGTATCTTCCCAATTAATGGCCTAGCCACTGTTATCTTAATTCTCTTTAAGTTATTTACCTTAGGTGTCTTATCTCTACCATTGTTTTATTTCCTATTCCTAAGGAAATTTATTCCTTTAACTTTGTGAGGTCAGGCAGAATAATATCATGCAGATAAACTGAGTTACGTATGATAGCCAAAACTTTTATAAATATCTCCCTCATTCTCCACAACATAGAAGGCCTCTGCCATGAGATTTTCCAAAGAGATGAGTGCCAGTGCTCAGCAGTTTCTTCTCAGTGGTCAGTTCAGTTCTTACACACTGGGTAAACCAATGGGGTGCATCCCATCTCTGTAGTACAAGTTGAGCAGGATAAATAGGATCAGGTTTCAAAAGATAGTCATAAATTGCACTGTCGGGGTGAGGCTTGGGCTGCTAAAATCACCCTAACCTATCCAATAAATTAGATAATGGGCCAGATTCACTGGAGCTGGAACAGGGAGTTGTAAGTTACCCCTTTCTATCCATGTCCAGCCCTCTGTGCCCCCAAAGGGGATATGCTGTGGGAATGAGCAGTCAGTTACCACAATCACCCTCCTGAGGCTCGCCAGGGAGAGGGGCTTCATATGAGCCCATGTAGACTGTTAGTGTGATGTACTGGCTCATCCTGGGTGCACCCCCATGTCAGCCAGCCTTACCCACTCCTTTCTGGTGGTTGGCTCCTCACAGCTCCCAACCCTTCAGCAGCTGCAACCTCCTCCTCTGGCTGGCTTTCAATTTTGGAAGCCTAGCACCTGGGCTTATACCAGCAGAAGCTGGGGCTGGTCTTGTCTTTGTAAAGCAGTAAGTGCCCAAGAATTAAGTGACCTACATTGTCTAGGTGACAGCCTGGTGGAGGAAGCAGCTCTGCACTGGGAAGAAGGGATGTCTGCTCTGACCGGTGCTCATGGCATAGTACTCAGCCTTGTGATCTGCTGGTCCACCCCTGTGCCGCAAACCTGGTATGATGGCAAAGAGAGAGAGGCTATCCGACCAGCTAGTGTGGAGGGCAAAATAAAGCTTACTCCCCACATGTGCCTGGCGAGAGATGCCAGAGAACTGGCACCAGAAGAAGGGCAGAGGGAAGGGAAAGAATTCAAAAGAAAGAACCCCTCAGGGGCAAAAACCAACAGGTCAGAGAAATGGCCGGAGGAGATGAGAGGTTTATTTTTAGTTTTCCAGTTGAACTGAATCCAAACAGCCAGATGATGCTCCTTCTGATGGGTGAGGTTTGCATCAGATTTCAGCAAATCCAGGTGGATGGCCAAGGAGTTTATATATGGAAGCAGAGGTGGGAGGGCATTAAACTCCTTCTGATGCAATTCTCCTCTGAAAATGGGGATGTGTCATGCGAACACCTACTCCGCAGATCTGCTCCCTGACTACATTCAGAGCCAGCTCAGCTCTAAGTTGGCAGAGCCCCCAGAGCTCTGGGAAAGCAGGCTGGATTCTATTCTGGTTTGCACATCAACAGCAAAACAGCTTTTGGGAATAAAAGCCTTGTTCATGCTCACTTCCACTTTGCCCCAGCATTCAGTACTGGAATGCCATTGTATGTAGGGAACTGGCTGCAGTGTACACAGGACCTTGCCCAGGGCTCAGCATACTGTGTATGCAACAGTCACCATGCACAGGGGAGCCAGCAGCTGTCTGCAGCCCACAGCTCTGCTGAACGAGGTAAGGAGAAAATGGCACTCAGACATGGGCCAAAGAGGGTATTTTAGCCAGACATTCCTTGAGAGCCTTACTTAGGTTTTACAGACATTCCTTGAGAGCCTTACTTAGGTTTTACTCAGACAAGCCTTCCACTGGATCTTCATAGAATATCAGGGTTGGAAGGGACCTCAGGAGGTCAACTAGTCCACCCTCCTCCTCAAAGCAGGACCAATCCCCAGACAAATTTTTGCCCCAGATTCCTAAATGGCCCCCTCAAGGATTGAACTCACAACCCTGGGTTTAGCAGGCCAATGCTTAAACCACTGAGCTATCCCTCCCCCCTGCCTGAGTGAGAACAGAACAAACACAGATGGCTATAGTGTGCCATTTTGGTATAGCCCTGTGCTGGGGTGATGCAGAGCCTGTATGCCTGCAGGGGACCACTGAGAGCCAGAATGCCTCCAGGAACTCCCAGGTGTGGAGCCCCTTTGCCCTGCTACTACCCTCTTTAGGGAGTACAGCATGCTCCCCATAGCAATGGCTTGGCTTTCTGCTATCAGGCGTGGCCACAGCCCCAGATGACCTCTCACATGACCGCCAGCTAAACCAAAAAACTCTTCCCCTTCCAGGCTAGTGACAGTTCAAATAGAAACAAATGGAACAAAGTCCCAGTGATCTGAACCATGGGCTGCCTCTCCTTGGTCAGTGTCCTCCAACACTTTTGCTGAGTCTGGAAAAGGACACGAGTGCCTAGTTCAGGTCTCCAAGCCCCTCTTCGGCTCCTTGCCCAAGGCCTCTTCTTTTGCTGACTCCCAGGATTCTGTCCTCTCCAGGATCCCTCCAAGCAGAAATGTTTCTTTCTAGGCTTTTCTTCATCCAACCAGCCAGCTCTCTCTGCAGCCTTTCATGCTCCTGATGAAGATGCTTGGTGACCGTTTGTGGGTCTTTCCAACAATCTCCTCTTAAACTTGTTCTGTGACAGGGAAGTCGAGATTATATAGAGCTGTGCCCTTTCCTAGGTTTACCATATTTGAACTTTCAAAAAAGAGGACACTCCATGGGTGTGGGGGGGGGGAGTCCCGCCCCTATCCACTTCCTCCCACTTCCTGCCCCCTGACTGCTCCCCACAGAACCCCCAACCCATCCAACCTCCCCTGCTCCTTGTCCCCTGATCACTTCCTCCGGGACCCTTGCCCCTAACCGCCCCCAGGACCCCACCCGCTATCTAAGCCTCCCTTCTCCTTGTCCCTGACTGCCCCCTCCTGAGACCCCCCCCACCCTAACTGCCCCCCCAGGACTCCACCCCCTACCTGTCCCCTGACTGCCCTGACTCCTATCTACACCCCTGCCCCCTGACAGGCCCCCCCAGAACCCCCAGCCCATCCAATCCTCCCTGTCCCCTGACTGCCCCGCCCCCTCTCCACACCCCCGCCCCCGACAGCCCCCCCCAGGAACCCCCTACCCATCCAACCCCCCCTGCTTCCTGTCCCCTGACTGCCCCCTGGCACCCCCTGCCCCTTCTCCAACCCCCAAGCCCCCTTACCGTGCCGCTCAGACCAGCCAGACACGCTGCCGCATTCCCCCGTGGAGTGCACAGCCCCGCCCCCACAGAGTGCTTCCGGTGCGGCGCGCTGAGGCTGTGTTGGAGAGGGGAGCAGGGGAGGGGCTCTGGCTGCTGGAGGCCCCAATGCGAGCGGCTCAATCTGGCCCAGTTGCTCTGTCAGCCGTGCCACGCTCTGCATTGGGAGGGAAATCCCAGACCTTTTTAGATTTTTAGAAAGTCCTCCCGGACGGCTATTTAAAACCCCAAAATCCGGACATGTCAGGGATAATCCGGACGTATGGTAACCCTACCCTTTCCCAGCAGTCCTCTGTTCCTCAGAATCCCCCTGCTCTGGGCAGGAGCTGGGAACAGATTACAGCTGGATCTGGAACCCACCTTAAAGGGCCAGCATGCCCTTTGAAATGCCTTGATAACTGGCTAGCTCTCAGCACATTGGGTGGGTGGTGGAGCCAGGGCTCCATCCTGCCCTTGTGCACCCTGGGGTGGAGGTAGAAAGCTGCTCCTGCACACCCTTGATCACAGGGTTGCAGTTCTGCCTGGCCCTTACACAGACTGTACAAGGCCAGGGTGAAATTTCCTTATGCCCTCTCACAGTGCTGCTCACTCATATAAGGGCCAGGCACCATCTGCTCTTAAGTGAGGATTTTATGGTGAGGTCACATGTTACAGTTCTGCTTCCTGACTGGACAGGTGTAACTCTTAGGATCTGTCTGCCCTCCGGTCATGGGTTACTGTTGCAGCTCGAGAAGACTTACCAGCACTAGTTCTGATCAACCTGGCTTGGATACTGGAGCCATGAAGCTGCAGCAGCATAGGCTTCATCACACGTTAACCCTGCAGGTAATTTCAAAGCTAGCTCAGGTATGTCTACTTGAGTTGCCGTCGCACCCTGAGACTGCAGTCTACTTGAGCTGGCAGGTGTAATTTCCAGCTTGAATAGCCATGCATGCACTAGCCCCGATCAAGCTCCCATGCTAACAATAGCAGTGTAGCTGCAACAGCCTGAGGGGTGGCAGGAGCTAGCAGCCCCACGTACAGTTGTCTGAAACCATAGGTATGTACTCAAGCTGCTAGTCTCTGCAGCCACTCGCGCTGCTGTGGCTACACCTCTACTTTTAGAGCGCTAGTTCAATCGGAGCTAGCACAGGTACATCTACTGAAGCAGGAAATTATGCCTTCTAACTCCAGTATAGGTATAGCTTTAGGCCTCTGTTTCCAGTGGGAATGCTTGCAATGAGGAATTCAAACATTCACTTCCCACAATATTCAGTAGCACCAGAATAAATGTGCTGTTTTACTTCCTGCCTGTAAATCAATTTGCTAACGTTTTGAGAAGCAAGTGCAACCACAGAAGCAGCAAATTCATTTGAAAACATGGAGGAAAGGTTTGTTTGTTTGTTTATTGCAGCATTTACCCAGCACTACTTTCAAGCCAAGGCAGGGTCACTTCCCAGCAAGGGTCTTGAGCTCAGACATCAAGGCCCAGACTCGCCTCTAATACAGGCATAAATGAGTATCTCCACTGACGTCGATGGAGCCATACTGATGCAGAACTTCCCTAAGGTCAGAGGATTCATGATCTGTTTCATGCAGCTGTTGCCTCTGACCTCTTTCTAAATAGCCACACCAACACATAAAGTGCCACTGTATCATTGTTTACTACTAAGCCAGTGACAAGGAAAGTATTTTTCCTCCTCTGCTACAACTGCCATCGGTAAACATCCAGTAACATAATGACCAGCCAGTGTGAAACCGTTAAAATTACCTCATAAATAACTCTTAATGCACAGAGAACTAGGAGTTTCTATTGCTCGTGGATAAATTACTCACTGCCATTATGGAGCATTAAACCATGGCTAATGTGGAGTTCTCCATAGGGGATTCATTAAATACTATAGGTCTCCTATGGATTTAACCATCGGGACATCAAACTGCTTTTGCTTGTTGTCATTCTAGCATATTAGAGGTAATGCACCTCTGCACAGGAGCATCAAGGATGCTAATAGACCAGGAAAATGCTTTGGGGGAAGGGGGAAACACAAACAAAACACGTGTGAGAGCATTTGGGGGCAGGATGAGATCTGTAGCAAGGTTTTTAAAAAATTGGGAACTTGTATTTCTTTATTGCTATCTGATGAACCAGCAGACATGTATATGGCCACCCCTTGCAATTGGAAACTCAGCCTTAGACCTGATCCTGCCAGCACTCCCACCTATATGTAACTTTACCCCTGTGAGCAACCCCATTGAACAAGTAATCCTGCTGGGCTCAGTGTGACTTCCTGAAAACAGTAACAGAGGGGTAGCCATGTTAGTCTGTATCCACAAAAACAACGAGGAGTCCGGTGGCACCGTAAAGACTAACAGATTTATTCAGGCATAAGCTTGCGTGGGTAAAAAACCGACTTCTTCAGATGCATGGAGTGAAAATTACAGATACAGGCATAAATATATATTGGCTTCATGTGCATAGGTGTTTGTAGGATCAGTATGTTAAACTTACATCAAAGAGCAGATGGTAGGTGATCCTGATTAGCAGTGTATGCCCATTAACATCACCATGGCATTCACAATGTTTGTATGGTATATAGTATTACATTTTATTACCCTACTGTTTATCATTATATTAGTACACACTTTATTGTGAAAATTATTACAATTGTAAATTATTTCCATTCTTGCAGTGTATCTGCTGTTCCATGGTATTTATAAGATATTATTACATTTTAGTAAAATATTATGTATTTTTATTAAAAATGTCGTGAATTTGGCCCACCGGTGAGGCTTGCTCCAGAGTGCATCTGTAGCAAGGAGGCATCCGCACCCTGTGCACGTGAGGTATTCAAGTGCCTAAAAAAAATCTGGCCCTTGAGGCTTGATCCAGAGTCCATTGAAATCAATAGACCGAGCTAATTGATTGGGTCCCAGGATTGTGCTAGACAAACAACCTAGGGCACTAGAGAAAGATCCCTTTGTTACTAGGATAATCCTGTATCCTAAAGGAACAGGCTGGGCTGGCTTTGTGTGGATGCCTTGAAAGAACACAAGGAGCTTCCCCCTTTGCTGTTCTCTGCGAGGGCCTGCAGCTCGTGTTGCAGCTGGGGGAGCAGAAGTGGGGGAATAAGGGAGGGCTAGCACCCCTGCCCTGGAAATATTGTTGGGGCTGTGCCCCTGTGTAAACTCTCACAGGGGGGTGTGTGTGTGAGGGGGGGATGATGAAAGCCAGCTCCGGAAGGGCTGCAGTGGCTGGCTGCAGGGCCTGGGCTTGGCCTGGGGATGGAGAGATGGGAGCAGGACCCGGAAGGTCTGGCATGGGCCTGGGAGCAAGTAGGAATCCCTGGGACCCTCCTTCCCAGCCTGGAGCCAACCTCCCGGCCTCATTGAGTCTCAGGACCTCCCCTCACTCCCCCTCCTGTCCCTCTTGCTCCAATTCGCAGGGAGCTTCTGCCCCTCCCTGGTTGCAGTATGGAGGGCAAAGCACTACATTAGGATTAGGCTATTGCAACCACTGGCACTAGATTCCCTACAGGGTTGGAGAAACAGCCCCTCCCTCTACACTGACCTTTCAAAGGATGGTGGAGCCCCTGTTCCAGCATTCACTCCTCAAGTGCCAGCTGGAATTCCGCTGGGTCCCACTGCTTGCTTACCCCCCAACAAATGTGACTAGTGGCCTAGAGCTGCAGTCAGGCCCCACTCCTTTACTCAGCTGGGGACTTGATATTTCCATCTTCTTTTCCTCTGCAAGGCATCTTATTATTTAATCTGAGTTTGCACAACTACATATCTGCTGGTTCCCATTTCTGCCCTAGCAGGATACAACTAACTCTCACTGTTTGGGCAAAACCTATTTTTAAAACAAAAAGCCTAAGAGACCTGAAGGGAGAAGAAAGGGTGGGCAATTAATTAAACTGTTAATGTAATCATCCAGGGGTTTAATCCTCATCTTCAACTGAGCCGTACTCCACTGAGGGTAGGGAAGAGAGTCAAGATGGCCTAATTGTAGCCTGCAACTATAACACTGCAGTGAAAGTGCACGAATCCCTGGGTTTCACCATAATCATGTAGGAGTGGGAAGGATTTTGCCCACTGGGAGTTGTCAGTGTTCCCAGGCCCCTTTTCTCGGCTATTGAGTTAAACAGGTAAGACGTGTACATAGAAATATTGCAAACCGTGAAAATATGTTATCCTGCTATCTGCATAATGCTACGTGTTCCAGACGAAAGTTATTGCAGAGAATAACCAATGAACCAGCATTCAGTGGTCTGTTATTTTAAAGTGTTACCAATTTCATTTTGTTTCGATAAAGTGGATAAATTGTGAAAAGCACATACTTGCATCTACACAAAAGGCAAAAAGCAGAAATCACTGTGAGATTCAAATATGGAAGAGATAGTCGGAAACAATGAAGTTCTAAGATTGAAAAATGAAAGAGAGGGATAAAGCCTTGTGGTTTAATATGAAGGAGAAAATATATGACAGAATCTTTCATCTCTCTGACCATGTTTGCTGCAAAGTAATAAGATACATTGGCTCTGAATGGAGAAGATAAGAGACTGGGATAAAAACAAGCTTCAGTACCGCAATCATGGGAGTAAAATTATTGCCTTGTTTTTATTACCACAGACACAGAAACCCAGAGGAAAGATGTAGCAGCAGAGAATTAAGAGCCCAAATGATGGGTTGCTAGTACTCAGGATACATTTTTAAAAGCAGTGCACTGGAATTAGGGGTGCAGTCCAAGATACTGCCACTCCTAAAACTGCCAGTCTAGCACAACATGAATGCAGGGAGAATACATTGTAAAACATCACACACGGAGTATAGTTGAAATGTTGCAAAATTGGAGCTAGTACAGCAAACTGGTAGCAGTTATCTGGTTCCCTTGGTTTTGCTGTACTGGCAAGAGCTGGAAAGTTGGTGTTGAATGGGAGATAAGTAAGATCCCAGGAGGGACTCCTGTTAGACTATGTTACAAAGTTAACCATTTTATTGACATACTGTAATAATTTTCCTGTCCAGAGATCTTCCATCTGAGGATCTCAAAACACTTTACAGATATTAATGGCTTGATTTTTTTCATAGGTGCTGCTGAGAACCTAATTTGCCTTGCAGTCAAATGGAAATTTACCAGGACTTGGATGATCCAGGGGTGCGAAAATAGCTTGGGTTAAAGGGTACTGCATAAAAATTGTCATGCGACTACCTTGTCCAGAAAGTTCGAAGAAGCAGCTGAAATTTTAGGTGTTTATTGAAACAGACCTGCTGGATCTTTTGAATCTTGAACATCATAAATGTCTAGCATGTTTACTTCAAAGGAAAGCAAAAATCTTTGCCTATCAATACTTTAAATATTGGAAATACACGCCCTCTGAAATAAATAAAGTTGTCTGTCGGTGCCCCCCCACAACCTCCCCAAGCATGGAAATCTGAGCCAGTAGTAAATGGGGGGCATCGCTGGCTGTCAGAGAGAGGAAAGTGAGATATAGATGGCTGTTCATGAAATCTCTCAATTTGAATTGTGATTACGTTTGGTTGCACGTTTCCTTACTATCCACTGGCTTGTTCTTTGTTGGACAGAGTAGAGATGGGCCCAGACCAAATCCAACCCATCAGAACTTTGGGGAATTTCAGACCTGAATCCAAATGTTGTGACTCGAGCCTGTCTGTGAAATGGGTCAAATCAGAGATTGACGCTCATGTCCCAGACCCATATTTGGGGGAAGTCGGGAGTCTGATCTAATATCCACATAGGTGTGGACTGATCTCTAAGTTGGACACTGTGTCTAATGCTATCTTGTGTATATTTGAAATTGAGGCTGAGTGCAAGTTTAGCATCAGTAAGCAGCTTGCAGGGATTGGAGTAAGGTTTTTTACATCCTACTCATATATTTGCACACAGCACTTGGTCAATTTTCAGTTAGGGTTGTCCAACTGCCTAGCCCACCAACTGAACTGTGCAAAGCAAGGAAATAACCAGTTAACCCATGTGCTCATCAGTTCTCCTTCTCATCCTCCACTACCTCCCTTTCACCATCTTCCTGGATTGCCCCCTCATCCACCCAGTCCTCTCCACTGCCCCACTCTATATCACTATCCATGCTTCCTACTTCTCTTGTTCCTACCATGTTCAACCTGGAACAGAATTGAGATGAATCAGTATTATACATTGCAATGCTGTTGTCTCTAAATGTTGATAGATATCAAAGTTCAAAACTGAATGTGGAGGAGGAGTTAGGGGGTACACGGGGGACTATGGTTGCTTGTGGGGAAACATGTTGAGTGGGAGCACATGTAGGCAATATGTGGGGGACATGGGAGTTTTGGGGGGCCTAGGAGGGATCTGGGTAGGTGACCTAGAGGAAGCAGGATTGTGGGAGGAGAGCCAGGGGAGAACCTGAGGGATGTCAGGGAGCAGTAGAGGCTAGGGAGGGTACATGCACGGTTGAGGAACATGTTGGGTGAATGGGGCTATGTGCTGAGGAAGGAAAGTAGGGCTTGAGTTGGTAGTGATTATAGGGGAGAAGAAGCAGAGAAGAGAGCCGCTAAGCCATGATGAACCATTCAAAGAGCTGTTGGGCTATATTTGGAGCAAAACACAATAGCTAAAGGGTGAAAAGGGGATTTTAGTCCTGTGTCAAGTGCAAATCTCCATGCAGACTTCATTATGGAGCCATTGCTGTGGTGACTCTGGGGGAGTGAGTGCTTAGATGACTACTGCTCCCCCCCCCCCATTTTATTGATTGCAGCATGCACTTTCTTTCCTGCCATGCTGACTGAACTTCCCTGGCCAATGCAGGTGGAGGAACAGGCCCTTTGGCTGCTCTGTTACCTATGGAGGCTTTAGCATTGCTCTCAGCATGAGGGTCTCCTGGTGCTTGTGGATAGGAGCACATGAACTGAGATTGTGCCTGATCTCTGTGCAGAGGGTCTTTGTACCCCCACACACCCCATAACTTGTGCACACCAGTCCTAAATTTCATCTAGTTTCTGCATACACCATATGAAGTGCTATCCAAACGTCACCGCTTTTTCACTTCTGAAAATCAAGAAGATGTAAATAAATTTAAAAGACAAGTACCTGCTGGATTTTGTAGGCAATTAAGTGTTACTCAACATGCTCAGTCCCTTTGTTTTCCCTTCTTTTTGTCTGATTCCATGATTATGATGCTCTGAGTGCCTTTTCTAAAACATGGTGAATTTTTAAGTCTTCAGCCCATGGTCTTGGGAGATCCTTACCATTTATAGTACTTTAGTGATTCCAAATGTCCCTAAACTTTCCCACACCCACTTTGGGAGAAAAAAAACAATAAATCTGGAGGGGGGGCCTAAAAGAGGAGGGAAAGGGTGTTCTCTTGTACATTACTCTTCCTCATTCCTTGAGGATATTAATTTGTTTAATACAGAACTTCAAGACCTCTCTCACTTACAGACCCTTTCCACCATAACCAGAATTACATTTACAATTCTAATCCCAAGGAGTGTGGGGAGCAGAGATGGGAAGGGTGGGTGGAGAGAAAAAGAAACCTAACCCCAAACAGATTTTTTCCCAAAAAGAGAAGAGAAATTATTCATGATGATAGCATGCCTTACTGATTTCACTATGCCAATAGAGTTAATCTGGGAAGTGCTCTGATACCAGAATGACAGGTGCCAGTACCAAACCCTACTCCATATAGATCGGTAAAAGGTATCAGATCCTCAGCTGGTGTAAATTGAATCAGTTCCATTGGTTGGGAGTGACATTGATTTACATCAGCAAAGGATCTGCCCCAAAATTTCAAAACAGCCAAGTTTAGAAACCAGATAAGCTATCTTAAAGCATTGGAAAAGCTCCAACTTGCTGTAGGGATTTAGTTTATAGGGATGGGAGCTAGCTGATATAGTGATCTTGAAGGGGGCTTCAGTCAAAATTTGCTTCTTTTCAAATTCACAAAACTTCTGTGAAAGCAAAGCAATTGTTCCGTAAACAGATGAGTATGTGGTCCCATGGCTGCATGATCTTAAGTAATAGGCACATGGCTGGGTGCTGGTGACTTCTGAGTTCCGTTCTTTCCACTCACTGGCCTTAATACTTTGCACTTACCTAGCACTGTACACTCCTTATTTAATTAGGCCTCACAAAAATTCCTATAAAATAGCTATCCATATCCCCATTTTATAGGAAGGTTAGTGAGTTGCTCAAGGGCATAATTAAGTCCATGTCAGAACCAAAATTAGAGACCTGGGCCAAGATTTAAAAAAAGTGGAGGCTGAAATTAGTCTCCAAAGTTCATATTTAGGCTCATAAATATATGGCTTCATTTTGGATAGGCCAAGTACCCTGAAACTCTGACTGAAATAATTTAATTGTTTTGTTCCCTGTCTGTAAAATGGGGATAATACTTCCTATCTCCCAAGGCTTTTTCTTCTGAGACTGTAAACACTGTCTGCAGAACTCAGTGAGCTCCCACTCTTGGGTGAAAACTCTGTAATCAAATAATTATTAATAACAGTGCAATGTTTTGCAGTTTACTGCTAGGAAACTACATATTGTGATGCCAATTTTATTGATTTGCTGCAGCACTGTATGTTATGTTGCAAAGACAGCAATCTCCCCAGGGTCTGCACTACAGATGCCTTCCTCCTACATTTTACTAACAGGAAGGGATGAGAAACTTAGATTATGGAACATGCAGCACCTTTTTTTAGCTAGTAAAACTCCCTTGAAACAGATTTTTCTTCCCCTTGCCACCAGTGCTGTTGAAGAAACTGGTCTCTTTTACTCTCACTTGGGGAGTTGTTTACCAGCTTATGAGCAGCATAAATTTGGATGATATTAAAGTGAAATGCAATGTATACATTACAATAACATCATTATACTCAGAGGGCGAAAGCTTCCAGCAAAACCATTGAGATGAAAATAACAAATCTATCTTTTTTTTCCATAGAGGGAGCTCAGTTGTGCCTATTAAGCACTGTCCCATGTTGGGAAAATACGTGCTTTCCATAGGAGTGGGACACATTTGCCCTGATAGTTCTCCTTTTTGCCTTGTCCAGTCAGTGACATGAGCTATTTCGGTTGCTGAAAGAGGGAGACAGTGGGTATTTTTAAGGTACAAATTGGCAATTTAGAATGAGGAGCGGGTTCAACTAAGCTGTGTGGCTCATGGTGGTTAAAGCTCCCTCTTTAAATGCTCAGCAGCCAATCAGAACTACTCCAGTACTTTTGCTGTAGCCTGCAGCCTGTGTGTCAGTAGATATGCCCATCCCTGCCCTGAGCTTCCTACAGGGTCTGGTTTACCTTCCCTCACACTGAAACAAACATTCTGGGAACTGAGTTGATGGAAAAGGGCAGCACCGTAAGCGGCACAAGATGTTTGAAGAAGGAAAAGGCACACATCCCGTTCAATCACTTCAACAGCGCCTTGTTTGCATAAGTCCCAGGAAAACTGAATCTTCTGAGTGTGTAGGCTGGGGGAAACTGAACTCACGGAGAGGTCCGATTCTCGACAGCAGTGACGGTCAAACCTCCAAACCTGTGGTGAGGATAAGATAGCTCTACAGCAATACAGTTTCCTATCACCTGTAGGCCTGCATTTTGAGTTTGGATCAGGTTAGTCGCCAAAAGCTATTCCCATCTGGTGCCGGCTCAGTGTTCTCTGTGAACTGATTTGATGGCATCTTCCCAGTTCCTAGATGAGAGAAAACCATAGCATAAAATTATCACCCTGTTCTGAGGAGAGAAGCCAAGGACCAAGTGATTTACCCTCTCACACTCTCGGTGGTGACTCCAGGTCTGGACTGAGGCATATTGATGGGAGCGGTGTGACGAAGGTTGCATTGCCACTTTGCTTGTTCACAGTTATTCTCCGGTTACAGGGAGGATCATGTTCTCTAGAGCTGCGGGTCCAGCACCATTCACTAGCACTAAATTCATAGATATTAATATAGACGGTTTTAAAAGCGAGGCATGCCCAACAGCATGACTTGCAGATTCATCTGGTGACACATTGATTCCATCTAGAGCACTCGGCAGCCTGGAACACTGGCTGTTTTCTTGCCGTGTCAGTGCCAGATGCTTTGAACTTTGGACAGCTACTGCACCTGGGAGCACCATTGTATTTCCCCAGTCCCCCTAAGGTATTTTTGGATGATATTAAAGATACAGCAGGTGGAGCTGGGAACAGAATAGAACTGGAAATCAGGGGCTTTGTTTAAGTAACACACTTGCAAATTGTAGAATAGCACAGAGAGCTACTGTTTGGAAAACTGAACATTTCTCAAGGGATTCTTTTTTCTTCAAGGCAAAATATCTCAGGTGGTTTCCCTCTCTCCCCCTTAAATGTTCAACATGGCTGTTTGTGCATACTGGGAAATAACTGCTGCAGTGTATTTCTTATGTTTCATAAAACAGGTTGCAGGTGTGCCAAATAGATTAACAGTACACTTAACATGCTGGGAAACTTGGAGCACGGAACACGTTAAAACTGGACCCTATCATTTAGAGCCAGATCTTCAAAGCAAGGCACAATGTTCCAGATACTTAAAGTTATTGAGGCCCCTAACTCCCAATGAAGTCCTTCGGTGTTAAATTGACCTGGGGTATGAGTGATCATGGCTCACTGTATGGTTTTGCATTCAAATCATGTGAAATGCATTTGTTTCACACTGGCCTAGGACACAATCAGGTGAATACAACTGAATTTTGGCTTTGTCTACATTGCCCTGCAGTTCCGATTATGGAGGTGTGACTAGCAGTGCGCACTAAAGTGCTATGCTGTAACGCCCCATGTGGATGCTGGAGGCATGAATGAAAAGATCCTAGTTTGTATTTGCATAGTCCTCTCTAAATAGGACTAAGCTGACATGAACTAGGTACTGTTTAGTTCACACCCCCAGCATCTCCCTGCGGGAGTTACGGCACAGCACACCAGTGCATGCAACAATTCACACCCCCATAATCGGAACTACATGGCTGGGTAAACTAGCCCTTAATTGGAGACTTTGAACCTGAAATCCAAACAGAATTGGTGCTTTCTGGACAGAAATGAAGGGAAATATCTGCCTGTGAGGCAAAACTGCAGAGCTGGGTGTCTCCAGTAGGTGTGCAATTACCTGGCAAGTGTTAGGAAATGTTTGTTGGTGTGTTCTTTGAACGAGTCATGCTTGCATACATTGTTTTTATGGTTGACCCCTTAGATTCCCCCTTTGACAACTTGGCACCAAGTAGTTTGGTATAATGCAGTATATTCTAAAGATATGGGGAACAAACATCGAGTCGCAGCCTGTGTTTTGAATAGCATTCTGTCAGTTTTGTAACATTTTAAACATATGGGCAAATAAACTGGATTGCAGATAAATTTACTGCAGTGCAGCTTGGAAACCATGTTATTTGATGTATCTACAGGAGACTCCAAAGCACATTCCATCCCCTCTGGAGATCTGCCAATAGAGTGCGACCAGACCCTCGAAATCCATGGCTGAGTGAGGAGGGGAGTGAATATTTTGAAAAGTACAAAATGTAAGGCCCTGACCTGCCAAAAGATCTGCCCACTTGGACCCTTCACCTGCACAGAATCCCTTTGACTCCAGTGGGCTCCACAGGTGGATTTCCCTGAAGAACATGGAACCAGGGGGCTGCTGTTTCTTTGAATGCATTCATCAGCTGATGTGAAGGCTGGGAGGGGAGAGGAGGGATGTAGAGGAATTGCAGGGGCAGATTGAGAGGGATGAGAGCTGCCTTGCAAGAATAACATCATGGTTCCCCACTGTCCTCACACACACTCTAAATTTTAACAGTGGCTGTGGGTGTGACGTCCTGGTTTTGTTGTTGTCACTGTTGATGTGATTTCCAAATGGACCTTTAATGTACTATATATAGTGTACAAGTTCTCCCACATGGAAGTGAATGTCAACTGTAAATGGAAATCATTTCTGGCCAAATTCTGAAGCCTTGATTCGCTTTAGTTTTCATTTTCTCAGCACATTTTATTCAATTTTATTAGGTCATTTAGCAAATAATTTTAATTTTCTGCTTAGATCTGAATTTCTGAAAGTAATGTACTGTTGTACAGTTAATGAGTCTGCTAATAAGCTCCAAGAAAATGTGATTTGCAAATCATTCCCGGACATAACTGTCACTCAGACCCTCTGCCAATTAGCATAACCATTAGCAACTATCCCTAAGAGGTCCTTGAAATTTAAATGAGATTTCCCAAGATCCGTTTTACCTGGGGCGGAAGATTCTTTCTCGTATGGAAAGTGCAGCCTGATAAAAAGCAATAACTCATTAATGAAAAAGTACATCTTTAGCGGTAAATGGCCACCTGGGCATCTGAACAGCAGCAAGAGTTTTATAATGTGCAGCATGTTTGTTTGCCCTTATAATGATGTTAAAAGTTATTGTGACTGCATACCTAATTGAGCTGCACAGAATTACTGATGAGACAGAGATACAGAAGCAAAGGAGGAATGTGTATTATCATTTTAGGGTGACTTTATGAATCCCTATCCTGCCACCCAAACATAAGTGATTCCTGGTGACTCGACTGGTAATTTTGCCTGAGAAAGGACTGAGTAAATCCTGCAGGATTTGGCACTATAGGCCAGATTCCCAGCTGGTGTAAATAACTCATTGACTTCAATAGAGCTACAAAAATGTGCACAAGTTGAGGATCTGGTCCTAAGATGTTACTGAGTAGTCTCAAACCTTCCTCTGCAGCATGGAACATAGGTCACTTGCAAGTGTAAATGGTGGATTCTCTGTAACTTGAAGTCTTTAAACTGTGATTTGAGGACTTCAGTAACTCAGCCAGAGGTTAGGAATCTATTGTGGTAGCGGTGTGTGTGGGGGGGGTGAGGTTCTGTGGCCTGGGATGCACAGGAGGTCAGACTAGATGATCACGATGGTCCCTTCTGATCTTAAAGTCTATGAGTATAAGCCATGTTTTCCACCTTTTACGTCTAATCTCAAGTCAATTAGGAGCAGCCTCCACAGACCTTCCTCTTGCCAAGTAGCAGCTGCTATGGCAGCTCTGCACTGCTTGAAGATTCTTCTGTATTGTGACTATTCTCTGTTGTTGGTTTTTTTGTTTGTGTGTGTTTTTTTAAAGCAATGTTAAGGGCATTTCGAGCTAGTGAAAGGTTGTATGTAGTGATATTATACAAGTACTGATTATACTATGTATTCATATAATTGTGCTGTAACTAGAAGACCACTGGTTTAAGAGCAAGTGAGAGTTGGTAAAGGTCTGAGAGCACTTTCCCAAGTTCCTATCCTCTTGCCTCTGACTTCTCCCTTCTGACCCTTTCTAAGCAATTGTAGCCTGAATACAGAGGGCTTGTGGAACTGATTTCTCCCTGGTCCTAGCCCATGTTCTTCCCTCCTCATCACTAGGGAGGCCTCAGCTGGACTACCGTGTCCAGTTCTGGGCACCACACTTTAAGAAAGATGTTGTCAAATTGGAGAAAGTCCAGAGGAGAGAAACAAAAACGATAATAGACATAGAAAGTGTGACCTATGGGGAAAGCTTGAAAGAATTTGGTGTTCAGTCTAGAGAGGAGAAGACAGTGGGGGGACATGATAAGTCTTCAAATAGGTGAAAGAGGACAGTGATCAGTTGTTCTCCATGTCTCTGGAGGGTAGGACAAGAAAAAATCAGTTTATTTTGCAGCAAGGGAGATTTAGGTTGGATATTAGAAATCCTTTCTAACTATAAGGATAGTTAAACACTGGAACAGGTTACCTCAGAAGGTTGTGGAATCCCCGTCATTGGAGATTTTTAAGAACAGGTTAGACAAACACCCTTCAAGGATGGTCTAGAGCAGTATTTCTCAACCCATAACTTTAAAAATAGATTATATTTTGCATACAATTTTTTTAAATAGATGCCACTTGTGCTTCACTGTGCATATCAATACAGTTATTTGAACGTGCAGGTGTTATCAATTAACCAGTCAAATGCCACGTGCAAAGAGTTATCAGAAACACTGCATTGGGGAGCAGAGGTCTCGTGTCTCAGCCCCCCCCCCCCCGCTGACTGCCTCAGGAAGGGACACAGCAGGGAATATTGGCCCGCCTGTCTATTTCTGCCATATGCGTGGCGGCCTTTGCTGGTGCCCAGCTGCCTTGCAAGCAGCCCGCTGCACCACTTGGAGAACATATGGTGGCTTCAGGGGGGAGGCAGGTGAGAGCAGGAGCTGGAGATCTGCAGATCTGGAGATCTAGGAAAAGCAAGTGCAGTCCAGCAGGAGGAAGCTGCCTGGGTCTGCTGCCTAGCCCCAGCACCATCCCTGGGTGCCTTTGGGCACTTTCAGTGCCTTGGGTTCATCATCCAGGCTTGGGCTGCAGCAGCCCCAAGAAGGATGCCTCCACGCAGCCCCTTTCTGACCCAGGAGCTGGTAAGCACTGGGGGAATAGAAAGGGGGATTATTCCTGCCTCACAAAGCAGTGGCAGATACCAGAGTCCCAGGGGGCTGGAGTCCCAGGGAGCTGTGGGAAGGGGAGCGTCCCCATGGGGCACCTTTGCAGCCAGCACACCTGGGGTGCTCCGCAAGCAGCTGGGTCCCATGGCTCCTCACACGTGCCCATGCAAACTTTGCCCAGCGTGCTGGGCACTCACGGTGGGGCTGGGGCTGGCCGTGTACACCTCAGACCCACTGGTAGCACCATGGGGCTTGCGCGGGGGCTGGGCGCTGGGCACACCGTGCTCGGCCTTTCCCGAGAAGTTGGCAGAGTTGGGCAGCTTGGGGACAGCTAGGAGCAGTGCCCCACAGAGTGCCATGGGCAGAGTTGGAGGCTCCAGCACTGAGCTCCGGTGCGGGCTGGTACCGTGCTCCTGGGGAGGCTGCACGGAGCGCCAAGCAATGGGTGAGGAAGTAAATGTGAGGGAGGCTACAGTGATTGCAGGGTCCATGACAGGGCTTAGGCTGCGTGTGCAAGGCAGTGGGTGGGAGGGGATGATGATGCTGGGTAGTGGGTAATAAGTATTTTGGGGCCAAAATACTTGTGTGTTTTTTACTTAAGCTATTTACTAGGTTAGGACTGGCTATCAATGTTTACAATTGGGTCCTGGTCTAAAAAAGGTTGAGAACCACTGGTCTGGATAATACTTGGTCCTGTCTCAGTGCAGGGACTGGACTAGATGACCTATCAAGATCCCTTCCAGTCCTATATTTCTACGATTCTATGAACTGTCAGCAAGAACCCTTCCCCAGCAGGAGCTCAGCACTGGTTTATCAAAACTTAAGTAAATGTAGGCTTTCTCCAGTCGGTAAAGAGACACCCATAAAAACACCTCATTTCCCTAACAGGGTTCTGAAAGAATTATTCTTAAAGATGTTCCTGCACTATCATTCACAAGCTGGAGGCTCATTCAGTAGGGGGGTTTTTTCTTAATCATATTGGCTACTGAAGGGTGATCTTTTTGCTCTCTTGAGAAGAAAAGCCCAGGGCATATTAATCATACACTCATGCAACAGGCCAGCTGCTGATTTTTTTGGTACTTGCCAGTGGTATAGTGGTAAAAAATGAAGGGGTAAACTAACCTTTTTGGTGTTCCAGGCAGGGCAGTGGCAAACTCCATATTCCCCAAATGAGAAGTGAACTCCGTTTACCCTTGACTGGACTACTGGTACTTGCCCTTAATTGCCTTCCCATTTTTCGTTAGACAAGAAATGACATTAAGGAGATTGTTTAATGGCCAATTAGTTTTAAAGGTCTTTAGTTCCATTACTTATCTGGATTAATTTGTAATATTTCTTTGACAAAGACGGCATATGAGCCCTTTTTGATAACACTAAATCAGGAAGCTCTAGAGCACATACAAATTAATGTATACATAGAAAGTAATACCATATAGAAATTAAATTTAAAGAACCCGCAGCTTCAGACACATCATCCCTATCTTCAGATCCTTCCACTGGCTTCTCTCTTTCAAACTCCTTGTCTCCACCTTCAAGGATCCTATCTCTGTAGCTCAGGTCTTGTTTCCTCTGACACGCACTCTGCCCTCCATCCTCTCTAGTCATCTTCTCCCTTTACTGACTCTGTACCTTTAAATCTCGAATGGTTCTGCTGTCCGCAGAGATTAAAAACCATTTTGTTACCAGTCCAGTGTGGACTGTCAGAGGAGATGCACACATATACACTGTATGCTTTCTCATGGAGACTTTACTTTTGTTCTTCCTTAACCACTGTGAAAGTAGAATGAATTATATTGTAAAAATAGAATGGATTAAAGAAATTCTGTATGTACCTTTAAGCAGAAATAAGGAATGTTGAAATACAGGTGTCAGGAAAAGAAACATTAAGGCATAAACAATGAGTCCACTTAAGCTAATGGTGGAACATTTACCGGAGATCTGTAAAAGTTTCCTGAGTAAGGAAATTGAATATGTATGTCTAGCCTCAGGTAAACTTGTCAGTTCTGCTTTCTTTATCCTCTTGTTAAGTTTGCGCCCTTTTTATCTGTATAAAATAAGGTAGTGTGGGTCTTGCAGGGTGCTCACATTATCTGGGTATATTAGCAGTGCGCTGTGCTAATAAACAGAGTGGTCTAACAAATTGTGAGTCCTGAATCTAACTTTGACACCACCCAAAGGTATTGCTGGACTCTTGGAATGTCTGGCACAAAATTTGACCCTAAATGACAGCCAGCTGGATGAAGCTTACCCCAGAAGAGACAGGTGATGCTGATCAGCATGAGGAAGCACTGTGAGAACTTGCAAATTCCATAACTGTTCTCCAGTCAATAGTCTTTGGGTCTCACTAGACCCATCACTGCTCTTAGGGTCTCAAGTCCCTGTTCACCCATTCCCACACCTCAGGATATAAATGCTTCCCATTGATTAAAATCAAAGGTAATCACTTAGGGCCTGCTTCAAAGCTTGTTGAAGCCAATGGAAAGACAGCTTACATCAAAAACTTGCCTGGTCTATGCTCAGCTGGAATGCTGGAATGGACTGTCCAAAGGAGAATCTCACAGGAGCTGAGGCAAGGTACTTTTATTAGTGGGTTGACTCTTCTGCCACTCAGTCTCACTGGAAACACTTTTAAGCAGAAGCCTGGTCACATTTAAAGAGTTGCGAGATGCATCTCTCTGCTCAAGCCGTCCGCCCGTTGTGAGCTATGGAATCTTGGGAACTCAGCCAACTGGCCAGGTCTTACTTCTCTGTTTAGGTCATGTGAAAGGCAGTCTGGCGCCGCAACCATGGGTGCCTTTAAATGTGTAATCATAACAACAACACTTTTGTTACATATCACAGCTAGGAAACTGCATAAGAGGAACAAACGGAACCAGTGAGGGAGGGAGATACACAAAAGACCTAAGCAATAGTATCCCCTAAGTGGAATTAAAATCCTTGTTAAGGAGTAGTTATTTCTATGGAGAATCAGAGTTTCAAATCTGTTCCCTGTCAGACGTGCCACTTAAGCATCTTTGCAGACTAAGCATATCCTTATTGAGTAGCCTGCGCTGACTGTACTGCGCCTGAAATTTGTCAGGCTTTCTCTAGGGTAGCAGCCAACATAACATTTTTCAATGAAGAGAGGATGCTTATGTTTGCACCAGAACCTTTCTAACACTCACTCAATGTTGATGACCTCAGCATTTTATTTCTTATTGCCAGAATTGTGCACAAACAGTGATGTGGCATCCTTTGTTTCATTATAAACTGAGAAGTTTTCCTCTGCAGTACTCATGAATGTTATCCAATCAAAATGCAGTGCTACAGAGGGCTAGCTCAGCTGTCATCTGTGTCCTCTGCTTCCCTGATGCTGCTCCTTGCTAAAAACTGGGAAGATGCATGGTTATGTAGCCTCCATTTTGGGCCAGCTTCTTATGCCCTTCTTATGCCCTTCATGCTAAATACTACCTAACTCCACAAATAGTCCCAGCGCAGTCTTGGGACTAAGATGTGTGTCATTTTCACAGGAACTACCCAACTTGAGTAAATGTATTGGAATCTGGCCCTTTTAAAAAACAGTAAAACCTGGGATCAATGCCTTTTCTATGTAGCATTACCTTAAAGCTGCAGTAAATCCAGCCTATCAGTTAAAAACTGTGGACCAGTAAATAGAATTCTTCTCATGATTTCAAGGAGATCTGGGTTTAATTCCGACCTTGGGCAAAGTCAATTCCCTGCTGTGTGCCTCAGTTTCCCCATCTGTAAAATGGGAATAATAATTCTTCCCCCCTCTCCCATCCTTTGTCTGCCACGTCTAGTTAGCTTGTAAGTTCCTAGGGGCTGGGCCTGTTCCTCATTATGTGTTTGTACAGTGTTCAGCACAGGGGGGCCCTGATCTTACTTAGGGGCTGCTACTGTTACACAAATAATAGTATTGTTGATTTAGAATATTTGAATCTCAAAGAAGCCTTTACACTCCAGTGCTCTCCTGAATCTTGTGCCATGTGGCCATTAAAAGTCAGCCAGTTTAGCCCTTCTTTCTGCTCTCATGGACTCCCCGGTTTTATCAACACTACTCCTAACTCCATTCCAGATTTCTCTTCAACCTAATATGCCAATCACATGCAAACATGATCTGGCTATTGGGGTGTTACGTCATGGGACTCACTGTCATCCGATTCACGTGTGATCAGAACTTGGAGTGGAAATCAGGAGGCTTGGCTCTAATCTTATCTCTTCTGTGGACTCAGTGTGTGGTAGGGTGATTTGAAGTGATTTTAATCACCAATTTTAATCAAGATTTAAGTAAGCAAGCAGGAAGCCTTGATTTAAATTGTTGATTTTTTGCATGTGGACCGTTGTTATTTCCTAAAGAAAGGTATATTCTTATCAGTTGGTATAACCATTAAACATGCTGATTTTCAACTACTAAATATAACCTTTCCATAAAATTTGGTACATTTTTTTGCTAACCAAGAGGATACACTATAGCTATACATATCTATTTAAGCAGTTACATATCTTACATACATTTATTCAAATTCTTAACTTTTACATTTATTATGTTTAAAAGATGGTGAATGTCTCATTTGTTATGTACTAGATCAGGGGTCAGCAACCTTTCAGAAGTGCTGTGCCGAGTCTTCATTTATTCACTCTAATTTAAGGTTTCGCGTGCCAGTAATACATTTTAACATTTTTAGAAGGTTTCTTTCTATAAGTCTATAATATATAACTAAACAATTGTTGTATGTAAAGTAAATAAGGTTTTGAAAATGCTTAAGAAGCTTCATTTAAAATTAAATTAAAATGCAGAGCCCCCCAGACCGGTGGTCAGGACCTGGGCAGTGTGCCACTGAAAATCAGCTCGGGTGCCGCCTTTGGCACACGTGCCATAGGTTGCCTACCCCTGTACTAGATAAATTTTTTAAAAATTTTTTAAAATTATTTTATTTTTTAAAAGTCCATCAATTTTTTTATCCATCCTGATGGGTGGCTTTGGCCAAGTCTCTCCATTCCTTTTTTCACTTCTGTTTCCCCATCCGTAAAATGGGAATAATGACACTAACAATTTTTCGTAAGCACTGTGGGCCAGAGTCACAAAAGTACTTAGGCTCCTAAATCCAACATTTTGGTGCCAATGAGATTCTCAAAACCAGTGCTTAGGAGCTGCCTAAGTCCTGACACCACCCCACAGTTAACGGTAAACGCATAAAAATAGAGGACTTGAAGGGTCCTCAAGATGTTATCCAGTCCAGTCCCCTGCACTGAGGCAAGACTAAGTATTATCTCAACAATTCCTGACAGGTATTTTTCTAATCTGCTCTTTAAAAGGCTAGATGGAGACTCCACTACCTCCCTAGGTAATTTGTTCCAGTGCTTAACTACCCTTACAGTTAGGAAGTTTTTCTGAATGTCTAAACTACATCTCCCTTGCTGCAACTTAAGCCCATTACTTCCTGTTCTATCTTCAGTGGATAAGGAGAACAATTTATCACTCTCCTCTTTACAACAACCTTTTACATACTTGAAGAGTGTTATCATGTCCCCCATCAGTCTTCTCTTCTCCAGACTAAACAACTCAGTTTTTTCAGTTTTTCCTCTTAGGTTTTGTTTTCTAAACCTTTAATCATTTGTGTTGCTCTTCTCTGGACTTTTTCCAATTTGTCCCCATCTTTCCCAAAGCATGGTGTCCAGAATGGGACACAATACTCCAGTTCAGTTATCAATGCTGAGTAGAGTGGAAGAATTACTTCTCATGTCTTGCTTACAACACTCCTGCTAATACATCCCAGAATGATGTTTGCTTTTTTTGCAACAGCATCCCATAGTTGGCTTATATTTAATTTGTGGTCCACTATAACCCTCAGATCCTATTCTACTGTACTCCTTCCTAGGCAGTCATTTCCTAATTTGTAATGAGCTGCTTGAAGTCCTAGCACAAGCCAAAGTCCTAGAAGCTCCAGAGCGGGATTCTCAAACTCTGTGTTTCTGAACCTATCTTGCCAACAGGGTCTGTAGGCATGCTCCAGAGCACACATATAGGATTGGGCCCCATAAACAACAGCTAAGTTTCTTTGGGAATGGGGCCCACTGTGATCCCAGGATGGAAATCATTAATTATTCCTACTGTTATTGTAGAAGGCACTTTTCACACCTTGTATTGCTGAAGCCACATGATATGCATATCCCGGTATCATGTGGATGGGTATCAGATTTTTCTGCTTCTCCACATCATGCAGAGGAGATTGACAAAACTTGATATGATAGCAGTTCCCTGACATGGCTTCCTTAGTTACTTTGTGAATGAGATAAACTTCAGAAGGCCTGTTAATGCCGCAAGATACAAACATACCTTACCAGTGTGGGTCAGTGCAGCCTCACAGGACGTTCAGTGCTGTGCTTTTTGAGGTTAAATATCTCTTCGTATGAGATACTGTACCATTCACTATCTCCATCCTGGTAGCTACAGTGCGTTATGTGAAGCATACTGCCAGCACTGTTCATTGCATGTTCTCCTTAACTGCAGCCTGGTAAACTGAAGACCAAAGGCGGCCTTTTCTCAGCAAGGTTTTTTAGATCTCAACTTATAACAGATACATTGATACAAAATAGAGCGGAATGGACAGACACTAGCATTCCAGGAATTTTCATTTTTCCCCCCTAGCTGCCTTCTCTCCCCTTCCTTCATACAGATACCAGCAAAAGAAAAGGACAAATGCTAATTATTGTATTATCAGTTTCTAAGCCACAACATTTGGCTGGCATTTTTTAATCAGCGATATGATAATGCGGTGACTAAAGAAGATACCATCACATGTTGCTTTCATCTCTGGGAGCTATTTAATAACCCCTCTGTGCAGATATGTATCTCAGGCTTTGCAAAGATTCTGATTGGATGACTTCTCTGAAAGCTCTAATCGCTCCAGTTCATATTTATATTTTGAAACTTGTTAACAATACATTTCCCCCTCCCCAGCAGGATTACTCATAACAGGGAAATAACTGTAAAGGAACTTCAAACAAGCTCCTCTGGTGCATTCTTATGTTTGTAGGAGCGGATGTGCGGTGGAGTTCATTTGCTGAACTACCTGTTAAGTGAAAACAGAGCTATTAAAAGAATATTCTCTTCATACTCTGTAACCAAAGCATACAATAATGATGCTCTGACCTTGCATAGCTCTTTTTATCTGAGAATCTCAAAGTGCTGTTTGACCATTAATTACAATGAGAATCTTGCTAATTAGCACTACGTGAACAGTCGTGATTCGGAAATAAATCAAGGATACTGTATTGCAGACTGTACGTTGTTCATTTGTTTTGACAAGTCTAGTTTAGTTTTATTATAGAGATGGGTCTGACAAAAGATTCCAAATCCAAATAGCCCCAAACTCTATGATCAGTTGAGCCCCAGACTTGAATTATTTGTGGCACTTCCATCTAAATAAGGGTCAAAGCCCATCAGTTTCTAAATACCCCACATTTTGAAAGGTACAAGGGGGGATTTGAACTTCAGATCTGGATCTGAATTTTTCAGCTCTGACCTATCTCTTGTTTTAGTGATTAGTGCTAACCTTATGTCTACCATTGGGCCACTGCCCCATTTGGAAACATGGAAGCAAAGACTAAAGAACTGACTGTTCCCGAATCCATATGCTTTTCACAGCTGTTTATTGAAGAGCACAGCACTGCCATCTTCCAGATAAAGCATACATTTGGGAGCAGCTGCTCCAGGGCCCCAACTCTAGAGGCTGCTCCAAAACATTAGCAGAGCTGCAGGGAGGGGGCATTTGCAAATCATTATAATGGCCTAGTTGTTACAAGAGATGACCAAGGAGTAATTTAAAAAAAATGCTCTTAATTGTGTCCCTATCCTGCAAAAATATCCACCCACACAGAATTCTGTTGACTTCAAAGGGACTGTGCATGGGCAGAAGTTCCACAAAGTTCCACTTTTGCAGGATATGGGCTTTAATGAGCACATATATGCAGTTAAGGAGCTGCTAAGCAATTTTACTTTGTTCCACTTGAAGTTTTGGTCTAGATCTGCTACAGTGCGCTATCAAGCATAGTTTAGTGTGCTGTGTGTTATAAGGATAATTATTTCACTACAGCACTCAGCTGTTACCCCTTTGCTGAGAAGTGGGGTGGAGCCACTGAGATTTTATTCAGCTTCATAGATTGTAAAGGTTTAAGGGACCTTTATGATCATCCAGTCTAACCTCTGCATAACACAGGCCAAAATCACCCAGTGATTTCTGCAGCAAGCCTGTAACTTCTGTTTTGAACCACAGAATAATTGTTAGAAAGAGATTCAGTTTTTATTTTAAAGACTTCAAATGATGGAGAATCCACCATATCCGTATGTAAGTTGTTCCAACGGTACATTACTTTCACCATTAAAATTTGTGCCTTATTTCTAGTCTGAATTTTTTAGCTTCAGCTTTCAGTTATTGGAATTTAGGGAATCAGTGAGTTGTGGAACAGTGAAGTTAACCTATAATAAAGTCTTCCCACAGCCCAGTGAGACCTTCCAGCAACTCACTACTACACTTGTTCTATGTTATACGGGTTCTTCAGCAACCCTCATCATCATCATCGCATCTGAGCACTTGCCAGTAGTGCATTTATCACATATGGTTGTCTTTCTCCTTTTCATCCTTTTTCTCACAAAGGGGAAATTATATGGATTTTTAAATCATTTTAATTGGATGTCTGCTGTACTTTGTATTTATATTGGGGAAGCCAGGGTGAAGAAGTACACCTTAGACTTGGAGCAGAAGGTGATGAGGTTTCTGAGGGCCCTCTGTGCCTGTGGGAGTTGTTTGTACAGCCTTGGACAGGCCCCTGAGAACGATATGCCTCCTTCACAAATGAGCATTCCTCTGGCACTTGAGAGCTCCATTGTCCTGAGGAGTGGAATGGTCCATCCTAGTCCTTGTCCCGGAGCTTTAGGTGATAGTTTAGATATCCTGGGCCCGGGGCATTGAGTGTGTTGAAGCTAAGGACAGCGATGTTGAACTTGACTCTCTAGGGAGAGTGGAGGACAGCTTTGATGGGCTTGCCGGAGCCCATGTTGCTGAGGAGATACCCCTGTAGTGTATGTACTACTGGAATTTCCTAAGGGCCAGTGACTTCACACCCAAGTATACTGCATTACTGTGGTCCAGCCAGCGGATGATGGTGTGTATAAACAAGTCCAGGCCATCATACATCAGGTTGAGACGGAGTCTCCTAACCAAGTGGAGAGAGCAGAAAGCATTTTTCCTGGGTACTTACTGTCAGCGAGGAATCTGGGACTTCTAAACTCTGGATTAAATGGACCAATTAGTGGTGTGTGCCTTCAACAAAAGGAGACTGCACCATGGCTGAAAAGTCCTCAAAGTGGTGTCCTGTGCCAACAAGCAACACTGCCATCTTGTTCGCTTTTGGCTTCAGTTATTAATCCATGAACTAATCTCATCCAATCACCAACCACCATTTTAGTGGTAATGAGACAGCTGTATGTGGTGAAGGATAAGTAGAGCTGTGCATCAGCTTCATATAGTTGGCACTTGAATGCCTGCTGTCTTAGTTGTTCATCCTGTGGTTGCATGGAAATGCTGAATAAGACCTGAGAGAGAAATGAGCCATGTAGGATTTTGCAAATGAGGGGTCTGGAGGTGAAGGTGCAGTTTCCCATCATAACTCTTTGGTTGCATCCTTCCAAGAAGGACTCAAACCATTTCCGTGTGTTCTCTTGGATCTCTGCAATGTCCTTCAGGTAGGAGAGCAATATCTCATGATCTATTGTCTCAAATGCTGCAAGGAGAGCCAGGAAAATGGGACTGGACATTTGCCTTCCATCTATCAACACCAGCAGATCATCCAGCAGAGCCACTAATACAGTTTCTGTTCCATGTCCTGGCTTAAGTCCATATTGTGTTGTGTCTAAGATATTGGTTTCAGTTAAATGAGACAGTCTCATTTAACTGCTAGCTAGCTTCTCTGGGCTCATTCAGGAATGGAAGGTTTGACACTAGGGGTAATTCATTAGCTCTAATGCATCAAAATTGGATTTCTTAAGTGTTGATCAGGATACGGCATGTTTGAAGGAAGAGGGCATTGGTTATTAAGAACACAAGAATGGCCGTACTGGGTCAGACCAAAGCTCCATCTAGCCCAGTATCCTGTCTTCCAACAGTGGCCAATGCCAGGTGCTCCAGAGGGAATGAACAGAACAGGTAATCAAGTGATCCATCTCCTGTCCCGCATTCCCAGCCTCTGGCAAATATAGCCTATTATGGTCAAGTTGGGCACTAGTTGTTCGTGACTCCCTTTGACCAGTCAGGAAGGGCAGGGCTCAGATTGGCAGATCTTGGGTCAGGTGCCTTGTCTTTCCAGTAGTGTAAATGTGCCGTATTCATAGAATGAAGGCGAATTGTTTGTTGGCCAGCAGGGGGACAGTGGTTAGATCCCTGCAACCTGAGACACTTTCCCAAATATGAGAGATCTCTTCTGCAAAGTAGCATGTTTGATCTTCACAGTGCTTGGTGCTGAATACTGCTGTTGACTACAGGCAGTCTGGATCAATGAAGCCATTTACCCCCTGAGAAGGTCCTTCGGGCAAGGTTCTGGGGAGAGTGAGACAAGAGGTAAATTCTCTTGACCTGTGACATAACTTTGGCATAGTCTTAGAGAAATATTTTGTTTCAGCCTATCAGTCCCATCTTTTGTTTTCCACCACTGATGGAATTCAAGTTTCCATTCTTTTTTTCCCCATCTGACGCAGGGCATCAGAAGACCAACGAGATCCTTTCTTTCCAGCTGCCCATATGGTCATTTGGTATCTGCTGTGTCAATGGTCATGGCTAGGGTAGGATCATGTTACACCACATCCTTGATTCATCAACCTGGGGGTGGAGTGCTGCTGTACTTTATAAATGGGGGAAACTGAGGCACTGCTGACTTAAGTGATTTGCCCAAGTTTACAGTTATTCAACTGGCAGAGCTGGTGTTAGAACCCAAGATTCTTGCCAGGCATGATTCCCCGTCCTTACTCTACTCACTAGACACCTCTGCTCCACCAGCCCATTCGTTTATTTTACTTTTATATATGAAGACATCAGGTTCCAAAAATGTAATAAGATAGTAATATATCAAACACAATGCAGTGCTTAGATACTACCATGATCAGTGCTATAAAAAGGCCCACATAAGAAATGACTTAGTACAGAATATATCCTTTGTCAGATGATTTGGAGGCAGAGCTCAGAGCAGTGTCCTAGGATAGAGTTTTACATCAGTTAAGATTGCTCAAATATTCTTACTTTGCCGTGCAATGCTTTTTAAACTAATGCCCTGAGAGAAGAATGATGAACGAATAAATGCCGTAAAAGAATAAGCACCGAAAAGTAAGATACAATATTAGAAGGCTGAATTCATTGTGTTTGCACCAAACCCCAATATATTTCATGAAACAATGAAGGTCTCTTAAATGAGTAACTGCTGCACAGAATACATTTTCACTGAACCAAACTAGAATACAACACATTCCTCTTAAACTGGTCAGGAAAAATGACTGCAAAATGACATCTCCTTACCCCATATTTATTCACCATCTGTGACTTCCATATCAATTTGCTCAGTTTACAAATCAAAACTAGATTCTCTCTCTCTCTCTCTCTCTCTCTGTGCCAGGACTGCAGGCTCAACCCGATGTGTGAAAACCAAACTCCATTCTTCTTTCTGCCTCATAAATCATCACTATCAATAAAGCCTGGAGTCTGGATTCAGCTGGTGATTTTGCTGACGGTGCATGAGGCATGATAGAATGCAGCTTGTGGGCAGTAGTTAAATTTTGTTTGTGTTGATAGGTTACGTGTCCAATGCAAGGGGGAAGGGACTGTGGCCTAGACATTCCCTGGAGTGACCTTCCTTTCTCAGCCAAATTATAGAGGAATTCTAGAAGTTAGAGGTGGAAGAGACCTAGGAGGTTCTAGTCTAGTCAGGTTCTTATAGTACCCACCATTTCTGTATCTAAGCATCTTTAGTCCATCCCGTTAGGCAAAAGATATAAATCCGTTTAGAGTGCCCATTGTGGTATGTTCCATGTGACAGTAACAATTGTAATTTGCACTGTTTATAGCACCTTTCATCTGAGTATCTCCAGTGCTTTCCAAAGGTGAGTAAGTATCGTTATCCACGCTTTACAGATGGGGAAATAGGCAACTCAGGCATGTTCAAGGTCACATTGTGGGAGAATTAGGATTATAACCCCAGTCCTTTTGTCTCCCAGCCCCCTGCTTTAATGACTTCACCAGCAGGACCCAGGAGACATAGCCAGCTTTCCAAAAACACGCATCTATATACAAACCAAGTATACATGTGAATGTTCAGATAGGTAGTTATAAATTCAAACTAGGCTGTGGCATGTGAAAAATTAATGTGGATATATATTTGCACAAGCAGGCACCTGCTTAAACTGGACAACTGCCTAGTTTGCAAAATAAATTACTTGTGTGAGCTCATGAGGGAATATTTTGTGGCCACAACTTCGGCACCTATTTTTGAAAATGTCAACCAGCGCTGTGATCGGAAAATAAGGGGAAGGGGGAGTGGGAAATTCGTGGACAACTTTTGCCAAAAGTTTTCCCAATTTTTTTATTGCAAAGTTTTTTCAATATTTATAAATTTGAAAAGAATTCCAGGTATGTCTGACAGAAGGCACCTGATTGTGCTGCTGAACTCACCAGAGAGGTGCTAGCAGGCCTTTGATTTCAATGGGATGTTCATGGAACAGCATCAGCACTGCAGCAGACCTAGTGAAGGGAAGAATCACTCTGATTGTGCTTGTGCATCATTCCTATCAAACTCAAAAGGCTGAAACTGATATTCCAAATTGCCAGTTTATGGGGGAAGTAACCAGCCCCAGAAATGAAGGAAGATTAAAACAATGGGTTCCAGATACAGTAGAGCAAATATCACATTCAGGCTTAGGAAAGTCTTGACATTTTATGGATGAAATGTTCGCATGTTGCTTCATAGCATGCCTCTTTATAGCCCTGTATTTACTCACCTGTATCTTCTGCCTTGCTTCAGGAGAGTTAAAAAGGGCTTAATTGAGGGACTTTGGATTCTGAAGGGTATAGTGCAAACTGATTCGTTTTTGTTTTTTTTGTGGGTTTTTTTTTGCTGTTCCATAATGTAAGAAACATGAGGTCACTTAATTATATTAGTGGCAGGTACTTTTAGGACAATGAAAAAAGGAATATTTCCTCATACAGCATGTAATCAACCTGTGATATTCACTGCTAAAAGGGGGTCATGGAGTCAAACACCGTAAATAGACTTTAGAAAAAACAGTGGCTAATATTATTACCAGGCATAATATCTGTAGTTATATGTGTTAAGAGTGTTCAGATCTCAGACTGCAGAGCTCTGGGAAGGCATCTATCCCACAGTTCCACTCCCATGCGCAGCACTGCACAATTGATGTAATAGTAGCAGAATGGGGGAGGGGGGAGGAGGTTTGTGCCTTTTTCTGAAGCATCATGTATCGGCCACAGTCAGAGGACTTGATGGATCAATGATCTGATCCGATACAGCAAAGGAAATGTTCCTGCATTCTGCAAAAGAAAGCTCAGCTCAAAGTATCAAAGCAGTTTGTACTTGGATTAGAGGACCTGGATCCTAAATCCATCCGTCCTCTCCAGCAGTAAGAAGTGACGTTCTTGCCCAACACTACAGATTAATGATGGGCAAGCCTGTCATGGTTCAGGAGGATTGGTTCAGCTAAGCATTCATTACTTCACACATTTATTGTTCAGATGCAGATCAGTGCAAAGCACAGCATTGTACTTTGCACGAGTTTGTGTGAATGTATTTTGTGATTTTTGAGCATAGGTACACACACATGATTTAGTTTTATTTTGACATGAAACCAAATTGAAAATGAAACATAGCTCAAACTCCTCATCTTCACCTGGTTTCCGGTTGAAACTTTGCAAATATTGGCACACTTTTTATGCAAATCCATAAACTCGGGCTTAGGTTTCATGAACATTAGAAAAATGTTCTAAGAACTTTTTCTATGCTGAAAAAGTGTTATGCAACTTTGGAGTTTATAACAATATCTGAGACCAACAAGTTTTGCGTGGTTCAGCTTTCATGGCATAATTTTTTCACAGCTCTAAATCAGAATATTCTCAGAACCCTTCTTTGATCTAGAGATCAGCTGGGCACCTTGTAAGAACAGGTTCTCTCATGACATTTCTAGCACAGGTTTCTGACTTGAAATATCACAGGAGTCATTTATCTTCAGATATTTGTATTTTTTCACTTCCTAGTCTACCAAACATTTTTGAATTTTAGATCTGATTCAGATGCTGTTTGGTTTGAGTTTGTGGTTCAATCTTGTTCTCATTTCATCTGGACCCATTTACCCATCACTGTTACAGATGGCACTGGAAATATGTGATCTGGAAGCAACAGTTGGCATGATGGGAGAAGGCATGCAGGTGGGTGTGGGGGCGTTGTTTGCCTGCATAATTGTGATCAAGTCAAATGAACAGTGGAGTGAAAAGGAGATGAAGGGAAGCAGAAAAATTCTACTGGGCAATTTTCTTGGTAATGTAGAAATAGAATTATACACGTAATGATTGACAAATTAGAAGCACTTTACACCTAATTTCAATATGTTCAGATCTTAGGGAGGAGAACTATGTTAAGTTTCAAATTACTCACCTTGCCAGAAGCTGCCGTCTTTAAAATCAAAATCGATCTAGACATTTGGTACTAAATCTTAGGGAAACAAATTGCTTTCTATGGTACATTGCACTCTTAAAATGGCTTTATTTGGAAGTCCAGCTGAGCAACTTAATTTAAGCAGTGCAGCTGGTAGATGATAGTCAAGCAGTTGTTACCGAATTCATTTAGTTACAGAAGTGTAAAATCACATTGCCAGGTAAACTTGAGCTAGAAATGACCTAGGGGTCTGATTTAAAGCCCACTTTTTCCATTGACATCAATGACTGTTGAATCAGGCCCTAGAGCCCGGATCATCAGTGGTATTTAGGCACCTAGCTCCCATTGAGGATCTGGGCCTAAGTGACTACAGAGCACTGCAATCGTCCCAACTAGCTAAGTCACCAGGGTGATTCAGAGGCTCACAAAAGGAGGGGAGGGCCCACAAAGCATCTTCTGACTTGGTCCCCTGTACTACTACAGTCCTGGGTGCCCCCCTCAGCACTGGGCTGGCTGGCTGGCTGGCTGTGCATGGGGTAGTATGCTGCAAGGTGTAGCAGCGTTTCACTCTCACTGACCACTGGGAAGTTCTGGGAGGAAATCCCTCTGGGGTGCATACCTGTATCGTTCCCCATGCGGACCAATGCCTATAAGGCACAACTGAGCTCCAAGTCAGGTCTTTGAACTTTGCTCTTAAGGTTGGGCGATTCTTTGGTCAACACCTGGAACTCTTCCCCATGACCTTGTTCCAGGGATACCTACTGGCATTAAGACTTGTCCATTTTATTTTATGCTTCTGTGATCCAATATAATTGACTTTCTATCCCTATGATAACTATTGCTGCTTATGAACTGCCTAGGCCTGCACACAATCTTATTTCAGGAAATAGAAAGTGTGCAGGTGGTGGTGGCAGGTTCATAATATCAGAAGCTTAATATATAATAAAAAACATAACACTTAAAGCTTAATGTGATATACAGCATAACTGAATGTCTTGTGAAGACATTATGCAAATTTCAAGTGATTTAGTGCCTCTTGCAAATGACAATTTATCAGTGGCCAATAATGACCTTCAAAAATAAAGGATTTTCTTTATTATTATGAACCACACACAAAAAAAAATGCAGAAATTAACCAGTGTAAATACATTGTAGGAAGGGTGAGGGTAAACAGTTCTAAATCTCATACAAAGGGTGTAGTCCTGAGCCCTCCTGCATGTCCATGCCGGGAAGTATAATATTGCCAATCCTATGTGTTAAAAAATAATGAGTCAGGCCCCCCAAATTATACGTTTGACTTAGAAAAGCATGACATTTTTTTAAACAATACGTTTGATGTGTTTTTTATTTGCCTTTTGAGCCTTTTACGGGTCAGTTGGGTCGTGTTTTCAGGCTTTTCTCCGCAGGTATGAAGGCTAGAAACATACTTTTCTTTTAATGAAAGCTGAGGTTCACTGCAAATAAGCAACACTTTAAAAAATGACTGAGTTCTACTGATTCCTTTTATCCTTGTAAATTCTGGCAAATCTATCAAAAATAAAAGAATTGGTTGTTGGCCTGTATATCCCCTTTTCAGTGCTGGGGACCATCAATAGCTTTTGACATAAAGGTCCTAAGTAAAAGCTCAGATTTTATTGCCAATGGAGGGGAAATTACCATTTGGATGACATACAGCATGACCTTCAACTCCTAATAGTCTAGGTAGAGTTCGTGTCCCACTGTTCATTCAGAATCCCCATCTTGAAAACAATGAGGCTATCAGTCGTTATTACCTTGTCTATGGTATATCATTCCCAATTCGTTCAATGGCTGTGAAATGCATGAACTTGCTTTTTCTCCATCTCTATTATAGAACACAGATTCTTCCTCTCTATTATAGAATGCTGGATAGCAGTTGTGTATCCTTTCCTCTAGATGGCTATTGTGTACATCATTATTCCTTATTATCCTTTCCCTCTCCCCCAAGACCAACCCTCAAAATCTCTCTTCTCTCTTATACGCCACTGTGATTGTGGCATTTTTTATGTTTTTAATAACAGCCTCAGCTTGTGGAAAATTAGGTGAGTTAGGCTTTTTATGTGGCAAATTGAACATAAACAGCTCCTCACCCCGCAGAAAACAATTTGAAGTATTTGGCTGTTTCTATCTATTTATCTACTGGATGAATCACTTGAGTTATAAAAACTGTGGAAGAGAGGGAAAAAAAAACTAATAGAAATGATAATATGATTACTGCTGGTGATTCACCCAAATCAAGCACATCAATTACCCATGAGTAGGCTGCCACAATGTCTGTGGTTTTTTGTTTTAATTTAAAGCTGAATAGGCAAGTGATTTTAGGTCCTTATATATGTTTCCATACTGTTTGGTGCTTAAGGAAGATGCAACAGATATATCTTCATTTTATGACTGCTCAGCAGTCGAGTCTCATAAGACTGAAGGATGTGTGCCCTTTCCCCATACCATCTTGTTTGAAATCTGGAGAAAACACTAGAGACACATTTATTTACAGTTTTATTTACTGGGGAGCGATTAGACTGGCCTCCATGCCATCCTATACTTTATTTATTAGGAGTCTATTTGAATTTCCTTTTGTGTATGCGCTAGGCTGACACAGCTAAAGCATTCGGACCCTCATGCTGCATGCAGAGATCACATTAAAGTAGGTGGTTGAAATACAGGGAACACTGCGCAATAGTTAGCAAGAAGATGGGGAACGGGGCTTTTATCTGGAAATCACGACACACCTGGCTGATCCTGCTTTTTAAAATGTTCAGTTGGAGCAGTAAAAAAGCTACTGCAAAGAGAGCATGAGTGGGGATTTTCTCTAACTGCTTATGCTCATGTGATGTATTGTATACACAGAGATAGTTGGTGCTTTAGCGATACAGTCCTAGATCCTGCAAGTCTTTAGGTGAGCACAGATATTAGGCACAAGGAAAGGCAAGGATATGATATGTGAAATCACAACTCTTTCTAAACTGCATGCATCTATTAAAAAGCAATACAGCTTGAGTTCCATCTTTGTCTCCTTTGTTTACCAAAATTCACATCCTGCCTGGAACTCTACACAGCTGTAAGTAAGCCTATTACAAGCACTAGGCATAGTTCTCCAGTGAACAGCACACTGGTATGCTCACTCTCATTAGTAAGAGCACAGCACCAGAGCAAGAGGACTCAGATGCAGGCAGGGCATGGGAGTGTCTCAGGATGTGGACTTAATCAGCACGCTAACGAGACACTTACCTGCATGCTGACTCTTGCTATTAGTGTGAAATAAATGCATGGCTGTACAACAGTGATCCCATTAATGCAAGAATAGGTTCCCCTGTGCTCCAGGCCACAGTGTGAATGGGTTAGCTGTAAGGGGTACAGCAGAGAGGGGAGCTGGCGCCTGGCCACTGGTTGGCTAGAGGACTAGAAGGAAGTCCCACCCCTGATACCATGCCTCCGCATTGGAAGAGGGAATTCCCTCCAGAGCAGTAGTTCAGTCCTATCCAAGTGGGGCCGGGGGATTGGTTTCAGGCCACCTCGCTGGCTCTGGCCAATGGTTGGCCAGAGGATGAGGCTGGAGAGAGGAGACACTGAGGTGAGAGCCTGTGCTACAGCTGGTGGCTGGAGGGAGCAGTCCCAGATGCAGCCCAAACCTAGGGACTAGGAGTCAGCCCAGGGAGCAGGCTGGGGGCAGAGCCACAGTCAGGCTGGGAAGGCAGCTTTGAGTCAGTACAGGAGTCCTGACCAGTGCAATGACCAGGGGGACAGATGCCAGGCAATGCAGCAGAGACTGAGATTCACTTGTCTGAGCTCGCACTGCATCCTGAAGGGCCCCTTTTACAAAGGGTTTGTCTGCCCAGATAATGGTGTTGGTTTAGATCTGATCTGAGGTTAATTCGTGCCTCCTCAAAGGTGGTGGAACGGAGCCAAGGGCTTTGGGCCTAGTGAGGGGCTAGTGGGATTCCCTCAAGCATGTGGCTAGGGATTTGAGATCCACTTAACAAAACCACGGTGCCCCACCACAAGAGCTTTGAGATCCTTGGATGGAACAACAACATATTGTTATTAAATACAGAGTAGGGTTGTATATTTGGGAAGATTGTTAGCACTATTCCAGGTGTGACTCAGCTCGTACATTTAGTCGATGTGGCATTAGTTGTGCAGTCTAGTGTTGGCTTTCTGTTCTATAGAATAGATGATAGAGTAAGCAACACAGAGATGGATAATACTCGCTACAGTTAGTTGGATGGGCCCAGTCCCACCTATCTGATGACTTCAACAATTTTGCTTGGGCCAGTGGTGCAGGATGGGAACCAAAGTGATTAATTTGAATTAGTCATTCTTTTAAGATGCATTTCCAAAGCCATATTTTGTTTGTATGTAAAGTGTCAGCGCTAAGTCACTGGATTAACTCAGCCAAGAGGCATTGCTAATGGAACTCAGCTCATACAGTGCACATAGAAGTCATTAAATATGTAATCACATCCCTGCTGAGCATGGCATCAAAACTGTGGATCCCAAAAGCCGTGCTCAGGTGCCATTGTGCTTCAGGAGTAACGCAGGAGTTGCTGTGTCTCTGCTGAATCTACATTTAGAAAACTGTCTACAAGAGATGACTGCTCTTCTATTTCAGTTGTGGTAATAGCCTCAAGTGAGGGTCATTCATTTGATCGTAATGAAACTGTGTTATGAAATTCTGTGGTAGATGAGCCATTTGCAGAGAATCCTAATTATTTTTTAAAGCTCCACTGCTTTATTTTCTTTCAGTGAGATCAGATCCTGGGTTCCTAAGCTTCGTTCTGCTCTCAGAAATGCATTAATGAGGTGTAACTCCACAAGTGTAGAGTGCAGAATCGGAGCCTTTGATGTTCAGTAAAATTGCTTGCACAAAACCCAGAACTGGGCAGGTAGCTCTGTCCTGAAATAAATAAATATACACACACTCTCTCTCGCGCGCGCGCACACTCTCTCTTGCTCTCTTTAACCCTTAGACGGGATTGGGTGGAAAAGTTGATCTAATCCATTTGGCACGTGAGTTGACAGTGGGAGAGTTTTGTTACCGGCTGTTGCTTGCAGGTGTACCCAAAATACATGCCCTTCCCTTGAGCAGTGATTTGATAGGCCTGACACTGTACTGAATCATCACCCACAGGGCAATCCTATGTAGCAGGTGCTGCAGTGCCACACTCAATAAGAGCCACTTATGGAAGGCAATGAAGCTTGAAATGATGTCACTGAGTTGGCCTCCTTGGTGGCTGTACTCTCATTCCTGAAAATACTTCCCCCCCGTCCCCCGGAGAAAGTAGGAAACTCGCCAAGTTCTCTGGTCCTTTGAAGCTGCTAATTGGCCAGTGGATGATTCCCCTTTTGCAGGGAAATCAGAGGGCTGCTATAGTGACTCCCACACTATCCCACTCCAGGCCCCCATGTAGAGGGTGTGGCCAGGGGAAAAGGGTCATGGCTGGGTCATCTGTATGCCCTGGCCATCCCTGGATGACATAGCAACTCATAGTTTGTTATGCAGTCAGGTATAAAGTACAGCAGCCCTGAAACCAGCTTTA